>NC_086105.1:133815695-134474195 GCF_963921235.1 Mobula hypostoma
AAAGACACATGAACTACAAGGAATGGAGAGAGATCGATTATGTGCAGGCAAATGCATATAGCTTAATTTGGCACTATAGTTGGTGCAATCATTTTAGGCCAAAGGGTTGTTCCTGTTCCCTGCTCTTCTATGTCCTATGAATTCTTCAGTAAGGTTACTTGCATCCATCAGATTTTTCCTGCCTATCTGTAAATTAAAATTTCCCATGTTTATCATGATAACTTTCTGACTAGCTCCTATGGAAAAGTGTCAGTTTATTATTTATCTCCATTTGAAAGGATATACTAAGCCTTGGCTTGACACTTGTCCAAATAGCCTTTCGGAATCCTTCATGGGAATAGCAGCTTGGATTATGTGCTTAGATAATTAAACATTTCTTGTTTCAACCTTCTGACCTGAATACAAGAGTTTTCTCCCAGAATTTTTGTGCCACGCACTAACATAACTGGTGAAATGCTGATGTTGCTCCAGTATTCTAGGTTTGATTCTGACCTTGGGTGCTGTCCATGTGGAGTGTGCATGCTCTCCCTGCGACCACATAGGTTTCCCCTGAGTCTTTGGTTTCCCCTCTCATTCCAAAGGTTGGTTGGTTAACTGATCATCGTGTTTAGTTATAGAATCTTGGAGATTTGATGTGGAGAGAATTGTGTAAATGGGCACATGGCGGTCGGCATTGATTCAGTGGGCTGAATGGCCCATTTCTGTGCTGTATGACTCTCCCACTATCTCATTGCATTTGGTTCTAAGCCAGTGAACAAATCAAGTAGCCAGACACTCTTTCCGTGATATTTGGCAATGCAAGACATCTGCATAAACACAGTCCAGCCTAGAAACATGACTTCTGTTAGCATTACACTTCTGGGCTCAACTTGATTGATGAGTTTGGCACAGTCTTCAGATGAAAGCACAAAAATCCTTCTCCAGATGACAAGAATGAAACTGAAAATTCTGGGAATATACAACAGGCCAGGCAGCCATGCATAGAGAGAGAAAAGCTGAGCTAATGTTGCAGGTCAATAATCCATCATGTTTGATATTACATTGAGTCACTCCCCCTGAGTAAGGAGTGGTAGTTTAACAGCTGCAACTACTCGCGAATCAAACAATACCATGGGACAAGATAAGGCTGGAGGTTTAGTCCGACCATTTAAAAATAGAGTGAGAGTGATCTGGGAGACAAATCACCCAAAAGCCCCACTTCCCTATCATTTTAGTTGGGTTAAGTGCTCCTATGTGGCTTCCTGGACTGGATAACGCAGGGTTGCTGTGTTAAAGTGTGTCAGAAACATATAAACATAGAAACATAGAAAATAGGTGCAGGAGTAGGCCATTCGGCCCTTCGAGCCTGCACCGCCATTCAGTATGATCATGGCTGATCATCCAACTCAGAACCCTGTACCTGCCTTCTCTCCATACCCCCTGATCCCTTTAGCCACAAGGGCCATATCTAACTCCCTCTTAAATATAGCTAATGAACTGGCCTCAACTGTTTCCTGTGGCAGAGAATTCCACAGATTCACCACTCTCTGTGTGAAGAAGTTTCTCCTAATCTCAGTCCTAAAAGGCTTCCCCTTTATCCTCAAACTGTGACCCCACGTTCTGGACTTCCCCAACATCGGGAACAATCTTCCTGCATCTAGCCTGTCCAATCCCTTTCGGATTTTATACGTTTCAATAAGATCCCCCCTCAATCTTCTAAATTCCAAAGAGTATTTGCCTAGTCGATCCAGTCTTTCATCATATGAAAGCCCTACCATCCCAGGAATCAATCTGGTGAACCTTCTTTGTACTCCCTCTAAGGCAAAGATGTCTTTCCTCAGATTAGGGGACCAAAACTGCACACAATACTCCAGGTGTGGTCTCACCAAGGCCTTGTACAACTGCAGTAGTACCTCCCTGCTCCTGTACTTGAATCCTCTTGCTATGAATGCCAGCATACCATTCGTCTTTTTCACCGCCTGCTGTACCTGCATGCCCACTTTCAATGACTGGTGTATAATGACACCCAGGTCTCGTTGCTCCTCCCCTTTTCATAATCAGCCACCATTCAGATAATAATCTGTTTTCCTGTTTTTGCCACCAAAGTGGATAACCCCACATTTATCCACATTAAATTGCATCTGTCATGAAATTGTCCACTCACCTAACCTATCCGAGTCACCCTGCATCCTCTTAGCATCCTCCTCACTGCTAACACTGCCGCCCAGCTTCGTGTCATCCGCAAACTTGGAGATGCTGCATTTAAGGCATCCATTAGTCCTGCGAGACCATGGATCTGCGCCTGGAAAGTTTTCACTCTCCAGGGCGCAGGCCTGGGCAAGGTTGTATGGAAGACCAGCAGTTGGCCATGCTGCAAGTCTCCCCTCTCCACGACACCAATGTTGTCCAAGGGAAGGGCATTAGGACCCATACAGCTTGACACCAGTGTCGTCGCAGAGCAATGTGTGATTAAGTGCCTTGCTCAAGGACACAAGACGTTGCCTCGGCTGGGGCTCGAACTCACGACCTTCAGGTCGCTAGTCCAATGCTCTAACCACTTGGCCACATGTCCACACAAATATGTGATACGTTTTACTGGTAGGGCCCCACTCCCACCATGGTTCTATCCTATATCCCCTCAACCACTCCCCATGTTGCAGTATTCCTTGATACACCTTGCAGAACTGCTCTCCATCCTTGTCAGCTCCACATCCACTACCTCTACCATTCCCTCTCCAATCACCACAAATATGGCCACTGAACCAAATTCTTTGTCGCCTTTACCTATTAATTGACCCTCAGCTGAGCTTTTGACCCTCTTCTCTTCATTAGAAAGTCCAAGGTCAGCTTGTTGTCATTGGCACATGTACGGGTAAGCAAAGTGCAATGAAGAACTCACTTGCAATAGTGTCACAGGCATGTAACATTAGAGACACAACACTCACAATGAAAACATAAATTAAGCATAAATTATACAACATTATGCAAGAAAGAATGCAATCACAACAGGAGAAAAAACATATAACGACCATTATAGTACAAAGTGAACATAGTGTTGCTCTATGTGCCAGTTGGTTCAGGATCCGAATGGTTGAAGGAAAATGGCTGTTCATGAACCTGGTGGTGTGGGACTTCAAGCATCTGTACCTTCTACCCAATGGTAACTGCAACAAAAATGGCATGGACCAGATGGTGGGGATGCAGAAAGGAAATTATGACCCAGTTAGCCTGACCTCAGTGGTTGGGAAGATGTTAGAGTCAAATGTTAAAGATGAGATGATGGAGTACTTGGTGACCCAGGACAAGATAGTACAAAGTCAGCATGGTTTCCTTCAGGGATAATCCTGCCTGACGAGCCTGTTGGAATTCTTTGAGATTACAAGTAGGTTAAACAAGAGGGCACAGCCTCAGGATAGAGGGGTGCCCCTTTCAAAACAGAGATGCAGAGAAATTTCTTTAGCCAAAGAATGGTGAATTTGTGGGATTTGTTGCCACATGCAGCTGTGGAGGCCAGGTCGTTGGGTGTATTTACGGCAGAAATTGATAGGTTCTTGATTGGACATGGCATCAAAAGTTACTGGGAGAAGGCTGGGAACTGGGGTTGAGGAGGAAATAAAAAAACGGATCAGCCATGATTGAATGGTGGAGCAGACTCGATGGGCCAGATGGCCTAATTCTGCTCCTATGTCTTATGTTTGATATAGATATTGCCCAACTGAGGCATCGTTTTAGGTAAATACTTTTGATATTGGGATGGGATGTGCCTGTGATGTATTACACTGAGTCCACTATTCTCTTCAGCTTCTTACTTTTATGTGTATTGCTTTACCAGACCATGACCACTGCCACTTGTGAGATGCCCTTCTTTGGTCACTGTCTCAGGTTTTCAGTAGCCCAACTCATCTCTCAAGCTTCTTGTCTGAACCTCACGTGCCCTCTTTCCATGAAATACACAGAGGCTAAATCAGCATCTTGGCTAACCTTGCCTTAAAATCCTTCCTCTGACTATTTTCCAAATTGACCTTATATGTGATGTATTGGAGAGAATTACTTATAGCTGGAGGAAAAATGATCACTAAATGTGTCTGCATGATCTACACTTCCAGCTTCATTAACTTAGTATCTGTAATTCAGAATAATTTCCTTCATTAAACAAAATGACATCATTTTCTGAGAAAAGGATTTCGATCTCAATGTCAGCAAAACTAAAGAGCTGATTATTGACTTCAGGAGGAAGAAACTGGAGGTCTATGAGCCAGTTCTCATCAGGGGATCAAAGGTGGAGAGGGTCAGCAACTTTAAATTCCTCGGCGTTATAATTTCAGAGGATCTGTCCTGGGAGCAGAACATGACAGTAACACCTCTACTTTCTTAGAAGTTTCTGAAGATTTGGCATGTCATCTAAATATTTGACAGATGTCCATTTGTGGAGAGTATACTGATGACTTGCATCATGGCCTGGTGTGCAAACACAAATGCTTTTGAATGGAAATGCTACAAAAGGTAGTAGATACAGCCCAGTCCATCACGGGTAAAACCCTCCCGATCATTGAGTACATCTTCAAGGAGTGAACATAGAACAGTACAGCACAGTACAGGCCCTTCGGCCCACAATGTTGTGCCGACCCTAAGACCCTGCCTCCCATATAAGCCCCCACCTTAGATTCCTCCATATACCTGTCTAGTAGTCTCTTAAACTTCACTAGTGTATCTGCCTCCACCACTGACTCAGGCAGTGCATTCCATGCACCAACCACTCTCTGAGTAAAAAACCTTCTTCTAATATCCCCCTTGAATTTCCCACCCCTTACCTTAAAGCCATGTCCTCTTGTATTGAGCAGTGGTGCCCTGGGGAAGGGGTGCTGGCTATCCACTCTATCTATTCCTCTTATTATCTTGTACACCTCTATCATGTCTCCTCTCATCCTCCTTCTTTCCAAAGAGTAAAGCCCTAGCTCCCTTAATCTCTGATCATAATGCATACTCTCTAAACCAGGCAGCATCCTGGTAAATCTGCTCTGTACCCTTCCCAATGCTTCCACACCCTTCCTATAGTGAGGTGACCAGAAATGGACACAATACTCCAAGTGTGGCCTAACCAGAGTTTTATAGAGCTGCATCATTAATAAATTTCCTGTCGCAGGAAAGCAGCATCCTTCATTAAGGACCTCCACCATTCAGGGAAAGCTCGCTTCTCACTCCGATATTGGAAAGTAGGTACAGGAGCCTCAGGCCCCACACCTGAGGAACATTTATTACCCCACAGCCATTGGGCTCTTACACTCACCTTGACCCTCGTCTGATTCCACACACTATGGACCCACTTTCAAGGACTTTATAACTCATGTTCTCGATGCTTATTAATTATTTATTACTTTTTTTTTGTATTTGCACAATTTGTTGTCTTTTGGATATTGGCTGTTTGTCCATCTTTGTTAGTGTGCAGTTTTTATTGATTCTATTTCGTTTCTTTGTATTTACTGTGAATGCCCACGGGAAACGAATCTCAGGGCAGTATATGTTGACATCTACAAACTTTGATAACAAATTTACTTTGAACCTTGAACTTTAAATCACACATTTTGCAACCAGTGTTGGCTTTGTTGGCATAAGTTGTGATTAGTTTTGTTCTCAAGCAGCAGAAATGTCCTTTTACTGTTTGACCAGAGAAGAAATCTGAATCAGCCTTTTTAGTCAGGTAGGAAGTTGGAACGGGAGAATCTGAAAGGATGTCAAATAGAATCATCGGGATGGAACTTGGGATAAGTTCCAGAAAGCTCTGTATTGAAGATTTGGCGCACCTCTGTGGTTTGTGGAATGCCATTTCAGCAATACTGCTGACAGCTGTGTGAGAGGAGCATTTGATTTGACCATAAATTCTCCCTGGACAGTAATTTTATAACTTCAAGTGCCTTAGATGCAGCTGACACTTTATTCAGCAGAGTCAGAGTGCTTCTGTCACGTAAATCTAACAACAAGCATGACGTGAGAGGTCAATGAAAGGCCAATCACTTCGCTGACCTTCCAATGTTATCAGTGCGACTGATTGATTACAACTCCAATAGTATTGATAACCTTGCTGATCACACATCCACACAATAACAACTGGGCTTCATACAGCAATGCAGACAGAATGCTAAGGAACTCAGCGGGTCAGGCAGAATCTATGGAGTCAACATTTCAGACCTCAGGACTGTTGCTCAAGATAGAGGTTAGTGTAACAATTTACAGCGCCAACGATTGGTGTTCAATTCTCACCACTGCCTGATGAGAACTGAGTTTGTATGTTCTCTTCGTGACCATGTGGGGTTTTCCTTGGGTGCTCCGGTTTCCTCCCATATACATTTCAACAACATACGTCTAGTAAGCTGTGGGCATGCTATGTTGGTGCTGGAAGAATGGCAACACTGGTGGGCAGCCTCCAACATATCCTTGGACTGTGCTGGTCATTGACGCAAATGACCCACTTTTCTGTTTGTTTTGATGTTTCGAGGTACAGGAAGCAAATAAAGCTAATCTTTATCTCATCTTTAATTGCAGAACCTGCAGAATCTCTTGTGCCCAAGACACCACCTTATGCATTCGCTTCTGGGTAGGTGATGGGACAGGGTACCAGGAGAGCTAGGAGAGGGGTAGGAAGAGGGGAAGACCAACATAGGAGAAGACTTCATGTTCCCTGTGAAGACTTGAGGTGCTCCTACCCTTTCTGGTCTTTGAATGGAAAACTCTGTGCTTAAGGTGAACATCATTCTCAATTGCCTAGACTGTTGATTCTCCACTTGGGTATCAGACTAAATACCACAGGGACATCAGATGCAGGCTCAGATCATAATTATCACAGACTTGTATGTCATAAAGTGTGTTGCTTTTCCGCAGCTATACAGTGCACTACATAAAATAACAATAAGTTACAAAAATAAATAGTGTAAAAGACAAATAATGAGGTAACGTTCATGTCCATGGGCTCCTGCATCTGGCAGGAATCTAATGGCGGAGGGGAAGAATCTGTGGGTCTTCCCCGATGGTACTAACATGATGAGGACATGTCACGGATGGTGAGGGTCTTTAATGATGGATACTGTTTTCTTGAGGCGCTGCCCCTTGCAGGTTGTGCCTGTGATGGAACTAGCTGGGTCTACAACCCTTCACTGTCTCTTCCAAACTCATGCATTGGAGCCTCCATATCAGGCTGTAATGCAACCAGTCAGAATAAGGGGTCTTCTCCTGTGCCACTATAAGAAATGTGACCAACCAAGATATGAGGTCTCTCCATTTTACCTGTTTGTTTATTTGCACTTTCAATCCAATAAGCCCTCTCTCTTCTTGGTGAGCTTGTCCTCAACATGATGCATCTGAACCTCATTCAATTAATGCTGCAAGAACCAAACAACAATACACAACGTTAACGCAAGCTGCAGACCATGAAGTTATTGTACCTCCTCAGTAATCAATCAGAATTTGCAGAACACAAGTCTGTGCAACACTTTTCATTGGTCATAGTACACGCAACACTTAACTAATCAACAGAACATAAACTGGAATTCATACCTGAGTATCCATAATGGTAAAAATATCATTTTCCTTTCAGATTTGAACTTGTGCACAAAGTGAGAATGAATATTAGTCAATGACTTACTGTCACCATCTCGATCATCTTCTGACACCAATTAACACTTTATCTACTTTAATACACCAGCCTATCTGGGTTACAATCAAGACACAGTTTGTGGGATTTTGCCATGCACATACCTGTGCCTCATATTCTGCATTACAATGGTAAAGCGGTGGCTATCGCCCAGTTGCATTCACATCTACTGTGACGAAGTGCTTTGAGAGGTTCCTCATGGTCAGAATCAACTCCTGCCTAAGCAAGGAGCTGTTCTCCCTGCAATTTGCCTATCATCAGAATTGGTCTAGAATGGATGCGGCCTCGTTGGCTTTCCACTCGGCTCTGAGCGACCTGGATAACAGCAATACCTATGTCAGGCTGTTGTTTATTGACTACATCTCAGCATTTAACTCATTCATACCCTCAGTTCTAACCAACAAGCTCCAAAACCTGGATGTTTGTAGCTCTCTCTGCAACTGGATCCTTGGCCTCCTCACCGGGAGACCACTGTCAGTGAGGATCGGAATTAACATCTCCTTCACAGTGACAATCAACACTGGCTCACCTCAAGGATGAATGCTGAACCCACTTCCCTATTCTCTTTACCCCCATAATTGTTTGGTTACACACAGCACAAATACCATCTATAAATTTGCCAACACAACTATTGTTCACAGAATTTCAGAAGGTGACGAGGAGGCCCATGGGAATGAGGTAGATCAGGTGGTTGACTGGTGTCGCAGAAACAATCTTGCACTCAATTTTAGTAAGGCCAAGAAATTGATTACGAACTTTGGAAAGGGGAAGTTGAGGGAACCAACACCAGTCTTTGTCAAGGCATCAGCCGATGAAAGGGTGAGCAGTTTCAAGTTCCTGTGTCTCAGTATCTCTGAGGATCAAACCTGGGTCCAACATATTGATGCAATTGCAAAGAAGGCATGCCAGAGGCTATATTTCATTAAGAGTTTGAGGAGACTTAGAATGTCACCAAAGCCTCTCATAAATTTCTACAGGTGTGCCATGGAGAACGTTCAAGCTGGTTACATCACCATCTGGTACGGAGGAGCCACTGCACAAGGTCGGAGAAAGCTGCAAAAAGCTGTAAACTCTACCAGCTCCATCATTAGTACTAGCCTTCCCAGCCTCGAGGACACCTTCAAAAGGCAATGCCTCTAGAAGGCTACATCTATCATTAAGGGCCCCCATCAGCAAACGACATGCCCTCTTCTCACTGCTACCATCAAGAAAGTTCAGGAGCCTGAAAACATACACTCAATGTTGCAGGAAAAACTTATTTGGTTCTGCCATCAGATTTCTGAATGGGCAATGAACCCATGTATATTACCTCACATTTTTTGATCTCCTTTTGCTTACTTAATCTATTTTTTAAATTTTTTATATACATTTCTTATTGAAATTTATATTTGTTATTAAGGTGGTGGGGTGGAGATACATTCTACCAAAGGCGGTATAAGCAGCTCCTTCCCTCTGCTCGCCTGCAGGTCACCCTTGGGCAAGGTGTAGCAGCTGCTTAGCACACCCCCCACCCGCCGTGATGACCAGGGTCATGTGAAGTCATGAGAGCAGGTGGTGGATGGTCATACGAGCAGTTGGTGCATAGCACAAGTCCAGGTTATGCGACCACTGATGCAGGCAGACAACCTCTGAAAGTTATTGATAATAGCTGGGGTCACGCCTCTTGTAAAGACACTGCCCGGAAAAAGGCGATGGCAAACCACTTCTTTGGAAGAATTTGCCAAGAAAAATCATGGTTAACAATCACCTACATCATCTGACACATCACATAATGATGATGATGAGTTTTTTATTATTATGTGTCACACTGTACTGCTGTGGCAAAACAAATCACAGCATATGCCAGTGACATTGAACCTACTTGTCCTGGTAGACCCATTATTTCAGCTTGTTCCCGCCCCACTGAACTCATATCTGCATATCTCGACTCTGTTTTATCCCCCTTAGTTCAGTCCCTTCCTTCCTACATCTGTGATATGTCACATGCTCTGGATCTTTTCAATGATTTCGAGTTATCTGGCCCTCATTTAACTTTGCAGGTCCTCCTCATTGAACTTTGCAGCTCCTCCCATGGAGGGTCAGACACCCTGAGCCAATAGGCTGGTCCTGGACTTATTTCCATCTGGCATAGTTTGCTTATTGTTGTTTGATTGTTTGTGGTTTTTGTATTGCTATATTTTTGCTCTATTCTTGGTTGGTGCGGCTGTAACGAAACCCAATTTCCCTCGGGATCAATAAAGTATATCTATCTATCATCTTATTTTCACTATGGATGTCCAGTCCCTATATACCTCCAATCCTCACCAGAAAGGCCTCAAAGTTCTTGGCTTTTTTCTGGACACCAGACCCAACCAGTTCCGCTCCACCACCACTCTCCTCCATCTACTTGTCCTCACTCTAAGTAATTTCTCCTTTGGCTCTCCCACTTCCTTCAAACAAACACTCGCATGAGTCCCAGCTATGCCTGCCTTTTTGTTGGCTATGTGGAACAGTCTATGTTCCAAGCCTACTCTGGTGGCCAACCCCATTCTTCCTTCACTACATCGATGACTGCATTGTTGCTGCTTCCTGCACCCAGGTGGAGCTCGTTGACTTCATCAACTTTGTCTCCAACTTCCACCCTGCCCTCAGATTTACCTGGTCCATGTCCAACACCTTCCTCCCCTTCCTTGATCTCACCGTCTCTATCTCTGGACATAGTTTTATCTACTGATGTCTATTACAAACCCATGGACTCTTACAGCTATCTGGCTATCCCTGTTGCTTGTAAAAACACCATCTCCTTCTCTTAATTCCTCCACCTCCACTGCATCTGCACTCAAGGTGAGGCTTTTCATTCCAGAATGAAGAGGATGTCCTCCTTCTTCAAAGAAGGGTCTTCCCTTCCTCCACAATCAACACTGCCCTCAACCACATCTCTTCCATTTCATGCATGTCCGCTCTCACCCTATCCTCCTGCCACCCTACAAGGGATAAGGTTCCTCTTTTCCTCACCTACCACCCCACCAGCCTCTGCACCCAGTACATAATTCTCTGCAACGTCCACCATCTCCAACGGGATCCCACCACCAATCACTTCTTTCCCCCTCCCACCCCGACTTCCTGCTTTCCACAGGGATCACTCCCTACACGACTTCCTTGTCCATTCATCCCTCTCCACTGATCTCTCTCCTGGCACTTATCCTTGAAAGTGGAACAGGTGCTCCACCTGCCCCTACACCTCCTCCCTCACTACCATTCAGAGCCCCAAACAGTCCTTTCAGGTGAGGCAACACTTCACCTGTGAGTCTGTGTGTCTGGTGCTCCCAGTGTGGCCTCCTGTATATCAGGGAGACTTGATGTAGATTGGGAGACAGCTTCGCTGAGCAACTACGCTCCGTCCACCCGAAAAAGCGGGATCTCCCAGTGGCCACCCATTTTAATTCCACTTCCCGTTCCCGTTCCGACATGTCCATCTATGGCCTCCTCTGCTGTTGCAATGAGGCCACACTCAGATTGAAGGAACAACAACTTTATATTCCATCTGCATAGCCTCCAACCTGATGGCATGAACATAGATTTCTCAAACTTCCGGTAATGCCCCCGCCCCCCACCTTTACCATTCCACGTCCCCTTTTTCCTCTCTCACCTTATCTCCTTGCCTGCCCATCGCCTCCCCCTGGTGCTCCTTCCCCCTTTTCTTTCTTCCATGGTCTTCTGTCCTCTCCTGTTAGATTCCCCTTCTCCCGCCCTGTATCCCTTTCACTGATCAACTTCCCAGCTCTTTACTTCACCCCTCCCTCCTCCCAGTTTCACTTATCACTTTGTGTTTCTCCCTTCCCTCCCCCCAGCTTTTAAATCTACTCCTCATCTTTTTTTCTCCAGTTCTACTGAAGGGTCTCGGCCTGAAATGTCAATTGTACTCTTTTCCATCAATGCTGTCTGGCCTGCTGAGTTCCTCCAGCGTTATGTGTGTGTTGCTTGGATTTCCAGTATCTGCAGATATGACTTGAATGAATTGTCTTTATTACTTACATCCTTTCATATACATGAGGAGTAAAAATCTTTACGTTATATCTCCATATGAATGTGCAATGTGCCATTTGTCATGATTTATAATAAATAGTATGTACAACAATATAACATAGCAATACAGTTGTGTCAGCATGAATTAATCAGTCTGATGGCCTGGTGGAAGAAGCTGTCTTGAAGCCTGTTGGTCCTGGCTTTTATGCTGCAGTACCATTTCCTGGATGGCAGAAGCTTGTGGTTGGGGTGACTCAGGTCCCCAATGACCCTTTGGGCCCCTTTTACACACCTGTCTTTGTAAATGTCCTGAATAGTGGGAAGTTCACACTTACAGATGCGCTGGGCTGTCCGCAGGTTCCTGTGATACCAGACAGTGATACAGCCAGTCAGGATGCTCTCAATCGTGCCCCTGTAGAAATTCCTTAGGATTTGGGGGTCCATACCAAACTTCTTCAACAATCTGAGGTGAAAGAGGCACTGTTGTGCCTTTTTCACCGCACAGTCAGTATGTACAGACCGCGTGAGATCCTCGGTGATGTTTATGCCGAGGAATTTAAAGCTGTTTATCCTCTCAACCCCAGATCCATTGAGGCCAATAGGGGTTAGCCTGTCTCCATTCCTCCTGTAGTCCACAACCAGCTCCTTTGTTTCTGTGACATTGAGGGAGAGGTTGTTTACTTGACATCACTGTGTCAGGGTGATGACATCTTCTCTGTAGGCTGCCTCATTATTATTTGAGATTAGGTCAATCAGTGTAACATTGTCAGCAAATTTAATTAGCAGATTGGAGCTGTGGGTGGTGACACAGTCATGAGTAAAGGAAGGGGCTTAGGACACAGCCCTGAGGGGCACCTGTTGAGGGTCAGAGGAGCAGAGGTGAGGGAGCCCACTCTTACCACCTGCCGGCAATCTGACAGGAAGTCCAGGATCCAGTTGCACAAGGCAGGATGAAGGCCGAGGTTTCTGAGCTTCTTGTCAATCCTGGAGGGAATTATGGCATTGAATGCTGAACTGTAGTCCAAGAACAGCATTCTCACATAAGCATCATTCTACTCCAGATGTGTAAGGATAGTGTGTGGCTATTGTTTCATCTGTCGATCGGTTGTGTCAGTAGGCGAATTGTGGGGGGTCCAGTGTTGGTGGTAGCACGTTTGATATTAAACCTGATTCTGATTCAGATTCTGACTATATTTTAACATATTTCATTGGCTGTGCAGTACCTTGCACCACCCTAAAGATGCAAAAGAAATCACACGGCCTGCCTTCTGAAGGATCTCAACCCGGAATGTCGACTGTACTCTTTGCCATAGATGCTGCCGGGCCTGCTGAGTTCCTCCAGCATTTTGTGTGTGTTGCTTGGATTTTCAGCATCTGCAGATTTACTCTTGTTAGGTCTGCATTCTTCGTTTGATGAGATGAGCTATGATTTTCTAACACCGAGTGATCCATAATTTCCCAAGTTCAGCAAATTTTCTTAGGAAGGCAACTTGGGGCCGCTTCTCTAACAGGCACTTCACTCACGATTCCAGTTTTATCCTTCACCAGAAAACTGAGAGTTTTCATTATACAGATAAAGAAGTTTAAGTGTCAATTTTATGGCTACATTATATCACCCTTCTACAAACATTTCCTCTGATCCACCCATTGTCCTTCCCCCACATTCTCTACCACATTTCACCTAGACTTGCTGCTTTCTCATTTTTTTCATTTCTGATGAAATGTCTTTGAGCTGGGACTGTGATTTTCTACACGGATAGTACCTGACCTGCTGAGTTTCTCCAGTATTTTTGCTTAAAAAAAAATTATTTCAGCTTTCCAGCACCTGCAGTATTTTTTCCTTTAAAAATTAAACTCCTTACTCATAGTGGAAGAGGCGCAGATGGAAATGTAATTGAGTTTTATTGACACTACCTCTGAAGATTGTAAAATACCATGAATGTTCTCTAAAATTCAAATTTGAGTTCAAGTTTAATTGCTACAATAGAGAGTCATTTGTGGCTTAACAATGTATCAGAAAATTAGTTATTCACAAATTTAGCAAAAAAAACCTGGCATTTATATGTATTTATGGAGAATGCTCTCCTTAACAATATTGATTGCAGCCAGCTCTAATAAACAGCATTGAAATAAATGATCAGGTCGATGGTTCTATATATTGGTTGAGGGCTGAATGTTGGCCAAGACCTAGATAGAATATTATGTACTTCAAGTACTATCTTTGTCCACTTTACAGGAAAGATGTGGTTGCACTGGAGAGGGTGCAGAGGAGACTAAGAAAGCTACTGCCTGATATTCAACAAAGATTAAATATTCTAAAGTAGCTTTCTTTGGAACAGAGAAAACTAAGGGGAGACTTATCAGGATTCAAAAAGGGGGATCATTGATCTAACATATATGGTTTATTGCTGTCACTGTACTGAGGTACAGAGAAAATTTTATCCTGCATAACGTTTAAACAGATCAAATCATTACACAGCGCACTGAGGTAGTGAAAGGTAAAACAATAACAAAATGCAGAATAAAGTGTTACAGAGAAAATGCAGAGCAGGTGCAAGTTCATAACAAGGTAGATTGTGAGCACAAGAGCCCATCTTATCATACTGGGGAGCCATTCAATTGTCTTATAATGGCAGGGTAGAAGCTATCTTTGAGCCTAATGATACGAGCTTTCAGGCTTTTGTATCTCTGCCCCATGGATGATGGCAAAATGGAGAATGATTCACAGCTGGTGTCACGATTAGAACAGAAATGAAGAAAATATCTCTTCATTGAGGGTAGAACCTACAGAAAGTGTGATAGAGGTAGAAATCCTCACCACATTTATAAAGTTCTCTAATGTATACATATGGGATAATGAAGAGCCATGATCTTCATGGTTATGGGACCAGTGGTAGAGGTTAGGGTTGGGGTATAGAATTACTTTTTTTCACATGGCCTCCAGTACGCTAAATTTGCTACGATTATTTGATTCCATTGTTCATGAGATCACTCACATCCATGACAGTGCAGTTGGAGTCTTGGATAGGAGTCTCATCTGACCTTTTTCGTGTTTATAAAACTTGAAAAGAAAGCCTACTGTAGTTAAAACCATAGCTGTTGGAAGAAGTGGTGATCACAATGCAAGACTGACATCTTGCTCCTTTTATATGGCTATCAGGAAGATTCTGTGCAGCAAGAACACTTCTTTAGCAAAAATGGTGTTTGTCATGTTGGGTTTGGAATTATTAGAGGTGACATCCACATTATTCAACTAATTAAAATGAAGCCTGAACAATTTTTAAGTTCAACCAGTTCAAACATGTGCAAGGTTAGTGTCTATGGATTAATTTAACCCTAATGTTGAATTGTAGAAAATCTGCTCATGAGATGACCTTAGTGTTAGCGGTGTTATCCATCTCTTACAAACGTGATGCGATTCACCATAAAACTTGTCTTATTTTTATTATTACTTAAGTGACTTAATGCTTTGAGGACAGGAAAGAAAGTGATAAGGAATAATTTCAAAAGGAAGCTTAGCTTTAAACTGCCATTGGAGAAGAGCTTAAGGATTCAAAATGGGAACTGGCGCACGGATAGAGAAGTTGGGTATGGTGGTTGGTATTAGTACGTGGGACATGTTGACCTGTTGCATTTTGAGAGAAGGGGAGATCTTATGGTTAATGATCAGGCATGGGGTTTGAGTGATGGGTTGGTGTAAGAGTGATAAAGATAAAGTTAAAGATCAATTTTATTTGTCATATGGACGTCAGACCATCAAAGCATACAGTGAAATGTGTCTTTTGTGTCAACGACCAACACAGTCTGAACATGTGTTGAGGTCAGCCTGCAAGGTTGCCACGCTTCCAGTACCAACAGCGCATGCCTCAATTTACTAACCTTAACCTGTACATCTTCGGTATGTGGGAGGAAGCCAGAGCACCTGGAAGAAACCCACACGAACAAAGGGAGAATGTACAAACTCCTCATGGTGGTAGTTGAACTCCGATGGCTGGTGCTGTAGAGCATTATGCTAGCTGCTATGATGCATGCCCTGTACTCTCCTCTATTTCTTCCAATTTCCCAAGGAAGGCGAGCAATCACAGGCAGAATTTCAAATAAAGCAAACCACATAAAAGTTCATGTTCTCATTCTGAACCTTGTGATAAAAGTTAACTTTCACAGTGATAACATAAACAAATGAATGTGAATCGTGAACCAGATTCACTTCTGAATTATGTTATTTCCATTGTTCCTAACAGGCTCCCAGCGCTCTAGAAACATGGATGCTAAACTGTACTTGCAGCTGCCAGCGTGAGTTTGCAAGGTCGTGTTGCATGTGCGATCCCAGGCTTAAAAATCTCTCACTGGAGCTGCCAAGTGGGAGGAGATAGTTTCAATTGTTGGTTATCCATGTGGGAACCAGAGATATAGGATGGATTAAGAGCTAATCAATAGTTATACACAAAAAGAAATGATTTACTAGCACTCTCATGTTATTTCTCCTTAATTTATCTGTGGCATAGTTCCAACTCCTGTACTATCTTGGTCAGCACCTCAACAATAATCATCATTTACATTTCAAGGAGTGCTGATTACTGTAATGGGTGAGTCTTTATCAAGACTAATCAAGCTACAAAGTCACATTGTGTAAAGTCTTGGAGTAAAGTCAAGATGGCGCTAAACGGTGACGCCTTTGCTTGCATCTTCAGAAATGGCTCTATTTCTAGCTTTGATATCTCTTTTTCCCCTTTTCATGGTTCTTTTGGAAACCCTGACCTGGAGTTACACTCTGACTTTGGTTCTTTGCGGGAATGGGACTTGCTCTCAGGGCCTCACGACCGGCTGCTTTTCAAATATCCCAAGGACGTGGCCTGGAAGACTAGCGCACTTCAGGGTGCCAGATTTTCGTGGCTCTGGAGACAGGCTGATTCAAGGCTGGTGCCCCTGACTGAGATGTCGCGGGAGAACACGGAACATCGGGAGCAGCGGTTTGGCTGCTGCTGTGTGTCCAAAGAGCTAAGCTATCTGGGAGCAGAGCTCGGAAAAAGCGACGCAACAGACTTTTAACATCATAAATCAGCAAGTTGTTTGTTATGTCTCCCCTCTTGCTGTGAAATGGAGATATCTCTTTTTCCCTTATTTGGGAGAGAGAGAGCCTGTGGTATGTTGAGTTACATGGTGAATGAGTAGTCTTTGAGGTACTGCAAGTCTGTGTCTTTATTGATGATTTGCTGCATGCTTGAGTGCTCGGTGGAGGGCACCAATGCTTTTTTTGCTGGTGGGGAGGCGGTTCTAACATTTAACAGTCATTCATTCTTAGAGGCACTCTGTCTTCGTGGGTGGTTGTGAAGAATTTCAGGATGTATATTGTACACATTTCTCTGAGGTTAAACATACCCATTGAGCCTACGTATTGAACATCAGCAGCGTTCAGACATGAGACAAGTATAAAAGTTGATTTGAGTCTCTGCCCATCACAGCCAAAGTGCAGACATATTTCAGATCCAGATTCATTTATTTGTCACATGAACATCTAAGCATACAGTGTATCGTTTGTGCTAACAGCCAACACACCCAAGGATGTGCTGGGGACAGCCTGCTATTGTCGCCACACATTCTGGCACTAATGTAGCATCCCCGCCATGCTCAGTAGAGCAACACATCAACGGCACCAGAGCAAAGCGACAACAGGAGAACAAGCCCCTGTCCTCCTTTCCACCCACCACCCACTCACACACGCAGATAAGCCTCCATTCCCAGGACAAACCACCTCCAAGCCTCCAGCCTCCAGCAGACCTCCAACTTCACCAGCAAACTCACAGACCAGTGATTTGGCCGTCTGGCCTCTACTTCTGGACTTGCCGACTTTAGGCTTTGAATTTTGGGCTTTAACCCTCTGATAATGATGATCCAGGAGATGTTACAAGATTGATACTGAACAGAGCAACTTTTTTTAAAATATCATTGCACTGTTTGATTGTGATAAAACTATAAACTGTTCATCTCCTTCCATAAGTACTGCCTGACTTGTTGAGTTTCTCCAGCATTTTGAGTGTTTCGCTCAAATTTTTCACGTCATATCGGACAGTGATATTAAACCTGATTCTGAATCTGGTTCAGTTGGAGCTATCGATGAAGACTGCGCAGTCTGGAAGTGAAGAAAAGTGAAAGCTCAAAAGGGAACTTCGCAGAGTTTTGAAATGGTAGAAGAATTTGGGTAAGCGTAGTGTTGTGAGCGAGAACAAATCAGCTACTGTAATATTCCATTATTACCTTTAACAGGAAACTCAACAGAAACTTCTTTATTCAGCAATTGCTAAGCATGATAGTAGGAAAAGAATGAGATCATGAAACACTTACAATCAGTGGCCATTTTAGTAGGTACCTCCTGTATCTAAAAAAGTAGCCACTGAGTGTGTGTTCATGGTCTTCTGCTGCTGTAGCCCACCTACTTCAAAGTTCAATGTGCTGTGCCTTCCACTGTTGGAATGCATGGTTATTTGAGTTACTGTCACATTCTTGTCAGCTTGAACCAGTCTGGCCGTTCTCCTCTGACCTCTCTCATTACCGAGGCATTTTCACCCACAGAACTGCTATTCATGGTGTGCTTTTTGTTTATCGCACCATCTAAGCTCCAGAGAATGTTGTACACAAAAATCCCAGGAGATTAGCAACGTGGTCTGAACAATAACTGAATGTCTTGACCATGTCTGCATGCTTTTATGCATTGAGTTGCTGCTATATTATTGGCTGATTATGGATTGGCATTAATGAAGCAGGTGTACAGGTGTACAGATAACCTACTGGGGAAAGCTCTCTGGCATTGTGTCTGGCACAGTGGCTCAGAAGAGAAGCAGGAGGAGAGGATTGCAGTAGTGATAGTGGATACCATAGTTAGAGTAGACAGAAGATTCTGTAGATATGAAATAAACACGTGGATGGTATATTACCTGTCAGGTTCCTGTGTCAAGGATGTCTTGGATCAGGTCCATAGCATTCTAAAGGGAGAGGGTGAGCATCCAGAACTGTTGGTACATGTTGGCACCAATGGAAAATGGAGGAGATCCTGAAGAAAGAATTTAGGTATATGGCAGAAAGCTGGAATGCTGGACCTCCGGATTGCTGCCTGTGTCACATGGCAGTGAGAGGAAGAATAGAATGATTTGGCAGATGATTGCATAGCTGAGGAACAGGTGCAGCGGGCTGGGCTTCAGATTTCTGAATCATTAGGATCTCTTCTAGGGAGATACTGTATGGTCTGTACAAAAGAGATGGGTTATAACAGAATCCAAGAGGGACCAATATCTCTGTAGGCAAGTTTGCTAGGGCTGTTGGAGAGGGTTTAAGCTACATTGGTAGGGTGATGGGAACCAGAGTGAAAGGGCTGAGGATGGGGCCGTTGGTATACGACTAGACCAACAGTGTGCAGTCAGACTGTGAAGATGGACAGGCAGATGATATTGGAAAATTGAAGTTAGTGGTATGAACTGAAGTGTAAGATGGGGACAAAATCTAAAAGAGTGATAAATACAGGACTGAAGGTGTTATATTTGAATGTATGCAGTCTACAAAATAAGGTAGATGATCTTGTAGCTCAGTTAGAGATTGATAGGTATGACATTGTGGGCATCACTGAATCATAGCTGAAAGAAGATTATAGTTGGGAGCCAAAGGTATACACTGTATTGAAAGAACAGGCAGGCGGGCAGAGGGGGTGGGTTGGCTCTGTTGGTAAAAAATGCAATCAAATCCTTAGAAAGAGGTGCCGTAGGATTGGAAGATATAGAATCTTTATTGGTAGAGTTAAGAGACTGCAAAGTTAAAAAGACCCTGATGGGAGTTGCATGCAGGGGTCCAAACAGTAGTCAAGATGTGGGGTACAGATTACAACAGGAGATAAAAAATACATGTCATATGGGCAATGTTACAATAGCCATGGGGCATAGGTTCTTGATTAGTCAGAGCGTGATAGGTTACAGGGAGAAGGCAGTAGAATGGGGCTAAGAGGGAAAATGGATTAACCATAATGAAATGGAGAAGCAGACTCAATGGGCCAAATGGCCTAAGTTTGCTCCTCTCTCTCATGGTCTTACTTACCTAATAAAGTGGCCACTGAGTGTATATACTAATAAATATTCCTGAAGTGTAGTCGCAATTATAAAGTGAAACATTTGCCACCATATCTGTAAGTAGTTTGTACATTTTCCCTGTTTCCTCTGTGTTCTTCAGTTTCCTCTCAGATTCCAAAAACGTACGGGTTACCAAGGGCTAGTAAGTTGTGGACATCCAATGTTGGCACCAGAAGTACAACAATGTTTGCAGGCTGCATCCAATAAATTAATTATCAAAGTACATATACGTCATGATATACAACCCTGAGATTCATTTTCTTACGGGCCTACTCGATAAATCCATAATAGACTAATAACCTTAATAGAATCAATGAAACACGTACCAACTTGGGTGTTCAACCACTGTGCAAGATACAACAAATTGTGCAAATACAAAAAGAAAGAAAAAAATTATAATCAATAAATAAGCTGTAAAAATCAAGCACATGAGATGAAGAGTCCTTGAAAATGAATCCGTAGGTTCTAGGAATATTTCAATGACAGGGCAAGCGATGATGAGAGAAGTTATCTCCTTTGATTCAAGAGCCTGAAAGTTGAGGGGTAATGGTTGTTCCTGACTCTGGTGGGTTGAGTCCTGAAGCTCCCGTACCTTCTTCCTGATGTCAGCAGTGAGAAGAGAGCGTGTTCTGGGAAGTGGGGGTGCCCCTGATGGAGGATGGTGCTTTCCTGCGACAACGCTTCATGTAGATGTGGCCAGTGGTGGGGAGGACATTACCCATGATGGACTGGACTCTATCACTACTTCTTGTATGAATTTCTGTTCAAGGCCATTGGTGTTTCCATACCAGACTGTGATGCAACTAGTCAATATACTCTCCACCACACATTTATAGAAGTTTGTCTAAGTTTAGATGTCATCACAAACTCCCAAGGAAGTAGAGGCAGTGTTGTGCTTTCTATGTAATTGCACTGGGGGCAGGAGAGGTCCTATGAAAGGAAAACACTGAGGAACAAAGGTTCTGAACTTAAAGAGGGGTAACTTTGAAGGTATGAGACATGAATTAGCTAAGATAGACTGGCAAATGACACTTCAAGGATTGACGGTGGATATGCAATGGCAGGCATTTAAAGGTTGCATGGATGAACTACAACAATTGTTCATCCCAGTTTGGCAAAAGAATAAATCAAGGAAGGTAGTGCACCCGTGGCTGACAAGAGAAATTAGGGATAGTATCAATTCCAAAGAAGTAGCATACAAATTAGCCAGAGAAAGTGGCTCACCTGAGGACTGGGAGAAATTCAGAGTTCAGCAGAGGAGGACAAAGGGCTTAATTAGGAAGGGGAAAAAAGATTATGAGAGAAAACTGGCAGAGAACATAAAAACGGACTGTAAAAGCTTTTATAGATATGTAAAAAGGAAAAGACTGATAAAGACAAATGTAGGTCCCCTGCAAACAGAAACAGGTGAATTGATTATGGGGAGCAAGGACATGGCAGACCAATTGAATAATTACTTTGGTTCTGTCTTCACTAAGGAGGACATAAATAATCTTCCAGAAATAGTAAGGGACAGAGGGTCCAGTGAGATGGAGGAACTGAGCGAAATACATGTTAGTAGGGAAGTGGTGTTAGGTAAATTGAAGGGATTGAAGGCAGATAAATCCCCAGGGCCAGATGGTCTGCATCCCAGAGTGCTTAAGGAAGTGGCCCAAGAAATAGTGGATGCATTAGTGATAATTTTTCAAAACTCGTTAGATTCTGGACTAGTTCCTGAGGATTGGAGGGTGGCTAATGTAACCCCACTTTTTAAAAAAGGAGGGAGAGAGAAACTGGGGAATTATAGGCCGGTGAGCCTAACGTCGGTGGTGGGGAAACTGCTGGAGTCAGTTATCAAGGATGTGATAACAGCACATTTGGAAAGCGGTGAAATGATCGGACAAAGTCAGCATGGATTTGTGAAAGGAAAATCATGTCTGACGAATCTCATAGAATTTTTTGAGGATGTAACTAGTAGAGTGGATAGGGGAGAACCAGTGGATGTGGTATATTTGGATTTTCAAAAGGCTTTTGACAAGGTCCCACATAGGAGATTAGTGTGCAAACTTAAAGCACACGGTATTGGGGGTAAGGTATTGGTGTGGGTGGAGAATTGGTTAGCAGACAGGAAGCAAAGAGTGGGAATAAACGGGACCTTTTCAGAATGGCAGGCGGTGACTAGTGGGGTACCGCAAGGCTCAGTGCTGGGACCCCAGTTGTTTACAATATATATTAATGACTTGGATGAGGGAATTAAATGCAGCATCTCCAAGTTTGCGGATGACACGAAGCTGGGTGGCAGTGTTAGCAGTGAGGAGGATGCTAAGAGGATGCAGGGTGACTTGGATAGGTTGGGTGAGTGGGCAAACTCATGGCAGATGCAATTTAATGTGGATAAATGTGAAGTTATCCACTTTGGTGGCAAAAATAGGAAAACAGATTATTATCTGAATGGTGGCCGATTAGGAAAAGGGGAGGTGCAACGAGACCTGGGTGTCATTATACACCAGTCATTGAAAGTGGGCATGCAGGTACAGCAGGCGGTGAAAAAGGCGAACGGTATGCTGGCATTTATAGCGAGAGGATTCGAGTACAGGAGCAGGGAGGTACTACTGCAGTTGTACAAGGCCTTGGTGAGACCACACCTGGAGTATTGTGTGCAGTTTTGGTCCCCTAATCTGAGGAAAGACATCTTTGCCATAGAGGGAGTACAAAGAAGGTTCACCAGATTGATTCCTGGGATGGCAGGTCTTTCATATGAAGAAAGACTGGATGAACTGGGCTTGTACTCGTTGGAATTTAGAAGATTGAGGGGGGATCTGATTGAAACGTATAAGATCCTAAAGGGATTGGACAGGCTAGATGCAGGAACATTGTTCCCGATGTTGGGGAGGTCTAGAACGAGGGGTCACAGTTTGAGGATAGAGGGGAAGCCTTTTAGGACCGAGGTTAGGAAAAACTTCTTCACACAGAGAGTGGTGAATCTGTGGAATTCTCTGCCACAGCAAACTGTTGAGGCCAGTTCATTAGCTATGTTTAAAAGGAAGTTAGATATGGCCCTTGTGGCTACAGGGGTCAGGGGGTATGGAGGGAAGGCTGGGTTCTGAGTTGGATGATCAGCCATGATCATAATAAATGGCGGTGCAGGCTCGAAGGGCCGAATGGCCTACTCCTGCACCTATTTTCTATATTTCTATGTTTCTAACTTTAATTTTCTAGCCCTGTCCACCTCAGATCCTCTGATAAGGACTGTCTCATGGACCTCTGGTTTCCTCCTCCTGAAGTCAATAATCAGCTCCTTGGTCTTGCTGACAATGAGTAAGCGATTGTTATGGCATCACTCAGCCAGAATTTCAATCGCCTTTCTTTATGCTGATTCATCACCAGCTTTGATTCAGCCTATGACAGCGGTGGTGTCAGCAAACTTGATTATGGAATTGGAGCTGTGCTTAGCCACATGGTCATTAGTGTAATGTGACTAGAGCAGGGGGCTAAGCTCAGAGCCTTGTGTGGACCTGAGGTGATGGAGATCATGGAGGAGATGCTGTTGCTAATCCGAACTGACTGGGGTCATCTGTAAGTGATAAAATCAGGGATCCAATTGCACAAGGAGAAATTGAGGCCAAGGTCCTGAAGATTATTGATTGGTCTTCAGGGGAGAATAGCATTGGATTCTGAGCTGTAGCTGACAAAGAGATCTTGTTGTAGGTATCTTTACTGTCCAGATGACCCAGGGCTGAGTGAATAAGATGGCATCTGCTGAGGACCAATAGGTTGTTGTTGTTCCAATAGGTAAATTGGAGTAGATCCAAGTCGCTTCTCAGACAGGAGCTGATACGTTTCATTATCAAACTCTCAAAACACTCTATCACTGTGAATGTAAGTGCTGCTGGATGATAGTCATTGGGCAGATTACCATATTCTTCTTCGCCACCAGTGTACTTGAAGCTCACTTGAAGTAAATGGGCACCTCACTCTGCCAAAGCGAGAGGTTAAGGATCTCAGTGAATGCTCCAGCCAGTTGATCAGCACATTTTTAGTACTTGGCCAGCTACCCCGTCTGGGCCAGATGTTTTTTGTGGGTTCGTCCTCCTGAAACCTGCTCACAGGTCAGCCTCAGAGACTGACATCACAGGATCATGGAGTTCGTGATGGTTCCTCCAAATTTTGTTGATCAAAGAGAGCATAGGAGGCATTGAGGTCATCTGGAAGCAAAGCCTTGTTGTCGTCTATGTTGCTTGATTTAACTTTATAAGAGGTGATAGCATTCCAAACCCTGCCACAAGTGTCATGCATCCTTTGTTGATTCAAGTTTAGTCCAGAATTGCCACTTCACCCATGAGATGGCTTTCTGGAGGTCATACCTAGACTCCCTGTAACTTTCTAGGTCACCAGACTTGAATGCCTCTGACTGACCCTCTACATGTTGTGAAACTCATGGTTCACCCAGGGCTTCTGGTTGGAGAAGTTTCTGAATGATTTTGTGGGAACACATTAACAACTGTTTCAATAAAGTCAGTGCCAATCATGGTGTACTCATTCAGATCCACAGATGAGCCCTTGAATGTGGCCCTGTTTACTGACTGGAAGCAATCCTGTAGTCGTCCCTCTGCCTCCTGCAAGCACCTCCTTGTTGCCCTAATCTCTGGAGCTTTGTTCTTTAGCCTCTGCCTGTATGCAGGTTGGAGAAGGATAGCCAAGTGATCAGGTTTACCAGAATGTCGTCTGGGTATGGAACTGCAGGCATTTCCTGTCTTAGTTTAACAGAAATCTAGTGTTTTCTTTTGGTTAGTGACATTTCAATATTCATGTGACAAATAAATCTAATGTTAACCTTATCTCTAAAGTAGCTGTGCTGTTAGAGAAATCAGAAAACAACCAGGTAATCTGTTTTTTCACTGGTCAGTGGTAGACTAAGTATTGCCAGTCACTGAGGTCAAATCTCCTGCTCTCCTTCACAGTGGTCTTATGGGACTTTGTAGGTCCTGGGAGAAAGGAAACTGGTCCTCACCTGTGACAGTGCTGTGCTCACTCAGTTCTGCATTTGCTCAAGACTGTGCAATGAGACTTGCATCCACCGTAACACACACGAAATGCGGGAGGAGGAACTCAGCAGATCAGACAGCATCTATGGAGAGGAATAAAGAGTTGATATTTTGGGCTGAGACCCTTCATCAGGAATGGAAAGGAAGGGAAAGAAGTCAGTATGAAAAGGGGGAGGGGGACGGAGTACAAGCTGGAAGGTGATAGATGAAGCCAGGTGGGTGGGAGGGGAAGGCGGGGAATGCAGTGAGAAGCTGGAAGGTGACAGGTGGAACAGGTAGTGGTGGAGACAAGTTCCCAGGAAGGACACTTAGCTGTAGTATTGAGTCTGGGTGAGCACAGGTTTGAAGAGTTGTAGAGTAGCGGAGATCACAGAGGCTGAGCTGTGAGAGAGGGTCACGTTGAACTCCTGTCAAAGAGATTTAAACCTCTTCATGATAGGCATACCTTGAAGAGACTTCACGGCGGAATGGTAAATTATAAGCACAAGTGATTGCATTCAGCAAGTCTTTTGAATCGGGAGCAAGAACACAATCAACTCACTATGAATAGCAGCAGTATGGAGATTAGCTAAACTGATTAGCATAAATACATTTAAGGAACAGCTGATAAACAGGAGAGAGAGGAAGCAACAGAAGGTTGAAAGAACTAGTTGAAAAGAGGTGGGAGTTATACCAAGCATGGGTTAGTCGGGCAAAATGGCCTGTTTCTAGTCTGTAAATTCCATGCAATATTTCTACTTGTCACTCAGAGAAGCTGCACCAGCTGAAATAGGCAACAGAAGGAACAGATCCGCCCTCATGGATGAGCTGTCTTCCATTTTCCCTTGACGAAGAAGCCCCAAACTGATCTTGGCTGAGAAGCCACAAAATCCATCAGGTTTTTGACAGGTCTAATTAAAAAGTTAATGGATAACTAGGCACCAGCAAGCGCAGAGAACGTGATGATCAACCCTTTCGTCTGTCAGTCCAGATAAAATCAAAGGCGGGGAAAGCGACCTAAAGTAATTGTTCCTGGGAATTCAGCCTCGTATTGCTTTGCATGCAGCAGATCTGCAATTCGAAAAGGAAGCCCATTGATAGTATTTCCATGTTTCCAAATAACTTGCAGCTTTCAATGGGTGCAATGTAGCAGAACGAGGACAGAATGAGGACATTTGCAAAAGGGTGAATGTTCTGAGGGGGGTGGTGGGGGTAGTGGTAACGAAAAGGAGCTGCAACGTGGCCTCTCGGAAGCAGAGCTTTCATCAAAGCAACCACACTAGGTAGAGTGGATTCAGATGGAAGTTAAAATAGATCAATCAAAATGGTGAATGGAACTCGAGACTGAGTTCAGGATCAATTAATTTGCAGCCACGCAAATACAGTACTGTGAAAAAAGTCTTAAGCACATGTATATTAATACTATGAGTATTAAATCAAAACTATCAAAGCTAAGTAATCTTATTTCTGTTCCCCAACCATTTTCCTGTTTTAACCAATATATAGTACTGTGCAAAAGTCTTAGGCACCCTAGCTACATATATATGTCTAAGAATTTGGCACAGAGCTGTAGTTAAAGTGTTTAACTCCAAAGTAACAGAGTGACTTTGGAGGAGCCAAAGGCTAACTTCTGTTCCTGTCTGAATTGTATTATAAAATCTCAGAGTTGACAAGGGTATCAGTCAGCCCATCATTGCCAGTGCTTGTCTTCTAGTATCACTAGCCCCACTGCACTTTCCAACACTAATTTTCTCCACTTTATGAACTTACCCAATGTTTCTGAGGCTTAGGAAAGCAAGAAAATCTGCAGATGCTGGAAATCCAAGCAACACGCCCAAAAAGCTGGAGGAACTCCGCAAGTCAGGCAGCATCTATGGAAAAGAGTAACTAGTCGATGTTTTGGGCCTGTACTCTTTATCAGGTCTTGATGAAAGGTCGCGGCCTGAGACGTCAACTGTTTACTTTTATCCATAGACCTTGCCTGGCCTGCTGAGTTCCTCCAGCACTTTGTGTATCTTGCTTTGCTAAAAGTGATTGTTGAATGAATGTCCACTTCCACTGCAGATAGTGAACTGCATTCTTGCTTCTTTTCCCTTCCTTTCCATTCCCGATGAAGTGTTTTAGAACAAAACTTCAGCTCTTTATTCTTCTCCATAGATGCTCTCGAGCCTGCTAACTTCTTTCAGCATTTTGTGTGTTACTCTGGATTTCCAGCATCTGCAGAATCTCTTGTGTTATTTAATAACTTATTTATGATTATTCTTCTCATCTAAGGTTGTCTTAAGAGCAACAAAACAAGGAAATAAGACCATAAGATACAGGAGCAGAATTAGGCTATTTGGCCCATCGAATCTGCTCTGCCATTTCATCGTGGCTGATCCATTTCCCTCTCAGCCTTCTCCCCATAACACTTCGAGTCCTGACTAACCAAGAATGTGTCAACCTCTGCTTTAAATATACCCAGTGACTTGGCTTCCACAGCCACCTGTGGCAATAAATTCCACAGCTTCACCACTCTCTGGCTAAAGAAAGTCCTCCTCATCTCCATTTTAAATGGACGTCCCTCTATTCTGACGCTGTCTCTTCTGGTCTTACTCCCTCCCACCATAGGGAACATCCTCTCCAAATCTACTCTATCAGGGCCTTTCAACATTTGATAGGTTTCAATGAGATCCCCTTTCATTCTTCAGAATTCCACTGAGTACAGGCCCAGAGCTATCAAACACTTCTCAAATGACAAACCTGTCAATCTGGGAATCATTTTTGTGAACTTACTTTGAACCCTCTCCAATGTCAGCACATCCCTGCTGAGGTTTTGCTAATGTTCAATTATCAGTTCATCCAGTTTAGCAGTATGACATGGCACACCTGTATAGAACGCTGATGCTCCACAGCAAAGAAAGAAAATAGCACATTCTGGACCAATCAAACACAATCAGGCTTACTCAGTCAGAATACTGTAATGTAAACTATGACATTAGATTCATATTCTAAGATACTGATCAGGGTGCCCAAGGATGGTCTGTAGGCAGAGATTTCACTGAGTGTCCTGATCACATTTCCAAACCTATTTGATTTTGATATGCAAATCCAATCTTCTAAGCAAACTCTTCTGCGATGCTGCCCGACCCATTGAAATTCCTTCAATGTCTTCTTCTTTGCTCCTGATTCAAGCATCTGTAGTCTCTTGTGTCTCTCTTTCATCGGAACCTGGTTCCTCTCGAAGTCCCTGCCTAAATGTTTAGTTGCTGCCCATCCCATTTCTTGTAAAGATAAACCTTTTGCATAAACACAAGATATCCTGCAGATGCTGGATATGCACAGGAACAAACACAAAATGTTGAAAGGCCTAGATAGAGTGGATGTGGAGAGGATGTTTCCTGTGGTGGGGGAATCTAGGACCAGCGGGCATAGCCTCAGGATGGAGGAATGTCACTTTAGAATGGAGATGAGGAGGAATTTCTTTAACCAGAGGGTGGTGAACCTGTGGAGTTCGTTGCCACACATGGCTGTGGAGGCCAGGTTATTGGGTGTATTTAAGGCAGAGGTTGATGGGTTCCTGATTAGTTAGGGTATGAAAGGTTCTGAGGATATGGCAGGAGAATGGGGTTAAGAGGGAAATGGATTAGCCATGATCAAATGGCAGAGCAGACTCAATGGGCTGAATGGCCAAATTCTGCTCCTATGCCGTATGGCCAACATTCTGGAAGAACTCAGCAGGTCAGGCAGCATCAATGGAGAAAAATAAACAGTCAGCATTTTGAGCTGAGACCCTTCATCAGGGCTGAAAAGGAATGGGGCTGGAGGTGGTGGGGAAGAAGGCAGAATGAGAAGGTGGGGGGGAGGACAAGAAGGAGTACAAGCTGCCAAGTGATAGATGAAGCCAGGAGAGGGGGAAGAAAGAAGGATGTGGGAGGAGGAATAAAGTGAGAAGCTGGGAGGTGGCTGCTTCCCAGGGCTGAAGAAACCTTTTGTTTAAATTTGCATTCAACTACCCAGCTCTACTTGTTATTGCTTTACCTTCTGAGAAGCAGGCTGGAATTATTCTCAAGGTAGTCCACTAAGGAGTTCCAACGTGCGTATTAGACTGCTTATAGGCACCCAGTGATGAATAGGTTCTCTTTCTAGAGCTGATATAGAACATTCTGCCTTCCCCTGGTTTGGACACAACCAATGCCACATTGCCCCCTTCCCAAGACCTTCCTTCAGCTCTCGTCTTATCACCTACAGTTGCCTGAGATCCTTCTGCAACTGCTGAGTACGGGCCCCTCTCTGTCCAGACTTCCTCCACAGCATGGTCAGTTGATCAGAAGCTCACCAATGGGGTACCAACATAATGTTAAGCCCACATGTGTTTATTCTGAATCTGAATCTGGGTCTCCTGTCGGACTGAAGTAAATTTAGCGTTTGCTCCCAAGATTTCTCCCAGAGTAATAGCTACTATAATCTCTCTGCAGTGTGATAAAAGGCTTTAATGATATTAAATGTCTTTGATTCTTATATTTATTTAATTTGCATTTCTCTGAGAATAGGCAGAAATACTCTATAACTGGAGTTAAAATTGCATCATTCTGAATTATATTTACTTCATAAAATCTTGGTTGTTCCTTATTACTCACTCAATCATTCAATTGAACTGTTGGGTAGGAGTGCAAACAGTAGTGTTTTTAGGCCTGTTACATGCTCAAGGAGATCTGTGTATTTTTTTGTGATAATGATGTAATGGTCTTTTGGAGGTCACCTGACGTGATTTTCCCGCCAATGTGAGGTCACGTGATGACATGTGCACCATGGGTATATAAGGGTCGACCCCAGATGACGCAGTTGGTTTTTAGTTTGTAGATTTTCAGGTAGAACGTGTTGTGTCTCCGCTTCTGTTGCGTGTTTGCTTTTGTGACGCAGTTTCATTTTTGAAACAGAGTGTTGCGTTCTATTGCAAGATACAATATTAGTGGACTGGAAATTTTTGGCTAGATGTGCTGATTTACTCAATCCCAGCAGTAGTACAGGAGAGTGAAGACTTTATCGAAGTACAGGACCGAAGGATCAAGCGGAGTTGGCATCGTTTGGCAGTTCAACAAAGGGTCGACCTTATTGAGCCTTCGTTGAAAGAGTAGCGACCTGCATCGAGATAACTCTTGCCAAGAGAGCAAAGAGTTCATGCAAGGTTTGCTCTCTCTCTCTCTCTCTCTCTCTAAAAGAATTTAAGGTCAGTTGGTTTAAACTGTTTATTTTACTGCCACGTGAATCCTGTGGACAGAACCAACAGGAAAGTTGCGTCTATGAAGAAATCCTTCTCCAGAGAAGTCTCTCCCAATTGAACGTATAAATCTGTTGGACTTCGGAATTTACCATTTTAAGAACTATATCTGACTTTATCGCTTTAAGAACCATTTTCGCATTTAACGCTTTAAGAACCAGTGCCAAGTGACGATTTGTTGAATGGCTGCATAACGGTTAACTTCCAGTTAAAGTTTTTGTTTGTTTTTTTCCTTATTGTTCATCCATGTTTAATAAATGTTTGGTTGTTTTTATATAACCTGTCTCAACTGATATTCATTGTTGCCATTTATGTAAGAGCCCAGATTGCTCTGGGCAGGGCCAGCTGCCCGGACACACCGTCAATGATCGCCAGCGACTTTGCAGTCTGCCCTTCTTTGGATGCAGTGGTCTAGATGAACTGCCCTCTGTGCTTGACCGGTCTCTGGTCAGGGAGAGCAAGGAGCCCTGTCACAAGAAAGTAGCATCCATCATCACCGTCCCCCACTACACAGGTCATGCTCTCTTCTCACTGCTGCCATCAGGAAGAAGGTACAGAAGCCTCAGGACTCACACTATGAGGTTCAGGAACAGTTATTACCCCTCAGCCATCAGACTCTTGAACCAAAGGGGATAACTTCACTCAACTTCACTTGCCCTATCATTGCAAAGTTCCCATAAGCTATAAATTCACGTTGAAGGACTCTTCATCTAATATTCTCAATATTTATTGTTTGTTTGTTTGTTTATTTATTTATTTTAGTATTTGCACCATTTGCTGTCTTTTGCACACTGGTTGAATGCTTAGGCTGATGTGGTCTTTCATTGATACTATTATGGCTATTATTCTATTATGGATTAACTGTTCCCGAACCAGCAGGCTCAGGAAGAGTTAGTACCCTACAGTCATCAGGCTCCTGAACCATCACTCACCTCAACTCTGAACTGGTTCCACAACCTACAGACTAAACTTCAAGGACTCTCCAACTCATGTTCTCAGTATTATTTATATTTGTATTCCCACAGTTTGTCTTCTTTTGCACATTAGTTGTCTGTCAGTCTTTGTTTATGTATAGTTTTCCATAAATTATATTGTATTTCTGTATTTCAAGTTCAGAGCTCCCGGATGTGGCTACATAGGTTGATAATGTGGTTAAGAAGGCATAAGGCATAAGGTCAAGGCACTGAGTTCAAAAGTCGTTATTTTCAGCTTTATAAAACTCTAGTCAGACTACATCTGGGGTACTGCATTCAGTCCTGGTCACCCCACTTCACAAAGGGAGTCAAGGCTTTGAGGAGGGCGCAGGAAAGTTTTACCTGGGTTAGAGAATATGTGTTGTATTGAATGGATGGACAAACTTGGGTTGTTTTCTCTGGAGGAGCAGAGGCTGAGGGGAGATCTGATAGAGGTTTATAAAATTATGAGAGGCACAGATAAAGCAGACAGGCAATATTTTTTTCCAAGGGTTGACATGTCTAATACCGGAGGGCATGCATTGAAGATGAGAGGGGGTATTTTCAAAGGAGGTGTGAGGGGCAAGTTTTTACAGAGTGGTGGGTGCCTGGAACGCAGTGCCAGGGGGTGGCAGTAGAGGCAGAATCATTAGGGACTCTTAAGGGACATTTAGATAGGCACATGAATGTGACGAAAATGGGAAGATATGGATATTGTGTAGGCAGAAAAGATTAGTTAGCCATTTGATTGCTAATTTAATTGGTTTGGCACAATATTGTGGGCCAAAGGACCTGTTCTGTGTGGTACTGTTCTGTGTTTTATGTTCTATGAGGTTATTTGTTACTTCTGCATTACCATAGGGGTGTATATGCCAACCAACCCTGATGCAAAAGCGGGCCCTCAGGAAGTGCGAGGAAAGTGGACTACTCAGTGGAAACCCACACAGTCACGGAAAGAATGCACAAACCCCTTACAGGCAGTGGCAGGAAGCAAACTCAAATCAGTGACCGCTGCCCTGTAAAGTGATTCCACTAATGGCCATGCACTGTGCCACCTCGTGTGATGGAAAGCGGAGAACATCGACTGACAGGGTGGCGGAGGCGGGTACTCTCACTACACCTGAGATGCACCTACACAAACACTTGAATCACCAAGGCATGTATCGGTGAGACCCAATGTAGATTGGAAGACCACCTTGCTGAGCACCTATGATCCACCTGCCAGAAAAATCAAGAATTCCCAGTGGCCATCCATTTCAATTCTGCTTCCCATTCCCATCCTGACATGTCTGTCCATGGCTTTCTCTCCTGCTGTGATGAGACCAAACTCAGGATGGAAGAGCAACACCTTATATTCAATCTGGGAAGCCTCCAACCTGATGGCATGAATGTCAATTTTTCGAACTTCCGGTAACGGCACCCCCCCCTCCCCAATTCCTGTGTCCCTCTCTCACCATATTTCCTTACCTGCCTATCATCTCCCTCTGGTGCTCCTCCCCCTTCCCTTTCTTCCATGGCCTTCTGTCCTCTCTTATCAGGTTCCCCTTCTCCAGCCCTTTATTTCTTTCACCATTCAGCTTTCCAGCTCTTTACTTCATCCCTCTCCGTCTCCCAGTTTCACCTATCACCTACCACCTTGAACTTCATACACCCTTTCCCCAACATCTTGTTCTGACTTCTCATCTTTTTTCCAGTTCTGATGAAGGGTCTCGGCCCAAAACGTTGACAGTTTACTCTTTTCCATAGATGCTACCTGACCTGCTGAGTTCCTCAAACATTTTGTGTGCATTGCTTTGAATTTCCAGCATCTGCAGATTTTCTCTTGTTCATAGAAGACCACAACTGCTGGAAAATGGGATTAGTACTGAAAGGTATCAGATGGCTGGTATGAGCATAGTGAGATTAATAGACTGTTTCTGTGCTGTACGATCAACTCTCAGAATCTTTCATAATTTAGCCCTTTAGCTCCCGGATCTTATGGAGAAGTTTAGGGAGATGTGGGAGTAAATTGAGAACTATCTTGATTCATTTCCAGCCTAGCTCTAACTCAGCATTGCAGTGTAGAAGGTAGGCAGACGTTACAGATTTAATTGAGGGCTTATGAGTTCAGCTGAGCCCATGGAGGAATATTTGTACTTCTACTGTTTCCCACCCACAGCCAGTTGTGTAATCATATCATCTGTGACCACATCAAATCTATTTTGCCTCCTAATAGAGTAATCCCTTCAGTCCCATTCTCCCACTCTATTGAATGCATTTATGAGAGTATTGATCTTCACTCCCCCCCTCAGGTAAGATATCAGACAGGAAATAGCACACAAGGCACACGTCCTGGTTACACCAAAGGTAGGTAGTTCCCTACTAACTGTTCCAAGCAGCAAAACCCTTCATAGCTGAAATATCTAGTGCCTTCTGAATCAGAAAAAAGAGATTTACCCACTCCCAGAAACTACTAAGCTTGATCTCAGCATATTAGAATAATGCCTGTCACTCACCTTCTACCCATTGCCCCAAATTCCCAATCTATGCCTTTTCATTCTTGAGCCGATATGTTAAGATCTGGGCCAACTTTGCAGATAATCTTCCAAGGCTTGAGAATGATGTCTCATTAAGGCCAGTTTGTGCTCAGAAGCACTGGGACATCCTGTCCTTGCTTGTATTCTTCAGATGGCTTTAATCATGAGCCAGCTGTCAGTGCCTGAGAGTCAGATGAAGACGTGTGCTTGCTCCTGCAGCCTTGCATCAAAGGCTGAAAGGGAACATGAGGATCAATGCTTTGCTGATCATTCAGTGCTTTATATCTTCTGTATTAGCTGTTTTATATTTTATTGTGACAATTGATAAGGTCAAGCTGAACAGTAACTATGAATGAATACATCCACTATTCTGATCCGTAAGGCACTCGATAGTTCGGCTTCAGAGGGCTTCACTTCTGGATACAGTTAGGATGGAGCTAAGGAGCCATCCACCTCTGATGCAGCCAGTGTATGTCAATTGTGTGCTATTGCTGTTCTGGCAAAATTAACACTTGCATTTCCAGCACAACTTCACTTTGTATAATCCTTGTGCTTTTTGATTCACTTGTTTGAATGGTTTGTTTGTTAATTATGTAACTTATTCCCACATCCCTTTGTTCTACCGCACTCCTCAGTGCCCTACCATTCACTGTGTAAAATCTACTCTGGTTGATCCTACAAAGCCTTGCACTTGTCTGTCTGCATTAAGTTCCATCTGCCATTTTTCAGTCCATTTTTCCAGCTGATACAAATCCCTCTGCAAGCCTCCCTCACTGTCCACTATTCCCCCAGTCTTGGTGTCATCCACAGATTTGCTGATCCTTTTCACCACATTATCATCCAGATCATTGATATAGATGACAAATAACATGGATGCAGCACCGAACCCTGTGGCACTCCACTAGTCACAGGCCTCCAGTCAGAGAGGCAACCCTATACTACCACTCTCGGGCTTCTCCCACAAAACCAATGTCTAATCCAATTTGTTACCTCATCCTGAATGCCTAGCGACTGAACCTTATTGACCAACCTCCCATGCGGGGCCTTGTCAAATGCCTTGCTAAAGTCCATGTAGACAACATCCACTGCCTTGCCTTCATCCGCTTTCCTGATAACTTCCTTGATAAACTCTATAAGCTTGGTTAGACATGTCCTACCACACACAAACCCATGCTGACTATCCTTAACCAGTCCATGTCTGTCCAGATATTTAAATACCGGTCTCTTAGAATACCTTCCAATAACTGTCCCCCATCTAACGTCAGACTCATTGGTCTATGTTTGGAGCAGTTTTTAAACAGCAGAACAATATTGTCTATCCTCCAATTCTCTGGTACCTCTCCTGTCGCTCAGGATGTTTAAAATATTTCCGCTAGGGCCCAGCAATTTCTGCACTTGCCTCCCATAGGAAATAAGGGAACACTTTGTCAGGCCCTGGGGATTTATCCACCCTGTTTTGCCTCAGGGTAGCAAGCACTTCCTCCTCTGTAATCTGTACAGGGTTCATGAAATTGACAACACTTTGTCTCACTTCTATAGACTCTGTATCCATCTCCCAAGTAAATACAGATGCGAACAATGTTTTGGATCCACACATGGATTACCATTCTGGTCTTCCTGAGGACCGAGTTTGTCCCTTGCAGTCCTTTTGCTCTTAACATATCTGTAGAATCCCTTAGGATTCTCCTTCACCTTGTCTGCAAGGGCAACTTCATGCCTTCTTTTGGCCTTCCTGATTTCTTTCTTAAGTGTATTTTTTGTAGTCCATAAGCACCTCTTTTGTTGCTATTTGCTTATACCTGCTGTGACCTCCTTTATTCTCTTAACCAGAGCCTCAATATCTTTTGAAAACCAAGATGCCCTACACTAGTTATCCTTACCTTTTATTCTGACAGGTACGCACATGCTTTATACTGCCAGAATTTCATTTCTGAAGGCCTTTTGCCAGAAAAGAGCCTATCCTAATCCACAGTTGCCAGATCATTTCCGATGCAATCAAAATTGACCTTCCTCCAATGTAGAATCTCATCCCACAGATCAGACCTACCTTCTGCATATTTACTTAGAAACTAATGGCATTGTGGTCAGTGGATGCAAAATGATCCCCCTCACAAACTTGTCACCTGCTCTGTCACATTCCCTAATAGCAGATCCAGTATCGCATGCTTATGTACTGATGAAGGAAACTTTCCTGAACATATCTGACAAACTTTATCCCAATATAGTCCTTTTACAGTATCAGATTCTCAGTCTATATGTAGAAAGTTAAAACAACTTTGTTTCTTGCAACAGTCTCCAATCCCTTTACAAATTTGTCCTTCTAACTCCCTAGAACTGTTGGTGGTCTGTAATATAGCCCCATTAACGTGGTGATACCTTTCTTATTTCTCATTTCCACCCATAATGTTGAGCTCTCCAGTCTGTCCTGACTGAATATTGCTGTGTAATTTTCCCTGACTAGTAACACCACCCCTCCTTTAATCCCTCCAGCTCTGTCACGTCTAAAGCAACAGAACCCTGGAATACTAGGCTGCCACTCCTGCCCCTCCTGCAATCATCTCACTAATGGCTAAAATATTATAATTCCACTTGTTGATCCATGCCCTGAGCTCATTCACCTTTCCTACGATACTTCTTGCATTGAAATATATGCAGCTCAAGACACTAGTTGCACCATGATCAGCCTTTTGATCCTAACTTTGTCTGAGGTCCTATCAACATCTCCCTCCACGACCTCTCCACTAACTGTTCTGGCATTCTGGTTTCCATCCTCCTGCAACTCCAGTCAGATCAATAGTCAGGTTAAGTCAAGTCAAGTCAAGTTTATTGTCATTTAACTCTATACCCGTATATAATGTCTGTATATAGAAACGAGAAAACGTTTCTCTGAACCAGGGTATCAACCACACCAGTACACATAACATACAATAACTCAGGAAGCTAAGGATAAAATCCACAGATAAATCACACATAAATAATAAACTAAAGTGCATCAATTAAATATTGTAAGGTGCAAAACAGATTTGCCAGTGGTACTTCGAATGCGATGCAGCAGGGTGTTGAGAAGCCTAATGGCCTGAGGGAAGAAACAGCTTCCCACCCTGATCGTTCTTGTTTTTATGCATCAGAGTCTCCTGCCTGTACCTAATAAAGCAACCAATGAGTGTATATTTGTGGTTTTCTGCTGATGTAGCCAACTCACTTCAAGTTTCCATGTGTTATACATTCAGAGGTGCTCTTCTGCACACCACTGTTGTAATGTCTGGTTATTTGAGTTACTGTCACCTTCCTGTCACCTTGAAACAGTCTGACCATTCTCCTTTGACCTTCTGTTAAAAGGATGCCTTAACTTGTTTTTCACACCATTCTCTGTAAACCCTAGAGAATGTTGTGCGTGAAAATCCCAGGAAATCTGAGATACCCAAACCGCCCTGATGGCCACGAATAATCATTCCATGGTCAAATTCACTTAGATCACATTTCTTCCCCATTCTAATGTTCGGTTTGAGCAACAAGTGAACCTCTTGACCATGTCTGCATGCTTTTATGCATGATTGGCTGATTAGATATTTGCATTAATGAGCAGCACCTGAATGTGGCCACTGAATGTACAGTGGGCAATTAACTTATCAGCATGTTTTTGAGATATAGGATAAAGCAGATCTCTGGGAGAACTCATGTAGTAACAGGGAGAACATGCGAGCTCAACACAAGTAACAACTGAGGTCAGGATTGAAGTGGGCTCTTGGAGCTGAGAGGCATCAGCTTTAATTGCCACACCACTGGACTGGAACTCTATATTTGCATACTACTTGTAGCTCTGAATCCTCTGGTTCTTGGAACAACGAAGATCTCCCCATTGTGACATTGAACTCCAGCTGTCCCTGTGACAGATGAGATTCTAATGAGGGAACCGTGTCATGCTCACAACAGCTCATTATCACTTACTGGCGGGAGACTTGTAATCTGGCAATTCAGCTGAAATGAAAATGATTAAAGTGCTGTTCTTTATAGTTTTGCTTTGCAACTGTTAAATTAAGAGTAAACAGGAAAGAACAGGAAAATGCAGATGCTAGGATCTGGAGCAAAAAACAACTTGCCAAAGGGATAGTTCGAAAACATGAGAAAATCTGCGGGTGCTGGAAATCCAAGCAACACACACAAAGTGCTGGTGAATGCAGCAGGCCAGGCAGCATCTATAGGAAGAAGTACAGTCGATGTTTCGGGCCGAGACCCTTCGTGAGGACTAACTGAAAGAAGAGATAGTAAGAGATTTGAAAGTGGGAGGGGGAGTGGGAGATTCGAAATGATAGGAGAAGACAGGAGGGGGAGGGATGAAGCTAAGAGCTGGAAAGTTGATTGGCAAAAGGGATACAGGGTTGGAGAAGGGGGAGGATCATGAGACAGGAGGCCTATGGAGAAAGAAAGGGGGAGGGGAGCCCAGAGGAAGCTGGAGAGCAGGCAAGGGGTGATTGTGAGAAGGACAGAGAGAGAAGAAAAAAAATAGGGGGGGAATAAAAATAAATAAGGGATGGGGTAAGAAGGGGAGGAGGGGCATTAACGGAAGTTAGAGAAATCAGTGTTCATGCTATCAGGTTGGAGGCTACCCAGACGGAACATAAGGTGTTGTTCCTCCAACCTGAGTGTGGCTTCATCTTTACAGTAGAGGAGGCCATGGATAGACATGTCAGAATGGGAATGGGACGTGGAATTAAAATATGTGGCCACTGGGAGATCCTGCTTTCTCTGGCGGACAGAGCGTAGGTGTTCAGCAGAACGATTTTCCAGTCTGCGTCAGGTCTCGCCAATATATAGAAGGTCACACTGAGAACACCAGAGAAAGCAGGATCTCCCAGTGGCCACACAGTTTAATTCCATGTCCCATTCCCCCACCCCTGTCTCTCTTTCTCTGTCTCATTCTCGCTCTCTCTCTCTCTCTCTCTCTCTCTCTCTGTCTCTCTCACTCTCACTCTCCCACTCTCTCTCTCAGTCTCTGTCTTTCTCTCTCTCTTTGTCTCTGTCTCTCTCTCCATGCTTTCTCTCTGTCCTCTCTCTCCCTCTCACTCTCTCTCTGTCTCTCTTTGTCTCTCACACTCTCTCTCTCTCTCCCTCCCTCTCTCTCTCTCTCTCCCTGACATCCTATATTCCACTCCTTTATCTGAAGCAAGAATGATTGCAGCCTGAGAAACCTTAGCAATGGTAGCCATGTATCCTGAAAATGGGAATCAATTTTTAGTTCTTCATTCGGGATTCTGCCAGCTGCACTGGTCACCTTTTTAACCAGGAATGGGAATTCCTCACAGTGGAATTACTTTCCTGGCAAGAATAGAGAGAATAAGGGTTTGTTGTGTGTTGTTCTGCTGAGCATGGTGGTCGAGTCTTGCTTGGTGATACAAGCAGGCTACCCCCAGCACATCCTTAGGTACATTGGTTATTATCACTAATGACACATTTCACTGTATGTTTTCGTGTACGTTTAATAAATCTAAATGTGAAATCTGATGTCTAAAGCATATTTCTGCATCATTTACTATTTTAAGAAGATTACAAAGAAAAGTATTGCATTTTAATGTGTCCATTGTGCCCCTTGTGGTGGAATCCCTAAATATCAATGTTAAGAATGCTATGTAAATATATGTTACTTCTTTGACAGTGACTTGTTAGCCAGATTTATTGTTTGGATCCCATAAACAACTCTGAGATCAGCACCCTGTTGTTCTGCTCATCTTTAGTTGCAGTTGACAGAAGAATGTTGCCCAAGAGAGATTCTTCTAAAAGGGCAGAGCACCTGAACAGAGTGTTGAGTTACAGCTAACACTCTGATCACAGGAGAGGACCCTCCATTCTTAACAGCATAAAATGTCTCATTCTACATTGTGCATGCAAGTGCTGATGTCAAGTCCAGGGTGAAAGGAAAAGACTTGCAATTATATTTAACAATTTCTGCACCTTTAGGACACCTCACAACATTTTCAGATTCAGATTCATTTATTTATCACATGAACATTGAAACATAGAGTGAAATGTGCCAATCCAGTAAAGTCCTTTTTCTGAGGTATAATCATGGTTATTACTGGAAAAAAATTGGGAACCAATTCCTGAACACCAAATTTTCAGAAGTAACAATGAGACTGTTGCAGGTAGCTTGCTTTCCAGTTGTTTGAGGAATACATACTTTGTGAGCATTGGATTTGGATCCATTAAAACCACCCAAGAGAGCGAACAAACCTTTATTTTTAGATTATGAAGACACACAGTCCTCTTTTATTGTCATTTAGTAATGCATGCATTAAGAAATGATACAATATTTCCTCCGGTGTGATATCACAAAACACAGGACAGACAAAGACTGAAAAAACTAACAAAACCACATAATTATAACATATAGTTACAACAGTGCAACAATACCATAACTTGATGAAGAAGTCCGTAAGCACAGTAAAAAGTTCAAAGTCTCTCAAATGTCCCACATCTCACGCAGACGGGAGAAGGAAGAAAAACTCTCCCTGCCATACCCGACCACAGTCCGACTCTGAGTCATCCGAAAACTTCGAGCTCTGATCAGCTCTCCGACACCGAGTACCGAGCACCATCTCTATCCGAATGATTCGACCTCAATCTCGGTTGCCAACAGCAGGCAAAGAGGCGATTTTGAGGCCTTCCCTCCGGAAGATTCTCGATCGCACAGTAACAACAACAGCGCCTGGCGTTTCAGAAATTTCTCCGAATGTTCTTTCACGTCTGTCTCCATCAAATCAGAATTGTCCATGGCCCCTATTTAACGGATACAATATCATTCCCATTGTCATTATGTGCCACGCTGTATCATACAGGCAATCCTGGTCCATTGACCATGATTGTTCTTGGCAAATATTTTTACCTAAGTGGGTTGCCTTTGTTTTCTTTTGGCAGTGTCTTCACAAGACAGGTGACCACCCCCCCTCCCCCCCAAGCCATTATCAATAATCTTCAGAGATTGTCTGTCTGCCTGGCATTAGTGGTGGCATAACCAAATGCTCATATGACTATCCACCACCTGCTCCCATGGCTTCACATGACCCTGATTGGGGGGCGGGGGGGCTAAGCAGGTGCTACACCTTGCCTAAGGGTGACCTGCAGGCTAGCGGAGGGAAGGAGCACCTTTCACCTCCCTTAGTAGCGACGTATCTCCACCCTGCCACCTGACCTGAAGGATACACCTCTGCTAGTGCTGAATCCTGATCCCTCAGTGGCACACGGTAAGTTAGGCTTGGTTTCCTACACTGAAGAGCAGAAAGAATGGTCTTGGGCAAATTGCCGATATCTGCACAGTGAAAACTCTGGACAAGTCATGTCAGCCTAGACCAGAGATGTCACAATGGCGTAGTGCCCTACAATGACAGAGATCCTCTTCAATCCTGAGCTCGTGTCCTATCTGTGTGGAGTTTACATCTTCTCCCTGCGATCATGTATCTTCCTCTGGGTGCTCTGGTTTCCTCCCATACTCCTAAGATGTGCCCTTGGGTAGGTTAATTGGCTTCTGTAAATTACCCCTAATATGTAGGTGAGTGATAAAACTGAGGCAGAGATGAGGACGGTGTGGGGAGAATAAAATGGACCTAATGTAGAATTGGTTTACCTTGGTGGATGATGGTTGGTGTAGAACTGATGGGCCGCAGGACCTGTTTACATGTTGTTTCTCTGTAAGTCAGCACAGGAAACAGCAGCAAGTCAGTGAAAATGTGAAGGAATGAGTTGTGCAGGAAACCTTATCCCAGGGAGTGGAGAAGAGACATGGACCTTAAAAGACAAATTACAGCGTTTCAGCATGGTTGCTTTGGTGAGATTTGAGCCTGAGTAGAATGAATAGTTTTACAGTATGTCATTAGATATCAATTGATATTATTTGTTTCATAGACTGGAAAGAATTGATGGAATTATCAGTAAATTCTGAAATATCAGAGGCCTTTTAATGACCATCAAGGCAAGCTTCACATCCATTGCTCTTTTTGAGGAAATTGCCGTTCATTGTGATTGGTGCCTGCTTCATCATTTTAACTTTCCTTCAGCTTAAAAACTCCCTTAAGCCACGTTAAGTGAAGCCAATCTTGAAAAAATATTGTTCTTTTTATTGAAAATGAAGTTTACACACAGTGAGATCCCACTGGTATTGGTTTAGTTCAGAGTACCAGGCAATTGTTGTGAGATTTAGAAATATTTATTCCACAGCTGTTACCAACACATAATTGGGCTGCATTTCCACCAATTCGTACCACTAGGTAAAAAATGTAATCCTGAGGCAAACCCGATCGTGCTAATTATATGTGATCTCTACCTCAATGACAGAAAGCAGTAGCTTTTAACTCCAATCAAATCACAGCCGATTTGACCTAACCACTAAGAGTCATTAGCTGACTTTTTGACTTTATTAGGTGTCATATTCTGTAGATGGTTAATCTTACACTGCAATCTGAAAGGAAGTAGACAGGTGTCCTCTGACACAAGTACCTTTCATCACTGGTCTGAAACCAAATCAAGAACTTCCACGGTGTCTTCTATAACTAGAGGATGTCCTTAAATGCCTCTTAGTCAATGAAGCGGTTTGGAGTGCAGTCACGTTTACTTTTAAAGTTGGAGATGTAGCAGCCAATTTGTGTAAGGCAAGCTTCTCCAAACAGTAAAGTAATGCCAACAAGATTGTAGACACAAAATATACTGGAATTCTACAGCGATACACACAATGTACTGGAGGAGCTCAGCAGGTCAGGCAGCATCAATGGGCAGAATAAATAGTCAATGTTTCAGGCCGAGACCCTTCATGGTCCTGAATGCTGACTGTTTATTCCCATCCATAGATGCCACCTGACCTGCTTGAACTCCTCCATTGTGTGTATTGGGCCAGCATGATCATTTGTTTCAAGGGGCAATTATTGTCTGGGTCATGGAGGAATGCCTTTGTTCTTCTTCCAGGTAATGGCCTCAACCGAAACATATTGAAAAACAAGACAACATTATACACATACATCTATTTTAGGCCACCAAGGATAATCTGGGTCTATAAGTCTTGAAGTACTCTTTGAATGAAAGTAACACTTTCAAGTATATTCTACTGTAAAATGTAGTCAAAATTGTGCTCATTTTTAATCTTCTTTGATGCTCAAGGAGGAGAATAAGCGAAGCAGTAATTCACCTAACTAGTGTAGGACTCAGTAGGTCAATGTTAAATATGGGTATTGACATTCCGGTCCCTCTTCAACATCATTAAAGGGATTAGCTGTATGAACAAAATCCTATTAATGCTCTATGATTGACAGATGCTATCTCCTGGAAAGTCCTGACATGAACATTAAATGGTAAGTATGTCATCCCACCTGATCTGGAATTATATCCACCTGCAGTAAATACATTCTCAGGTAAGCATGGACAATACCGGAGGCACTCAACAAGTCAGGCAGCCTCCATGGCGGGGAATCAACAGTTGACATTTTAATTGGAGACCCTTCATGAGGACCAATGAATCCTGTTCATTCCTCTCCATTGATGCTGCCTGGTGTGCCAAGTTCCTCCAGTATTTTGTGTGTGTTGCTCAATATTTCCAGCATCTCCAGAATCTCTCGTGTTTATGAACAACCATTAGCTATGTTATGAAGCACAGTGGGGCTCAGATATTGAGAAGCTGACACAAAAGTCAGTAGCATCTGCTTTTTTGATACTTGGAGAAGCCATAATGTGGCCTTGAATTAATTATATTATGCATAATGGTACCTTGAAGCCGACACATCTTGCAAATGCTAAGTTTAATGGTAATCGCTTATACGTTTGTACATCACTTCCCATTTGTTTTCCCTCTGGTCTCTCCCTGAGAACATTGTTCAAGGTTACTATTCAAATTGAAGGAAATAAATGAAACTTGAGTGAAGTGATTTATTAAAATAAAAATTAAACTGTCTTATTTCAACTTTGTGTATTTTATTTCCCAGGTCCAAGTCTGATTTTAATCCAACCAGTTGGTCCTGAGCTGGGTTTAACTCAGGCATCTACCACTCTCCCCTCCAATTAGATTCCTTCTTCTTCAGACTTTTACCTCTTCCACCTATCACATCCTAGCTTCTTATTTCACCACACCCCTCACATATCAACTTCCCTGAGGAAGCGTCTCAGTCTCCTGTTTATTCCCCTGCATAGATGCTACCTGACTTGTTGAATTCCTCCAGCATTTTGTGTATTGTTCAGGATTTCCAGCATCTGTAGAATTTGTTTGTGTTTATGAAACAAGACTTTATGAGTTTAAACCAATGCCTGACTTCTCACCAGCCAGTCTGGTTAAGACAGGTACTTTCATTTTGTTTATCCAGGTACTCTGGATAAACAAGAGTGAAAAATTATATGAAATATGACATTTTAAATAATACAATTTGTTAAAGTGACCTTTAAAAGAAAAATAAATCAATGGAATGATGGCCTTTCTATCAGGAAGACAGGAGTAAAGAGGATAGAAGTTATGCTACGTGAAACAAATGCTCATTATACCTCATATTATCACAACAATGGTCCCTACCATGGGATCTGGATGCCCTTGTAGGCGGGCTGTGGAACAGGATCAACAATCACACTCGTGAATATGAACGTTCTAACCAATTAGTATTTCATTGTGGTGGTATTTGACCCCCTTCCTCTTGTTTCAATCTTGTCAAATCTTCACCAAAAGCACAACAAGGTCAACACTCCCTGCTTACCTGAATCCTTGTTCCGGGAAAGAAGACGACCATTTAGATTGATGCTGTAAAGGAGCATAATTTATTAGCGATGAGTTACTGCTTCCGAGCTGCAGTGTCAGTGTAAGCTTTCAGTTTGAGAGTTTTAGTTAACAGCCCTGTTGACCTAGCATTTATTGTTTTTCCTTTAACTCTGCATATTTCCTATTAAAAGTTAGCAAACTATTCACCCACTTCAGTGTCCCTCCGAAGTAGTTGGGCCATCATTGCACACCCTTGTCACAAATGGAGTACTGTAAGCATTTCTACTCAACACACCTTCAAGGTTCAAAATTCAAAGTAAATTTTAGTATCAAAGTATATACATGTCATCATATAAAACCCTGAGATTAATTTTCTTGTGGACATACTCAATAAATCTATAGGCTAATAACTGTAAGTGTATCAATGAAAGACTGCCCAATTAGGGTGTTCAACCAGAGTGCAGAAGACGACAAATTGTGCAAATACAGAAAGAAGAAATAATAATTTTATTGGTTGTGGGAACATTTCAATAATGGAGCAAGTGAAGTTGAGTGACGTTTTCCCCTTTGGTTCAAGAGCCTGATGGTTGAGGGGTAATAACTGTTCCTGAACCTGATGGTGTGAGTCCCGAGTCTCCTGTACTTTCATCTTGATGATGGCAGTAAGAAGAGAGCATGGCCTTGGTGGTGGTGGGGTGGTGTCCCTGATGATGGATGATGCTTTGCTACAAGAGCATATCATGGACATGTGCTGAATGGTGGGGAGGGCTTTATCTGTGACGGACTGAGCCATATTCACTATTTTTGTAGGATTTTCCATTAAAGGGCATTGGAGTTTCCATACCAGGCTGTGATACAGCCAGTCAATATACTCTTCACATCCACTATGTCAAGACCTTTCACCATTTGATAGTTTTCAATTAGGTCACCCTCATTCTTCTGAATTCTAGTGAACACAGGCCCAGAGCCATCAGATGCTCTTCTTATGACAAGTCATTCAATCCTGAACTCATTTTTGTAAACCTCCTTCGAACAATCTCCAGTTTCAGCACATGCTTTCTAAGATAAGTGGCCCAAACCTGCTTACAATACTCCAAGTGAGGCCTTACCGGTGCTTTCTGAAGTCTCAACATTACATCCTTGCTTTTATATTCTAGTCCACTTGAAATGAATGCTAACAATGCATTTGCCTTCCTCACCACAGACTCTACCTGCAAGTACAGGGGACAAGATGCAGACACAACCCTCCACCAACAACACACGCAGCTTATGGCAAGGTCTGCACATCAGCGCTTCAAAGTTAAATGTAGTGGAGCTTCCAACATCACTGTCTCTCTCCCAGATGAGATAAATCTTTTTTACGCTCGATTTGATGTTGCCGACACGGAGCCCCCGAGGGGAGCCGGCAAAGAGACCGGCAGCTTGGTCATCTCTGAGGCTGGAGTACGCAGGTGTTTCCAACCAGTGGATAGTTGCAAGGCTGTGGGACCGGACGGCATCCCAGGGCAGGTGCTCAGGATGTGCGTGGCAAAACTGGCAGATGTATTTACAGATATTTTTAGAGTGCCCCCCCGTCAAAACATCCTGTACCTAAAAAGACTGCTGCCCTCACCTCAATAGTAACCAAATGCTTTGAGAGGCTGGTCAAGGACTACATCTGCAGCTTGCTACCACCCACACTGGAACCTCTACAATTCACCTACTGACACAACTGATCGACATACGATGCAATAGTCACAGCTCTACACACCGTCCTTACACATCTGGAGAGGAAGGATGCTTATGTGAGAATGCTGTTCTTGGACTACAGTTCAGTGTTGAACACCACAATTCCTTCCAGGCTCAACAAGAAGCTCAGAGACCTTGGCCTTGACCCTGCCTTGTGTAGCTGGATACTGGACTTCCTCTCAGGACACCGGCAGGTGGTAAGAGTGGGCTCCCTCACCTCTGCTCCTCTGACCCTCAATCCAGGTGCCCCTCAGGGCTGTGTCCTAAACCCCATCCTTTACTCTCTGTATACCCATGACTGTTTCACCACCCACAATCTGCTAATTAAATTTGTTGACGGTACTACACTGATTGCCCTAATCTCAAATAATGACGAGGCAGCCTACAGAGAAGAAGTCATCACCCTGAGACAATGATGTCAAGAAAACATCCTCTTCCTCAATATTGCAAAAACAAAGGAGCGGGTTGTGGACTACAGGAGGAATGGAGACAGTGGATCTGGGGTTGGGAGGGTTGGTGGGGTTGGGAGCTCCTTAGCATACACATCACCGAGGATCTCACGTGGTCTGTACATACTGGCTATGTGGTGAAAAAGGCACACCAGCGCCTTTTTCACCTCAGACGTTTGAAGAAGTTTGGTATGGGCCACCAAATCCTAAGAACTTTCTACAGGAGCACAATTGAGAGCATCTTGACTAACTGCATCATTGCTTGGTATGGGAACTGTACTTCCTTCAATCACAGGACCCTGCAGAGAGTGGTGCAGACAGCCCGGGCGCATCCGTAGATGTGAACTTCTCACTATTCAGGACATTTACAAAAACAAGTGTGTAAAAAAGGGCCCGAAGGATCATTGGGGTCCCAAGTCACCCCAACCACAAACTGTTCCAGCTGCTACCATCAAGAAGCAGTACTGCAGCATAAAAGCCAGGACCAATAGGCTCCGGGACAGCTTCTTCCACCAGGCCATCAGACTGATTAATTCATACTGACACAACTGTATTTCTATGTTATATTGACAGTCCTGTTGCACATAATATTTATTATAAATTACTATAAATTACACATCGCACATTTAGACAGAGACATAGCATAAAGATTTTTACTCCTCATGTATGTGAAGAATGTAAGTAATAAAGTTAATTCAATTCAATTAACCTTTAGGGAATTCTGCACAAAGACTCTCAAATCCCTTTGCAACTCAGTTTTTGGTATTTCCTCTCCATTTAGAAAATAGTCAACCCTCTCATTTCTTATACCAAAGTGCATGACCATACACTTCCCAACACTGTATTCTATCTACCATTTCTTTGCCCATTCTCCTAATCTATCCAAGTCCTTCTGTAGCCTCTTTATCTCCTTAAAACTACCTGCTTCTCCACCTATCTTCATATCGTCTGCAAACTTTGCAATAAATCCATTATCCAAATTCCATCATCTAAATCATTGACTTATACTGTAAAAAGATTGAGCCCCAACATAGACACCTGTGGAATACCAGTAGCCACTGGCAGCCAGTCAGAAAAGGCTCCTTTTATTCCCACTCTGCTTCCTGCCAATCAGCCACTGCTTTATCTATGCTAGGATCCTTCCTGCATTACAATGGGCTCATAGCTTGTTAAGCAGCCTCATGTGTAGCAACTTGTCAAAGGCCTTCTGAGAACTCAAGGACACAACTTCAACCAATTCTGCTTTGTCTATCCAGCATGTTACTTCTTCAAAGAATTCCAACAGATTTGTCACGCAAGATTTTCCCTTGAGGAAACACTGCTGACGGTCTATTTTATCATGAACCTCCAAGTGTTCCGAAACCACGTAACAATTGGCACCAATATCCTCCCAACCACTGAGGTCAGACTAACGGGCCGAAAGAAGCTGCAGAAGGTTGTAAATCTAGTCAGCTCCATCTTGGGCACTAGCCTACAAAGTACCCAGGACATCTTTAGGGAGAAGTGTCTCAGAAAGGCAGTGTCCATTATTAAGGACCTCCAGCACCCAGGGCACTACCCGTTTCTCACTGTTACCATCAGGTAGGAGGTACAGAAGCCTGAAGGCACACACTCAGCGATTCAGGAACAGCTTCTTCCCCTCTGCCATCCGATTCCTAAATGGACTTTGAATCTTTGGACACTACCTCACTTTTTAAAAAAATATACAGTATTTCTGTTTTTGCACTTTGTAAAATCTATTCAATATATGTAATTGATTTACTTTATTTATTTTGTTATTGATTTTTCTCTGCTAGATTATGCATTACATTGAACTGCTGCTGCTAAGTTAACAAATTTCACGACACATGCTGGTGATAATAAACCTGATTCTGATTCTAGGTTTCCTTTCTTCTGCTTCTCTCCCTTTTTGAAGAATGGAGTGACATTTGCAATTTTCCAGTCATGCAGAACCATGACTAATGCCTCCACAATCTCTTCAGCCACCCCTTTCAGAACTCTAGGGTGTACACCATCTGGTTCACATGACTTATCTACCTTCAGACCTTTCAGTTTTCCAAGAACCTTCTTTCTAGTAATGGTAACTTCACACACTTCATGCCCCTGATACCTAGAACTTGCACCATAGTGCTAGTGTCTTCCACAGTGAAGAATGATGCAAAATACTTATTCATTTCATCCACTGTTTCATTCACCCCCATTATGACCTCTCCAGCATATTTCTTCAGGAGTCCTATATCCATTCTCATCTCTCTTTTGCACTTAATGTATCTGAAGAAACTTTTGGTATCCTCTTTAATATTATTGGCCATCTTACTTTTTATATTCCATCTTTACCTTCTTATTGACTTATTTAGCTGCCTCTGTTGGTTTTTAAAAGCTTCTCAATCCTCTAACTTCCAACAATTTTTTGCTGTATTATATGCCCTCTCTTTGGCTTTATGTTGGCTTTGAATTCTTTTGTTAGGCACAATTGTGTCATCTTTCCTTTAGAATACTTTCTCCTCTTTGGGATGTATCTATACTGTACCTTCCAAATTGCTTCCGGAAATTCCAGCCATTGTTGCTTTGCCATCATCCCTGCCAGTGTTCTATTCCAATCAATTCTGGCCAACTCCTCTGTCATGGCTCTGTAATTCTCTTTACCTCACTGTGACACTGATATATCTGACTTCAGTTTCTCCTTCCCAAATTTCAGGGTAAATTCAATCATATTATGATCACTTTCCTCTAAGGGTTCATTTACCTTAAGCTCTCTAATCAATTCTGGTTCATTGCACAACACCCAATCCAGAATAGCTGATCCTCTAATGGACTCAACTATGAGCTACTCTAAAAAGCCATCTTGTAGGGACTCTAGAAATTCCTCCTCCAGTAATCCAGTACCAACCTGGTTTTCCCAATCTACCTGCATATGAATTCCCCCATGACTTTATACTTTATTGTCGCCAAACAATTGGTACTAGAACGTACAATCATCACAGCGATATTTGATTCTGCGCTTCCCACTCCCTGGATTACAAATATTAAATATTGAAAATATTAAAAATTCATAAATATTAAAAATTTAAATTATAAATCATAAATAGAAAATAGAAAAATGGAAAGTAAGGTAGTGCAAAAAAATCGAGAAGCAGGTCCGGATATTTGGAGGGTACGGCCCAGATCCGGGTCAGGATCCGTTCAGCAGTCTTATCACAGTTGGAAAGAAGCAGTTCCCAAATCTGTCCGTACGAGTCTTCAAGCTCCTGAGCCTTCTTCCAGAGGGAAGAGGGACGAAAAGTGTGTTGGCTGGGTGGGTCGTGTCCTTGATTATCCTGGCAGCACTGCTCCGACAGTGTGTGGTGTAAAGCGAGTCCACGGACGGAAGATTGGTTTGTGTGATGTGCTGGGATGTGTTCACGATTTTCTGCAGCTTCTTTCGGTCTTGGACAGGACAACTTTCATACCAGGTTGTGATGCACCCTAGAAGAATGCTTTCTACGGTGCATCTATAAAAATTAGTGAGGGTTTTAGGGGACAGGCCAAATTTCTTTAGTTTTCTCAGGAAGTAAAGGCACTGGTGGGCCTTCTTGGCAGTGAACTCTGCTTGGGTGAACCAAGTCAGGCCATTTGTGATATTGACCCCGAGGAACTTAAGCTTTTGACCTGATCCACTTGCGCACCACCGATGTAAATTGGGTCGTGCGGTCCGCTACTCCTGAAGTCAACAACCAATTCCTTCGTCTTGCTGACGTTGAAGGATAGGTTATTGTCTTCGCACCATGCCACAGGGTTCTTAATTTCCTCTGTGTACTCAAACTAATCATTACCCGAGATACAGCCCACGACTATTGTGACATTGCCTTTTTAGCATGCATTTTCTATCTCCCATTATAATCTGTAGGCTACAACCCTACTATTGGTGAGGGTCTGAATGCAACTCCCATCGGGAGTTCCTTAGCTCCATCCACCATGACTCAGCACTTTTCGACCCTACGTCACCTCTTTCTAATGATTTCATTTCATTTTTTTACCAACAGAGCAACACCGTCCCCTCTGCATTCCTGCTTATCTTTTCGATAAAATGTGTATCCTTGGACATTAAGCTCCCAGCTACAATATTTCAGCCATGAATCAGTGGTGGCTATAACATCATACCTGCCAATCTGCAACTGTGCTGCAAGTTTGTCTACCTTATTCCATGCACAGTGTACATTCAATTACTACACCTTCTGTCCCGTATTCACCCTTTTAGATTTTGCAACTTATCCTGTTGATTGCAATTTTGCCCTATCAATAGCCTCTCCTCTCTACACATTGCCTCTGTTTGTAAACCAGCTACCTCATCTTCAGCACTATCATCCGTCTTTCCTATGATACCTCTTGCATTTAAATATAGGCAGCTCAGGACACTAGTTGCACCATCCTCAACCATTTGATTCCTAACTTTGTCAGAAGTCTTAATATTTGCCTTCACAAACCTCTCCACTAACTGTTGTGGCACTCCGGTTCCCATCCCCCTGCAACTCTAGTTTAAACCCCACTGTGCAGCATTAACAAACGTTTCCACTGTAATATTAGTCCCCCTTCAGTTCAGGTGCAATCCATCCCTTCTGTGTAGGTCCCCAACTTCCCTGGAAGAGAGCCCAATGATCCAAAAATCTTATGCTCGTCCTCCTACAACAACTAATTAGCCACATATTAGCTATAACCTTCTTAGTTCTGGCCTCACTGGGACGTGGAACTGGTAGCAATCCTGAGGTTACAACCCTGGAGGTCCTGCCCTTTAACTTAGCACCTAACTCCCTGATCTCCTTATGCAGAACCTCGTCACTAGTCCTATCCATGACATTGTTACCTACATGGACCACGACTCCTGGATGTTCACCCTCCCACTTAAAAATACTGAGGAATTGATTGGGAGGTATCCCAGATCCTGGCAACCAGAAGGCCAAGTACCATCTGGGAGTCTTATTCTCACTCAAAGATACTCCTATCCATTCCCCTAACTAACAAATCCCCTGTCACCATAGCGTGCCCCTTCTCGCTCCATTCCCTTCTGAGTCACAAAGGCAGACTTAGTGCCAGAGACCCTTTGTCACCTGTGATTTTCCTCTGTTAGGTCTTTCCCCACAACCACCCCCCCTCACTCCGCCGCAGGACGCAGGATCCAAAGTGATAAACCTGTTGTTGAGGAAGATAGCCACAGGTGTACTCTGCACTAGCTCCTTAACCCCTTTCCCCTTCCTGACTGCTGCCCAGTTAGCGTTTTGGGTGTAACCACCTCTCTACATGTCTTATCTATCACCCCCTCAGCCTCTCGAATGATCTGGAGTTCATCCAGTTCCAGCTTCAACTCCTTTGTGCAGTTTGTTAGAAGCTGCACTGGATTCACTTCTTGTGGTTGTAGTGGTCAGGGACACTGGAGGTCTCTCTGCCTTCCTACATCCCACAAGAGGAACATTTCACTATCCTGCCAGTCATCCCTACTGTCCTAGTTGAACAGATATAGAAGGAAAACGACAAACTTTTATTTCCTTTGCTTTCTCTGTGTGAAGCCTGTCTTGGTTAAAGCCTCGAAGAGCTAAAGCCTTAAGATCACTGCTCTGACTACATCCACTCAGATGACGACTACTGTGCTTGCTCCTGCCTTCCTTTATTTGCTCTTACTTATCCATCCCAAACGCCAGTTGGTTGCTTGACAAAGCTCAGTTGCTCTGCCGCAACCAGCTCTTGCCTTTTGTCCGTAGGCAGTGGACTTGATCGAAGTCCCCTCCTTTCAAAACTTCCAATGTCCGGATCAGCTGCTGGTCAAAGGTTTCCTCCTCCTGAAGTCAATAATCAGCTCCTTGGTGTTGCTGACATTGAGTAAGAGTTTGTTGTTGTCGGCCCAAAGGGTCTCGGCCTGAAAGGTCGACTGTACCTCTTCCTAGAGATGCTGCCTGGCCTGCTGCGTTCACCAGCAACTTTGATGTGTGTTGCTTGAATTTCCAGCATCTGCAGAATTCCTGTTGTTTGCGTTTGTTATTGTGGCACCACTTAGCCCAATTTTCAGTCTCCTGTATGCTAATTTGTCATCACCTTTGATTCAGCCTACAACAGTGGTGTTGTTAGCAGGCTTGAATATGGCACTGGAGCTGGAATGTGACATTTGCCCAGCATGATCATAATGGAACAAATAGCTTTCCTCTGTGTCGAAAGTTCTGCCATTCCAAAGGCTGATCTGTAACCTATAATTGATCTACCTTTTTTCAAAAAATAACTTTGGTTCAAAATCAGATTTAACATAACATCAGTTGCTCTCTGTGGAGATGAGTTCCACATTTCTACCACCTGCATACGGAAAAGTTTTTGTAACATCTTTCCTGCAAGGACTGACTTTAATTTTTAGATTTAAGGCTTTCAGGTGCTGCCTCGCAACCAGCAAACAAAGCCTCCTTCTGCCATGTCAGTTTCCTTTAAAATTCAAATAAATCAACTATTCAAGGCCTTAATTCCTTGGAAAATAATTGTAGTTTCTCTAATCCATCTTCATAATTCGGCCCATCGAGCCTTCTCTGCCATTCATGAATGGTGGATTATTATCTCTCTCAACCCTCTTTTCCTATATTCTCCCTACAACCTTACTAATCAAGAACCTATCAACCTCTGCTTTAAATATATCCAATGAGTTGGCCTCCAAAGACATCTGTGACAGTAAGTTCCGCACATTCACTATAGTCTAGATAAACAAATTCCCCCTCATCACTGTTCTAAAGGGATGTCCTTGTATTCTGAGGCTGTGTGCTCTGGTCCTAGACTCCCCCACTGTAGAAAATATTGAATGTTGAAAGGCCTAGATACAATGTTTTCCTCTCCACATCCACCCTATCTCGGCCTTTCAATATCCGAAAGGGAGACCCCCATGAATCCTTGTAGTCCAAGTATATCAGCTTGTCAGGAAAGACATTATCCCACAAGAGTAAGAAAGCCTTCACAGCGATTAAATCTTTTGGCCTGAATGGGACAATTTTAAAATTTACTGTTGTGCAAATGTCTGTATATAGTAGTTGTATTACACAGTAACTACCTTTACAAACCATACATCCTAATTACCTTTGGTCCCCATCTGGCACTCAGCTCTCACCTGTGGCTCCCCGTAGCTGTTTGCATGCGACAGCGGCCACACCCCGGGCAACGGCTTCGACAAGCCGGCTAAACCAGGTGAGGGTAGCCGACAGGTCTCAAACCCTTGGTGAGATAGGGAGTTGTCTATCCCAGCATGTGAAGACAGACTCCGGCGGATTGAGCGGACGAGATCAATGGAAGGTCCAACGGTCAAGAAGGCGGTCTCTGCAAGTGTCGTGGAACGTGTAGAGCAGGACAAGACACAGAAGACGTCCTGGTCATCCACTGCGCCTAGTCCCATCTCCAGCTGTCTCGACTCTGTCTTGCCACTGGATCCAGATGGGAATTGGGAAGAAAGAGTGAGGCTGACGCTGGGCAAATCTCCCTCACTTAAATCCAAATCATGCACTGGTCTCGACACCATCTGGTGTCGAGGTCCTCATTGACGTCGACGATGGACGAACAACAACATTACATCGTATACTGTGTATATAGTTGAGATGCACTCTCTATTGAGTTGGAGTTTATAGCTAAACAGGGAGGAGTGTTGTGTATTTAATATTTCAATAATATTTGAGTAAATACATAAATTGCAAATGTCATCACACTACCATATGATACATGTGCACCATGCTTGAAGTTAGACCCACATTCCTAGAGTCCCGTGTCTTTGTTTGAATTAATTTAATGTTTTGAAGTTACAAAGCATAACCTGGGAAGGATCTAAGATGACACCAATGATCATCGGGATCGTTCTGTAGGCTGCAGACAATCGTTCCAAGTATCCTTTTAAGTATACCTCCTTTGAATTACCCTCACTGCAATATGCTGCATGTAGCTACCCTCTAAGCAATGTACTTTTAAATCAACTTAATGATCTTCAGATCTCATGATCGTCTGAAGGACTCGGTGGACCAGACAGATATGGCACCTTTAAGCGAACAAAGATTCATCACTATGGCCACCAGCAGGGCAGGAGGGGAGTGTTCCAAGCCAGGCTGAAACTTAGAGGGATGAGGCCTCCTCTACCCAGCATCTTGTTCTAAAATATGAAGTCACTGGGGAACATAACTGAGGACCTGAGGGCAAAACTGCTGTACTGGAGAGAAATTAGTGCCTGCTGTATTGTATGTCTGACTGAGACTTGGCTTTCTTTCAGCATGCCATAAACAGTGATCAGACCCAAAGACTTCGTAATTTACATAATGGACAGAACAGCTGATTTGAAAAAGGCAAAAGGGGGAGGTATGTGCTTCATGATAATCTCTCAGTTCTGATCTGATGTGGTGGTTTTGTCAAACTGATGTTCTGTCAATTTGGAACACCTAATGGTGAAATGTCTTCTGTTCTGTTTACCAAGGGAGTCCTCATCCATGATTCTGATCGCAGTTTACATGCCATCTGCGGCCAACTATGATCAAGGGCTTGCACTACTGTATGATGCAGTTTCCAAACAATAAACAGTCCATTCCGATGCATTTTAAATCATAGTTGGAGATTCCAACCAGGCTTGCTTGAAGAAACCGCTGCTCAGTGACCATCAGCCTTTAATCTGTCGCACCAGAGGTCCCAACACAGTGGATCTCTGTAATACTAAGATAAGGTATGCTCACCATTCCATGTTCAGGTAGCATTGCAGTAAATCAGATCACTTTGCTGTCTTTTTCCTACCTGCATATGGGAGGAGAATAAAGATCAAAGCTCCAGAGATTAGGACAATGAAGAGTTGGTCGCAGGATGCAGAGGAGCAGCTTTGAGTTGGTGGTCTGGGCCTGGTTCTCTAGAGATCTGAAAGAATACACCATGGCTGTAACGGACTTTATTAAAGCAGCTTGAGACGTGTGCCCCCACAAAATCAGAGTCTTCCCCAATCAAAAGCCCTGGATGAAATATGAGATCCGAAATCTGCTGAGAGCCAGATCAGAGACATTCAAGTCTGGTGACCAAAAAAGTTACAAGAAGTCCAGATAAGATTTCTGGAAAGCCATCTCATGAGCAATGTGGCAATTCCAGACCAAACTCGAATCAATGAAGGATGCTTGGCATGCTTTCATACTATCACCTCTTATAAAGTTAAATCAAGTGAGATAGTTAAGACAGCAGGGCTTTGCCTACAGATACGACCAATGATTTCTATACTTGCTTTGACTGTTAAAACATGCAGAAACCATCATGAACTCTCACATCCCCCGATGATCCTATGACTTCTAGGAAGAGCGAAGCTGACATGCAAGCTGGTTTCAGGAGGCTCAATGCACGAAAAGCACCCAGCGCAGATGGCGTGCCTGGCCAAATACTAAAGATCTGTGCTGATCAACCATGCTGTTCACTGAGATTTAAACTTCTCACTTCGGCTTCAAGCAGGCTTCAATTCTACCAGTACCCGAGAGGAACGTGGTGACCTGCTTCAATGACTATTGCACAGTAGCACTTACATCCACAGGGCTGAAGTATTTTGAGAGGTCGATAATGAAACATTTCAACTCTTGCCTGAGAAGCAACTTGGATCCACTCCATTTTGCCTACCAGAACAACAGGTCCACAGCAGATGCCATCTCATTGACTCTTCACTCAACTTTGGAACATCTGGACAACAAAGATGCATGCATCAGGATGCTCTTCATAGATTGCAGCTCAGCATTCAATACCATCATCCCCTCATAACTAATTAATAATGTGACGAGAATACACATAAAATTAAGATGTTTACTGGCCTGGGTTAGCATCAGTGGCATCAGCAAGTGGTCTGCCACCTGTCCTCAGGGGAAGGAGAGATGAGGAACAATGAAGCAGCATCTGGAGATGTGTAATGAAGGGACGGGAGAGAGAGAGCTGTCTGGAGCGGCTCCCCCTTTGAACCCTGAACTGTTTGAAGTGATGGACAGGCGATACCCCAGCAGGGGGATAAAAAGGGACAGGTTCGCTAAGGCAGGACACACACGACACCCGAGGTAACGAGACCCTGGAAGCGGTGCGCCTCTCACAAGTTGGTGGGAAGTACCGGACCTTAAACGCACGGGGTGGAAAGGTACGATCAGCGGGAACCCGGTGTGTGTCCACCCTCGCTTGGGTGCCGGGTTCACTGCAGAGGATCGACCGCATCTGGAGGAGGGGTCACAGTCGGTGACCTCAGGTGACATCACCAAGGACCCGCCCGGAAGCTGCTTGTGAGCAATATCGCCGGTCTGTGAGTGGAAGCCATTCTGAATGATCAGTCGTTCTCGTTCTCTCTCTCCCTCCCCCCACGTTGTCCATCGCCATGGCAACGATTACTGCGAACTGAACTAAATTGGACTGAACTTTTGTGTCACTTTGAAATTTGGTCATTTACCCCTAGACAACAATAGAGCTTGATTGATGCTGTTATCTTAATTCTGTGCACATCTGTGTTTATCATTGCTGAACTGTTGCATTTATTATCCTTTCGATTACTGTGTTGCTTGTTTCTTTAATAAAACTTTCATAGTTCTAGTAATCCAGACTCCAACTGAGTGATCCATTTCTGCTGGTTTGGCAACCCAGTTACGGGGTACGTAACAATAACCTTTAGGAACCCGTCTTCGATACTTTCTTGTGCAATTGGATCCTGTATATCCTCACTGGCAAACCCCAGTCAGTTTGGATTGGCAGAACCATCTCCTCCACAATGTCTATCAGCAGAGATGCACCACAAGGCTGTGTGCTTAGTCCCCAGCTCTACTTGCTTTGCACTTATGACTGTGTGTCCAAGCACAGCTCCAATTCCACATCCAAGTTTGCTGATGACACCACTGTCAAAGGACAAATAAAAGGTAGCGATGAATCAGCATACAGAAGGGAGATTGAAAATCTGGCTGAGTGGTATCACAACAGGAGGAGGCTACAGAGCAAAGTTATTACCCCTCCATCATGAGGCTCTTGAACCAAAGGAGATAACTTCACTCAATTTCAGTTGCCCCATCACTGAGTTGTTCCCTCATATTTAAAGACTTTTCATTTCATGTTCTTGATATTTATTGCCTATTTATTTATTTGCTATTCTTTTTCTTTTTTTATTTCTTGCTGTATTTACACAATTTGTTGTCTTTTGCACACTGGATGAATGTCCAAGTTGGTGTGATCTCTCATTGATCCTTGAGTTCTTATTCACACCTTGTTTATGCATTGAGTGGCATTCTTGCTGTTTCTTTAGTGTTTGTCTGTATTTTACGAGGACAAGTTGCTTGCTGAACTCTCAACCCAACACGGATGGAATGCGTGCAAGGAGCCGGCTGGATTCAAACCCGGGACCACTGGCCTTGAAGTTTGGTGTCACTGCACCACCGGCCGGCCTTACATTGATTCTATTATAATTTATTGAGTATGCCCACAGAAAATGAATCTCAGTGTTGTATATGGTGACATACAGTATATGTACTTTGTCAATAAATTTACTTTAAATTTTGGTCCATAGACATTGAGATGAATCTCTGTGGAATTCGTTGCCACGGGCAGCTGTGGAAGCCAAGTCATTGGGTGTATTTAAGGCAGAGATAATGGGTTCTTAATTAGCCAGGACATCAAAAGGTATAGGGTGAAAGGAGAGTAGGGATGACTGGGAGAATTGGATCAGCCCATGATTGAATGGCAGAGCAGATGCGATGGGCTGAATGGCCTACTTCTGCTCCTATATCTTGTGGTCTTATGGAATTCTAGCTTCCTATTCTAATCATGTAAGGAAATGCCAGTCTTTTTCACAAGAAACTGATGATATTTTGTTTTTATTTTATTATGTTTAGCGGGCAAGCTGTGGGACAGGGCATGAGCTGGTGTTTGACTCCATTTTACTGATTAAAGCTTCCATTGTTCACCATCTGCATTTTCTGAAGGGAATTCTATTTAAGATGATAATTGAATATAAATAATAGACTATGTATTGATATTCCTAGATTTGCATGTTTTGGATTTAGGCACAGTGACTCCATTTCTACTAACACCTCCTTCATCTTCTGCCTCTTTTTCTCAGTTTTACTAGCAAGTCAAATGAGCCAAGAAGCAGATGTCACAATGGGGTGCTGGGAATGGACCCAAATACAAGACACAGACACTGAAGTACAAGGAACAGGACTTGAATGGAGTAGGGACATGACAGGATACAGGCAAGGAGCAGGGACAAGAATGCAGACTTGGGCTAGGGAAAGTGGGACCAGGACTAGGAACCTTGGACTAGGAGACAAGGCTTGGACTCTGAGCCCAAGGCTGGACAAGGACTCAGAACCTGGGTCTTTCTTCAGGCTCGGACCCCAGAACCAGGCAAGGACATGACATGGCTTCAGGACAGGACGTGGCTGGGGTCTAGAGGCCTGAGCTTGGAGGCTTGAGGCTGGGGTCTTGGGTCTTGAGCTTGGCTGCGGGATCCTCGAGGCTTGGGTTCTGGGAGCTTGGCTGCAGGATCATCGAGGCTTGGGTTCTGGGAGCTTGGCTGCAGGATCATCGAGGCTTGGGTTCTGGGAGCTTGGCTGCAGGATCATCGAGGCTTGGGCTCTAGGAGCTTGGCTGCGGGATCTTCAACTTGAAATGTGGAGGCTGATAACTCGGAGGCTGGAGATGAGAGACCGACTAGGAACTGAACATCAACATAGAGCCAGGACTTGACCTTCGAAAAGCCGGGACTCAATTGTTAAAATACCAACATGAGGCAGGACAGTACATAGACATAGAGCCAGGACTTATACTAAGACAAGCCGGGACTCAACCTCTCCACACCAAGGTGGGACAGGTCCATCTGTTGGGTAACGGTAAAATGGCCTGACTTACCCCACAGAGACAAGGACAAGACATGACCCCTGCAGGGCAACGGCAGAACGGCCTGACTTACCCCACAGAGGCAAGGACAAGAAGAGACAAACACCAAAGAACAACGGACAATTCCATCTCTGCTTTGGGGTTGCTCCAAGTCACAGTTACAACCAGCAACCTCCACTGGCTATGGAAACAGCCAGATCCCTACCTAGCTTGGAGTGGCTGACAGCCATTCAGCTGGCCCAGGAAACAGCCGAATTCATATCGCAAAGACTACTCCAATAAGTGGCAACAAGGCTCCATGAAGCGGTGGTCCTCCAACCAGGCCTAGAGATCATGAATGGTTTCATTAGCCTTCCATCAGCAGGTTGCTCCAAGGGGGACTGACAAGACAAACCAGCAGCCCACACCCAACCCCAAGGCTACTTATATTACAAGCCCCAAGATGGGTGTCAGGTGCCTATGCTTAACTCAATCAAATGAAGGACAGCTGGAAGACCCGGAGTCCTGAGTCCACAGACCGGACCATGAACCGGAATGCGGACTTCACGGACCAGACCATGACAGCAGATTATGCTCCAGTGCACAGGATTGAAAGAGACTGAAGTGTGTTGTAGACATGGTCAGTTCCATCAAGAATATCTTCAAAATGCAGTACCTCAAGAAGATGGCGTCCATCATGAAGGACCCTCACCATCTGGGACATGTCCTCTTTTCATTATCACCAGAGAGGAGGTACAGGAGCCTGAAGACCCAAACTCAGCATTTTAAGATCAGTTTCATTCCTTCTTCCATCAGATTTCTGAATGGTCCCTGAACTCATGAACACGACTCACTATTCCTCATTTGTACCTTTTATTTATTTTATTTCTTATTGTAACTTAATAGTATTTATTTATGTCTTACACTGTACTGCTGCCATAAAATTACAAATGTCATGACTTACCTCAGTGATATTCAACCTGATTCTGATTCTGGATATCAGCCCAGTAAGTAATAAAGGATTTATTTATTTATTGAGATACAGCTCTGAATAGGTCCTTCCAGCCCTTCGAGCTGCACCACCCAGCAATCCCCCGATTTAATCCCTGTTCAATCACAGGAGAATTTACAATGACCAATTAACTTACCAACCAGTACATCTTTAAGGCTGATTTATACTTGTGCGTCAACTCGACACCGTGGGTACGGCGTCACCGCGACCCCTACGCAGAGCCTACACGGGTCCCTACGCCATAGCCTGACGCGCACCTCTCCCAAAATGTAACTACACGTCGCAGCAACGCAGACCGCAACAACTGTGATTGGTCCGCTTGGTAGCATCGCGTTTCCTCCTACGCTGCAGTAGCTTCCCATTGGGCGACTGAAGGGCGGGGAAGGAACTCTGGCTGCAGTGCTTTCCATAAAGCTTGACAGACCTCCGAAATTACGGAGGACACATTTCGCTTTTATGAAAAAAGACGCTCGCTTTAAACTTGTTTACCCTGAGAAAGACTACCATGACCATGAACCCTTGTGCGGGCAGGTGTGTGCGCATGCGCGACGTGCCCGAATTGCAGAGCGACGCAGATACACCAACACACAAGTATAAATGTTCACAACGCGCGTAGGCCACTTGCGTAGGTTACGGCGTCGAGTTGACGCTCAAGTAGAAATCAGCCTTTAGACTGTGGGAGGTCACCACAGCACCAGTACATCTTTAGACTGTGGGAGATCCAGCATTTAGATCTGGTCACGATGAAGGAAAGGCATAACCTGGTAGTGACTGAATGAATGTGTGGTCAGATGCGGGACAAGTCTGCTCTTAGGTGATAGTGAGTACAGGAGTAGGGAGGTACTACTGCAGTTGTACAAGGCCTTGGTGAGACCACACCTGGAGTATTGTGTGCAGTTTTGGTCCCCTAATCTGAGGAAAGACATCCTTGCCATAGAAGGAGTACAAAGAAGGTTCACCAGATTGATTCCTGGGATGGCAGGACTTTCATATGAAGAAAGACTGGATGAACTGGGCTTGTACTCGTTGGAATTTAGAAGATTGAGGGGGGATCTGATTGAAACGTATAAGATCCTAAAGGGATTGGACAGGCTAGATGCAGGAAGATTGTTCCCGATGTTGGGGAAGTCCAGAACGAGGGGCCACAGTTTGAGGATAGAGGGGAAGCCTTTTAGGACCGAGATTAGGAAAAACTTCTTCACACAGAGAGTGGTGAATCTGTGGAATTCTCTGCCACAGGAAACAGTTGAGGCCAGTTCATTGGCTATATTTAAGAGGGAGTTAGATATGGCCCTTGTGGCTAAAGGGATCAGGGGGTATGGAGGGAAGGCTGGTACAGGGTTCTAAGTTGGATGATTAGCCATGATCATACTGAATGGCAGTGCAGGCTCGAAGGGCTGAATGGCCTACTCCTGCACCTATTTTCTATGTTTCTATGTTTCTATGAATTACTTCTTCATTCAAATTGCATCATATATTATGTTACTGAATTAGAGAAAAGTTTCCTCTTTGCTCCTCCTATGGTTAGGAGAGTGATGAAGTTAATGAGCTCTTAAGTCAAAGTTAAAAAAGTCAGAGTAAATTTATTATCGAAGTACATATACTGTACATCACCACATACTACCCGAAGATTCATTTTCTTGCAGGTATTTACAGGAGAATAAAGAAATGTAATGGAACTTATGAAAAACTGTGCATACACAAAGACTGACAAGCAATGAATGTGAAAAAGAAGACAAAATTGTGCAAATAAGACATAAATAATACTGAGAATATGAGTTGCTGATTCATTGAATGTGAATCTGCAGATTGTGGAATCACTTTAGAGTTGTGGTGAGTGAAGTTATCCACACCGGTTCAGGTACCTGACGACTGAAGGGTAATAACTGTTCCTGAACCTGATGGGGTGAGACCTCCTGCCCAATGGTAATAGCAAGGAGAGGGCATGGCCTGGATGTTGTGGGGTCTTGTTGACAGATACTGCTTTCCCGTGGTAGCACTGCATGTAAATATACACAACACTGGGGAGGGCTTTTCCTGTGATGGACTGGGCTGTAAACACCACTTTCTGTAGATGTTTTCTATTCCTGGGCACTGCTGTTTCCATACCAGACCGTAATGCAACCAGTCTGAATATTCTCCACTGTGCTTCCATAGACATTTGTTAAAGTTCTAGCTGACTTGCCAACAAAATTTGGCAACGATGCAAATTGTGGTTCATTGAGAACAAGTTTGGCATTATATAGCTTCGGTCTAGAAGCATCCCACGGATCAGTATTCATGGTTCAAACCCAACAAGAGCTAAATCCCAAGTTTATTTTACTGGCATGTTTAGATTGAATGGAATGTGAAGCTAGTTACTGTTATCTAATCTCCATATATACTGTCACAGGAATAGTCATTGCAATAAGCAAGAAGTGAATTAAGTTACTGCAATTGGAGTCACTTTATCTTATTCCCATGTTAACAAAAAAACCATTATTCACTGTTTTGAATACCCACTGAACAAAGCTGCAATAAACTGTCAAGTTACTGCTACCTTTATCCCTGGTCCAGCTGCCTTGCAGATTAAAGCAATTAAATTTTTTTATCTTCTGAGCTTGGATCATTGAATCTAAAATCCTGTAGATCTGAAACACTCCTCTGATTTCCATGGGTCGGTCAACAAATGTATTTCGTTAATTTGTAATTTAAGCTGTCATTGAATGAAGCATTTATTCTGTCACACTCGAGAGATTAGGTGAAGGTACACAATATCACCAAGGAGCAGAAGTGGAGTGCAGCGTTTTCATCCAGATGTAATTTCAGCAGATATTAGGTATGTGAAGTGAGGTAGGGATTGTGCACAGAAAATGTCCACAACATTAAACACCACAATATATGTAAAAGAGAAATGTAACAACACACGATACAACACAAAAACACAAGAGATTCTGCAGATGCTGGAAATATTGAGCAACACACACAAAATGCTTGCTGAACTCAACAAGTCAGATAGCATCTATGGAGAGGAAAAAACAAAGGAGCTGGTGGTGGACTGCAGGAGGAATGGAGACAGGCTAACCCCTTTTGACATCAATGGATCTGGGGTTGAAAGGGTGAACAGCTTTAAGTTCCTCGGTGAGGATCTCACGTGGTCTGTACATACAGGCTGTGTGGTGAAAAAGGTATAACAGCACCTCTTTCACCTCACACGGTTGAAGTTTGGTTTGGGCCCCCAAATCCTAAGAACTTTCTACAGGGGCACAATTGAGAGCATCCTGACTGGCTGCGTCACTGCCTGGTATGGGAACTGCGCTTCCCTCAATCACAGGACCCTGCAAAGAGTGGTGTGGATAGCCCAGCGCACCTGTAGTTGTGAACTTCCCATAATTCAGGATATTTACAAAGACAGGTGTGTAAAAAGGGCCTGAAGGATCATTGGGACCCGAGTCACCTCAACCACAAACAGTTCCAGCTGCTGCCATCTGGGAAACAGTACTATAGCATAAAAGCCAGGAACAACAGGCTCCGGAACAACTTCTTCCACCAGGCCATCAGACTGATTAATTCATGCTGATACAATTGTATTTCTATGTTATATTGACTGCCCTGTTGTACATACTATTTATTATAAATTACTACAAATTGCACATTACACAATTAGATGGAGAAGTAACGTAAAGATTTTTACTCATGTTTATGAAAGATGTAAGTAATAAAGCCAATTCAATTCAATCTAGGGCCAGTTCTCTTCAGCAGGACTGGAAAGGAAGGGGGAAGAAGCAAGAATAAGAAGGTTGGGGGAAGGTAAAGAGTATACCTGTCAGGTGACTGGTGAAGCCAGCTGAGGGAGATGGTTGATAGGTGTGGGAGGGAGATGAAGTAAGCAGAAACACTCACAATGTGCTGGAGAAACTCAGCAGGTCAGTCAGCATCAGTTGAAAAGATTAGTCGACGTTTTGGGCCGAAACCCTTCGTCAGGACTGAAGGAAGAACTATGGGGAGGGTTTGAAGAATGCTGGTAGTTGAAAAAAACAGTAATTTGAAAGACAAAGGGGTGGGGGAGGGGAAGCAGGGTGGTGATTGGCAGGAGAACAATAGTAGAAGGAGGCGGAACTATGAGGGAGGTGATGCGAAATAGGGATAGAGGAAGGGAGGGGGAGGGAATTACCGGAAGTTGGAGAATTCTATGTTCAGACCAAGGGGCTGGAGACTACCTAGATGGTATATGAGGTGTTTTGCTCCTCCAACCTGAGTTTAGCCTTATTATGGCAGTAGAGGAGGAGATGTATGGACATATCTGAATGAGAATGGGAAGCAGAGTTGAAGTGGGTGGCTACCGGGAGATCCTGTCTGTTGTGACAGACGGAGTGGAGGTGCTCGACGAAGCGGTCCCCCAATCTGCGTTGGGTTTCACCGATGTAGAGCAGGCCGCACTGGGAGCACCGGATGCAATAGATGACTCCAACAGATTCGCAAGTGAAGTGTTGCCTCACCTGGAAGGACTGTTTGGGGCCTTGAATGGTGGCGAGAGGTGTAGGGACAGGTGTAGCACTTATGCTTACAGGGATAAGTGCCAGGTGGGAGATCCGTGGGGAGGGATGTGTGGATACATGGTCTCCTCTACTGCCATGATGAGGCTAAACTCAGGTTGGAGGAGCAACACCTCATATACCGTCTAGGTAGTCTCCAGCCCCTTGGTATGAACATAGAATTCTCCAACTCCCAGTAATTCCCTCCCCTCCCTTCCTCTATCCCTATTTCGCATCACTTCCCTCATAGTTCCGCCTCCTTCTACTATTGTTCTCCTGCCAATCACCTCCCTGCTTCCCCTCCCCCACCCCTTTGTCTTAAAAATTACTGTTTTTTTCAACTACCAGCATTCTTCAAACCCTCCCCAAAGTTCTTCCTTCAGTATGACGAAAGGTTTTGGCCCGAAACGTCGACTAATCTTTTCAACTGATGCTGACTGACCTGCTGAGTTCCTCCACCGCATTGTGAGTCTTCCTTTGACAACAGCATCTGCAGATTATTTTGTGTAGATGAAGTAAGAAGCTGGGAGGTAATAAGGGGATGAGTGAAGGGCAGAAGAAGAAATCTAATATGAGAGGACAGTGGACGATAGAAGAACGAGAAGGCGGAAGGGCACCAGAGTGAGATGATGGACAGGTAAGGAGAAGAGAAGGGCTGAGAGAGGAACAAGAATGGAGAATGGAATAAGGGAAATGGGGTCGGGTAGTTAGAGTAATCAATGCTCACATCATCAGGTTGGAGGCTGCCCAGACAGAATGAGGTGTTGCCCATTCCCCATTGTCTGGGGCCCTGAATGGTGACTCCCCGTCCCATGATCCTCTCTTTTCTCCAGCCTGGTATCCCTTTTGCCAATCACCTGTCCAGCTCGTAGATCCACCCCCCTCCTCCTGTCTTCTTCTATCATTTTGGATCTCCCCCTCCCCTTCCCACTTTCAAATCTCTTACTACCTCTTCTTTCAGTTAGTCCTGACGAAGGGTCTCGGCCCGAAACGTCGACTGCACCTCTTCCTAGAGATGCTGCCTGGCCTGCTGCGTTCACCAGCAACTTTTATGTGTGTTGTTGCCCATTCCAACCTGAGTGTGGCCTCATCGTAGCAGTAGGCATCATTGACCAACGCGTCAGAATAGGAATTGGAAATAAAATTAAAATTGGTGAACACCAGGCTTCAGTAATCCAAAGGAGATTGTACTGATGGCATCGCATACAGTAGATGACCCCGACAAACTCACAGGTGAAGTATCGCCTCACCTGGAGAAGTTATTTCAGATCTGAACTGTGGTGAGGGAGGACGTTTAGGGGCAGTTGTAACACTTGTTCCACTTGCAGGGATAAATGCCAGGAGGGAGACCTGGGGAGGGATGAGTGGGCAAGGAAGTCACATAGAAGATGGTCTGCATGCTCCAGTTGTAGATGGTGAAAGTTATGGAGTATGGTGTGTTGAATACGGAGGCCTATAGGCCTCACATTGCTCTGCGACGACACTGGTGTCAAGCTGTATTGGCCTTTGCCCTTCCCTTGGACAACATCTGTGTCATGGAGAGGGGAGACTTGCAGCATGGGCAACTGCCGGTCTTCCATACAACTTTGCCCAGGCCTGCGCCCTGGAGAGTGAAGAGTTTCCAGACGCAGATCCATGGTCTTGCAAGACTAACAGATGCCTTAAAAAAAAAGTGGGCACCATGTTATATATATTTAACTTGAACTTGAAGTCATCATTTAGCTTCTCTTTAAACACATGTACAGTGCCTTGTAAAACAATTTGCTCCCAGCCCTGTGTTCACATAAATCAGTATTAAAACAATGATTTTTGATTAACAACTCAGAATTTTTATTGTGAATTGCATGCTCAATTTTTCACAGTGCAGCCCAAAAAACAGGGAACATTGTAAAGCACAAAAAACTAAAAATTCAAAAACTGATACGTCAGCAGTCAAAAGTACTTATCCCTCTTTGCTCAGTAATCAGCTGAACCACCTCTTGCAGCTATTACCTTTTTGGATAAGTCTTTATCAGCTTTGCACAATGTGATGGGCAACGTTATCCAGGATCTCTCTGTGTTTAACAGCATTTTTCTCCTCATATACCTTGACCAGATTTTCAGTCCCTGCTGGTGAAAAGAATCCACATAGCATGATGCTTTCACCATATTTTACGGTAAGGATGGTGTTACCTGGTGGATGCATAATATTAGACTTACGCCACATACAATGCTTTAAGTTCCATTTTAGTCTCTTCCGTCTTTTCCTGTCCTTCTTCCACATCCTTACAGAATCTTGTAAGTGATGTTTTGCAAAGTCGTTATGGTCAAGCAATTTTTTTTTAAGCCAGGGCTTCTTCCTTGCCACTCTTTGATAAATACTCTTTTTGTGTAAGCCATGAACTTCATCTTTCGTTGCAGTCACTGACTTCTGCAGCTCAATCAGAGTGACTGAGAGTACTGTTGGTGTCACTGCAGTGTCGACCTAGGTACGTGACTGTAGTTTCATATTTTTTCCACTTTTTCATGATTGACTGCATTGAGCTCCAAGGTATATTTAGTGCCTTTGAGATTGTCCTGTATCCTTCCCCTGATTTGTGCTTCTCTATTATCATTTCCCTGACTTGTCTTGCATGCTCTTTTGTCTTCATTCTGGTTTTGTTTCTTGAAACTCTACCATACTATCGGACTTTATAGAGAGGGGGATATTTATTCTTCTGAATTAATTGAAAACAGGAGATCCTCCAATTTTCTATATCAACAAATTGGATGAGTTGGTAAAGTCATGTTCACTATTGCACCTCAGTAAAGCTAGTGTAGGGGATGAATACTTTTTCAGCCTCACAAATTTGGTTTAACATTTTTAGTGAATTGTTGACAGGCTTTGGAATTTTTCTTTTGATTTAACATGATGTACAATATTTTGTAGATTAGCTCAAAAATCCCACTTCAATATATTTAAAATCTAGAAAATGAGACAGTAAAATGTGAAAAGTTGTGGGCGCTGCATGCTTTTTCAAGGCACTGCGTTCTACCTGCCTCAGCTATTCCACGTGACTGCATGTCCCACATTCCAGCTGGTTGCTGAGAAAAGTAGTTTCTCTCTATTCTGCACTGGGATTACTGTAATCATGAATCTGTCACTCTTCTAGGCTCTGGGTTCCCCACGTTTTCCTGACCAAGCCCTTTATTTTCACCACGTACCTGCAAATCCAAGAATTCCTGACATTCTTGCTGATGCTTTTGCCCCTAAACATCAACAATCCTTTCCTCCCACAGATGCTGCTTGACCAGCAATTTTGTTTTTGCTGCAGTTCAATGGCGCTGTCCAGAAAGGAACCTCCAAGAGGACCACAACCCTGTCGTAGGGTTTGGAGACTTCTGTGCCTCAATGACCCGGAGACCTATGTTGACTGGAGTCAGGACTTCATGGTTTGGCCCTTAGTAGAGTCACTCATGCCAAACAGATCAAAGGTAGATGCCAGCCTGAGAGTGGTCCACTGCTCTTCCAGGTACGGGGGTTCAGCTCAGGGCTAACAAACCTGAATGGTAAAACAAATTGTTCTGGAAAGAGCAATGCAGAATCTTGCTATACCTGAGTGTGATGGTGTTCCTGAATCTCTATCCAGGACTTGCAAGTCTTACAGTGGTGAAACCCAAGAGGAATCTACTGACATGATGAAGGAAGCCCTGAACACCACCAGAGAGATAGAAGACCTTCATTGCTGCCCTAAATGCCAGCGGCGTAATGGGCAGAAGGACCAGAAGAGAATGTGAATAATACCAAAGTGTTTAGACTTTCCTGGAAAAGGAAACTTTTTAAATGAATTCCATCAACCTATATATGAGGAGCAGAGACCACATTATAATGGGACAACACGTGCATGAGCATCTTTCAGAAGAAAATAGGATATGCTGATAAGATGTCCCATTGTGACCAGAATTGTCCCAGTTTCTTGCCTGGCCTAGTACATTTATGTCAGGGCGGTTTTATTGCATGGATTGATCTGAGCTCCACAGCTGTGAAACTTATTTTAAACCACAGCGTTCACTTTTTCTTGGGGTCATAGCCTAAATCTAAACAAACCCAGCACAGTGGTGCAACAGTCTCACAGCCCCCGTGAGCTGGGTTCACTTCTGATCTCTCGCACAAACAAGAACGGATGTTGTCCACTCCCCTTTCTTCATGTTGGTTTCATCTGGATGTCGCTGCTCCAAGGTTCAAGGATTAACTTTATTCACCATATATTCACCATATAACTTTATTCACCTAACAAGTTCCTATATGTTAGGAACTTGCTGTGATGTGTTCAACAAAAAAAAAGCAACATTCAACATTTATAAAGAACAAACAGTTACTGCATTGGTAGGTTAATTTCCCCAAAGTAAAAGTTGCAGGACAGTAGCAGAATCAGAATCAGGTTTATTATCACTGGCGTGTGACGTGAAATTTGTTAACTTAGCAGCAGCTGTTCAATGCAATACATAATCTAGCAGAGAGAAAAAATAATAATAAATAAAATAAATAATGACAATAAACAAACAAGTAAATCAATTACATATATAGAGTAGATTTTTAAAAAGTACAGAAACAGAAATACTGTATATTAAAACGTGAGGTTAGCGTCCAAAGATTCAATGTCCACTTAGGAATTAGATGGCAAAGGGGAAGAAGCTGTTCCTGAATTGCTGAGTGTGTGCCTTAAGGCCTCTGTGCCTCCTACCTGATGGTAACAGTGAGAAAAGAGCATGCCCTGGGTGCTGGAGGTCCTTAATAATGGACGCTGCCTTTCTGAGACACCTTGTACCTATGATAGAGCTGACTCGATCTACAACCCTCTGCAGCTTCTTTCGGTCCTGCACCTCCATACCAGACAGTGATGGAAATTTTATCCCTCTAATTGAAAAGATTAAAAAAGAAAATAGAATTTTGGAAGACGCTCCCAATTTCTTTAGTGGGTAGAGTAAATGCAGTCAAGATGATCTTTCTTCCCCAACTGCTCTATCTATTTCAGAACCTGCTCCTCTATCTTACCAAAACCGTTTTTAGAGGATTAGATTTCATAATTCTACCTTTAATATGGAATTATAAAGCCCACTGGTTTAGGAAAGAACTTCTCTGCACGAATAAGACTATTGGGGGGGGGGGTGCTGACACTATCGAACTTTATTTTTTTATTACTGGGCTGCCAACGTTAGCCATATACCATACTGGACAGATGATACAGTTGTACTTCTTGAATGGTTGGAGAGGGAGCGTGAGGATGGTCTACCATATTCCCTAGGGGCAATCATTATGTCCCCTATTCGGTTAAATAAAGCCTGTTACAGAGGCAATCTCATTATCCATAGCACTATACAGATGTGGAGACAAATGTGGAAACATTTGAAACCCAGAACATTATCTTTTCTTCCTATATCAGCAAACCCCTCTTTTATCCCCTCATGTATCGATGGGGCCTTTGATGCATGGCGAGAATTAGGGATACGCAGCATTGGAGACTTATACATACAAGGGATTTTTGTGTCATTTCACCAGCTCCAGAAGAAATTCAGATTGCAAAAGAGTCACTTTTTCAGGTATCTCCAGTTAAGATACTTTACAAGATCACATCTTTCTGGATTTGAGACGGCAGAACCTGATAAATTAGATAATCATTTAAGATCATGTTGAGGGACAGAACACATCATCGCCTATCGGTATGATGCCATACAAAACAAGTGTCATACAACAATGGATAATATTAAAAAAGAGTGGGGAAAAGGAGTTGGGTACAGAGATAGAGGAGGTTATATGGAATGAGGCTTTAGAGTATGTTAACTCCTGTTCCACCAATGCTAGGCATGGTTTAATACAATTTAAAATCCTACATAGACTACATTACTCAAAAGTAAGGATTCATAAAATATTCCCAGAGGTGTCCCCAATGTGTGAGAAATGCAAATCCTCGGAGGCAAATTTGTTACATAGTTATGCTTTTTGTCCTAGGATACAAGAGTACTGGAAGCAAATATTTGAGGTCCTATCGAAGGTACTAAAGGTTGAGATAATACCAGACCCCATTTTAGTCATTTTTGGAACCTCTGCGAGGTCAAATAAATCCCAGGCTACCCAGCAACAACTCCCAGCCTATGGCATACTTAATGGAAAGAAACTCATACTGATGTTCTGGAAAAAGGAGGAAACTCCATCACTCAGACAATGGCTGGCTGCATTAATGGATACTCTGCATCTAGAGAGGATAAGATACTTTATCAAGGACAGACTCAAAGAATTTGAAAAAATCTGGCAACCATTACTGTTGTATTTAGAAGAGACCGACAGCTGAACTAAGTGTGGGGGGTGGTAGGACCTAAACAGCACATACGGGAGGGGTGAGGGGAGGGGAGGGAAGGGGAAAGGAGGTGGGGTGGTGGGGTTTCCTTTGCTTTTTGCTTGTTTACTATATATACATTCATTTGACTTTCATTATATTGTTAAAAGAAAGAAAAGAAAAAAAGCATTGTACTTTCGGATATTGTTGGCTGTGGTTAAGCTGATGTTGCTTCACAATAAAAACATTTGAAACAACCAGACAGTGATGCAGCCTGGCAGAATCGTAAAAGCACCAGCGACTTGGGTTCAATGCTACCACTTTCTGTAAGGAATTTGTACTCTCGCTTTGTGACCACGTTGGTTTCAGCTGGGTGCTCAAGTTTCCTCCCACAGTCCAACAACATACAGGTTGGTAGGCCGATTGGTCACTTGCGTGTAATTTGGTAGCGCAAATGCGTTGAGCCAGGAGGATCTGTTACTGTGCTACATCTCTAAATAAATAAAAATAAAATAAATAATTTATTCCTAGTATTTAGATGAGGGGTAGAAAGTGGCAGGAGCTGGTGGGAATGCATGGAGTTCCATGCAACTCTAGAAACGTACTGGAGGATTAGTGTAAACGGGTGTGGAAGTGTCTCAGACCTGAAGTGTTAGCTCTGTTTCCATTCCGCAGATGCTGCCCAACCCGCTGAGTATCTCCAGGGTTTTGGGTTTGTGTCAGTAGTTGTAGGGTCCATAATGGTCAGGGCACTGGGAATCCTTTGCTTTGCTGTATGAAAGTGGCCTGAAAGCTTAATGTCTACCTGATACAGCAACTGAGATCTTGCTTTAGTATTTCATGTCATAGAGTAATAGAGCTTGGAATCAGGCTCTCTGGCCCAATGGGTTCATGCCGATCTCAGCCTCCTCCCTACTAGTCCCGGTTGACCACATTCAGTCCATAACCCTCCAAGCCCAGGTCTACCCCCAATCCATATACCCATCCAAGTGTCTCTTAATGTTGCAATTGTACCTGCCTTGACCACTCCCTCTGGCAGCTCATAGCAGGCACTCACTATCCTCTGGGTTAAGAAGTTGCTGCTCAGTTCTCTTTTAAATCTTTCTTCTATACTTGCTAATCCATCCTCCCCCTGTATAGAAACATAGAAAACCTACAGCACAATACAGGCCCTTCGGCCCACAGAGGTGTGCTGAACATGTCCCTACCTTAGAAATTACTAGGCTTACCTATAGCCCTCTATTTTACTAAGCTCCATGTACCTATCCAAAAGTCTCTTAAAAGACCCTGCCATTTCCACCTCCACCACCGTTACCGGCAGCCCATTCCACACACTCACCACTCTCTGAGTAAAAAACTTACCCTGACATCTCCACTGTACCTACTCCCCAGCACCTTAAACCTGTGTCCTCTTGTGGCAACCATTTCAGCCCTGGGGAAAAGCCTCTGGCTATCCACATGATCAATGCCTCTCATCATCTTATACACCTCTATCTGGTCACCCCTCATCCTCTGTCGCTCCAAGGAGAAAAGGTTGAGTTCACTCGACCTATTTTCATAAGGCATGCTCCCTAATACAGGCAACAGCTTTGTAAGTCTCCTCTGCACCCTTTCTATAGCTTCCACATCTTTCCTATAGTGAGGCAACCAGAATTGAGCACAGTACTCCAAGTGGGGTCTGACCAGAGTCCTATATAGCTGCAACATTTCTTTCAGATGGAGGGTCTCGACCTGAAAAATTGACTGTCCATTCTCCTCCATAGACACGGTTTGTTCCACTGGGATCCTGTCGCATCTTGAGTATTGCTCCAGATTCCAGCATCGGCACTCTCTGTCTTGGGTCAGACATTTTTCTCGGCAGGTATAGGCCTGCTCTGGTTCAGCTCCACACACTCATTTTACAACTCAGATGTGGAGGAGGCAGCCAAATTTATGTGCCTGTCTTGGAAGAGTTTTGTGTTGCCACAGGGTAGAGAGACAGAATATAATTCATTAATCAGCACCGCTTGGTCAGCAGGATGTCCACCAGTATACAGCAGATATAGTGGAACTTCTGAGGCAAATTGCTGAGTAATGACATTTTCCTTCAAGGATATGTGTGAAATCATGCAAAAAATTTCCACGAGCTCTCCACTGGGATCTTTGATAAAACTTGACTTCCCTTAACCTCTCTACCAGTGGATATATATCCATTTTCACTTCTTCGTCCTCCAGTCCCTCCATTGTTCAGAATGCCTTCTTCTGCATATTTTCTGTATCTGTGATAGATCCTTCATGAAAGAGAAACAGAGCTGGAGTAAACAGTGATCAAAAAGGATCAGCACAGCCACGACAGGCCAAATGGCCTTTTTGGTGGCAGAATTCTATGATTCTGGCTTCCAGTCATTTGAAGGTTAGGAGAAATGAGAAGGCACAAAGGCACAGTTAGTAGAGCTAACTCCCCATAGCTCACGTTTGAACTTGACCTCATCATCTGTGGAAGTGTTATGTTCTCCCTGTGACTGTGTGGTCGATCCTGGATGCCATAGTTTCCACTCATGTCCTAAAGATCTGCAGATGGATAGACCAGGATGTAGATGAATGGTAGAACATGGGGGGGGGGGTGCAATTGATGAGAATGTGGGAGGTAGAAAGTGTGCTCTGGTAAGATTCATTTAAAAATCGGCACTTGGTGGTAAACTCAACCCTTGGATTCCTCTGGCTGAAAGTTGATGGTGGCCCCTCAAATTGATGTCATCAATACATTCTCAAACCTCAAACTATGATTCTAATTTCCTGTTCTGTTATTCCAGATATTTACCAGTCTTGACATTCGGACTTGTTGGTTTGAATGGACTGCCTTCCTGCTATATGTCTCGATATCTCCTTGACTAAAGTTTTGATGTTCTTAATGCCTTAAACCAATGGTAAAGATTATTTGGTACGATCAGTACTGATAAGGCACACTTCTATCTTATAAAGTGCATATTTCCATGTTACAGACTGAATTTCAAAGCAAAGGGAAGATATATATATTTTTTAAAAAAATTTTTCTGTTTTTTTAGGCATCCGTTAGTTTCATGAGACCATGGATTTGCGCCTTGGAAGGTTTCCAGGGCACAGGCCTGAGCAAGGTTGTATGGAAGTTCAGCAGTTGCCCATGCTGCAAGCCTCCCCTCTCCACACCACCAACGTTGTCCAAGGGAAGGGCATTAGGACCCATACAGCTTGGCACCGGTGTCGTCGCAGAGCAATGTGTGGTTAAGTGCCTTGCTCAAGGACACACACGCTGCCTCAGCCAAGGCTCAAACTAGCGACCTTCAAATCACTAGGCGAGCGTCTTAACCACTTGGCCATGTGTGTTAACATCTTGTGCTTGAGAATTCATTTAGAAGCATCCAGTGTCCCTGACCTTGTGGAGTGGCAGGTTTATCAGCCTGCTGTCACTATCCCTCTCAGACAATAAACACTAAACTAAGCAAACGAGATATGCTGACATCCTGGTTAAATTGCTGGACTAGTAATCCATTTATTTTAACTATTAATATCGAGGCCCACCATGGCAGCTGTGGAATGTCAACTTCATTAATTAACAAATTCTAGAAATAAAAAGCTAATATCAGAAATAGTTTTCACTTATTTTATTTAAAGATACAGCTCAATACAGACCTTTCTGGCCCAACAAGCCATGATGCCCAATTGCACACATACGAGCAATTAAGCTGCGCGCACATTTGTCTTCAAAATGTGGGAGGAAACCGGAGAACCCAGAGGAAGCCCACGTGGTCACAGGGAAAGCTTACAGACAGTGGTGGAATTGAACCTGGGTCACTGGCACTGTATTAGCATTATGCCAGTGGTTCCCAAAGTGGGCAATTCACTCCCCGGGGGCTGGTGGGAGTTTCTAAGATATAGAGAGCAGTGAGGGGTGGGGGTTGTGCTTGGTAGCAAGGGAGGGGACAGCTGAGGGATTACAGGCTTAATTTAAGAAATTAATTACTTTTTATAAACATTTGATCCTCAGTCCCTCATAATTGATCACATAATCACCTCATCTCTTGTTAACCTACCATTCTCTTAGACATTGCTTAAAGCACATTATAGTTGTTAAAAAAAATCTAGCACCTCTGTATTTGGCATATTGTGAGAAATTTGGACTGGAGAAATCATTTTATATACGGACCTAGGCCATGCATTATTGCCATTCACTACTGTAGTACATGGTTAGCTAGTATGGTTTCAATACTCCAATCATGCAGTCACACAATTTCTGTGAATTAGGATAAGGTGTGCAATGGGTTAAAGTTCAGAATCTGCCTTTTTGAATGGTCTTGACCACATTTCCCTAGCATAAAACCATACTAGGATATCACTACCCCATGTTATGTATCTTCAGGCACAGAGGTACTGCCTGAGCTACGATTACGTCAGAACTTTCCTCCTTATTGATCGCAGTGCCTGAGGTCAAAAGCAAACCAAATGAAAAAGCGTTATAGACAGTATCTTGCGGAATACCTGAAATATAGATTGATACCAGCATCAAGCAACCAATAGCAGTAAATATATCTGTTGTGTGAAAAAGTTTTTCAAATGAGACAATGAAATTGTCCAGGCTCCTTGATCAAGAGAATATGCTCCAATAAAGCAAACTATTTTCAGTCACTGCCGTGAAAAATTTCTGAAATGGAAAGCACTTCAAAACATGTTTGCCAGCGCTTCACTACAAAATGCTTCATATAGCATTTCATTGCTCATCGCAAAATCCCCATATAGCTGGAGAAGAACTGATTCTGCCAGAAGTAAGGGAGGTTCTGAGCCTGGTTTTCCATTAATCACCAGACCAAATAACTAAAACAATTCCACTCAGAGACAACTTTGTTCAAAGACAAATAGATGAAATGTCTGAGAATATGGAAGACACATTGCACAACATAGATAGGACAATAGAATTTGCTCTGCAGTTGAATAAGTCAACTTTGCTTCTTGGTTATGTTTGCTTCATAAAATATGGAAGGTTCAAGAGTTGTTGTATACAAGGGGACTAGAAACAGATACAACGTGGAAGTCAGTATCTCAGATTCTTAACCAATTTTTCAAAGAGAAGCACATTCTGCTCACCAGCATTCTTGTTTGTGCAACAGATGGGGCTCCATCAATGATAGGATACCACTGAGGGGTTATTGCTTTCTTGAAAAAATGCTGTACCTGCCTTAAGGTGGGCATTGAAGGTGGACCCAAATGCAGGGACAGGAACACAGACTTGGGCGAGGACTTTGGCTAGGAAAACAGGACCAGGACAAGGAACTGGGAACTAGGAACCAGGGCTTGGACTCCGAGCCAGAGACTGGGCAAGGACTCAGAATCTGGGTCTTGACTCAGGCTCAGACCCCAGATCCAGGCAAGGACAAGACGTGGCTACAGGACTGGACGAGGCTTGGATGCTTCAAGGCTTTCCTGGGCAGGATGAGGTACTCCTTCTTGGAACGCAGGACCGGGATGCTTTCACAGAGCCGGGCCCCCTTCCTTGGACGCCAGGCCGGGATGCTTACTAGGATGTGGGACCGGGATGACTGCTGAGGTAAACTGCCAAGGAAACTGTCAGGGATTCAGATGGAGAGGGGAAGGGAACAGACCAGCCTGAGGGTAACAGCAAAGATGGCCTGACCTACTCAACGGAGGCAAGGACAGGAAGGGACAGATTCAACCACAGGGTAAAGGCAAAGACAGCCTGACCTACCCAACAGGGACAAGGACAGGAAGGGAGCTCAATCCGGGATGGCTCCGAGTCTCAGGGTAGCCATCAACCTTGGCTGGCTACGGAAACAGCCAAGTCCATATTCAGCTCGGAGTGGCAGATAGCCACTCAGCTTGCCCCAGAAACAGCCAAATCCATACCACGATGACTGCTCCAACTAGAGACAACAAGGCTCCATAAAGCAGTGGTCCTCCAACCAGGCCTAGAGTTCACAAATGGCTGCTCTAGCCTTGCACCAGCACATTACTCCAAGGGGATACTGACAAGACAAACCAACCACCATGTTCAATCCCAGGGACACTTATAATCCCAGCCCCAAGACGAGAATCAAGTGCCTATGATTAAGCCCAACTGAAGCAAGGGACAGCCGGGACAGCCGGAAGACCCGGAGTCTGGAGTCCATGGAGCAGACCATGAACCAGAATGCGGATTTCGCGGACCGGACCATGACAATACTTAACATATTTATCATTCACTGTGTAATTAGACCATAAGATATAGGAGCAGAATTAGGCCATCTGGTCCATCAAGTCTGCTCTGCCATTCAATCATGGCTGATCCTCTTTTTTTATCTACTCCTCAACTCCAGTCCCTGGCATTCTCCCTGTAACCTTTGATGCCATGTCCAATTAAGAACCTAATCAATCTCTGCCTTAAATACACCCAATGACCTGGCCTCCACAGCTGCATGTGGCAACAAATTCACCACAGACAATATCTTGTCACACAAAAACCTAAGTGATAGGCTGCACAAATCATTAAGTGTTGTTATCACAGCAGTAAATAAAATCAAGTCTCATGCTCTCAATACTCAGTTCTTTCCAGAGCTTTGTATTGAGAATGATGAACAGATTGAATGCTTGCTGTTACACACAGAAGTCAAATAGCTCACAAAAGGAATCTGCCTGAGATGCTTTCATGTGCTTTTTGAGACTGATAAAATTAATTGAAGACTTAACTGCTTCATTCAGTAACCAAGTCAAGAATATTAGGGATGACATTGCTTATTCATCAGAATTATTCACAAAGCTTATTGAATTCCATCTTCAATTCAAGAAAATTGTGTGAATCTTATAAAAGCCAAATCAATTGTCACCACATTTCTGTTTAGGTTAGCCCTATTTAAGTGCAACATTAGCTGTTGCAATCTTTTCCAATTCCCAAGCCTTTCTGAGTTGGAAGAGAAAGAAAGAATATCAGATGATGACCTTCAAGTATACTGTGCACACCTGGATGAGATGCATAAAGACATGTCAGGGAGATGTCAGGATCTTGATCCAAGTTCCAGATTGGGTAATTATCCATTCCTGAAATCTTGTAATGAGGACCTAACAGGACGGATGGAGGAAGAACTGATCTCACTACAAAATGACTTTTAGCTGAAGCTGAGTTTCAAAAAAAATCAAGACTTCTAGTTACAGAAAGAAATCTCTGAACACTGTCCTACAACTGTGGAAAAAGTCAAAATGTACTTTATTGACTTTCCAACATCACATTTAGTGAAGCATAGGTTTCAGTGGAGTTGCCCAGCTTCTTTCAAAACGAGGAAACAGACTGCAAGTTACTGAATGTGGAGATCTAAGACTCCTTGTGAGAGATAGTCAGCTTGATGGTGTTAAACTGATAACACTGCACTAAGCCCACCCATCACATTGAAAGGTGACAAATGAAATAGTGAATAGTTGGACTCCAAACAAATGTATGCTCTAAATTTGTTGATGAAAACTGTTTTTATTGTAATTAAATGAAAAAACAATTTGTGGCTTTAAAATAAATATAAATAATTTTGCAATTATTTGTCACTACTTTGAATTTACAGTTCCTAGTTCCTATTTTCATTTACTGTGCATCATAAATCAAAATTCTTTGTAGATTTAATGTAATAGCTGGAAAGGTGGGGTTTGCTGGGGATGTGGTCTGGATGTCAAAAAATGTCTGGAAACCACAGCTTTATGCTAATGGATACACTACTGTGCCACCCCAAGCAGTGTGCATAAAACTTTAAAAAAAAACACATCTGGTCCTTGTAAAGTATAATAATGTAAGTGTATATCCAAGAACTGAATGTACCAGGTGGTACACCTATGATACTTTGGTGTACTTGTTGATAGTGAAGCTTTCCAACTGCACTAAAGACTATTCTGTTGATTCAGTCATCTTTATGGGGTGTCACATCAATGAGACGAACAGTATCGTCAAGGTTCCCTGCCATTCCTTTTTCTCTTTTCAGCTTTCAAGGAGAAGGTACAGGAGCCGGAAAGCCCAGATGATCAGACTCAGGATCAGCTTCTTCCCCACTTCTTTGAAACGTACACCTCTTTCACAGCCCCTTCCCGCTGGTGCTGCCACAGTCTTGAATCTTTAATTCAACCACTTATGCTATTGTTACTTGGCATTTCTTTAAGCATACTTCAGTTTGCACTGTTGTGCCTGCACCAGCTTGTTGTTACGGGCTCATTGCTGTTGTTATGATTACCATGCATACTGCTTACTCTGTGAGCTTGGTATAAATACAGTAAATATTTGATCAAGGTCAATATCATTCATTGTAATGGATTTATAGCTAGGGCTCTACCTAGATTCTACCTAGGGCTCTGTATGTCTTGGTAAAGGTAGTCAGGATACATTGGAGGTCTTCTTCATAGTGTGCTGTGATGGCATTGTCATCTGCATACTAAAGCTCCACGATAGTGGTGATGCTGACCTTTTTCTTGGCATTGAACGGGTTGAGGCTCAAAAGCCGGTTGTCCATTCTGTACACGATTGAGATTCCCTGTAGCAGGTCTTGGCCAGTCAGGTGAAGGAAGACAGCAATAAAAATGGCAGATAGGGTGGGCACAGTAATACAACCCTTGTTTGACTCCTGTCTTGACAGTGAGGGGTTCTGATTCAGCACCAGTATTGCTGAGTACTGTGGTTAGCATGCCAGAATACAGTAGCCTCAATATTTGTAAGTACTTTTCAGGGCAGCTATGTCCTGATAGTACTTGCCAAAGAGCTTGGTGGTCTACTGTATCAAATGCCTTTGTCAATCTATGAAAGCCAAGTACAAGAGTTGCCTTTGTCCATGGCATTTTTCCTGTATTTGGTGTGCTGTAAAGATCATATTCTGCAGTACCTCTAGATGGATGGAAACCACACTTTGATTCCAGGAGTACTTCAGATAATGAAAGGATCCTTGAAAATGTAGAGCACTTTCCCTACCTTGGCAGCAATGTCTCCTCAAAGGGAGACATCGACTCAGAGATCAACCACCCCCTGATTATTGCTAGTGGAACCTATGCAAGATTAAAGAGAATAGTCTTCCAGGACCGTGACCTACAGGTCAAACCAAAACTTTCAGTCTATAGAGCAGTCATCCTTCCTACAGTATTGCATGGAGCTGAATCACAAACCAACTACAGTAGACACCTTTGAGTATATACAGTATTTGATATCAGTGCAGGGAATTGGAGTCTTGTGTGCAGTTCTAGTTATCTATCTACAGAAAAGGTAACAAAAATATTGAAAGAGTACCAAGGAAATTTACAAGAACATTTAAAAACATAAACACGAGGAATTCTGCAGATGCTGGAAATTCAAGCAACACACATCAAAGTTGCTGGTGAACGCAGCAGGCCAGGCAGCATCTCTAGGAAGAGGTCCAGTCAACGTTTCGGGCCAAGACCCTTCGTCAGGACTAACTGAAGGAAGAACTAGTAAGAGATTTGAAACTGGGAGGGGGAGGGGGAGATCCAAAATGATAGGAGAAGACAGGAGGGGGAGGGATGGAGCCAAGAGCTGGACAGGTGATTGGCAAAAGGGATATGAGAGGATAATGGGATAGGAGTCCCAGGGAGAAGGAAAAGGGGGAGGGGGGGAAAACCCAGAGGATGGACAAGGGGTATAGTCAGAGGGACAGAGGGAGAAAAAAGGAGAGAGAGAGAAAGAATGTGTGTATATCAATAAATAACGGATGGGGTATCAGGGGGAGGTGGGGCATTAGCGGAAGTTAGAGAAGTCAATGTTCATGCCATCAGGTTGGAGGCTACCCAGACGGAATATAGGGTGTTGTTCCTCCAACCTGAGTGTGGCTTCATCTTTATGGTAGAGGAGGCCATGGATAGACATAACAGAATGGGAATGGGATGTGGAATTAAAATGTGTGGCCACTGGGAGATCTGTCTGCCAGAGAAAGCCGGAGAATGAGGGGAGATTTGATGGAGGTATAAAAGATTATGGGGTTATAGACGGCGTAAATGCAAGCAGTTTTTTTTCCCACTGAGGTTGAGTGAGACTAGAACTAGAGGTCATGGGTTAAGTGTGAAAGGCGAAATGTTTAAGAATATGAGCATCTTCATTCAGAGGATGTTGAGAGTGTGGAATGAGCTGCCAGCACAAGCAGTGGATGCTGTTTGATGTCAACATTTAAGAGAAATTTGGATAGGTACATGGATTGGAGTGGTGTGGAGGCCTGTGGTCTGGGTGCAGGTCAGGGGGACTAGACAGAATAATAGTTAGGCACTGACTATGTGGGCCAAAGGGCCTGTTTCTGTGCTGTATTGTTTTATGACTCCATAATTCTGTATGACAATAAACTAAGCTGAATCTGAATTATACCTCTGCCTTTTGCCTATGCAAGCAGCAACACAACCATCCTTTAGACACTGCCATGTTATAATGTTCTGCAGGGGACAAACAATTACTATTATTAAAATTTCAGGGTTGTGTGTGACTACTCGTTGACAGTTTATTCCCCTCTATAGATGCTGCCTGACTTGCTGAGTTCCTCCAGCATTTTGTGTGTATTTGTGTATCCGTGACTTTTGCCTCAATGTAATGTAATGGATTCTTTGCTGCTTCTGAAATGATCAAACAATTCAGTTCAAGGGCAATTAATAATGGGGAATAAAAGATAGCCTTCTCAGCAAAGTCCACGATCTCTGAATTTTAAAACAATCACCGGGAGTGCCTCGTCCGTGAACTTGTCTCTAGTCTTTGCTGGCTTGGTTATGTGATACATGAATCAGGAGGATCTAATGGAACGGACCCAATAACTGGGATAGCAGAAGGATTTGCCCTATTTATCATGGAAATTATTACTTGTAAATAACATAATTCTCTTTGAAGATTAGGACTGGTGGTGACAATGTAGCAAATAGCTGTGATTCTTTTTCGTCCATAATTGCTCTCACCACCTGCTAACTTGGAACAGCAAACTAAACCCGTTCCAACACTGCAAAAAAACAATTGGAAGAGCAATTATGCAAAAATCACCCTTTCTCTTCAGTGTATTTGCATAATAACTATGTTTCCCTCCAATATATTAAATGACAGCAGCTGGTTTATAGAAACTTCACCTTTTGGTTTGAGGTGGTGGCTGGTTGCTTCAGCTCAGCTACATGCCAACCTTGTAGGGAGTTGAATGGGAAGGAGTCATGGGCCAGCATGGGAGGAAGCATAGTGTTCCTGCCTATATGCCATTTGATCTGTTGACTTGTGACCAGCATAATCATTGTGCTGCCTTAAGTCAGTTATTTTATTTGTCATTTAGCACCCTTTGCTGGTAGTTTTGTATAGCAGTCATTTAGGTCATGTGATCTGTGTCTCTAGTTGATGACATCATCAGTAGGCTTCGAGACAGTTCTCCATGTAGAGTTGAGGGAGGGCTTGTGCCTTTTCATTTGACATAATCCTGACATTCAGGTCTTTGAAAGCATCGTCAGTATGTAAAACCCTCCTGTCTTCTCCTATCATTTTGCATCTCCCCCTCCCCCTCCAGCTTTCAAATCCCTTACTCACTCTTCCTTCAGTTAGTCCTGACGAAGGGTCTCGGCCTGAAACGTCGACTGCGCCTCTTCCTATAGATGCTGCCTGGCCTGCTGCGTTCACCAGCAACTTTGATGTGTGTTGCTTGAATTTCCAGCATCTGCAGAATTCCTGTCGTTTGTGTGTAAAAGTAATCTTTGGGTTTATTATTTATTGATGTATATGCATATTTCACAAATCAGAGATATTTGAATGGTTTGTGTGCAGATAAAATACAGATGGAATATTCATGCGGGCCACATGTTCTGGCTAACCTGTAGTGAGAAAATGTGCATAAGATACATTGTATGTAGCAACAGCTTGCTTACCAGTAGCCTATCTTTATGATATATTTGCAACTTATTTTGTACACAGTATCTTGTGTATTATTTTGTATCATTTGCAGTATACTTAATGCTTGCCTTAACCATAATGGGAATTTGGACACCTTTTGATTGTATGTTTTTCTTTCTGTCAGTTTTACCCTACCGCCAGTTGCTACATTAAAGTAAGTCAACTTGCAACGTCTTTGTCAGTGTGGTAATTGGGGATGGAGTTCATCTGCCTGTCAATTCATGCAAGGCGTGTGAAGAGGACAGGACAATCACATTGTTTCTGTTGTATCTGGTGCTCTCTCTAACTTAGGTGTGGGAGGAAAGGGCTATTACACTCACAGTAAACCCCCCCAAACTAACAATCCTTACCCAGATAATACTGCCATCTTTCGATTGTCACTTCCCATCCATTCCATTTCTAAACACTGTGGGCATATTGTTATTCTCAATATTTGCAGAGTTATTAGAGCAGAGCAATAATTAATTGTGATTTTATTTTCTGCAAGATCACATAGACTGAGTTATGGGCTGCTTTGTTCAGGAGAGTGAAGGGTGATCTGATAGACCACAGTTTACATATCACCAGTGGCTGACTATAATGAAGTGTTTGAGAAACTGTATGATGCCGCCTCTAAACAAGAAACAGTCCATCCCGACACATTTCAAATCATAGTCAGGGACTTCAACCAGGCTTGGTTGAAGAAACCCTGCTCAGTTACCATCAGAATATAACCTGCAGCACCAGAAGTCCCAACACACTAGACCACTGCTATACTAAGATAATGAAGGCCTATTGTTCCATTCCTAGACCTCATTTCAGGAAACCTAATCACTTGGCTGTCCTTCTCCTACCTGCATACAGGCAGAGACTAAAGAGCTAAACTCCAGAGATTAGGACACCAAGGGGTGGTCACGGCAGGCAGTGAAGCAGCTAGGGGATTGCTTCGAATTGGTGGACTGGGCTGAGTTCTAGGAATGATCTATGGATCTGAATGAATCATGGTTGTCACGAACTTTATTAAGACAATTGTAGCTGAATGTGTCCCATCAAAATCATTCAGAGTCTTCCCCAACCAGAATGCATGAACCATGAGATCTGCAATCTGCTGAGGGCCAGATTGTAACTTTCTTTGCCACCAGACTTGAATGCCTCTAATATGACATAAATGTACTTTGGTAATAAATGAACTTTGAACTTTGAGGTGTGAGGGACATAGATAGGATGACTATGCACAGTCTTCTTCCCAGAGCTGTGCAATAAAGGGAATAGATTTAAGGTGAGGAGGAGAGATCTATAAGTAACCTATGAGACAACTTTTCCACTCAGAGGATGGCCAATATACAGAATAAACTGCAAGAAGAAGTGGTTGAGGCAAGCACATGAACAAAACTGAGAGGAACTTGGATAAATATATGGACAGGAAAGGTTTATAGGGGTTTGGGCCAAATGGGCCTAGCTGGGGTGTGGATCTTGCTCAGCATGGACCAGTTGGGCCAAAGAGACTATTTCTGTACTCCGTGGTTCTGTGATTAATGGACACATAAAGCCAAATGGCCTTTTTCTGTGCCCAAGTGTTCTTAGAACATCCCACAAATTACATTTATGTTTTAATACTGTTGTTTTCTTTGCATTAATTTAATCTCACAAGGCTGCACTGCAGTGTGATATTTTAAATGGATAAATAACCATCATTTTAGGTACTTACAGCATCCATTATAGCTATCTCACTGCAATCCTCGCAATAAGACAGTATAAGCAAATGATATGAACTTCCTACTTAAGTAACATCTGAAATCGATTTGCTCTGCTTTACTGATTCTGAACATAAGGCTATTGAATTGATCTCCAGAGCAAACGTTACAAAGCATCTCCTTGTTAAATGCTTGCAACTGTGAAATGATGCTGAATATGTTACTGAGGTGAAGAGAGGTGTGAAAAAAATGAAAAAAAAATAATCCCAAGGAGAACTAATAATCTGATTGTGTGGAAGAATAGGACTTGAAATAACCATCTACAAAACAGACTTTGGAGAAATAAAAGAGCAAATAAAGAAAATTAAAGTCCAGGCCAGGGAGAAATGAAGGTAATAAAAGAAACAAAGCATATTAGTTCCACTGTATTATCAAATAAATGAATGGAAATATTGATTACACAGCAGATAAAAAGCTCTCTTTATTTTCTTCTGTATATAAAAATATGTTCATATATGACAGAAATGTGTATATCAAGGAACAATAATCAACTTTATTAGTTATATCCAGTACATTTACATGTGTTAGGAATTTCCTGCAGTGTGTTGGTCAGAGTGTGGCAATTTTTCTATTTTCTATTTATGATTTATAATTTAAAATTTTAATATTTACTATCGATTTGTAATCCAGGGAGTGGGTAGCGCAGAATCAAATATCGCTATGATGATTACACATTCTAGTATCAATTTTTGGCGGCAATAAAGAATAAAGTATAAATACAACTTTCAACAATTACACCTTTGTACCTGAAAGAGTGGCCACTGAGTGTGGGCTTGTGATCTTCTGCTGCTGTAGCCCATCCACTTCAAGGTTCGATGTGTTGTGCATTCAGAGATGCTCTTCGGCACACCACTATTGTAATGTGTGATTATTTGAGTTACTCTCACCTTGTTGGCTTGAACCAGTCTGGCCCATCCCTTCTGACCTTTCTCGTTATCAAGGCATTTTAGCCCACAAAACTGCCACTCACTGGATGGCTTTATGTTTTTAGCGCCATTCTCTGTAATCTCTAGAGTCTGTGGTGTGTGAAAATCCCAGAGGGTCAGCGGCTTCTGAGATACTCAAACTTCCTCATCTGGCATCAACAATCATTCCACGGTCAAAGTCACTTAGGTCAAATTTCTTCTCTATTCTGATGTTTGGGCTGAACAACAACTGAACCTCTTGGCCACGTCAGCATGCTTCGTGCATTCAGTTGCTGCCCCATGATTGTCTGATTAAATATATTGCATTAACAAGCAGGTTAACAGGTAGACACTAAATCTATCAAGAATAAATAATTATATAAAAAGGATTATACATAAATTTAAAAGCTAATAAGATTAGAGTTTAAAGGAGAGGAATGGAATTAAATGTGCATAAATATATAAATATCAGTATGTACTTACAATGTAAACAGCATTATAAAAAGTGGTTTAATGTGTCTACTGTGCAGTGCAGTGATAGGGGTAATAGATCATGGGGGGAGTGGTAACTAGAATGGTTGATCAGATTAAATGCCTGGGGAAAGAAATTTTTAAGATGGTCTGAAGTTTTTGTTTTAATAACCCTGTAACGCTTTGCAGATGGAGCTTTTGGGAAAGCTAGTTTGCGGGGTGGGTCGTGTCCACAATGATGTTTCTTGCCTGCTTCTTTGTCCTGTTCACATACAAATCCTGCAGTGATGGTGGACTTCAACTAGTATCTATATTTGTATACACATCAAAGTTGCTGGTGAATGCAGCAGGCCAGGCAGCATCTCTAGGAAGAGGTGCAGTCGACGTTTCAGGCCGAGACCCTTCGTCAGGACTAACTGAAGGAAGAGTTAGTAAGAGATATGAAAGTGGGAGGGGGAGGGGGAGATCCAAAATGATAGGAGAAGACAGGAGGGGGAGGGATGGAGCCAAGAGCTGGACAGGTGATTGGCAAAGGGGATATGAGAGGATCATGGGACAGGAGGTCCGGGGAGAAAGAGAAGACGCATGCTGAGCTCATTGACTTTATTAACTTTGCCTCCCAACTTTCACCCTGCCCTCAAGTTTACCTGGTCCATTTCCGACACGGCCCTCCCCTTTCTAGATCTTTCTGTCTCTGTCTCTAGAGACAGCTTATCCACTGATGTCTACTATAAGCCTACTGACTCTCACAGCTATCTGGACTATCCCTCTTCTCACCCTGTCTCTTGCAAAAATGCCATCCCCTTCTCGCAATTCCTCTATCTCCGCCGCATCTGCTCTCAGGATGAGGCCTTTCATTCTAGGACGAGGGAGATGTCTTCCTTTTTTAAAGAAAGGGGCTTCCCTTCCTCCACTATCAACTCTGCTCTTAAACGCATCTCCCCCATTTCACGTACATCTGCTCTCACTCCATCCTCCCGCCACCCCACTAGGGATAGGGTTCCCCTTGTCCTCACCTACCACCCCACCAGCCTCCGGGTCCAACATATTATAGAAACATAGAAACATAGAAAATAGGTGCAGGAGTAGGCCATTCGGCCCTTCGAGCCTGCACCGCCATTTATTATGATCATGGCTGATCATCCAACTCAGAACCCAGCCTTCCCTCCATACCCCCTGACCCCTGTAGCCACAAGGGCCATATCTAACTTCCTTTTAAACATAGCTAATGAACTGGCCTCAACAGTTTGCTGTGGCAGAGAATTCCACAGATTCACCACTCTCTGTGTGAAGAAGTTTTTCCTAACCTCGGTCCTAAAAGGCTTCCCCTCTATCCTCAAACTGTGACCCCTCGTTCTAGACCTCCCCAACATCGGGAACAATCTTCCTGCATCTAGCCTGTCCAATCCCTTTAGGATCTTATACGTTTCAATCAGATCCCCCCTCAATCTTCTAAATTCCAACGAGTACAAGCCCAGTTCATCCAGTCTTTCTTCATATGAAAGACCTGCCATCCCAGGAATCAATCTGGTGAACCTTCTTTGTACTCCCTCTATGGCAAAGATGTCTTTCCTCAGATTAGGGGACCAAAACTGCACACAATACTCCAGGTGTGGTCTCACCAAGGCCTTGTACAACTGCAGTAGTACCTCCCTGCTCCTGTACTCGAATCCTCTCGCTATAAATGCCAGCATACCGTTCGCCTTTTTCACCGCCTGCTGTACCTGCATGCCCACTTTCAATGACTGGTGTATAATGACACCCAGGTCTCGTTGCACCTCCCCTTTTCCTAATCGGCCACCATTCAGATAATAATCTGTTTTCCTATTTTTGCCACCAAAGTGGATAACTTCACATTTATCCACATTAAATTGCATCTGCCATGAGTTTGCCCACTCACCCAACCTATCCAAGTCACCCTGCATCCTCTTAGCATCCTCCTCACTGCTAACACTGCCACCCAGCTTCGTGTCATCCGCAAACTTGGAGATGCTGCATTTAATTCCCTCATCCAAGTCATTAATATATATTGTAAACAACTGGGGTCCCAGCACTGAGCCTTGCGGTACCCCACTAGTCACCGCCTGCCATTCTGAAAAGGTCCCGTTTATTCCCACTCTTTGCTTCCTGTCTGCTAACCAATTCTCCACCCACACCAATACCTTACCCCCAATACCGTGTGCTTTAAGTTTGCACACTAATCTCCTATGTGGGACCTTGTCAAAAGCCTTTTGAAAATCCAAATATACCACATCCACTGGTTCTCCCCTATCCACTCTACTAGTTACATCCTCAAAAAATTCTATGAGATTCGTCAGACATGATTTTCCTTTCACAAATCCATGCTGACTTTGTCCGATCATTTCACCGCTTTCCAAATGTGCTGTTATCACATCCTTGATAACTGACTCCAGCAGTTTCCCCACCACCGACGTTAGGCTAAATTATTCTTCGTAACTTCCGCCACCTCCAACGGGATCCCACCACTAAGCACATCTTTCCCTCCCCCCCTCTGCTTTCCGCAGGGATCGCTCCCTATGCGACCCCCTTGTCCATTCATCCCCCCCATCCCTCCCCACTGATCTCCCTCCTGACACTTATCCTTGAAAGCGGAACAAGTGCTACACATGCCCTTACACTTCCTCCCTTACCACCATTCAGGGCCCCAGCCAGTCCTTCCAGGTGAGGCGACACTTCACCTGTGAGTCGGCTGGGGTGATATACTGCATCCGGTGCTCCCGATGTGGCCTTCTATATATTGGCGAGACCCAACGCAGACTGGGAGACCACTTTGCTGAACATCTACGCTCTGTCCGCCAGAGAAAGCAGGATCTCCCAGTGGCCACACATTTTAATTCCACATCCCATTCCCATTCTGACATGTCTATCCACGGCCTCATCTACTGTAAAGATGAAGCCACACTCAGGTTGGAGGAACAACACCTTATATTCCGTCTGGGTAGCCTCCAACCTGATGGCATGAACATTGACTTCTCTAACTTCTGCTAATGCCCCACCTCCCCCTCGTACCCCATCCGTTATTTATTTTTATACACACATTCTTTCTCTCACTCTCCTTTTTCTCCCTCTGTCCCTCTGACTATACCCCTTGCCCATCCTCTGGGCTCCACCCCCCCCACCTTGTCTTTCTCCCTGGGCCTCCTGTCCCATGATCCTCTCGTATCCCCTTTGCCAATCACCTGTCCAGCTCTTGGCTCCATCCCTCCCCCTGCTGTCTTCTCCTATCATTTTGGATCTTCCCCTCCCCCTCTCACTTTCAAATCTCTTACTAACTCTTCCTTCAGTTCGTCCTGACGAAGGGTCTCGGCCTGAAACGTCGACTGTACCTCTTCCTAGAGATGCTGCCTGGCCTGCTGCGTTCACCAGCAACTTTGATGTGTGTTGCTTGAATTTCCAGCATCTGCAGTATTCCTGTTATCTATATTTGTATACATGGTTTGTACATGTGTGGTATGCATGAGTATGTCCATGTTTTGGGTGTGCATTTATGTTTTTTTTCTACTAATGGGATATGTTTGCCTTCTGATATCATGTCACATGTTGGGACTCCAGTGTGATACATCAGAGTCAAGTCAAGTCACTTTTTTTATATTCTTTATTACAAACAAAAAAACAAAGAAAAAACCGGCACATCTACAAAAACCACAACCTTAACAAAATCTAATTAAATATTGAGCAGCAAAAGGGAGAAGAATATAAAGGCAAAAGTAAACATACAGAGCAGAGGTGCACTGCACCAAAAAACCTCAGTCCTCACCCATAAGAAAGTCCAATACAGGGCCCCATATCCTTTCAAAGATGTCCACTCTGTCCTCATTACATAGTCTCAGTCTCTCCAAAGGTAAAGTATTCGCCAGTTCTCTCAGCCACAGATTGTACGTAGGCACAGAGTCCATTTTCCACATTTGCAAGATTAACTTCTTAGCAATCACCATGCCAAACAGTACAAGCCTTTTTTTTCATACTTACTGGCTGAAGATAGAGAGCTTGCTGCTCCAAGGATGGCTATGAGCGGGGCTGATTCCCACCGCTTCCCAAAAGCCTCAGAGAAACAGTGAAAAATACTTTTCCAGTATGCATAAAGCTTACAACATGTCACTTTTTATTGTCATTTCGACCATAACTGCTGGTACAGTACACAGTAAAAACGAGACAACGTTTTTCAGGACCATGGTGCTACATGAACAATACAAAAACGACACTGAACTATGTAAAACAACACAAAAGTACACTAGACTACAGACCTACCCAGGACTGCATAAAGTGCACAAAACAGTGTCAGCCTACCTGTGGTTGTGTTTTCTTTATTAATCTGGCTCTGGGTATAACTTGTGCATTAGTCTCATGTCAGACTGTTTAATAATGGATATGAACAATAGAGCCCTCCCTGTCGTGGATTCATCTTAATTATAGAGAAAGGTGATTCAATGGGAAAATCCAAATAATCTTCAATGAAAGGTTAATATAATTTCCAACTAGAAATTATAATATTTCATTTTTTCATTATGTGCCATTTCGTATGACATGGGTGATCATGTCTTTTCCATTGTCTTGCCATTGTCTTCTTCTGGTAGTGTCTTTGCAAGATAAGTGACCGCAGCATTATCAACATTCTTCAGAGATTGTCTGCCTGGCGTTAATGATTGCATAACCAGGACTTGTGATATGCACTAGCTGCTCATATGACCATTCGCCACCTGCTCCCATGGCTTCACTGACCCTGATTGGGGGGCTAAGAAGGTGCTAAACCTTGCCCAATGGTGACCTGCAGGCTAGCAGAGGGAATGAGCACCTTACACCCCCTCTGGTGTAATTTCTTAGATGATGTATCTTTAACACACCATCCAAAAATTTAAAATACTCTCTTTTTTAAGAGCCTCAAAACAATGCTGTTTTTTCACCTTTGCACTGTTTGAGGAAGTCTCATAAAGAGCTAGAACTTCAGTAGTGAGGTGGCATTCCTTGTACATTCCTATGCTGAAAATGGCTTTGTTATTTCCATTCTGGTGTTCTTTGCCGAGGTATTGCAAGTTCATCATGCTATCCACAGAATCATTCTTTGGAGTCTGTTCTTAAAAGGACAGTACCGTACACAGTACATACAACTTTCTACTGGCTACAGACCAGTGTTACTGTTGAATGAATGGATGCTGTATCGATGGAGGGTATTAGAGAGTGTTTCCAGGTGGTCAGAGTTAGTTTGACCACCTGACAAAGAACTGTGAACAAAGTGGACATGTTTTTTTTTGCTAGGGAGCTATGGAGACACAAGAGATTGAAGATACTAAAACCTGGAGCAATACACAGCACGCTGAAGGAAGTCTGTGAGTTACGCAGTATCTATGAAGGGAGAATAACAATGTTTTGGGTCAAGATTCTTCATCAGGACAGATGCCAATAGCTTAGCCTATCTCTCTTCATAGATGCTGCCTGATTCTTTGAATTCATCCACGATCTTTTGTGTTCCTGTCAACCCACAGCCAGGTGGGAAACTCTGAAATATCATTGAGGTATAGAGTCACACCTTTGGCCTACTGAGTCCTCACCAATCATCAACCAACCAAAGGATATGTACTTGCTTGAGGATTGGCTTTGGGAAGCTTGCAGTTGGAAAATCCTCAGACTTGGCTCTGGCTACTCCTGTGGACTGAAGGATAAGTAGATGAAGTCTCCTCCTCGAGTATTGAGTTTGGAGCCTCTTCCTTACACAGCAGTGGATAAAAAAAAAATGAAACATAACAAGTATCATCATCAGCATGATCCCGAGGTGGAGAAACAAACGTGACCATGAGCTTGTCCTCCTTGTGTAAAACAATGCAGTCACCTCTCAGAGACTCATCTGAGATATCAGGAAGATAATGATTGCAATTTGAGATCTGGCCCTTTAAAAAGAACAGTTTCAGAGGAAAGCAGTTATTAAAAGTTAATTGAACTTCAGTAAATAGGAACTATTATTTCCTTGACTAGTATGTTTTGAAATCAAGAGACATTAAGGTAATGTTGCAGCTCCATAAAACCCGGATTGGACTGCACATGGAATATTGTGTTCAGTTCAGGTCACCTCATGAGAGGAAGGATGCAAAACTTTTAGAGATGCTGCAGAGGACATTTACCAGGATGCTGCTTGGATTAATAGACAATAGACAATAGGTACAGGAGTAGGCCGTTTGGCCCTTTGAGCCAGCACCGCCATTCACTGTGATCATGGCTGATCATCCACTATCAGTATCCAGTTCCTGCCTTATCCCCATAACCTTTGATTCCACTATCTTTAAAAGCTCTATCCATCTCTTTTTTGAAAGCATCCAGAGACTTGGCCTCCTCAGCCTTCTGGGGCAGAGCATTCCATATATCCACCACTCTCTGGGTGAAGAAGTTTTTCTTCAACTCCGTTCTAAATTAAAGTGCATATCTTTGGAAGATAGGTTGAGTGAGCTAGCTTTTCTCTTTGGAGCAAAGAAGAATGAGAGGTGACTTGACAGGAGGTGTTCAAGGTAATAAGAGGCATAGACCCAAGTTGATAGCCAAAGACATTTTCCCCAGGGTGGAAATGGCTAATATCAGGGGGCATCATTTTAAGAGATTGGAGGAAAGTGCAGGGAGATGTCAGAGGTAACTTCATTACGCAGAGAGTAGTGAGCACGTGGAACACCCTGCCAGGGGTGGTGGTAGAGGCAGATACATTAGGAGGCTTTTAAGCATCTCTTAGCACATGGATCACAGAATAATTGGGGGTTATGTTGGAGAGAAGGGTTAGATTAATCTTGGAGTAGGTTAAAGGTTGACACAACATATTTGGCCAAAGCGTCTGTACTGTGTTCTAGTGTCTACGCTCTATGTTATATATTCCTAAACTTCACTGCATATGTGGATTTTGTGTGTGGCATTACCGTTGTTGTTGTCACTCAGGAGATTTTATAATGGACAAAAATATATTGGGACAAATCATGAGTCAGATTTTCTGCTGGGTTTGTGCAATATTACTCTACTCTGTGTTAAGTGAACCTTTCAAGGCACATCTTCATTCTTTCAGCAGCCTCGTGAATGAACACCCAGGCCTGTGTATCTGAAAATGCGGGCTCGTTTTGGAATCTCTGAACCTTAGGAAATATTACCTTAGGAGTTCTGATGGAAGATCTTTAACCTGAAGCGTTGTCACAAATTCCATGAATTCTGCCTGTCCTGTTGAGTGATTGCAGTAATTTCTATTACTGTATTGGAAAATTGCCTAATTTCTATTGATTTATTGAGCAGAGGATAAGAACAAACTGAAGAAAGCTGGAGAATAGTTGCCAGGAAATTACTTCCAGATAGAATTTATCATTCCCTGTGTGATATCCAGATGTACAAATGTCATCCAAGGTGTGCCCCTTGTTGGCAGTGTATGGAGTTAAAGTGATTCACATTAGCTAATGGCTAGCTACCACAAAGATAGTGAAGAAATGGTCTCCAGAGGCCATCTAGGCCTTAAAGTGCTGCATTAAGGTTACTGACTGGAATGTGTTTTGTGAAACATAAGGGGAGGACATTAACGGACTTACTGGCTACATCAGCTTCTGGGTGGACACTGTAATACCATCAAGGACTGTTCACTGCTTCCCTAACAACAAACCATGGGCCACCAGTGGTCTAAAGGCTCTTCTCAGCCACAGAAAGAGAGCCTTTAGATCAGGAGACGGGGAGGAATTGAAACATGTGCAGAGGGAGTTAAAGGAGAAGATCAAGGTAGCTAAAGAAGAATGCAGGTGAGGGCCGGAGAGTAGCACACGGGAGCTGTGGAGAGGTGTGAACAACGTCACTGGCTTCAATCAGTCTAGCTGTAGAGCCTCAGAAAGCGGCCATGAATGGACTAAGTTAAACCAATTCTTCAACACGTTTGACTATTGCTCTCCTGTTCACATCCCCCTCAGCACACTAGTCCAGGTTCTGAGGCACCCAATGCTCCCTCAGCACCAACACTTCCTCTCCTCCCTCCTCCCCCCCCTCCAGTTCAACACGTGGATGAACAACACAGGTTACCACTGTCTACAACCCCTCCTTGACCTGCACCTGCCATCCACACCTCCACATATCAACTGCTATCGTCTGATCTCCACCTCCCCTGGCTACCCACCTTCCACCAACTCCCCAGTCACCATGGACTCACCTTCACTATTGAGCAGGTGAGAAAGGTTCTGGGGAAGCTCAGACATGGAAAAGCATTGGGGCCGGATGGTGTGAGCCCAAGGTCCTGAAGGAGTGTGCTGAGCAGCTGTGTGGAGTTCTCCATTGCATGTTCAACCTGAGTCGCAGCCTGGAAAGGGTCCCGACTGTGTGGAAAACATCTTGTGTGGTCCCAGTACCCAAGATGGGCCAAGCAAAAGTCTTGAATGACTACCATCCAGTAGCCCTGACCTCACACATCATGAAGACCCTAGAGAGGCTGGTCCTAGCTCGCCTCCACTCCCAGGTCAGATCAGCCCTAGATCCTCTGTAGTTTGCCTATCAGGAGTTCATTGGAGTCAATGGTGCTGGCATCTACCTGCTGGACAGAACCTACTCCTGTCTGGATTAGCAGGGCAGCACTGTGGAGATCATGTTTTTTTGATTTCTCAAGTGCCTTCAATACCATACAGCCCTCATTGCTGGGGGAGAAACTCCATTCAATGCAGGTTGGCACTTCCATTGTACCCTGGATAATGGACTACCTGACTGGCAGACCACAGTTGTGCAGCTCCAGAGCTGTGTGTCAGACATGGCTATAATCAGCAATGAGGCCCCACAGGGGACTGTATTAGCTGCCTTCCTGTTTACCCTGTATACCTCAGACTTTAGATACAACATTGAGTCATGTCATCTGCAGACATTTTCTGATGACTCAGCAAAAGTTGAGTGTATAAAGGGAGGATAGGTGGATGAATACAGGGCCCTGGTGGAGGACTTTGTCAAATGGTGCAAGCTAAATCATCTGCAGCTCAACATCAGTGAGACAAAGGAGGTGGTAATAGACTTTAGGAAAACTAAACCTGCACTCCTCCCTGTTACTGTTGATTACTATTGTTGGTGAGGACCTTCAAATACTTGGGGGTGCACCTGGATGACCCACTTCTACAACACAGAGGCTGTGTACAAGAAGAGCCAGAATTGCCTCTACTTACTGAGGAGACTGAGGTCCTTTGGAGTATGCAGGCCTCTCCTGCACATGTTCTACCAGACAATTGTCACCAGTACAATCTTCTATGTGGTGATATGATCTGCTGGGGCAATGGCTTCAACATAGGTGATGCCAACAGGTTCAATAAACTGATTAGAAAGGCTGGCTCTGTGAGAGGAGTCAAACTGGACAGACTAGAGGCTGTGGTAGAACAAAGAACCCTATGGAAAATCCTGGCAATTCTGGATAATGTTTCTCACCCTCTGCATGCCACCTTGGTTGAACAGGGAAGCACTTTTATTAATAGACTAAGTCAACTGCACTGCTCCAAAGAGCACTGTATGAGGTCATTCTTACCCTCAGCCATTAGGCTCTGTAACGTGTCAACCTCTAGCTGGGGAAATGATGACCTCCCCTCCTGTCAGACTGTTTGAGGTAACATTTTTTATTCTTTCTTATTTCTCTTCTAATATTTGTATATCTGTGCACAGAATTCTACTGTGACACTGTAATTTCCTTTAGGATCAATAAAATATCTATCTGTCTATCTTCTAGATAGAAGTTATCATTCCCTATGTGATATCCAGATGGTGAAAGATCGTCCAAAGTGGGAAGTACTTCAAAAAATAGACATTCCCCTTGTTAATAGCTTCTGGAGTTAAAGTGACTCACATTTGTAAACATTGTTTGCTTTGATTCATTCAAAATTCAAGATTCATAGTTCAAGACTGATGACTTCATATAGTTTCTAGTACTCTGCTATAAAGAAGAATGCAATATTTGTTACTCTGGATCTGTTGCAACACAATAAGATAAAGAACAATAATAAAAACATGTTGAATATAAACATATGAGATAGCTTATATACATTAATTGTATGTACATAAAACAACAATAGATACAGGAGTGTCTGTACATAAGGTGACTCTGACAGAAAAGGATAAAGTCGTGGTGTTGAGGGATGGGAAAGTAACTATTTTTGAGTCTGGTAGTCCTGGCATAAATGCTATATAGCCACCTCCCCGATGGGAGTGGGACAAACAGTCCATGAACAGGATAGATGGGGTTCTTCATGAAATGGCTGGCCTTTTCTCAGCACCTTTCTGTATATAGATCCTTGATTGTGGGTAGGCTAGTGCCGGTGGTGTGTTTGGCAGTTTTGCCTATCTGTTTTAAAGCCTCTTGTCTGCCGCAGAGCAGTTTCTGTACCATGCTGTGACGCAGCATGTTAGGATGCTCTCGATTGCGCAACTGTAGAAGATCATGAGTATTGATGTGCATAGTCCAGCTCCTTTCAGCCACTTCAGACAGAAGAGCTATTGAAGAGCTTTCCTGACTGTGGACAATATGTTGTGGAACCATGAGAGGTTGTGCGAGATGTGCACTGATATTTGACCTCCAGATTCAGCAAGTGGCATTTTTGAGCAGATAAACTGTATGTGGATTTGTGTGGTGACCATATAGTCTGCGATCTGATATATTGTAACAGCTTATTGTTTAGTTGTACTAAAGGAAAAGCTAGATACACTATCTACGTGAGAAAGAAAGGGACAGGAAGTTATTTTATCAGAGTTAGTTTTCGACTGCATGTGGATTATGAACTCCTTTGCTGACTATCCTATGTCTGGTCTGTAAATTTCATGCCATTCTATGTTATTCTGTGAAGGAGAAGTGTCACCTTTGAGATTGCTTGCTGTATCATAACCAGCCATTATAGTTATTATAACACTATTTATTCTACCCAAATATTCAGAGCATGAATATAAATACATCATAAACAGGAACCTCTGCTCCATCAGTTTCAATAAATGCCACATACGGAATTTATAAATAAAAATTATTAGATTGTATATCTTATCTTTTTTCTCTTGGCAAAACGGCAAAAACAATTGCAATACCGTCATAGGAAAATCCTTTAGAGATAAATCATAATTGCTGAGTCATTTTTCATATCAGGAAGGAATGAGATTTGTGCTAATTCCTGTTGGTTTTGTCTACACATCACAACTGTATATTCAGTAATAAGTTCCTTAGTTACTGCCTGTGTAATTTTGTCTTTCAGTAGATTTCAGTGAATATCTTTGACCAGCTCATGCAAGTCATTAAAATTGACAATGAACCACCTTGGCCTATTATATCTATTTTCTTTAAAGGGTAAATATCACTAAATATCAGTAAAATTTCTCTTCACACCATTCATTCAGGAATATTAACATAGTTATTGACCACTACATTAATGTTCTGCTGCTGAAAAAGAGTATTTAATGGGAAGTTGCAATGATAGGTCACAAATTTTAAAAGGTCAGTTGCAGTTGTTTTTATATGGACTGGGATAAAATTGATTTGCTCGTATATAACAGCAAACACATTTGCAATTCCGTCAAATGTCAGGAGCTTCAGAGATGGTGGTGAGGAAGGTAGTGCACCCGTGGCTGACAAGAGAAATTAGGGATAGTATCAATTCCAAAGAAGTAGCATACAAATTAGCCAGAGAAAGTGGCTCACCTGAGGACTGGGAGAAATTCAGAGTTCAGCAGAGGAGGACAAAGGGCTTAATTAGGAAGGGGAAAAAAGATTATGAGAGAAAACTGGCAGAGAACATAAAAACGGACTGTAAAAGCTTTTATAGATATGTAAAAAGGAAAAGACTGATAAAGACAAATGTAGGTCCCCTGCAAACAGAAACAGGTGAATTGATTATGGGGAGCAAGGACATGGCAGACCAATTGAATAATTACTTTGGTTCTGTCTTCACTAAGGAGGACATAAATAATCTTCCAGAAATAGTAAGGGACAGAGGGTCCAGTGAGATGGAGGAACTGAGCGAAATACATGTTAGTAGGGAAGTGGTGTTAGGTAAATTGAAGGGATTGAAGGCAGATAAATCCCCAGGGCCAGATGGTCTGCATCCCAGAGTGCTTAAGGAAGTGGCCCAAGAAATAGTGGATGCATTAGTGATAATTTTTCAAAACTCGTTAGATTCTGGACTAGTTCCTGAGGATTGGAGGGTGGCTAATGTAACCCCACTTTTTAAAAAAGGAGGGAGAGAGAAACCGGGGAATTATAGACCGGTTAGCCTAACATCGGTGGTGGGGAAACTGCTGGAGTCAGTTATCAAGGATGTGATAACAGCACATTTGGAAAGCGGTGAAATGATTGGACAAAGTCAGCATGGATTTGTGAAAGGAAAATCATGTCTGACGAATCTCATAGAATTTTTTGAGGATGTAACTAGTAGAGTGGATAGGGGAGAACCAGTGGATGTGGTATATTTGGATTTTCAAAAGGCTTTTGACAAGGTCCCACACAGGAGATTAGTCTGCAAACTTAAAGCACACGGTATTGGGGGTAAGGTATTGGTGTGGGTGGAGAATTGGTTAGCAGACAGGAAGCAAAGAGTGGGAATAAACGGGACCTTTTCAGAATGGCAGGCGGTGACTAGTGGGGTACCGCAAGGCTCAGTGCTGGGACCCCAGTTGTTTACAATATATATTAATGACTTGGATGAGGGAATTAAATGCAGCATCTCCAAGTTTGCGGATGACACGAAGCTGGGTGGCAGTGTTAGCAGTGAGGAGGATGCTAAGAGGATGCAGGGTGACTTGGATAGGTTGGGTGAGTGGGCAAACTCATGGCAGATGCAATTTAATGTGGATAAATGTGAAGTTATCCACTTTGGTGGCAAAAATAGGAAAACAGATTATTATCTGAATGGTGGCCGATTAGGAAAAGGGGAGGTGCAACGAGACCTGGGTGTCATTATACACCAGTCATTGAAAGTGGGCATGCAGGTACAGCAGGCGGTGAAAAAGGCGAATGGTATGCTGGCATTTATAGCGAGAGGATTCGAGTACAGGAGCAGGGAGGTACTACTGCAGTTGTACAAGGCCTTGGTGAGACCACACCTGGAGTATTGTGTGCAGTTTTGGTCCCCTAATCTGAGGAAAGACATCTTTGCCATAGAGGGAGTACAAAGAAGGTTCACCAGATTGATTCCTGGGATGGCAGGTCTTTCATATGAAGAAAGACTGGATGAACTGGGCTTGTACTCGTTGGAATTTAGAAGATTGAGGGGGGATCTGATTGAAACGTATAAGATCCTAAAGGGATTGGACAGGCTAGATGCGGGAAGATTGTTCCCGATGTTGGGGAGGTCTAGAACGAGGGGTCACAGTTTGAGGATAGAGGGGAAGCCTTTTAGGACCGAGGTTAGGAAAAACTTCTTCACACAGAGAGTGGTGAATCTGTGGAATTCTCTGCCACAGCAAACTGTTGAGGCCAGTTCATTAGCTATGTTTAAAAGGAAGTTAGATATGGCCCTTGTGGCTACAGGGGTCAGGGGGTATGGAGGGAAGGCTGGGTTCTGAGTTGGATGATCAGCCATGATCATAATAAATGGCGGTGCAGGCTCGAAGGGCCGAATGGCCTACTCCTGCACCTATTTTCTATGTTTCTATGTTTCTATGTTTATCAGGTAAGAATGAGTTTTAGGATGATTTATATTAGTTTGTCTATATATCAGAACTGTCTATCGAAAATACTTTGTCATTGCCTGTAAATTTATGTCCTTTATTACAAAACATTTCTGAGCCAATGAAATACCTTTTAAAGCATTGTCACAGTTGCAATATAGGAATTGCAACATCCAAGTGGAGACAGAGATCTTTCACAAAAACCCATAACATAGCAAGCAGATAACCAGTGTTTGTTATGTCTATTGAGTAATAATCTGCAGGGGTTGGTGTTAGGACCACTTCTTTTCACATTGTATGTCAGTGATTTGGATGACAGAATTAATAGCTTTGTGGACAAGTTTGCAGATGATACGAAGATAGGCGGAGGGGCAGGCAGTGTTGAAGAAGCAGTCAGTCTGGAGAAGGATTTAGATAGATTAGGAGAATGGGCAAAGAAGTGACAAAAGCAACAGAGTGTAGGGAACTGTATAGTCAAACATTTTGGTATAAGGAATAAAGCCATGGGGTATTTTCTATGCACACACGAGGAATTCTGCAGATGCTGGAAATTCAAGCAACACACATCAAAGTTGCTGGTGAACTTATAACATTGACTTCTCAAACTTCTGCTAATGCCCCACCTCCCCCTCGTACCCCATCCGTTATTTATTTATATACATACATTCTTTCTCTCTCTCTCCTTTTTTTCCCTCTGTCCCTCTCACTGTACCCCTTGCCTATCCTCTGGGTTTTCCCCCCTCCCCCTTTTCTTTCTCCCTGGGCCTACTGTCCCATGATCCTCTCATAACCCTTTTGCCAATCACCTGTCCAGCTTTTGACTCCATCTCTCCCCCTCCTGTCTTCTCCTATCATTTTGGATCTCCCCCTCCCCCTCCCACTTTCAAATCTCTTACTAGCTCTTCCTTCAGTTAGTCCTGACGAAGGGTCTCGGCCCTAAACGTCGACTGTACCTCTTCCTAGAGATGCTGCCTGGCCTGCTGCGTTCACCAGCAACTTTGATGTGTGTTGTGGAGTATTTTCTAAATGGGAAGCAAATTCTGAAATCAGAGGTACAAAAGGACGAGAGTCCCAATGCAAGATTCCTTAAAGGTTAACTTGCAGGTTGAGCGGATGGTAAGGAAGGTAAATGTAATGTTATCATTCATTTCAAGAGGACTAGAATATAAAAGCAAAGATGTAATAAGAGGCGTTATAAGGCATTGGAGTATTGTGAGCAGTTTTGGGCCCCTTATCTAAGGAAGGATGTGATAGCATTGGAGAGGGCCCAGAAGTTCACAAAAATTATCCTGGGAATGAAGCAGTTAAGGTATGAGGAGTATTTGATGGCTTTGGGCCTGTTTAGAAAAAAGAGGGTGGATCTCATTGAAAATTATCGAACATTGAAAGACCTAGAGAGAGTGGAAATGGAGATGATGTTTCCTAGAGCGGAGGAGTCTGGGACAGAAGGATACAGTCTCAGAATAGAAGAACGTCCCTTTAGAACAGTGACAAGAAAGAACTTATTGAGCTAGCGCAACGAGAATCTATGGAAATCATTGCCACAGACAGCTGTGAAGGCCAAGTCATTGAAAATATTTAAAGAGGAGGTTGATAGGTTTTTGATTAGTGTAGGATGTCAAAGGTTTTGAGTAGAAGGCAGGAGAATAATGTTGAGAGGGATAATTTTAATCAGCTGTGATGGAGTGGCGGAGCAGCCTCATTAGGATGAATGGCATAATTCTGCTCCTAGATGTTATGGACTTATGATCGCATAATTATTGGCCTGAACAACAGAGGGAATGTCTTAGCTGCTCTTTAAAACAAGGTCAGGGAATATTTTGCATCCGCCTGAAGTCCTAAGCTGACAACTCTTGTGAAAGGCCGTGCCTTAGACAGTTCAGCATTTCTCTGTCCTATATTGGAATCTCCTCAAGTTTCTAGAAAGGGATGCAGACCAAAAGTACCATGGCACATAGCTGAGGGCATGAACAGTATGGTTCAGCCTGAGTGAGTTACTTGGTGTATTTGGTGGCAGGAATATGGAACTTGTAGAAAACAAAAGTCCTGATGAAGTGTCTCAACCTCAAACATTGGCTGTTTATTCTCCCCCATGGATGCTGCCTGACCTGCTGAGTTGCACCAGCATGTTGTCTGTGCTTGCAGAAATCTCAGCAGGTCAGGCAGCATCTGTGGAAGGACAATCAGTTAATTTTTAGGTTGGAACCCCATGTCAGAATGGGAAAGGGGAAAGAAAAGTAAATTATAAACACAAGCAAATCTGCAGCTGCTGGAAATCTACAGCAACACACACACAATGCTGGAGGAACTCAATAAGTTAGGCAGCATCTATGGAAATGATAAAACAGTTCACTTTTTGGGTCGATACCCTTTATCAGGATATATAAGTAAGTTTTCGGTAGCAGGGAAGATGGGGGAGGGATATTTATTGTTCATTTATTTAGAAATAGAGCACAGTAACAGGCCCCTCTGGCCCAGCTAGGCCATGTTACCTAATTACACCCATGTTCCCAATTGACCGACTAACCGAAATGTATTTGAAATGTGGGGTGAAACTGGAGCATCTTAAGGAAACCCACACACCCAAGGATGATCTGCCCTATTACGTTCTGGCTGATGGCTTTGGAATTACTGGAACAGTCTCAAATCAGTCAGGTACATGCCTCAATAACTTGCACTTATTAAGAGCTGCGATCTTGGGGCAACTTCTGCAAGAAAAGCAGGAAAGATCATTTGGTATGTCATTGTCTACTCAAATCACACAATAGATATAATACTGATGACACATGGCACTGCAGATTTTTGAATCTGGTAGAGGAACTCAGCAGATCAAGTAACATCTGTGGGTTAATTCATACTGAACCAGAGTGCCTCACAGCTGAAAGTGCATGGTTCATTTCACCGCATCTGACTTCAGCCAAGACAATAGCAGGAGGAGTAGACCTCCCAGCCTGTTCTATTACTCAATGGGTGGGCTTCATCTCCCACTCTATCCCACCTCCTCAAAGCCTTCAGTTCACTTATTCTTCAAAAACTCCTTTGAGTGATGGACTTTGAGAGCTGACCTGATAGAGGTGTAGAAGATGATGAGAGGAATTGATTGTGTGGATAGCCAGAGGCTTTTTCCCAGGGCTGAAATGGCTTACATGAGGGGGTATGGTTTTAAAGAGCTTAGTAGTAGGTACAGAAGGGAGGTCAGGAGTAAGTTTTTCACATAGGGCATGGTGGGTCAGTGAAGGTGGTGGAGCCAGATACGATAGGGTTTTTTAAGAGACTCTTAGATAGGTACATGGAGCTCAGAAAATAGAGGGTTGTGTGGCAGGGAAATTCTAGGCAGTTTCTAGAGTAGGTTACATGGTTGCCACAACATTGTTGGCCAAAGGGCCTGTAATGTGCTGTAGATTTCTATCTTCTATATTCTGAAAACTAATCTACTTCAAATGCCCTTATGATCTCGCTTACACAAGGTTCTGGGATCAAGAATTCCATAGAAGTCCATAAGCATCTGAGTTTTAAATCCCCCAAGACTATCTAAAATTCTGAGAGGCATAGATAGAGTAGATCCTAGAAACCAGTGTGGAAATATCAAATACCGGACGCATAGCCTGAAAGCAGGGATCCCAACCCCGGGTCCATAGACCCCTTCCTTAATGTTATTGATCCATGGCATAAACAAGGTTGGGAACCGCTGCTTTAAGGTGAGAGAGGGAAGTTTAAATGAGATATTCAAAGCAAGTTTTTTGCACAGGGAGTGAATAGTGCCTTGAACATATTGCCAGGGGAATCAGAATGAGGATTAATATTATTGGCATATGTCACTATGTCATGAAATTTATTGACCTATATATATAAGACAGTTATATTAAATAAGTAGTGTAAAAATAGAAATCAAAAATGAATTGAATTGACTTAATTTCTTAATTTCATGTATCCTTCACATACATGAGGAATAAAAATCTTTATGTTACGTCTCTGTCTAAATGTGAAATGTGCAATCATAGTAATTCATAATATTTTATAATAAATAGAACAGTCAATGTAACATAGAAATACACTCAAATCAGCGTGACTTAATCAGTCTGATGGCCTGGTGGAAGAAGCTGTCCCGGACCCTGTTGGTCCTGGCTTTTATGCTGCAGTACCGTTTCCTGGATGGTAGCAGCTGGAATAAATCGTGGTTGGGGTGGCTTGGGTCCCCAGTGATCTTTCGGGCCCTTTTCACACACCTGTCTTTGTAAATGCCCTGAATCATGGGAAGTTCACAACTGCAGATGCACTGCACCACTCTCTGCAGAATCCTGCGATTAAGGGAGATACAGTTCCCATACCAAGCAGTGATGCAGCCAGTCAGGATGCTCTCAGTTATGCCTTGTAGAAAGTTCTTAGGTTCTGGGCCCCCAAACTTTCTCAACTGTCTGAGGTGAAAGAGACACGGTTGTGCCTTTTTCAACACACAGCTGGTGTGTACAGACCACGTGAGATCCTCGGCGATGTGGATGCCGAGGAATTTAAAGCTGTTCACCCTCTCAACCCCAGATTCATTGTTGTCATTAGGTGAGCCCACCTCCATTCCTCCTGTAATCCACAACCAGCTTCTTTCTTTTTGCGACATTGAGGGAGAGGCTGTTTTCTTGACACCACTGTGTCAGAGAGATGACTTCTTTCCTGTAGGCCACCTCGTTATTGTTTGAAATTAGGCCAATCAATGTAGTGTGGTCGGCAAATTTAATTAGCAGGTTAGAGCTGTGGGTGGCGACACAGTTATGGGTATACAGGGAGTAAAGGAGGATCTTAGTACACAGCCCTAAGTTGGAGGGGTGGAGGTGAGGGAGCCCACTCTTACCACCTGCCGGCAATCTGACAGAAAGTCCAGGATCCAGCTGCACAAGGCAGGGTCAAGGCTGAGGTCTCTGTACTTCCTATCGAGCCTGGGTGGAATTATGGTGTTGAATGCTGAACTGTAGTCCAAGAACAGCATTCTCACATAAGCATCCTTCCTCTCCAGATGTGTAAGGACAGTGTGCAGAGCAGTGGCTGTTGTGGTGTCTGTTGATCGGCTGTGTCAGTAAGTGAATTGTAGGGGTCCATTTTAGGTGGTAGCAAGCTGCAGATGTCGTCCTTGACCAGCCTCTCAAAGCATTTGCTTATTATTGAGGTGAGTGTGACAGGACGTCAGTCGTTCAGGCATGTTACCTTGGTCTATTTTGGTACAAGGACAATGGTGGATAATTTGAAGCAGGAGGGCACTCTACTCTGGAAGAGGAAGAGATTAAAAGTGTCTGTAAAGACACCCGCCAGTTGTGCTGCACATATCCTAAGCACTCGCCCCGGGATGCCGTCTGGTCCTGTAGCCTTGTGATTGTCCACTCATTGGAAACACCTGCATACCTCAGCCTCAGAGATGACCAGGTTGCAGGTTGAAGTGGCGGCTTTCCTCAGAGGCTCAGAGTTAGCGACATCGAACCGAGCGTAAAAACAATTGAGCTTATCTGGGAGAGAGGCTGTGATGTTGCTGGCACCACAACCTTTGGCTTTGAAGTCTGTGATGTCAATTCAATTCAATTCAATTCATGTAACTTGTAACCTATGTCCCCAAGCATAACTTAAGCAGAACAAAGATATCTCCTTTTAAAAGTAACTATAGCTTGCTGGTTTAAGAGCAATTTTATCATAGATAACATAAGAACTTCCGGGGGGGGGGGGGTGGCGGAACAAAGTTATGATAGTGCTAAATGGTGACTCCATCTTCGGAAACAGCTCTATTTCTATCTTTAACATCTGTTTTTTCCCTTTTCAAGGTTCTTTTGAAGACTCAGACCCTGACCAAAGAACTGTAACTTTAGTTCTTTGCAGGAATGCGACCTTCTCTCAGGACCTCATGACCGGCTGCTTCATTCAGAGATCTGATGGCAGAGGGGAAGAAGCTGTTTTTGAATCGTTGAGTGTGTGCCTCCACGCTGTGTACCTCTTTCTGATGGTGACAATGAGAACAAGGAATGACCTGGGTGATGGGGGTCCTTAATGATGGATGCCACTGTTTTGAGGCATCGCTTCTTGAAGATGTCCTGGACATTAAAGATGCTAGTCATTCCCCCCTCCCCCCACCATTACCAGACAGTGACATAGCCAGTTAGAATGCTATCCATAGTACGTCAGTAGAAATTTTCAAGCGTTTTTGGTGACATACCAGAGCTTCTCAAACTCCGAAAGAAATATAGCTGCTGTCGTACCTTCTTTGTAGCTGCATTGGTACAGTTACAGATGTATCAATGGTAGGGACATGGCAGAAGCAGATAATAATAATAGCAATAATAAAAGTTTAAGACATGTATTTAGACACATACTTGAACGGATAGGAAATAGTACAAAATAGACCACATGCAAGCAATTTAAATTTAACATCTTGGTTGGCAAGAACATCATGAGATAAAGAGGTCCTACCTCTGCTATAACCGAATCTTGTAATAAATATATCCCTTCATTCAAGAGTCTTCTATTCATGAGAAACATTTTGATATTTACCTACACAAACAAGAGAAAATCTGCAGATACTGGAAATCCAAGTAATACATGCAAAATGCTGGTGGAACTTAGCAGGCCAGGCAGCAGCTATGGAAAAGAATCAACGTTTTGGGCCGAGACCCTTCGGAAGGACTGGAGAAAAAGATGAAGGTGGGGAGGGCGGAGGGAGACCCAGTTCCCCTTCACCACCACTCTCCTCCTTCCAGTGGAACTTGTCTCACTCTCAATAATTTCTTCTTTGGCTCTTCCCACTGTTCAAACAAAAGGTGTAGCCATGGGCACTCGCATGGGTCCCAGCTATGCCTGCCTTTTTGTCGGCTTACGCTGGTGTCACTCCCTCACGTTTCCTACGCTACATTGATGTCTGCATTGATGCTGCTTCCTGCATCTATGCTGAGCTAGCTGACTTCATCAACTTTGCCTCTGACTTCCACCCTGCCGTCAAATTTATCTGGTCCATTTCCAACACCTCCCTCCCTTGTCTCAATCTCTGGAGACAGCTTATCCACTGATATCTACGACAAATCCACCGAATCTCACAGCTACCTGGACTATATCTCTTCCCACTCTGTTACTTGTGAAAACGCCATCCCCTTCTCTCAGTTCCTCTGTTTCCACCACCAGGATGAGGCTTTTCATTCCAGGATGAAGGAGAAAGGGGCTTCTTTCCTCCACCATCATTGCTGCCCTCAACTGCATCTCTTCCATTTCATGCACATCTGCCTTCATCCCATCCTCCTGCCACCCCACTAGGGATAGGGTTCCTCTTGTTATTACGTACCACCCCACCAGCCTCCACATCCAGCACAATTCTACGTAACTTTCACCATCTCCAACAGGATCCTACCACCTAGCACATTTTTGCCTTCCTGCCAATTTCTGCTTTCCGCAGGGATCACTCCTAATGAGATCCCCTTGTCCATTCATCCCTCCCATTGATCTCCCTCCTGGTACTTATCCCTGGAAGTGGAACAAGTGCTACACCTACCATTCAGGGCCCCAAACAGTCCTTCCAGGTGAGGCGACACTTCACCTGTGGGTCCGTTAGGGTCATCTATTGCATCCGGTGCTCCTGCTGTGGCCTCTTGTATATCAGTGAGAACCGACGTGGATTGGGAAACTGCTTCACTGAGCACCTACGCTCTATCCATCAGAAAAAGTGGGATCTCCCAGTGGCCAGCCATTTTAATTCCACTTCCATTCCCATTCCGACATGTACATCCATAGTCTCTTCTACTGTCGCGATGAGGCCTCACTCAGGTTGGAGGAGCAACACCCTCTATTCAGTCCAGTTAGCCTCCAACCTGATGGCACGAACATCAAATTCTCGGACTTCCGGTAATGCCCCACCCCCCCTTCTCTATTCCCCATCCCTTTTTCCCTCTCTCACCTTATCTCCTTGCCTGCCCATCACCTCCCTCTGGTGCTCCTCCCCCTTTCTCTTTCTTCCATGACCCTCTGGACTCTTATTATTTACCAGCCCTGTACCTCTTTCACCAATCAATATCTAACATCCCAACACTTTACTTCATCACCCCCCACCTGGTTTTACCTATCACCTTGAGTTTCTTCTCCTCTCCCTCCACCCTCTGACTCTGACTCCTCATCGTTTTTCCTCCGGTCCTGATGAAGGGTCTCGGCCTGAAACATTGACTGTACTCTTCTCCATAGATGCTGCCTGGCCTGCTGAGTTTCTCCAGCATTTTGTGTATATACCCTGTCATGTTTCTCCTGAGGATCTTAATGTTTCTGAAGCATCACCCCTCATTGAAGTATAGTAGGTTTTGTTTCATTAGCCCTTCATAATAGGACAGTTTCTACAAGTAGCTGAGTAAATCTCCGATATGGGCACAACCAGGTCAAAAAAGCTACAAAACTATTTTTACATGTAAAATACAATCAATGATTACTTTACTCGGTACATCAGTTATCTAATAAAGTGGTCATTCAATGTATTCTCATGAGTTGTTGTAACCTATCCACTTCAAGGTTCAAAGTGTTGTGCATCCAGCGATGCCCTTCTGCACACCACTGTTATAATGCATGATTATCTGAGCTACTGCCACCGTCCTGTCAGCTTGAAGCAGTCTGGCCATTCTCCTCTGACCTCTTGCATTAACAATGTGTTTTTGCCCACAGAACTGCTGCTCACTGGATTTTTTTTGTGTTTCTTTCACCATTCTCTGCCAGCTCTAGAAACTTGTGTGTAAAAATCCCGGTGGTTTCTAAGATACTCAAACCACCCTGTCTGGCACCAGCAATCATTCCATTGTCAAAATCAATTAGATCACATTTATTTCCCTTTCTGATGTTTTGGTTGAACAACAACTGAACCTCTTGACCATGTCTGCATGCTTTTATGTGTTATAATCATACTACCACACAATTGACTTATCAGATATTTGCATTAACAAGCAAGTGTACAGGTGTACCTAATAAAGTGGTCACTGAATGCAAAAGGTATAAATGGGTCCATTGAACAGTCTGCCATTCTTAATGAATTAATTTGTTACAGAATTCAAAAGAGAACTCTTGTTCAATTTAATCTCAAAGGACCTATGCTTGAATTAACATAAATGCATTTCCATTCTCACCTCAGGATTTTTTGTTTAAATGTAGCTTCTTTTTGTACTAATAATCTTGATTTTAAGATTGGTGCTTTAAGTGGAATGACTTTTATGCTTCAAGGTACTGTAATGGTTCTTACATTTACTAAATTTATTTTACAAAAGATACTTGTGAAAGATATTTTATTCATTTTTTTGCCATTTGCCTCAACTTATGTTGAAGTGCCTGTTCCTGATGAAGTAACATTGAAGCATCTGCTACATATTTGCACTGATATAGTCACAAATTCAATTTTATTTTTAAATCCATTCTTCTTTTCAGTAATACTCAATTTAAAATATAACAGCAAGTGTGGGATATTTGGCTGCTCAATATAGATTTAATGGTGTCTTGAACTCAATCCCATACTAATAACATTTTCATATTTTCTGTTGACAGAAAAGGCAGCTGTTTGACCCTTCAATTGTACTCTGGTTCTCACAATATCCCACCAGTCCAATTATCCTACCCGTCTACGTGAAACCTGTCATCAACTCTCTCCTGTCCTACTGCCCCAGCCTACACCAGAAGAAATGTACATTGGCCAGTTCACCAACCAATCAGCTTGTCTTTCAGAGGTTGGAGGAAAGCAGAGCACCGTGGGATTTCTTGGTAGTTCATGAGGTTACAGGAAAAATGTGCAATACAAAATCTGACCTTAGGAACAAAGATAGGTTGCTGGATCAGTGGATTTATTTGTCTTAATTCCATATTTTTAATGACCTTACCCTTCAATCTCAAACTTAGTTTTTAAAAATTCAGACCTACTCCAGCTTTGATAGCTCATTTGGGGGAGGGAATTCATTTTCTACTATGCTTCATGTAAAGATAAACTACCTGTATGCGGCATTACCCCTCATTGGCCAAGCTCCAATTTCAAGTTGATTGTTCCCTCGCTGTAGCAGAGGAATGGTTTCCCTGACTATCTTTCTTCATATTTTCCAGTCCTGAAAAATGATCTCATCCAAAACAATAACTCCCCATTTCCCTCTATAAATGCTGCCTGACCAGCTGAGTTTTTCCACATCTTTTGAGTTGACCATTTGGAAAGGTGACTTCATGCAGTTTCTGTTTTGCAACTTGCTTGGGATAAAGTTCTACAATCTGAACATCATAGAATTTCTAAGGCACCTAAATCAGAGAAAAATTCAGCGTTAACCGAGGTTCTCTTTACTAAGTGAACATAACTGAAAAAGAAGAAAGAAGTTTCTTTTCCAGAGATGCTGCCTGGCCTGCTGAGTTTCTCCAGCATTTTGTATGTGTTGCTTTGGATTTTCAGCACCTGCAGATTTTCTCCTGTTCAAGTGAAGGTTTTTGAAATGTTACCCCTGGACTGTTAATACAGTTGAGTACTTCTTATCTGAAATTCCAAAATCTGAAAAGCTTCAAAATCCGAATTTATTTTGAATACTGACATGATGTCATAAACGGAAACTTCCCCAGAAATATCCCCAGATGATGCACAGATCTCTGTGCATCACAGACAGTTCTGAGAAGTGACCTCACATATGTAATGAACAGAAGTTAATCAAAAATAGAAACACATTGCATAAAGTGAAAGATCTCAATTGTGTATTGAAAGAGTGGATTTGTCAGCGCCGGAGTGAGTTTATGCCGCTTAATGGTATGCTTATCATGAAACAAGCAAAGATATATCACGATTAACTGCAAATTGAAGGTAATTGTTTCTTGCAAACATTATTAAAAATGCTAAATAAAACTACTTCCCCTTCCATCATAATTGCTGTGGAATGGGTGGCTGTTTGATATCAATGGCAGATACGAAGTCATTCCAACACTGGGACTGGGAAATATATGTGGTTGGGGGTGGTTATTCAACCCCAACAGACTGGGGAGGGCCATGCTCCATCACGTTGGACTATGCTCCGACTGTGGACTGTTCATTCTGTCAGCTACTCACCAGCTGTACATAAGCTCTATATGTAATTTAAATGGATTTTGTGTTTAGATTTGGGTCCCATCCCAAGGTATCTCACTGTATAGATGCAAATATTCCAAAAGCTGAAAGGTGTAACACTTCAAGCCCCAAGAATTTCAGCTTTTAGAGAGAAAGAGAGAAGTACAGCCCAGAAATAGGTCCTTCAGCCCATCTAGTCCATGCCAAAGCCATTTAAACTGCCTACTCCCATCGACCTGCACTGGGACAATACCCCTACCAACCATGCACCTATCCAAACTTCTCTTAAAAATTTGAAATAAAGTTTGCATGCATTATTTGTGCAGGCAGCTTATTCCACACTCTCACAACCATCTGAGTGAAGAAGTTTCCCCTCATATTCCCCTTAAACATTTCACCTTTCATCCTTAACACGTGACCTCTGGTTGTACTCCCATCCAACCTCAGCGGATAAACCCTGCTTGCAATAACCCTATCTATACCCCTCATAATTTTGTATATCTCTATCAAATCTCCTCTCAATCTTCTATGTTCTAAGGAATATTGTCCTAATCTATTCAATCTTTCCTTATAACTCAGATCCACCAGACGTGGTCGTATCCTTGTAAATTTTCACTGCACTCTTTTAACCCTGTTTACATGTTTCCTAGAGGTAGGTGACCAAAATTGCACACAATACTCCAAATTAGGCCTCACCAATGTCTTATGCAACTTCAACATAACATCCCATCTCCTAAACTCAATGCATTGATTTATGAAGGCGATTGTGCCAAAAGCTTTCTTTATGAGCCTATCTACCTGTGACGTCACGTTCAGAGAATTATGGATCTGCTTTGCCAGATCCCTTGGTTGTACCATACTCCTCAGTGCCCTCCCATTCATTGTGCAAGACCTTCCCTGCGTTGGTCCCACCAAAGTGCAAAACCTCGCATTTGTCTGCGTTAAATTCCATCTGTGATTTTTCAGCACTTTTTTCAAGCTGATGCAGATTCCCCTGAAAGCCATGATAGTTTTCCTCGCTGTCCACTACACCCCCCGTCTTGGTGTTATTTGCAAATTTACAGATCCAGTTGACCATATTATTGTCCAGATCAGAATCAGAAACAGGTTTAATATCGCTGGCATATGTTATGAAATTTGCTAACCTAGCGGCAGCAACACAATAAAATACATGATAATATAGAAAAATAAATAAATTACATTGGGTATATACAGTATTTGTATATTAAATAATTAATAGTTACCTTTTACCTTTTAAAGCATATCCAATCTTTGTACTCTCAAAATTTCATTTTTGAAGGCCTCCCACTTACCAAGTACACCTTTGCCAGAAAACAGCCTGTCCCAGTCTACACTTGCCAGCTCATTCCTGATACTATCAAATTTGCCTTTCTCCAACTTAGAACCTCAACCCATGGACTAGGCCTATCTTTTTGCATATTTACTTTGAAACTAATGACATTGTGGTCACTAATTGCGAAGTGTTCCTCTACACAAACTTCTGTCACCTGCCCTGTCTCGTTCCCTATTTGCAGATCCAGTATTGTACACTCTCTCATTGGGACTCATTGCCTGAACACATTTGACAAACTCTATCCCATCTAGTCCCTTTACAATATGGGAGTCTCATTCAATATGTGGAAAGTTAAAATCACCTACTATTACAAACTTATGTTTCTTGCAACAGTCTACGATCTCTTTACAAGTTTGTTCCTCTGAATCCCTGGGACTGCTGGGTAGTCTGTAATATAGACCATTAACATGGCCATACCTTTCTTATTACTCAGGTTCACTCACAATGCCTCACTAGATGAGTTGTCCAGTCTGTCCTGACTGAACACTGCCTTGGCATTTTCCCTGGTTTGTAACACCACCCCATCTCCTTGAATCCCTCCCACTCTGTCACATCGGAAACAATGGAACCCCAGAATATTGAGCAGTCAGTCCTATCCCTGCTGGAATCTAGACTCACAAATGGCTACACTATCATATTTACCGGTGTTGATCTATGCCCTGAGCTCATCTGCCTTTCTTACAATTCTTGTTGCACTGAAATATACACAGCTCAGGACACTAGTTGCACCATGCAGTTCAGGTACAAACTGTCCCTTCTGTACAGCTCCCACCTTCCCTGGAAGAGAACCCAATAATCCAAAAATCTTATGATCTTCCTACACCAACTCCTTTGCCACCTGTTAAACTGTATTATCTTCCTGGTTCTGGCCTCACTAGCACATGGCATGGGCAGCAATCCTGAGATCATAATCCTGGAGGCCCTGCCCTTTAACTTAGCACCTAACTCCCTGAAGTCCCTATGCAGAACCTTGTCACTCATCCTACAAATGTCATTGGTACCTATATGAACCACGACCTCTGGCTGTTTACCGTCCCACTTGAGAATGGTGAGGATGGCATCCAAGGTATCCTGGACCCTGGCAACATACCATCTGTGAATCTCATTCTCAGCGGCAGAACCTCCTTTCTATTCTCCTAACTAACGAAACCCCATCACCACTTTGCGCCTTTTCTCCCCTGTTTCCTTCCCTTCTGATTCACAGAGCTAGACTCATTGCCAGAGACCGGTCCGCTGTGACTTTCCTCTGCTAAGTCTTCTCCCCCAACAGTATCCAAAAATGAGGGATACTCAACCTGTATTATCACAACCCTGTGAACAGAAGACCCACAGTACACCCTGCCAATAATAATTCTGGTCAATCTGTCACATTAACTCTGCTTCTCTTCACACAGATGCTGAACATTTCCATCATTTTCTCTTTTGTTTTAGGCTTCCGCTGTCTGCACTTTATGAGTTTCACAGAGTGCACACCAGAGCTGCTCTCAACATCACAGACTCCCTGGCAGTTACCATCTCCGCACCTCACACCACCCCCAAAGACTTTACTATCTTCAATTTTTCTCCCTGTTGTACCAACTGGAATTGAAATTGGTTTATTATTGACACATGTACCAAGGTACAGTGAAACGTTCGTCTTGCCTACCGTCCATACAGATTAGATCATTACACTGTACGTTGAGGTAGTACAAAATAAAATATTAACAGATACAGAATGAAGTATAATAACTACAGATAATATGCTGTGTAAGTAAACAATAAGGGGCATGATCATAACAAGATAATTGTGAGATCACAAATAGCTAGCGGAACTCGACAGGCCGGGAAGCATTTATGGAGATGAATTAAAGAGTCTTTATTCCCTTTCATAGATGCTGCCTGACCTGCATATTTTGTATGTTGCTGTGGATTTCCAGCATCTGCAGGCTCTCTTGTGTTTGTGATTGTGAAATCAAGAGTCCATCTTATTTTACTAGGGAACCATTATAACAGCAAGATAGAAGACGTCCTTGAGCCTGGTGGTATGTGATTGCAGCTGTGATGAATCTTAGTTTTAATCTGAAACATTTCTGTTTTCTGTCCAATGTAATAAACCTATAATGAAGCATTTGTGTTTTGAGTCATTTCTTTATTGAAATCAGTATCTATATGTGTCATTATACTGTAAACAATCCCCTGAAGATACCATGACAGAACTACCAACTATTAATTTTACACAGCACTGGAGCTGGATCATATTCCAATCGCAATGACATGCACTAAATCTATATTTTTTCATAGAACTGATAGTTATGAGCTGAAATATTTAGATAAGTTAATGATACCTCTTAATCTTGCAAAACTATCGAAATGGAAAACATTAAATGTCAATCTTAATGCAAAATTAATCAATTTTAAGTTCATGTTGCAAAGTAAAACAATATTTGAAAGTTCCAGGGGCAGGTGGATGTTAATCCAAGGCTGTGAATTCACTGTTCATGTCATTACACGGTGTCTATATTGAACAAGGTATTAGACAAGATACTTACCACAGGGAATTGGGGAAGAAAATACAGTTTATTCCACCTAATGCAAGTGCACAAAACACATCATTAATATTTCTGAGAAAGACTCTTCATCATTCTCTTGGATTTAAATATTGAAAATAAAGAAATGAAAATAGAAGTAATTTAGTGCATGCAGCTGCCAGTGAACTCTCCTTCCCTGAGTTGGCAATATGAAAGAATACTCAGTGTGAAAAAGATAATCTGTGTTTTGTCTGGGCAGCATGCAGCTTTTTCATGGAGTCACTGCACTCAATATTAATAATTGTTCCTACTGGATTGCCTCAGGTTCTGCTGTTTGAAATTCCCAAGGAACAGGTTCCAGAACTCCAGGAGATTCCATTTTAGGAACCTCCAGTGGTCCTGCTGCTGGATCCTCCAGAGTTCCTGCTCCCAGAACATCCAGAAATTCTGTTCTTGGAACTTCTTGAAATCATGTTCTCAAATTTCCAGAGCATTTCCAGACACCCACAGCTGGATCTTCCTGATGTCCCTCTCCCAGAACTTCTAGAGATTTCACTTTCAGAACTTCCAGCGGTTCTGTCCCTAGATCTGTTATAAGTTCCACTCTCAGAACTTCCAGCAGTTCTGCTCCCAGAACTTGCAGAAGTCCCGCTCCCAGAACTTCCAGAAGTCCCACTCCTAGCACTTCCAGATGTCCTGCTCCTAGAATTGACAGTGGATCCACTCCCAGAATTTGTAGTGTTTCTGCACCTGGAACTTCCAGCTGTCATATTCCCAGAACTTCCAAAGATCCTGATCCTGCTCTTGGGAATCCTAAATCCCTTATATCCACAATCATCCAAGACTCTTCAACAACTGAACCACTGTCAAAAACTTCTGAAAGGTACATGGTTTTGTTGGAAATATTTTAAATATTTTGAGAAGTATTAAAATAAAATAGTTGCCTCTATTCACCCTATCTGTTTACTATGCCTTGTCCACCTTCTATCAAATCTTCTGTCAAACTTCTCCAAGCACAGCAATCCAATCTTTTCAAGTCTACCCTTATAGCTGATATCTTTCATTGATGGAGAGTTTCCAATAAACCCCAACTTGTATTTCCTTAGAGTTGCCAATCCAAATGATCAGCTGTATTGGCAGTTTCAGCCAATGCCCAACCTGGCTGATGATAATATTTACACAAGTTTTTAAACTTACTGTAACCCAGTTTTGGACACGTTCCAAAAGAATGCAATCAGTTACACCTTACATCTTGTACCAATAAAAATAACAGCAATATTCACTGGTACCATAATTATAGTTTCAGTTTCTTCTGTTGAACAAAAGCATAACCTTAGCTTTAGAACTAAATGAGTAAATTATTGGTGTATTGCAACAAATTACTTCATTCTGCTTGCTAGCATTTATTTTTCCAGTGAACTTTTCCACTGAACTGCTTCCATAATCTATGGACTCATTTTGAAGAACTGTACAACTTAAGTACTAAATATTATTTATTTCTTTGTTTATATCTGTATGTATGTATTTATTTATGTATTGATTGATCTTTTTTGTATTCACATCTTTTGTCATCCTTTGCACATCAGTTGTTTGTCCATCTTTGCTTATTTATAGTTTTTTATTGATTATATCATAGTTCTTTGTTCCATTGTGAATGCCTGCATGAAAATGAACCTCAGGGTATGGTGACATATGAGTGTTAGGTCATATTCTGGAGTTAGGTTATATAGAAAAATATTTACTTCAGCAACCAATCTTTAGACCAGAGCATAGACTGTAAATTAAATTTAAAATGAAGTTTTCTGGAGCTGTGGACAGCAGTTAATTGAAAACCTGACAAAGCTTATTAACATTCATTGTGGGTGTCTGGAGTGTGGGTGCGAAGAGGGGGTTGGGAAAACTATATGTAATTCAAAGGAAGCATTGTAAATACATTGTAACTATTGAATTTTGCTTTGATCTTTAGCATATAAAATGTCATATAATATTGGGTCAAATAATCCTCTTGCACCTAGAGTGTCTCACTTTATTGAGTAAAACACTTCTGTATCCTCTAGCTTCAGTGTCTCTCCAGGGACTTTGTTCATGTTACAATTTGTACTTTGATAACAAATTTACTTTGACCTTTGAATGCTATATATTGGAATTTCTTGCTTGATTTTTGTATATAATGATATGTGCTACAATTCAACTCATATTTCGTTACTCTAATTGTGCAATAGCATTTCATACATTACAACTGCGTCTGTGATTAATTTGTTATTTAATTGGTAGGTAATTGGTTATAATGCACTTTTTAGTGTCATGAAGGAATGGAAATAAGCATGGCACAGTAGTGTAGTGGTTAGCATGATACTGTTACCAGCACCAGTGACTCAGGTTCAATTCCACAGCTGTCTGTAAGGAGTTTGTACATTCTCCCCGTAACCACATGGGTTTCCTCCTATATTTCAAATACAATATGGGTTAGTGGGTAAATTGGTCAGATGAGTGTAATTGGGCAGTGCAGGCTGTTAGGCCAGAAGGGCCTACTAACATGCTGTATCTCAAAATAAAACTAAGTTAGCTGTGATCTTTCTTTTTTTGGTATGATGATACATTATTTTTAATCCCTTACTAATCAAGAATCTATCAGCCTCCACTTTAAATATACCAAATGACTTGGCCTCCACAGCTGTCTGTGCTAACGAATTCCAAAGATCCATCACCGTATGGCTAAAGAAATTCCTTCACATCTCTATTCTAAAGTAACATCCTTTTAATTTGAGGCTGTGCCCTTTTGGTTTTAGACTCTGCCACGACTGAAAACATCCTCCCCAGATCCACTCTATCCAGGCCTTTCAATATTTGATAGATTTCAATGAGATCTTCCCTCATCCTTCTCAGCTGCAGTAAGTACAGGCCCAGAGCAATCAAATCCTCCTCATACTTTGATCCTCCCATTCTAGCAATTATCTCATAAACTTAGTCTGGACCCGCCCCAATGCCAGCACATCCTTTCTTAGAATGGTTGAAGGGAAATAGTGGTTCTCAAACTTGGTACGGTGGGACTTCAGGTTTCTGTACCTGATGGTCGAATATAGCTGTGAAAGATGGCATGATCTCGATGGTGTCATCTTAGATAATGCACGTTGCCTTCTCGAGGCAGTGCTTCCTGTAAGTGCTACTAATGATAGGGAGGGATATGTCATGATAGATTGGGCAGAATCCATCACAATTGGCAGATTCTTATGATCCTGTGCATTTGAATTGCATGTAGTCAGGACAATGGAGGATCTGGGCTACATATGGGAGGATTTTGAGGGTGGATTGTAGGATCTGGGGTGTTGATGTTGGGATTCGAGGTGTGATGATGAGAAATAGTTCACTGAGGCGTTCCCTGTTGGAACGATGGTAGCATGGTGGTTCGCATAATGCTAATACAGCTCAGGCTGTCGGAGTTCAGAATTCAATTCCAGTGCCATCTATAAAGACATTCTCCCCGTGACCGTGTGGGTTTCCTCCAGGTGCTATGGTTTCCTCCCATATTCTGAAGACGAACCGGTCAGTAACTTAATTGATCATTTGTAAATGTCCTCAGATTAGATTAGTGTTAAATAGATGGGCAGCATGGCTTATTGAGTGGAATGGCCTGTTCATTAAATAATAATAAATAAATAAATTATGCCATCTTTTGGCCTGCTGCTAAGGTGCGTGGACAAGAGGTAGGTCACTGCAGCTTTCCCTCATTAGGTCTTCTTATTGGTCTGCTGCTGAGTGCAGAGTTGCTGAACGATTATCATCTCTAACCTGTCTCCTCGCCATACAGTTCCGGCTTGATCGCCCACCTTCATAAGTTTCACTCTTTCCCCTCTTAGTGGTCCGTGGTTACAAACATGCCCAAGAGCACAAAGTCAAGTCAATGTCAAAGTAAAATTATTATCTAAGTATTTATATGTCACCTTATACTAAATTAAGATTCATTTTCTTGCAGGAATTTACAGGAAAGTAGACAAATACAATAGAATTTATGAAAAATTAAACATAAACAAAGACTTTCAAACAACCAAAGTGCAAAAGAAGACAAATTGTGTAAATAAAAAAAATACTGAAAGCATGAATTGTAGAGATCCTGAAAGTGAGTCTGTAGGTTATGGAATCAGTTCAGATCAGAAGTGAGTGGAGTTGTCCACAGTGGTTCATAAGCCTGATGGTTACAGAGTAATAACAGTTCCTGAACTTGGTGGTGTGGGACCTGAGACTCCCGTAACTCCTTCCCAATGATAGAGATGAGAAGAGAGCATGGCCTCAATGGTGGGGGTCCTTGTGGCAATGCTCCTTGTAAATGTGCTTTCTGGTGGGGAGGGTTTTACCTGTAATAGACTGGATTGTATCCATCAATTTCCATTCCTGGCATTGGTGTTTCCATACTTGGCTCTCTTGGTGCATTTTAGTTATGGCACGATCAAGAGTGTCATATACTCCATGAGGGCAATTCTCTCCTCTCTTTCTACTCCCTATTATTTTGACCCAGGATTTATAGAATAGTGAGTGAGCCATTTGGGGGGATAAGGGGCCCAGTATATGACTCATGGTAAACAGTCTATTGTGCAGCGAGCAAAGAAAAGTCATTCAGAAATGAGGGATTATTTATTGAGCAGAGGAAACGGAAATGACAGCAATTTCTCCCAATGAAAGCCAAGTAAGATTGCCAAAAAACATCATGACTACTGAATGTGCATTTTCTGCATCAAATCATTCTGAGTCACTGGCAGTAGTGTGGTCCCCGAGATTAATTGACAGGTTGTCCAATCTAGCTGGCAATAGACTTGTTACTAAATTCAGCTTTGCTTTGAAGAACGAGATTAAATGGAATCCAGAACAAATAAATGCAGAATTAGCTCGAAGTAAACCATTCCAAATTCAGCCTTCTAGATTCAGTGTTCAGGCTTAGAAAATGGCTCCTCGTGGGTACAATATCAAAGATTATTCTTACGCCTTCTGATCCCTTTTAAAATGCAGCTGATTCATCAGTCACAATATATGTAGCAAGCACATTTAAAAATAGAAATAACAAGCACACAGGAAGGAACATTATTAAGGTTTCAAATTATTTTAATCTTCAACAGATCAGTTAAGATTAGGTAAGACTTGGAATCATTGATGGGAGATTTGACAGGAACATGCCTGCCACGTTAAAGCAATAATTTGCTGTCTCCATGATATATCAACCATTCTTTTCTGGGTTTGCAGCACTTAAAATACTCTGATGCTCCCAGAGCTTGTCAGTCTTCTTCAGTGTAACTTTGCAGTTCCACTCTGCTCAGCAACCGCACTCTTCTCACGTCACCAAGAGCCTAATAAGTTAGACGCCATCTTTTACAAGAGATACAGCATTGTAACAGGTCCTTCTGACCCAACAAGCCCCCAGCCCCCAATTACACCCATGTGAGCAATTAACCTACTAACCTATACATCTTTGGAATGTGGGAGGAAACCGGAGCACCTGGAGGAAACCCAAGTACAGACTCCTTACGGATAGTAGCTGAATGAACCTCTGGAACTGCAATAGAATTTCACTAACCATTACGCTACTGTGTCACTCCAAATTGTTTTGACCAGTTTCATGCAATTTGGAATACTTTGCATCGAATGATCAGAAAGGCACTGGTAGCAATCATCACGGACTGTAAACTTCAACATACCCGACCAATGACAGAAGAAATCCTTGGGTACCAGTGGTATGGAATGCGAGGGTGAATTGCCTCTTAATTCATTTCATTCTTCATATATCACACATATGGTTCTAGTTTCACTTTCAAAATCATTTTGCTTTAATACAAACAAGAGAAAATCTGCAAATGCTGGAAATCCGAGGAACACACACAAAATACTGGAGGAACTCGGCAGGCCAGGCAACATCTATGGAAAAAAGTAGTCAACGTTTTGGGCCACAGGACTGGAGGAAAAAGGCTGAGGAGTAGATTTAAAAGGTTGGGGGAGGGAAGAGAGAACCATCAGGTGATAGGTGAAACCAGAAGGAGTAGGGCTAAAGTAAAGAGCTGGGAATGAGGTGAGAGAGGAAAAAGGGGATGGGAAATGGAGGGGGGTGGGGGCGGCTGGCTCTGGGGCATTACCGGAAGTTTGAGAAATCAATGTTCATGCCATCAGGTTGGAGGCTACCCAAACAGAATACGTGTTATGTCCACAAGCTAAGTGTGGCCTCATCACGACAGTGGAGGAGGCCATGGATGGACATATCGGAATGGGAATGGGAAGTGGAATTAAAATAGGTGGCCAGTGGGAGAGCCTGCTTTTCTTGGCGGATGGAGCAAAGATGTTCAGCGAAACGATCTCCCTAGAGACCGCTTTAATACATCCCTGTTATTAAATATTTACCCCATCTGCGCTTAACACATCAGAGGATCTGTCCTGGGATGGGACCAACACATAAGTGGCATCACAAAAGAGGCACCACAGCGCCTCTACTTTCTTAGAAGCTTGTGCAGATTGGGCATGTCACCTAAAACTTGGAAAAACTTCTACTTCTATAGATGCATGGTGGAGAGTTTATCATTATGACCAGGTATGGAAACACCAATGACCTTGAATGGAAAGAGCTGACAAAAATTGCTGGATATAGCACAGTCCATCACAAGTAAGCCCTCCCCACTGCTGAGTACATCTACAAAAGGTGCTGCCACAGGGAAGCAGCATCTCATCATCAAGGACCCGCAACATCCAAGCCGTGCTCTCTTCTCCCTGTTGCCATTAGGAAATTTCAAAATTGTGTAAGTGCCATTTCCAGTCACAAGTGGAAAGGAGAACAAAATAATTGTTACTTAGATCTGATACAGCATAAAAAACACAACAATTAAAAAAACAATAAATCTAAATATATACACACACACACACACACACACACACACACACACAATGCTGGAGGAACTCGGCAGGTCAGGCAGCATCTATGGAAATGAATAAACAGTTGATGTTTCAGGCTGAGATCGTTCTTCAGGACTGGAAATAAAGGGAAAAGACACTTGAATGACAAGGTGGGGGAGAGAAAGTGGGATAGCTAGCAGGTGATAAGTGAAGCCAGGTAGATGGGAAAGATAAGAAGCTGATGAGGAAGGAATCTAATAGGAGAGGAGAGTGGAACATTTTCCATTTCTCCTATGGTCTTTGAAATGATGGTCCTACACAATCAGTGTTTTTTTTTGTTTAATTACTCCTCCCCTTAAAACAATCAGATATATTTCATTTTACTTGTTTCTTTACGCCTTTCACTTCAACGTTCCACTCTAAACTTCTTAGTATGATAGTTTATAAAAATATAAGCAGTATGGGAAGTCAACTCAGTCTGAGAAAATTATATCACAAGTAAAGCTAAACAATGTCAAGTTTTTTTTTAAAACTTTGCAACCATGCCAGAAGGATTGACATGGTACTACGACGCAAACAAAACCCAAAGCCAGTAACTGAAAGCAAGCATATATTCCACCATTTATGTTGGCGGTAGATGGAAATCTACCACCCTGATGAAGTCTCTTGGCCTGAAACACCTACTCTTTATTTCTTTTCATAGTTTCTGCCTGACTTCCTGAGTTCCCACAGGATTTGTGTGCGCTGCTCTGGAAATCTACCAGTTGGTTTACATTAATAACCAAACAAAATGGAAACAAAAATAGTAGCAATCAGAATTGATTACCTGATGCTCAATTTATTTTTTCTCTGCACATTAGTCATTTAATGTTACCTGCATTTTCAGGAGGAAAACTTTTCTTAATTGTCCTTGTGTTTCAGTCACTATTTGGCAGAGATAATAATGTATAGAGATAATGTGTAGAGATAATAATGTGTAGGGGGAAATTTTTAGATCTCTGAGTTAGACTTTGAATGAGCCACCCACAGAGGCTGGAGGTGGAGATGTAAGTGTATTAGCATAGACGAAGGACATGTGATTGAAGAATCTCCTGGGAGAATCTCTCAAAACTCAAGGTACATTGAGTCCTTGTGATAAGACAAAGATAACAGTGGGTGATTAAATAGAATTTCAATAATTGCAATTGCATCGCTTACTTTGGTATTTAGGCTGTAGACACATAGTTGTATTGAATTATCCTTTTAAAATTCTGACATCTTAACCTCCAATTTCCATTGTTTCACTGTTGGCTCTAAACGTATTCATAGCTAAAGGGTGGTAGTGGGGATGAGCTCCCACTGCTAAACAAATGCTCTTCATGGCGTGCGACTCAAACAGCCTCTGACAAGCAAGTCCAACTCCTGGCCTTCACGTGTGGCATAATTCTTATGCCCGGCGGAGCTGTTCTCACTGACAGGAGAAGGGGCGAAGGCGGGCCACTGGCGCCTTAAAACCAGTTGCTCCGGGCAGATGGGGCTCGTTAACCATAGATGGTAGCTCATCTAGGAGAGGGAAAACTCCGACTTCAAATCTCTGCTGCCTTGAGGCTATACCTGCTCACGGGAAAGGCTTTGAGAGTAAATCCCGAGGAAAAATCTGGAGTAGGAGTCCCGAAGGTGGCTGACTGCTGTACCCAGCACCGGCACGGCAACTCCTGTGATGCTGCTGGGACCAAACTGTATTGACTTTCGTCGTTCCTTTGGACCTGTCATCAGTATGAAGAGGGGGGTCCCACTGCATGGGCAACAGACGGATCTCAGTATCAACTCTGCCCTGGTTTGTGCCCTGGAGAGGCCACGCCAGTAACTACCAGAGGCGCAGTACCCATGGTCGACCACGACCGATGGAGGCCACAAACTGTTGGCAGCCAAAGTTTCATCTGCCTTCACCCCAAGATCTAGATTCTCTCCTTAAACCTCCCTGGCTATCTACCTTGCTTCTTCCATTTACAAGAATTCTTAAAACCTGCCACGGTATTGCATCTTATTTTTGTGACTCAGTGTCAAATATTTAATTAGTAATGCTCCTGCAAAGTACCTTACAATGCTCTATCACACGAAAGGTGACTTTAATGTTTAGTTTTGATTCAAATGCAGACTCAGTCCACCATGAGTACATTTCTAAAATTTATGCTTGCAGGTTAATTTTTAAAAAATATTTTCTTCAACTGTTTTCAGCCAAGTGACATCTTAGGACAATTGAATGTCAGCTGCATTCCAGAACCCCAAAGTCACCAACGTCGACGAGACCTGAGATCAGAGGTCTGAAGCTAGTGAGTTCCGAGATTGGAGGCCCAAGGTCAGTTGGTATGTACTTGATTAGTAATGGTGTCAAAGGTTACAGAGCGAAGACAGGAGAATGGGGTTGAGAGGGATAATAAATCGGCCAAGATGGAATGGTGGAGTAGACTGAATGAGCTGAATAGCATAATTTTACTCCTATGTCTTGTGATCTATTGGTCTAAAAGCAAATACTTATTATACCTTATAGACAATTTATAGTATAGTTCCATGTCCAAGCGGCAGATTGAAAGTCTACCTCTCACATAATATCGTCACAGTTTCTTTTGGGCAAAATGCCACATGTTACCTTTGAAACCAAACCACACTTTATGTTGATGCCCAAAGTTTTAAAATAATGGTCTTGGGATAAGCATCTTTGGGAAAGAAATGAAACAACTTTCCCTTTGTTGTACCTTCATGAAAATGCTCAATCCTTATTTTCAGCTGAAAGTTCCACTACTGCTGGGTAGTATCAGCGTGATGTATTCCACATCTGATCGATTGCTTTCTTTAGTACCCAGTGCAATATTATAACTTCATTATATTGTGCATTATCCCCAGGTTTATGGATAGCTTTATAGAAAATGAAGTATCCAATGGCCTCATATCTTTTTGACCTTATACTTACAACATGAACGTTAAGAAGACAAATCCTAATCATGAATATTAAGAAGACAAATCCTAATGAACCCACATTTTTTAAGAGACATACAATTCATGCTCCTTCTAAATCCCTGGCAGGTACAAAGGACCTTTAAGCATTGTGTAAAATGTCGTTTGAGGCCCCAGGTAGCCGTAGTTAGTCAGAGGAATAATACAGTAGAGGCTTACTTTCTGTAGGCCAATCCATTAGCGAAGATGCAGCATCAGCGTTGTACAAAATATTGGCAACATTACTCTGGAAGATCAGTAATAAATACAGTGGTTAAGTGTTCTCCTGATACCAGAAAGTGAATACTCTGAATCAGCACTTGGTCTGAATCTGACATAAGGGAACCCTGGATAAACATTTCTCCTAATTGCTTTTTCTAATCTTCTCAGCCCAGAATTGTATTACCTATGTCACCGTTGTTATGTAAGAAAACTATGACTTACCAAAGTCATTAGGGGGTTAATGTGGCACAATTGCATCCCCACATGTCCAATGAATACAAGACCTTGGTCACTTAGCATTTTGTCATGTATTGCTCCCTAATACACGACAGGACAATGCCATTAATCTCCATTCAAAGATTCAAAGTTCCTTTACTATCAAAGAATGTATAAACTATACATCCTTGAGGTTTATTTGCTTACAGGTAGCCACAAAGCAAGAAATCTGAAAGAACCCAGTTAAAGAAAAAAAGACCAACACCTGATGTGCAAAAGAAAGAGAAAAACACAAATCACGCAAACAATTGAAGCAAACAACAACTTTCCGAACGAAATTAATCTCCATTCAGTATACTTCTTCTTGAAAACCCATCACCTGTATTCACTTGAATTCACTCCTCCTTCTCTATAGAAGAACACGTTCTTGGTATATTTTATTGATTATATTTTACACAATTTTGTCTTCTTTTGCACATTATTTGCTTGTCAGTCTTTGTATATGTATAGTTTTTCATACATTCTATTGTATTTCTTTATTTTCCTGTAATATCTGCAAGAAAAAGAATCACAAGGTAGTATATGGTAATGTATACATAATTTGATAATAAATTTAGTTTGACATTAACAGATTCACACATGCAACTTGCTTCTGGCACCCATGCTACTCAACACAGTATTCAGTCATTAACATTCCTTTCTCATTTCTGCACACCAAATGTTATCGGCCTCCTCCTGAGGAAGCATTCTGCCAATGACCTTACCCCTACATCCACCAGAATCAATAGAATGAAAGTAACCAGCTGAAACTAATGAAGTACTAACTTCATACCAGCTAATGAAGTACAGTACCTCCCATTTCATAGGGAATGCCACGGCTGAAGCATCTCCTTTAACAAAATGCACACATACAATTGCAGTAACTTTTAATACAATTATAACGTTGCACAGTGGCAGTAACGTAGCAGATGAGATTTACCCAAGGCACTATTATTTCTTATTGAAAACTTAATATTGCAGTGGAGTGGAGATATATCTCTAACAAAGGAGGTGAAAGGTGCTTCTTCCCTCTGCTAGCCTGCAGGTCACCCTTGGGCAAGGTGTAGCACCTGCTTAGCCCCTTGATCAGGGTCACATGAAGCCATGGGAGCAGGTGGTGGATGGTCGTACGAGCAGCTGCTGCCTATCTCAAGTCCTGGTTATGCGACTACTGACGCCAGGCAGGCAATCTCTGATGAGTGTTGGTAATGGCTGTGGTCACCCGTCTTGTAAAGACACTGCTCAGAAGAAGGCAATGGCAAACCACTTTTGTAGAAAGATTTGTCAAGAACAATCATGGTCATGGAAAGATCACGATTGCCCACATCATATAACATGGCACATAATGATGATCAGCTGTACAAAAGTTGATCAATTGTTTTCCAACCCTTAAAAACATTTTACTTCAGCAGAGGAACTATATTTGACGATATTATTGATACACTTAGAAGGATAAGCACTGTATTGTGGAGGTAGAGACTTTCTGGATTACTGCCGCAGAATTACAGAAATGTAAATTGTGTGCTTGTAGTTTTACTGCTACAAGGGCAAGCCAAGGAGACATTCCCCCAATAAACATAGTGTTTTCAGTCAATTCAATAGTTTCTGGCCTTTTTTTTATTGAAGGTTTTATGGGCAGACATATTATTTTGCTTTTCAAATATTTCCTCTTTGTGAAAACATAACGGTAGTAACTTTGTTTCAAAATATGCCAAAAATAGGAAGGTAATGGTTGCTACACACAATCAATAACAACCATGACAAAAGTAGAAATACGTTGTACCTTTGACATATCAGAATAATTCAATGCATTACAATATCAAACAAAAACTGATTTTTGAAAGGTATTTCAGGTCAGATTGCCGAAGAGTTTGGCAATCGATATTTGTAATTAATTTAGATCACTTTGTAGAGATTTTTGAAGGGAATTTAAGGTAGGATTGCCAAAAGTTTGATAATCTATATTTTTAATTAATTTAGATCACCTCTAAATTAGTCATGGAATTCTTGTGGTGATTTTTGAAGGGAATTTAAGGTAAGATAGCCGAGAGTTTGGTAAAGAAGGTAAGTTCCAAGACGAGCCATGTAAAATGGAGAAGCAGTGGGTCAGGGATGTTTAAGGAAAGATTTCCAGAGCTTAGATGCTGAGCAGCAGAAAGCATATTAAATGCAACATGGAACAATTACATTTGGGGATATTCAAGAAGCTGAAAATGGAGAAATGCTGATGATTTGGAGAGTTATAGACAGGAAGCAGCTAAGACAATGGAGGTATGGTTATCCTGGTTCTCAGTTAAGGGAAAAAACTAAATTGAATTAGAAAAGAAAATCTAAAAGATGTTTTTTTTATATAAATTAGATCTAAGCAAAAATTTTTCAATAAGCAGCACATTGGTCTTACTTATTCACAGCAAGTGTTGGGAAGGTGTAGAAGAGCAGTTACTGACTGCCTAGAAGGCTGAAGCACACCACACCATATGTCTGGACAAGAGAATAAAGACGGCAGTTGAAGTAGCTGTCATTCATAATAACAGCAAGACATTGTGCAGTGATGGGGTTCCTTATGGCAGTGCCCGATGTAACTTGCTTCCATTCACATTCAGTCACAACCCCATTAATTCTCCTGGTAATTTAGAAGTAACAAGTTAAAATGGCGACACCACTCTCTGTGTAATCTTGTGCTTCTAAGTGCACAATCCAACGTGTTGTGTTTAATTGCTTTGGCACATTATGAATAGAAGATACTGAGGCTTTCTACGTAATGCGAGCAGGAGATTGGTAGAAGTTACACATGCTTAGTTACTCTTGAACTATGATTTTTCGAAACATTACTCAAAGGTAGCAATCAGGCAAAAGGCAGAATGGAAATATTAGAAATCAAAGCAAAATACAGTTGGAAACTTGATAAAAGAACATAAGGATATAAGAAAATGCAACAGGAGTAAGTTACCCTATTCTGGGACTTGGTTGACCATTCCCAATGGTTACCTTAGCAACTTGACCTTGGTCTCATCCTCATTTTCCTACCTGTTCCCCATAGTCTGATTCTCTTTCAGCACAAAAACCTGGCTCAACCCAGAATACAGAAACATAGAAAACCCACAGTACAATACAGGCCCTTCAGTCCACAAAGCTGTGCCGAACATGTCCTTACCTTAGAAATTACCTAGGGTTACCCACAGCCCTCTATTTTTCTGAGCTCCATGTACCTGTCCAGGAGTCTCCCAAAAGACCCTATCACATCCATCTCCACCATTGTCGCCGGCAGCCCATTCCACGCACTCACCACTCTCTGCGTAAAAACCTTACCCCTGACATCTCAGAGAATTCAACATCTCCGAGAATTACAAAGATTCAAAATACTTATCAAGGTCCAAGGGAAGACACTTCCCCCTTATGTCCATCTGAAATACGTGTCCTTTTCCTCTGAAACGCTTCCCCTCTTTGCTAGACTCTCACATAAGGAAAAACATACAGTACTGTGCAAAAGTCTTAGGCACATGTAAACAAATTATGTAAAGCAATGATGCTTTCAAAAATAATGAAATGAAAAATTTCTAGATATCAAAAAATTACTATAAAGAGCAGTAAACAGTAAAATGTTAAATCAAAACAATATTTGGCGTGACCACCCTTTCCTTTGAAACTGCAACAATTCTCGTAGTTACACTGTTGTGCAGTTTTATAAGACAATTGGGCTGGTAGGTTGTTCTAAGCATCTTATAGAACTTGCGACAGCTCTTCTCAAACTTTGGCAGTCTCGTTAGTTTTTGTCTCTTCACGTAATGAAGCATCAATGATCAGGGCTCTGGGGAGGACATGCCATCTGAAACATATAAAAAATCTAGGGTGCCCAAGACTTCTGCACAATGCTGGACATCAGACATTTGAAAACTATATCTAAAAACTTTAAAAATTTAAATGCTCAGATGGCATCAGCAGAGATAGAAACAGAGATAATATTTCAAATCAATGACCTTTCATCTGAACTTGAAAAGTTAGAGAAAATCATTATAAGTTGAGGGAAAGAGGGAAAGGAAAGTGTGAAGGAAGGTCTTCTTTTTCAGGATTATATGACAAAAGGAACAAAAACAAAAGATGAAGAATAGAATAGAAATTTTGAAGAGAGATATGAATAAATGAATACAATCATTATCTGAAACTTTTGAACTCTAAGTTTTATAATATTAAGTTATTAAGCATTAGCCTATAAAGGAGAAGGTTTGCTTTATTCAGATAACACGCTGTCCATTCACTCCTGACATACACACTGTGTGCAGTTCTAAATGCCAAGGCTTGGATTACTCTCAGTAGCCACTTTAATAGGTACATCTTGTCGCTAGTAAAGTGGCCACTGAATGTACGTTTGTGGTTTTCTAGTGCTATAGCCCATCCACTTCAAGGTTTGACATGTTGTTTATTCAGAGATTCTCTTCTGCATACCACTGTTGTAATGCGTGGTTATTTGAGTTACTGTCACCTTCCTGCCAGTTTGAACCAGTCTGGCCAATCTCCTCTGATATCTCTCTCATTAACAAGGCATTTTCCACCCACTAACTGCCACTCACTGGATATTTTTGTTTTTCACATCATCCTCTGTAAACTCTGGAGACTGCTGTGTGTGAAAATCCCAGGAGGTCAGCAGTTTCTGAGATACCTAAACCACCCCATCTGGCAAAAACAATAATTCCATGGTCAAAGTCTCTTAGATCACATTTCTTCCCCATTCTGATGTTTGGTCTGAACAACAACTGAACCTCTTGACCAATTCTACATGTTTTTATGCATTGAGTTGCTGTCATATGATTGGCTGATTAGATATTTGCATTAACAAGCTGGTGTACAAGTGTACCTAATAGTGAGGTCGCTGCACGACCACATTAATGATCACACAATGTGATGTACTGAACTAAGGATCCATGGGCAAACTCGTTTGTGGACTTCAGTTCAGAATGCTATTTGCTTGCATTTATTGTTTTCATGATACGTTTCTTTTTCTTTGCACATTGGGTGTCTGATGTTCTCTTTTTCAACATCAGGTTTCTTTGTTTAGTAGCTGCCTGTTAGGAGATGAATCTCAAGGTTGTATTTTGTATACAGACTTTGATAATAAATGTACTTTGAACTTTGAACATTGAATGTTAAAAGTAGAATTACTTCTAGAATTTAGAGAAGGTGAATTTGATGGCGATTTCCATGTTTATTAAAGGAATTGCCAATGGGGAGAGAAATAGCAATGGAGAGTACTGTAAAAAGGAAACATCTTCATATCAAGGGTAGAGTATTCCCAAGACAATTCCTTATGCAAAGCATAGATGAAGTGTGAAGCCTTCTCCTCTGATAGACAGCGGGTACTTTTTTTTTCAATTTCTAACAGTAAATCTGAGATTAGTAAATTACGGCTTGAAGAGAATATAAAGACACATGAAGCAAAGACAGACAGATATTCAGTATTTGTAATAAACAGCCATAATCTCTTGATTAGGCTCACATTAGGTTCATAATGGATCATATTGTCATGCAGACAAGAACAAAGTGGGGGTCAAGTGCAGAAGGTAGGATGCTGGTGGTTCAGTGTTGAGACAGTGTTTGGCTGAACCTTAGTGTCAGCTGTGGCTCAGCTGAGAGTCTCGTGCTTGAGACAGATAGTCTAGTTCAGATTATACTTCAAAGACTTAAAGACTCAAATCCAGGCTGACACTGACGATGGCAGATGCTCTTTATGGAGCATTTCTGACTTAACACGTGTGTCTCAAGACACCTCACAGAACTATTATGCAACAAAATAAAAATAATGTTAATCCATGTAGGTTTCCAAGGGGAAAGAACAGTGGGAAGGAGAGATTGAAGAGAAGCAAACTCAAGACCAGTTTTGGCCTTGGATAACATGACTAACAATGGTGGGTCAATTAAATCTGAGGATGCCCAAGAGGCCTGAGATCGAAAAGAGTAGTTATTTTGGAGGATTATGGGGCTTATAATAATTATAGACATAGCCAGGGGCATGAATATGGTGAGATTTGAGAATATTCTAACTAGCAGCCAGGTAGGCTAGCCAGCATGGAGCTGATGGGAAGAGAACTTGGCATGCACTGGAACTCAGGTAGCGATTAGATTTATGAGAAGTGAACTGAAGCTTGCTTACCAGAAATACATATGGATCATCCAGGAGTGAGAATGGTACAGTTACGCGTTTCAATAGCAGATAAGATGAGAGAGAGAGGAGATTTATGGAGGTGGAAGTTAGATGGTCTCACAGGTGACCTGGTCATGAGGTCCAGAGCTCAGTGCGAGGAAGATTTGCCTTCAAGGTTATGCCTGAGCTGGTTCAGTTTCAAGCATCATGGGGTCTCTGAGTGGGCAATGGTCTGAAGATGAAGTTTGATTCTTCCTTCTAATATTTAGTTGAAGGAATTTCATGGTTATCCAGTATTGAATGCCAAAGTACCCAAAAGAAACCTATGCAGTAACAGAGAGAATGTGTAAGCCCTATTCAGACGACAGCCAAGGTCAAGAATAAACAAGGGTCTCTGTCGCCATGAGGCAGTTCTACTGGTTATACCCCTGTACTTCCCATTCACAGTTGATTCCCGCTGTCCATATTATGTGCTTTTGGACCTTATTATCATCTGCCTAAATTTCCAGTTTTAATACTGAATTGGACTGTTTACCAAAACACTCACGAATAAATCTCTGTACCTGCTATCTATCGCCTTGCCAGTTACCTAATTTCATTGGTATTACATGGGGAGATCTACAGGATATGTTCAAACCTTCATTATCGCATGGTTCCACAGAACTAAATCTTTATCTAGTGTGCAGGGGAATCTAAGATACTTAGATAATAGAGCTAAGTTAGGACTTTATTCACTGGAGTGCAGGAGAATGATGGGAGACCTTATAGAGGTATAGAAAATTATGAGGGGTATGGCCAGGGTTTGGATGGTGGGGTGGAGACACGCCTCTACCAAAGGAGGAATAAGGTGCTCCTTTCCCTCAGCTAGCCTGCAGGTCACCCTGCTTTTCCCCATGATCAGGTTCACGTGAAACCGCAGGAGCAGGTGGTGGATGATTAAATGAACAACTGGTGCTTTATATCATTAATACTCTAGAGGCTATCAATCAAGTGGAATACCACTGTTGACATTGTATAGTCATTGGAGTATTACTGGAAATATCAAACTTTCAGAGTACTATTATAGATGTAGTAACTTTTGGAGTATTGTTTGTGTAGCTACCAGATTTGCTTTTAGACTGCAGAATATTATTGTGTTCAAATACTGTTAAATACTTTACTTGAAGCAGGACAACAATTTCTTTAGTGAACTGAAAGCCATACAGTCATACGCTAGTCTGTTTAAAGCTTCTATGAGAGATCTCCAACCCAACCAAGAATTCTGTAAGGACTAATTGTGGTTGAATTTTTGTCCCACGATCCGCTAACCCATTGTTCTGTAAACTGTATCAACATAATTGTAACAAAACAGGTAACAGATACCAAACACGTATTGGAAAGTGATTAGAGTCTTAAATTAATACAGTTAGTGCACTGAACATGTATTAATCAAAGGGCAGATTCCCTAGGATGAACATAAAATAAATTCTTTGAGTGGAATTAATCATAGAGTTTACAGCACAGGTAAAAGACATTTGACTGACATTTACACCAAGATACATTTTATTGGTACATCTTGGACCTAATTAAGGGGCCACTGAGTGAATGTTCGTGGTCTTCTGCTGATGTAGCCTATTCACTTCAATGTGTGATGCGCTGAGCGTTCAGAGATACTCTTTCGCACTCCACTGTTGTAACGCATAGTTATTTGAGTTACTGTCTGGCCTTTCTCCTCTGACCTCTCATTAACAAGGAACTTTTACCCCACAGAACTACTGTTCACTGGATTTTTTTTGGTTTTCAAACCATCCGCTGCGAACTCTACTTTTATTGACATAGAGTATTGAAAAGACTCTTCCAGCCTTTCGAGCCGCAATGCCCAGTAACCCTCAACTTAACCCTAGCCTAATCACAGGGCAATTTATAATGACAAATTAACCAGAGGAAACCCACGTGGTAATGGGGAGAACATACAAACAGGCAGCTGCAGGAATTGAACCTGGGTTGCTGGAACTAAAAAACATTGTGCAAACCTCGACAATACCGTGCTGCCCGAGAGACTGTTGTGCACAAGAACCCCAGGAGATCAGCAGTTTCTGAGAAACTCAGACCACCCCATCTGGCACCAATATTCATTCCACTGCAAAAGTCACTTAGATCACATTTCTTCCACATTCTGATGTTTGGTCTGAACAACAACTGAACCTCTTGACCATGTCTGCATGCTTTTATGCATTGAGTTCCTGCTACAAGATGGCCTATTAGACATTTGCTTTAATGAATGGCCATTGAGTCTATTTTTGATAGACAATCAAGTATTTTCAGCAGAACTTTCTGTCCAATATTACTCATGTCATTGGCTAGTTTGCTGTTAAAGTCAAAATTAGGCAAGATCATTGGAATTCATGTTGATATTTAGTATTGACTAACAGATAAAAAACTAAGTGTTTGAGAACATGAACTCAGGAAATCTTGGACACGCTTCAGAGGTCAGGCAGCAGCCGTTGTGACAATGGGTGAAGAAGGAAGGAAAGGTTTGATTCCAACATTTTATTCATTTTTCTGCTCTTGATTAAGTGACAATTTAGATGATCCAGATGTTGTCTGTGCCAGACGTTCTGTGTATCAAATGGAAACACTAATTACTTTAATGTTTCCATTGCCTTGACAATTTGGAATACATTTATGAGTTTCAGCTCATTTACCCAGTGCTTTGTATGGCACACGTACAGATGGGTTAATCGATTGGCTAAGTATTGCTCAGTCTCTGAGCCAAAACAATAGGTTTAACATTATAAGCAAAGGACCTTTAACGTTAACCAACTTTCTCTCAATTACAAACATGAGAAAGTCTGCAGATGCTGGAAATCCAAAGCAACACAAACAAAATGCCAGAGGAACTCAGCACACCAGTCAGCATCTACGGAAAAGAGTAAGCAGTCGACTTTGCAGGACTGACGAAGAATCCCGGCCCGAAACGTCAACTGTTTAATCTTTTGCATAGCTGCTGCCTGACCTGCTGAGTTCCTCCAGCATTTTGTTTGTGTTGCCTTCCAAAGGTCGTTCATTACGTTCCATTCTCCATTTCTATTGTTCATATCACCTGGAATAGCCAGGTGGGGGGGGGGGTTCTTCATTATCTATACAGATGGGAACTAATTTTACAGCAGTGGTTGAAATTGCTTCATTTATTTGCATGCCCCCCTAACACCTCATTTTGATGGCTATTTCTACATATTTTTGCTCTGTTTTGTAGGGCCACACCGATTTGAATTGCAAGTTGTCTGTATAAGAGTCAAGCAGCCTTGGTATTCTGGGATGTCCTATTAATCACTCATGCACATTTCATTAACATGATGTGGGGACATTTTTGATTGAAATTATCAGTGTAATCTACATAGACACCTACTGTACCCATGACTGGAGATACTGTATCATAGGCTGGGGAATATATTCACTTTCTGAGCTTCTGTCAGACAATACATCTTTATTTATGTGCTGATTATCAAGAACAGCATGTTTTTTGTCTCTTATGCTTTCTTGCATACATCAGTTTGAGACTTAACACATGTTTACAATGCACAGGGTTTACTACTGTTGTGTCAGTGTATTTTCAAGTGCACATATGCAGCCACATTTAAAGAAAATGATCTTAGTTTAGCAATAATGCCCAACGTACCGAATGTTGCATGATGTGAGTACTTACTCACTGCCCGTTACCCCGCTGGCGTTTAGAGCAGCTATGAAGGTCCTCTATCTCTGGCAGTGTTCAGGGTTTCCTTCATCATGTCAGTAGCCTCCTCTCGGTTTTCACTACTGGCAGTCTTGCAAGCCCTGATTGACACTCAGGAATACCTTCGCACTGAGATATGGAATTCTTCATTGCTATTTCCAAAGCAGTTTCGTTTCACCAGTCAGGATGGTTAGCCCTGAGCTGAACCCCCAAACCTGGACCACTCTGGACCTGCCAAGAGTCAAAGTATATAGCTGTCCAGGTCATTGAAGGATGCAAGCCTCCAAACCACGGCGCGGTTGTGGACCTCCTGGTGGAGGTGGGCACTGGCACTGCTGCCATGCTTGTGCCACTTTTCTTTGCTCTGTGCTTTCTTGTCATGCTGTAAAGCTAACAAGTTAAGCTGGTTAGGTAAAATACCCTATGCTAATTATGTGTGAGATTTGGATTACTTCAGCCCGAGCATGTAGACCATGTTTGCATGAGTCACAAATGGTTACTCATGTTGATGAATGTGCTTAATATTTGTGGTCATCCATGCGTCACGCAACCGTCGTCTACATGTCAGCAGCTTAATGCCTGTCAGTACAAAACTGATGTTGTAATTCCTAAAGATGGAGGCATTGCTGAGGGAGAAATTTGATACACTTATTTATGAAGCATTTGTGAAGTTTTCCTGTTTTATTTGCATATTTTCCGAGCATTTTGACTTTTATAACCTTTCATATAATTTTCCAGGTTTACTTCATCCTTGTGAAGATTAGGAAAATAGTTTTTTTTTGGTCCCAGCTTGGGAGGTCTTCAGGAAAGGAGACACACCAGAGTTCTTCATCCTCCTTTTAACCCAGTAACTCTTGCTGAAAGGAGAATGTCTGTGGGTTCCAAAGAGAGCATACCTGACGGTAACAGCATTATTTCTTTAGGAGACCAATGATGCCTCCTTATTGTGAATTATCTTCTTGTTTACAAATCTCTTCAAAGGCTCTCCCATCCATTTGACTATAGTGTCCTCCAGTGGTAGGGGAGCAGTTACAGCTGTTATCTTACAGCTCCAAGAACTTGGGTTTGGTCCTGACCTGTGGAGTTGACATGTCCTCTGGGTGCTCCAGCTCCCTCAAAAATCCAAAATATGGTCTGGTAGATTCACCAGCTGCGTAAGTTACCTCATGGTGTAAAGAATTGGATGCAAGAATCAAGTAGGAATTGATGAGCATGTGTGAGAGATAATAGGTCTCAGGGTACGGAGAAGCAAGCAGAGGTGCTCTCGGGCTAATGACATTTCCTGTCTGGGAGCCAACATACAGTACACATAAATATTGCTGGTGTCCTAAGACATTTGCACAGTACTGTATTTGACAACAAGGAGTAGAAGTGAGTTTGCAAATCCAGCAGGAACAAAGGATATTGGGAATGGTGAGGATGGAGTCACGAGAGGGGTGTGGGACAGGTGGCAGGAAAGGAGTACCAGGGGTGGTGCGGGTGCAGACACACCTAACCCTGATATACCAGGCAAGGTCATTTGTTTCCAAACAAGAATGTCTTTATGGCATTTCCCACTCCCTCCCCTCTCCCTTCCCCTTTTCCCAAACATGATTCCCCTCTCCCTGTCCCCTTCCTGCTCTCAGTCCACGAGAGACCCAAATCAGAATCAGCTTTATTATCACTCACATATGTCATGAAATTTGTTATTTTGCAGCAGCAGTACAGTGCAATACATAAAGTCATATATGTGCCTAAGAGTTTTGCACAGTACTGCAGACTTAATGAACTGATTGGCCTCATTCTGTCTGTATCAGATAAATGCAAGAATCCTGAATTATCTGTGATTCTCCAACTTTGGAATCATCTCGATCCCAAAAATCCCAGATGAACAGAGTACAGGAGAAGAGTCATCACCCTGGGACATTGTGACCACTTGTCATGAGGTGCCACCTGCACTGGCAGTGGGGATTACACATAAGATGAGGGTAGTGCAGTGGATGTGATCTATATGGATTTTAGTAAGGCATTTGACAAGGTTCCACACAGTAGGCTTATTCAGAAAGTCAGAAGGCATGGGATCCAGGAACGTTTGGCCAGGTGGATTCAGAATTGGCTTGCCTGCAGAAGGCAGAGGGTCATGGTGGAGGGAGTACATTCAGATTGGAGGATTGTGACTAGTGGTGTCCCACAAGGATCTGTTCTGGGACCTCTACTTTTCGTGATTTTTACTAACGACCTGGATGTGGGGGTAGAAGGGTGGGTTGGCAAGTTTGCAGACGACACAAAGGTTGGTGGTGTTGTAGATAGTGTAGAGGATTATCAAAGATTGCAGAGAGACATTGATAGGATACAGAAGTGGGCTGAGAAGTGGCAGATGGAGTTCAACCCGGAGAAGTGTGAGGTGGTACACTTTGGAAGGACAAATTCCAAGGCAGAGTACAAAGTAAATGGCGGGATACTTGGTAGTGTGGCGGAGCAGAAGGATCTGGGGGTACATGTCCACAGATCCCTGAAAGTTGCTTCACAGGTGGATAGGGTAGTTAAGAAAGCTTATGGGGTGTTAGCTTTCAGAAGTCGAGGGATAGAGTTTAAGAGTCGCGATGTAATGATGCAGCTTTATAAAACTCTGGTTAGGCCACACTTGGAGTACTATGTCCATTCTGGTCACCTCACTATAGGAAGGACGTGGAAGCAATGGAAAGGGTACAGAGGAGATTTACCAGGATGCTGCCTGGTTTAGAGAGTATGCATTATGATCAGAGATTAAGGGAGCTAGGGCTTTACTCTTTGGAGAGAAGGAGGATGAGAGGAGACATGATAGAGGTGTACAAGATAATAAGAGGGAGGGGGAGTGGATAGCCAGCGCCTCTTCCCCAGGGCACCACTGCTCAATACAAGAGGACATGGCTTTAAGGTAAGGAGTGGGAAGTTCAAGGGGGATATTAGAGGAAGGTTTTTTACTCAGAGAGTGGTTGGTGTGTGGAATGCACTTCCTGAATCAGTGGTGGAGGCAGATACACTAGTGAAGTTTAAGAGACTACTAGACAGGTATATGGAGGAATTTAAGGTGGGGGCTTATATGGGAGGCAGGGTTTGAGGGTCGGCACAACATTGTGGGCCGAAGGGCCTGTACTGTGCTGTACTATTCTATGTTCTATGTTCTATAAGCAGTGATGGGTATAACTTCTTCAGCAGAAGGTTTGCCAGAGCTGTAGGGCAAGGTCTAAACTAATATGGCAGGAAAATCAGCACCTAGCTGTTGCATCAAAGTGTAAAGAAACATGTAATAAACGGTCGGGAGAGGAACAGCAACAGAAATAAACTGGAAGTGCTTAGATAGGACCAGACTAAGAGTTTTCGAAGATATGACATAGAGTACTCAACGCAAACTAACCCTGATGCATGCAAGAAGTATTTTAAACGAGTATGTTGAACTAGGAAGGGTACAGATTTGTCGCTAAACTGGAAATGGAAAAGCCTACAAAAATGGTGGATACAACCAAGTTCATCACAGGAAAAGGCCTCCCCACCATTGAGCACACTTACAAGGAGTGCTGCCACAAGAAACCAGTATCCATTATCAAGAACTCCCACCATTTAAGCCATGCTCTCTTCTTGCCGGTATCATTGGGAAGAAAGTACAGGGCTTTAGGCTCCCAAACCACTTCAACCACTAGGGCTCTTGAACCAGCATGGGTAACTTTACTCACATCAGCACAGAACTGACTCCATAACTTATGGACTCACTTTCAAGCAGTCTACAACTCATGTTCTCAGCATTATATATGTATTGCTTTATGAATTATTTGTTCATTTTAGTATTTGTATAGTTTGTCTTCTTTTGCACATTGATTGGTTACAGTATCAGTCTTTGTGTGCAGTTTTCATTGATTCTATTGTATTCCTTGGCTCTACTGTGAATGCCTGCAAGGAAATGAATCTCAGGGTGGTACATGGTGGCGTATACGTACTTTAATAATAAATTTACTTTGAACTTTGAATCAAAACCTGGGAAGCAAAACTGTAAACGTACAATGGCAGGCCTTTATGGTGGAAATATTTCAGTTATAGTCTAAGGAAAAGGGAAAGGAAATTAAAGCCAGAATTCCCCGGATCAGCAAAAATACTGTAGAGCAAATAAAGAAAGAATGTAAAACGTTCCAGTTTATTAACACAAAAAAAGAATCAGGCCAATTGTGGAAAATTCTGAGGGGAAGCAAAGAAGAAAATAAGAGAGAGGCACTCTGAGAAAAGATCATCAAGAAATATAAACGAGAATCCAAAAATATTCACTAGACATGTGAACATCAGGACTATAAAAGAAAAGTTGGCTCATGGTGAGGAAATGCAGAGGACACATTCAGGCATGTAATGATTATTCTATATCAATCACAAACATGAGAAAATCTGCAGATGCTGGAGATCCAGAGCAACACACACGCAAAACACTGGGGTAACTCAGCAGGCCAGGCAACATCTATGGAAAAGAGTAAACAGTCGACGCTTTGGTCTGAGACCCTTTGCCCTGAGACGTCAACTGTTTACTCTTTTACAGAGATGCTGCCTGGCCTGCTGAGTTCCTCCAGCATCTTGTGTGTGTGTGTGTGTTGCTTTATATCAATCTTCACCAAGGAAGATGATGATGTTGTAGTCTCAACAATGGAAGATGTAGCAGAGATTCGGGTGGATTAAATCAGGAGTTTCTAGAAAGGTTAGCTATAGGTAAATTGGATAAATAGCCTGGTCCAAATAAGATGCATTATACATTGATAAGGAAGTAAGAAAGAAAGCTGAAAAGGATTGGCCATAATCTTCCGTACATATATGGTGTCCATGGGTGGAAAATCGCAAATGTTACACCCTTGTTCAAGGAAGCACATAGAAATAATCCTAATAACCAAGTCAATTTAGTCTTAGCAGTGAAGAGAGTTCATATAACAATACACCCACCCCTGTTCAGATCAGGTAACAGAAATTCACCATTATGTAATTCATAAATAGCTACAGACACAGAATAAAAATCAACTTCCACGGAATTTTTGTTGAAAAAATGTAGCTAATCCAAACATCTATCTTTTCAACACATACGTCGAGATGATGTGGTCATACAACCAGTTTTCTGGGAGTGCAACTCCCCCTCCCCCAACCGCTGTAACGGGAAGGTTACCTGTACTGAGGGCCAGAACTAGCAGTTGTGAACAACTGTGGATTGATTAGAGAAAGCCAGTACGAAGGCAAATCATGCTTTACTAATTTGATAGATTATTTTTGAGGGCTGATATGGGAAATGCAGTTGATATGATTTAAATTGACTTGATAAAGTGTGACATACTGTACTAGGTTTCTCATCAAGACTTAAAACCATGGGAAATGGGAGCTGTTCCAGCTGGAAGGGAATTAGTGAAGTAACAGGGCACAGAGAACAGTAGTGAAACAGTTGTTTTTTTTTGTACCAGAGGGAACATCATAGTGGTGTTGGAATGACTGTTTTCCATAATATCAATGGTTTGGGTGTACAGGACATTTCCAAATTTTCATGTCAGGCAAAACTTGTTGGCACAGTGAACTGTGAGGAAGATAGTTATAGACATCAACAAGATATAGACAGGCTTTTGGAAAAGCAGGTAAATGGTAGGTGAAGCTGATAAATGTGGGGTATTGCACTTTGGTAGGAATAATGGTAAAAAAAAAACGAGATGAACTAAAGGGTACAATTCTAATGTTGGTACAAAAATAACAGGAACAGAGGGATACATGCTTTTGTCACTGAGAGGGTTAGGGCAATTTGAGAAAGTGGTCACAAAACCATTTGGGACTCTAGACTTTAAAACTAAAGCCAATGAGCAAAAGTTCAAAGTTCAAAGTAAATGTATTATCAAAGTATATATATTTCATATTCTACCCTGAGATTCATTGTCTTACAGGTATTTACAGTAGAACAAAGAAATACAATAGAATCAATGAAAAACTGCAACAAGACTGACAAGCAACGAATGCACAAATGAAGACAAAGAGTGCAAATACAAAAAATACTTAAAATAATAATAATAAATAAATAACACTGAAAACATGAGTTGTAGAGTCCTTGATAGCTGTGTTCCGTGTGGAGGTGAGTGAAATCATCCACACTGGTTTAGGAGCCTGATGGTTGAGGGTAATAACTGTTCCTGAACCTGGTGCTGTGGGACCTAGGGCTCCTGTACCTTCTTCTCAATGGCAGCTGCAGCCCTGATGAAGTTTTGTAAGGCAGCATTTCAGCCACAACCTGAAAATTGTATCCAGTTGTTTGATCACCCTATCAGAAAATTGCAACGATTTTATGAGCAAAAGTTATTTGGCAAAAGATTCCAAATAATGAGGGACTTAGTTACGTGAATAGATTGTAGAAGTCTTTGCTATTCTCCATGGAATAAGGGAGGCTGTGACAGGATTTAAGAGAGGTACTTGAAGTTATTAAGAACGTGAGCAGCAAATCACAGACAAGAGAGCTGCTGCAGATGCTGTAAGTCCAGAGTAACACACACAAAGTGCTGGAGGAACTCAAGCAGATCAGGCAGCATCTATGGAAAGGAATAAAGAGTTGACATTTCAGGCTGAGACCATTCATCAAGACTCGATGTGTGCAGAATAGGTCGAGAGAAGCCGTTCTCATTAGCGGAGGAATCAAGAAGTACAAGAGAGTCAAGGGTCCTAAGGAGAGAATGGAAGAGATCTGTTGGCAACAAGACTACATTAGACATGATGTATTGAATAGTGAAACAGGCCAACTACTGCTCCTGCCACTTATGTTCCCACTCTCAGCTTTGCAGTCCAAATACCTGTCAGTTTTTGCCTCAAATACATTCAATGATTCTACGGCTCTCTGGGGTAGAAAATGCCAGTGCTCAGTTTCAGAGTCTGAAACTAAATCAGGTTTATTATCACTTCTTGTATGTGTTGGGCACTTGGCCAAGTGGCTAAGGCATTTGTCTAGTGATTTGAAGGTCGCTAGTTCGAGCCTCAGCTGTGGCAGCGTGTTTGTGTCCTTGAGCAAGGCACTTAATCACACAATTGCTCTTGTGTCTGTGCGAGGAGTGACGCCCCACACAGACTTCCAATCTGCGCCTTGTAAGGCATGAGAATGCCCGACGCAGGCCTCTCATGGTCTGAGTCGACGTCCCCACCCCCCCTCCCCCTTATATGACAGTGAAATTCGATGTTTTATGGCAGCAGTAGAATGCAAGGCATAAAGTTACTATAAATTATATAAATAGTGCAAAACAAGAAGAATAACATACAAATAGTGGAAAACAGGTGGAATAATTCATGGCTTCATAGTCTGCCCAGAAGTGTGATGGCAGAGAGAAAGAAGCTTTGAGTGTGGGTCTTGAGTCTCCACTGCCTCCTTCCTGATAGCAGCAAAGCAAAGAAGGCATGTATCAGATTCTGAAGGTCCTTAATAATGGATGTCACTTTCTTGAAGGTGAGCTCGGTAGTAGGGAGTGTTGTGCCCATGAAAGAGCTGCATGAGTCTACAACCTTCTGCAGCCTCCATCTTAGGCTGTGATGCCACCAGTCAGAATACTCTCCACTGTACTTCTATCGAAATTTGCGACAGCCTTTGGTAATCTATTCAAACCCGTGATAAAGGAGATTGACACTGAATTTGCTGTTCCAGAAGGGGTGTTCTGAGGTAGAGTGCTGGGGAGGTGGGTGGGGGGAAACGTCCAAACTAAACCTGGGGCATACATGCCAGAAGAACAGTGATGAGAGTGCACCCAGTCTGAATTTTGTTTATTCAGCGTATTTGATAAACCACCGCTGGTCACATCTAACACATGATAGACAACTGAGCCTTCACTGTAAAATGTATGTTGCTGGCAAAAAAGATCACAACAGTTCAACCACTTCAGAAATCCTTTAATTACTTCAGTTGGAAATATTTGGCTTGAGCAGTCATATGTACAGTTCAATGGTTGTTTGCTTAAGCACTAAACCAGTAACTCTGCTGGTCCTGGTGCATCCATCGTCAGCTGTTGTCGCTTAAAAATTAGCCTTATTTATCACAAGTACATAGAAACATACAGTAAAATGAGTCATTTGCGTAAAATCAAATCAATGAGAATTGTGCTGGGCACCCTGCATGCGTTGCCACGCTTCTGGTGCCAATATTGCATGCTGACAACTCACTAACCCTAACCGCATGTCTTTGCAATGTCAGAGGAAACTGGAGCAACTGGATGAAACCCATGTAGTCTTGGAGAAAACATACAAACTCCTTACAGACAGCAGAGGGAATCGAACTCCAGTCTTACAGAAGTTGCACTGGAAAGTTTTGTGCTAACCACTACACTACCATGCCATTCTCCTTTTAGATTCTCCTTACAACCTTACAAGAAAAATGGGGTAGCAGTAACCGATGACCGGGGTTCAATTCCAACTGCTGTCTGCAAGGAGGTTGCACATTCTCCCCATGGCCACGTGAGTTTCCTACGGGTGTTCCAGTCTCCTGCCACAGTTCAGAGACACATGTGTTAGTAGAGTAATTGGTCACATGGGTGTAAGTGGGCAGCACAGACTGGTTGGGACGAAAGGGCCCATTGGCTAAGATTTTGCTCATCTGTCAAAATAGCTCCTCCTGAAGCTTTGTGTCACGTTTTGTCTTATTATGTCACTGCAAAGAGCCTTATAGTGTTCTACTGTTAGAAATGTTAGAGAAATGCAGGTTGTATTGGGTCTAAGTGAAGGATGAATTAGGTCTAAATTGGGTCTATGCCCACAGGAAAGCAAAGGAAACTGAGTGTTTATTTAGTTTTTTTTTAAAATTTCGAGATACAGCACAGAGTAGGCCCTACTGACCCCTCAATCTGCACTACCCAGCAACTCCTGACAAATATCTGGTTAGGCCACACTTGGAGTACTGTGTCCAGTTCTGGTCACCTCACTATAGGAAGGATGTGGAAGCATTGGAAAGGGTACAGAGGAGATTTACCAGGATGCTGCCAGGTTTAGAGAGTATGGATTATGATCAGAGATTAAGGGAGCTAGGGCTTTACTCTTTGGAGAGAAGGAGGATGAGAGGAGACATGATAGAGGTGTTCAAGATAATAAGAGGAATAGATAGAGTGGATAGCCAGCGCCTCTTCCCCAGGGCACCACTGCTCAATACAAGGGGACATGGCTTTAAGGTAAGGGGTGGGAAGTTCAAGGGGGATATTAGAGGTAGGTTTTTTACTCAGAGAGTGGTTGGTGCGTGGAATGCACTGCCTGAGTCAGTGGTGGAGGCAGATACACTAGTGAAGTTTAAGAGACTACTAGACAGGTATATGGAGGAATTTAAGGTGGAGGGGTTATATGGGAGGCAGGGTTTGCGGGTCAGCACAACAATGTGGGCCGAAGGGCCTGTACTATGCTGTACTTTTCTATGTTCTATGTTCTATGTTCTATGATCTTAAACCCAGATTTAACTCAAATCTAATCACGGAAAAAATTACAATGACCAGTTAAGCTACCCCATATGTGTTTGGGCTGTGAGAGGAAACTGGAGTACCTGGAAAAGATCTATGTATTCCACAGGGAAGATGTTGTCATGTACCGTTCAGCTAGATCTTTCAAGTAAACAGTAATAGACTACAACAAACTTGGAGTGGATCAGAACATAAGCACATTTACTGTATTACTTGCAAGGGAAAAGTACCTCCATACGTTAAGTCATTGGTAGATAGCTTCAGTCTTACTGTTCAAAACAGATCATTTTTATGTTTACAGTGTGACGAGAATACACATAGATTAAGATGTTAGCTGTCCTGTGCTGGCACCAGTGGGATCAGCAGTTGGTCTGCCACCTGTCTTCAGGAGAAAGAGAGATAAGGAAAACAATGGAGCAGCATTTGGAGATGTTAATGAAGGGATGGGAGAGTTTAACGGAAGGAGAGCTGTCAAGATCAGCTCCCCCTTTGAACCCTGAACTGTTTGAAGTGATGGACAGGCGATACCCCAGCAGGGGGATAAAAAGGGACAGGTTCGCTAAGGCAAGACACACACGACAACCCGAGGTAACGAGACCCTGGAAGCGGTGCGTCTCCCACAAGTCGGTGGGAGGTTTTGGAGGGCTGGTCGCGGGACCAAGCCATAGATGCACAGGATGGAAAGGTACGATTGGCGGGAACCTGGTGTGTGTCCGCCCTTGCCTGGGTGCCGGGTTTCACCGCAGAGAAATGATCGTATCTGGAAACAGTGTGGGGGGGGTCACAGTCGGTGACCTCAGAAGACATCACAAAGGGCTCGCCCGAAAGCTGACTGCGAAGAATATCAAAGATCTGTGTGGAAGCCGTTTGAATATTCATTCGTTTTTGCTCTCTCTCTCCTTCCCCCCCACTGTCCATCTCCCACGGCAGTGATTACTATGAACTGAACTGAACTCAATTGAACTGAACTTTGCGTCACTTTGAAACTGGTCATTTACCCCTAGACGATGATAGAGCTTGATTGATCCTGTTATCCTAATTCTGTGTACATGTGTGTTTATCATTGCTGAACTGTTGCATTTAAATCCTTTTGATTAGAGTACTGTGTTGCTTGTTTCTTTAATAAAACTTTCATAGTTCTAGTAATCCAGACTCCAACTGAGTGATCCATTTCTGCTGGTTTGGCAACCCAGTTACGGGGTACGTAACATAAGTGGGGTTCTCGTCCGCGATTTTGAACGCTAAATTTGGGACGGAGTAAATTGATTGGGTTAAAATTCCCGAAAGAAAGAAAAGACAAACAGCAGAAATGGAGATTGAGGAATTTATAAAGGCGCCGACCTTGGAGGCATTAGAGGATGCCAGGAAAGCAGAATTGGCAGCTGTGGCCAAACGGTTGAATCTTGTTAAGGGGAAGTCGACAATGAGGAGAGAGCAGATACACAGAGCTATCGTAGAGCACTATGTATCTAAAGGTGTGTTTCCTCAAGGGGAGCTGGGGGTGGTGTCTATTGAAAAATCTGCTGAAGACGCGGTACAGGTGCAGCTTGAAAAACTGAGACTCGAGCACGAGTTCCGGGTATGGCAGCTAGAACATGAAGAGAAAGAGAGAGAGTTAGAAAGGCAGGAGAAACAGTTAGAAAGGCAGGAGAGAGAGAGAGAGTTAGAAAGGCAGGAGAGAGAGAGAGAGAGAGAGAGAGACAGTTGGAGCGGGAAGAGAGGCAGTTGGAGAAAGAGAGGGAAAGGGAATTTGAGCTGGAGAAGTTAAAGATAAGGGCAGAGCAGGGGCCCATGCCGAACCAAGGTGGAGGGTTCAGGGCGACCCAGGAGGTTAGGCTGGTTCCCCCATTTGACGATACCGATGTGGATCGGTACTTTCTCCATTTTGAAAAAGTTGCTACAAGTCAGGACTGGCTGAGGGATAAGTGAGCTGTTTTGCTTCAGAGTGTACTGAAAGGGAAAGCCCAACAAGCTTACTCGGCTTTGTCCGCGGAAGATGCCCAGAGGTATGAGGTGGTGAAAGAGGCCATCCTCAGGATTTATGAATTGGTCCCGGAGGCATACCGGCAGAGGTTCCGGAATGCAAGGAAGCAGTGGAACCACACGTATTTAGAGTTTGCCCATGAGATGCAGGCATATTGTGAGCGTTGGTGTGCCTCGAAGGGGGTAGAGGTGGATTATGACAGACTGCTACAGCTGATCCTGATTGAGCAGTTTAAAGGTTGTGTCCCTGAGGGTATGAGACCCTACCTAGATGAGAAAGAGGCAGCCACGTTAGCCGCAACTGCTAAGTTAGCGGATGAGTATGCGTTGACGCATAAAATGAAGTTTGCCCCGAGTAAAGGCTACCAGAAGGGTAGTCAGGATGGCGGGGAGAGTCTACTAGAAAAGTCAGAAAGTAAGCCGGGGACTAGTGAGAAGGATAAGGTAGACCGGGAGCGGTCTGGTAGGAAGTCCCCTGGGGTCGTCTGTTATAATTGTGGGAAAGTCGGACACTTTGCGTCCAGGTGCTTTGCCCCAAAGAAGGAGACGGGAAAAGGAAAAACGGCGATTTTGACTGGCTGTATTGAGCTGGTAAACGAACCGCTAGGAGAGGAAAGGTCTGCCAAAGTTCAGGAAGGGCGCGAGAGGTTTATCTCGGCCGGATTGGTGTCGGTGAAGGAGGGGTTAAAACCAGTTCCAGTGCGGATCTGGAGAGACATGGGTGTGTGTCAGTCATTGATATTGAAGAGTGTATTAGAGTTTAGCTCAGAGACCCAGACTGGGGAGGTCAAGGTCAAAGGTATTGGGGAAGGCACAGAGGCAGTCCCTTTGCACCAGATACACCTACAAAGCAACCTGGTCTCTGGACTAGTCACGATCGGGGTGAGGCCCGAATTACCGATGAAAGGCGTGGAAGTCTTGCTCGGTAATGACCTCGCCGGGGGAATCGTGTTCCCAGTCGTGAGATTGACAGGTCAGCCTGCCAGCATTGAGGCCCCGCCCATGGACTCACAGGTTCATCACGGGACTGCGGTAGTAAATTTAGCTGAGATGTTTCTGCCAGCCTTGTACGAGAAGGGGGTAGAAAGTGAAAAGGAGTGTAGTGAAACAAGAGGTAGTGAGGGAGCTGAGACAGACTTAGCATTATCCAGGAAGGAATTTGTGCAGGCACAGGAGCGAGACGAGGGGCTGATGGTTTTGGCGGAGACAGCTCTCTCTGACGCAGAATTAAGAAGGGAGCCAGTAGGCTATTGTGTGGAGGAGGAAGTGCTAAGGAAGAAAGGGAGACCAAGTACTGTACCCGCAGATGAGGAATGGGGGGTGGTGCAAAAGAGTTATGAGGATGAGATTTTTAACCTGGCCCACAAGGTACCCCTCGGTGGACATTTTGAGGTGCTGGAGGAAACAGTTGGTGGAATCATGAAAGAGGTTTACCGGCTGCACCGGAGGAAGGATGTTATTGATTATGGCCGACGCGAACTGAGACGGTCACAGGCTTTTGATATGCTAACAAACCTAGTCGGTGTTAGCGCGGAAATCAATGAAGCTAGGGTCCCTCTGATAAGAGAAAAAAACCATTTTGAAAAGATGAGTATGGTATCGACCAGATGGGAGAAGGCTATTGTTTTGGCCAGCTCTGCTGATAAGGTCTCTCCCTTAATCCCCGAACAAAGCGACTCTTTAGGAGAAGTAATTAAACGGCTCGCACACGTGTGTTTGATTATCCCGAGGCGATGCAAAGAACTGGGACGTTGGGCGGTGTTTGTTAAGCTAGGTTAGCCTAGTGAGCAACAGCCCTATAGAATGAGTAATTCAGTGACGAAAGGGCTGACGAACACAGAGGTGTGTATTGGCGATGTAATACGGCTGTCTGAAGCCAGCTTGATAGAGAACCTTGAAAAAAATGAGTTCGGCCACACGAAGGTGACTTATCTGGGAATTGTGGTAACACAGGGGCAGCTGGCAGCGATGCAAGCTAAAGTGCGGGCTATCTCTGAATTCCCAACCCCAACAGACAAGCGGGCCCTCAGAAGGCTCTTGGAGATGGTGGGGTACTGTAGGAAGTTTTGCAATAACTCTGCGGTTACTACCCCTCCCCCTCCTACTAAGCCCTTGCGAGAGAAAACTAAGTCGGAATGGGACGACCCTTGTTATTGTGGTCCGGGACGAGACCCAGTGAGAGGTTACATTGATCGCAATTCATCAGTGTTTTCGGCCACTATGAAGTTTGCTAAATTGGAGCCTGGTTTGAGGGATTATTAATAACGCATATAAAAGGAACAGAAAATGTGATTGCTGACTGTCTGTCAGGTGTTGACAACTTAAAATTCTCTGTATTAGCCAGATAGCTGATAAAGATGTATATTTGTGCGTATCAAATAACGTATTCATGTTTGTGAATTTTTATCCCGGTAAAAATCCTTAAAGGTGAGGGGTGTGACAAGAATACACATAGATTAAGATGTTAGCTGTCCTGTGCTGGCACCAGTGGGATCAGCAGTTGGTCTGCCACCTGTCTTCAGGAGAAAGAGAGATAAGGAAAACAATGGAGCAGCATTTGGAGATGTTAATGAAGGGACGGGAGAGTTTAATGGAAGGAGAGCTATCAAGATCGGCTCCCCCTTTGAACCCTGAACTGTTTGAAGTGATGGACAGGTGATACCCCAGCAGGGGGATAAAAAGGGACAGGTTCGCTAAGGCAAGACACACACGACACCCCGAGGTAACGAGACCCTGGAAGCGGTGCGTCTCCCACAAGTCGGTGGGATGTTTCGAGGGCTGGTCGCGGGACCAAGTCATAGACGCACAGGGTGGAAAGGTACGATTGGCGGGAACCTGGTGTGTGTCCGCCCTTGCCTGGGTGCCAGGTTTCACCGCAGAGAAACTATCGTATTTGGAAATGGGGGGGGGGTCAGTCGGTGACCTCAGAAGACATCACAAAGGGCTCACCCGAAAGCTGACTGCGAAGAATATCGAAGGTCTGTGTGGAAGCCGTTTGAATATTCATTCGTTTTTACTCTCTCTCTCCTTCCCCCCACTGTCCATCTCCCACGGCAGTGATTACTGTGATCTGAACTGAACTCAATTGAACTGAACTTTGCGTCTCTTTGAAACTGGTCATTTACCCCTAGACGACGATAGAGCTTGATTAATCCTGTTATCCTAATTCTGTATACATGTGTGTTTATCATTGCTGAACTGTTGCATTTATTATCCTTTTGATTAGAGTACTGTGTTGCTTGTTTCTTTAATAAAACTTTCTTAGTTCTAGTAATCCAGACTCCAACTGAGTCATCCATTTCTGCTGGTTTGGCAACCCAGTTACGGGGTACGTAACAACAGAATCTAGTAATTCATCAAATTCAAGTTTTTGAGGTCATTCCATCCCTTAATTGCATTCCTGTCTTATCTCACATTTGTCTTTGAGGCTTCTCTCCCTAACAGCTGTGTTCTGTTTTTCTGCTTTTTGTCAGGTAATGCTAAAACACTCCCTGCTCTAATTCATATATCCTTGCAAGGTTCTTATCCAACTACATTTCAAACTAGCAAAACACTATGGGATTATATAGGTTCCATTTTGCCACATTAAAATTTACTAAAGCTATAAATTCATAAAGACTTCAAGGTCACAGATATATTTCCACAACATACAGAGGAGGCCAGGATTGAACTCCAAACTCTGACACCCAGAGCTGTAATAGTGTCACACTAACTGCTAAATTCAAGAGTGAAGTCTCACTTTTGTAACACATTTCATTTAAGAAGTGAGAGTGGGAAATGCTATCGTCGTCTTACGTTGACATAAGCAAATAGCACTCACTTCCTGATGAAGCTGCTCTGCCATCAATGAAATTATTTGTGCCATGCTGGAGGCTGAACTCTTCACTAATGTCCCAGCTGTCTTTTTATTTAAGTCAAGTAATCATTTGCCTCAATGTTCTTCATTTGATTTTTGAAATCAAATTTGCAATTGCTTCTATCCAACCTCACAGATTTTCCTTGATCAAATAACTGTGCAAGAGGACAAATTGTATCTCAATAGTGGGTACAATTTCCTTTAAATAAAAGATTAATCAACCCCTGTTCAGTGAACTGTATTTCCAACTATATTTCTCCAGCAGGATACTGATGCTATTTCTAACTGTTTATATTTCACAGGACTTGAAATTCTATGGATCCTTTCATGTTCCTTCCAGAATATCCCAACACAGCACAACAAAGCACTTTCTGAATCTCAGCAAGTATATATACGGTTTTAGATCACCTTGCATCAATCACTATTCAGACGGTTGGTTGTAATACAGAGAAAAACATCCAACATTTCCTGTTTCTTTTACTAGTCTTTCTGAAGTTACTTGCCTCACCAACAGAAAGAGTTGGAAAATGTTGTAACCAATTGTGAGCATTCGCATCAAGCAATTAATCTTGTTTCTGTTTTGATCTAGCCTCAAATGATATCATCATCTTGGGGTCAGTCAAACGGGAAACAGTTACTCTGCTGCCCTGAATCTTAACCTCACCAAGATATGGGGAGACAAAGTAGCATAATGGTTTGCACATCGCTTTATAGCACCTGTGATCACTGACTGGGGTTCAGTTCCCATTGCTGCCTGCAAGGAGTTTGTATGTTCGCCCTGTGACCGCATTGGTTTCTTCTTATTACTCCAGTTTCCTCCCATGCTCCAAAGACATATGGTTAGGGTTAGTGAGTTGTAGGCATGTTATGTTGGTGCTTGAAGTATGGTGACACTTAAAAGCTGCTCAGCACAATCCTGGCTGATGTGATTTGATGCAAATTTCACACTTCACTATATGTTCGGATGTACATGTCACAAATAAAGCTGATATTTAATATTTTCTTCTTTATCCATAGGAAAAAAAAGAAATCCAAGGAGGGCCTGTGGATGGGGATCTTGAGAAGTAATGTTATGGGGTAAGAAGAGAAAACCTGATTCAGGGAGTACAAAGAAGGTTCACCAGATTGATTCCTGGGATGGCAGGACTTTCATATGAAGAAAGATTGGATGAACTGGGCTTGTACTCGTTGGAATTTAGAAGATTGAGGGGGGATCTGATTGAAACGTATAAGATCCTAAAGGGATTGGACAGGCTAGATGCAGGAAGATTGTTCCCGACGTTGGGGAAGTCCAGAACGAGGGGTCACAGTTTGAGGATAGAGGGGAAGCCTTTCAGGACCAAGATTAGGAAAAACTTCTTCACACAGAGAGTGGTGAATCTGTGGAATTCTCTGCCACAGCAAACTGTTGAGGCCAGTTCATTGGCTATGTTTAAGAGGGAGTTAGATATGGCCCTTGTGGCTACAGGGGTCAGGGGGTATGGAGGGAAGGCTGGGGCGGGGTTCTGAGTTGGATGATCAGCCATGATCATAATAAATGGTGGTGCAGGCTCGAAGGGCTGAATGGCCTACTCTGCACCTATTTTCTATGTTTCTATGTAGAATACCTCAAAGTGGTTGTGTGAGGAACATATGAAAGGCAAACTGAATGTTGTTAAACAACAATGAGGGAAGACAAACAGCTTCATTCACATTTCTCTGAACTTCCTTGCTGGCATTACTGAACTGGACCAGGGCATGCTGAGATAGGAAGGCAGAGAGGCTGAAAGACAGAATTGAAAGAGATAGAAAGAATCAAGTAACTTGGCTGATAACATGATAAAATGCTACAGCATTTGCCAGATTAGTACCAAACTAACACTACCAGCCCCCATAGTACCTTCACCATCTTTCTGACTGAACTTTTTCTTCAATTAAATTAAATTAAATTTTGGTTTGGCTCTGTATGCATATGTGGACCAAAGGGACAGTTTCTCGGCTGTGTGATTCCATATGAGAATATTTTATTTCTGCCCAGACCTAAGCTTTTTCATTTTGTTTATTAGGCTTTCCCTGGGAGAATGCAAAGAGTAACCAAGGAACAGGAGAGGATCAGAGTGAGAACAAGTTGTTGCATTAGCGGAACATAATGGAGCAAATAAGTTTTACAGTCCACGTTTTTATGCTTAGAGGTGTAGATATTGGATCCTAAACCTAAATAAACGGAACAATAAAAGCAGGAGGTTTGAGTTGGCAACAATCCAAGAAAAGTACAGGGACCAGAAAAAATTGTGTTCAATTAAACCGGCACTTTATTAGGTACAGGAGTGAAACCTGGTGCGGTTTTCGGTTGCTGTAACCCATCCACTTCAAGGTTCAACACACATTGTATGTTCAGAGATGCTTTCTGCATACTGTTGTAAATCGTGATTATTTGAGTTACTGTTCAACTTTTACTGGACCAGTCTGACCTCTCATATTAATGCATTTTTGTCCACAGAACTGCCACTCACTGGATGCTTTTTTGCTTCTTGTACCATTCTGTGTAACCTCTAGGGAGTGTTATGCATGAAAATCCCAGGAGATCAGCAGTTTCTGAGATACTCTAAACCCCCTGTCTAGCAGCAGCAACCATTCCACAGTCAAAGTCACTTAGATCATATTTCTTTCCCATTTTGATGTTTAGTTTGAACAGCAACTGAATCTCCTGACCACGTTTGCATTCTTTTATGCATTGAGTTGCTGCCACATGATTGGCTGATTAGATATTTGCATCAACAAGCAGGTGTACAGATATACCTAATAAAGTGGTTTCGATGAAATCACCTGTTTCACAGTTTGCTCAATAGTGCAAACAATAACAAGAAACTTCTCTCTCTCAAGAACAGCTTTATAAACCCTTCTATATAGTGCAAACCTTTAACAGCAAGCAAATTTGCATCTGAGGGAGCTCAGTGATACCTGACTTATTAATTCAAGAGACTACATTGCAATGGAAATTCAGCACTATGATGTTTTGTAACTGCAGTCATCAGCAGTTGTATAACATCCTTGTGAAATAAATGGAAAGTGCAAACTATTGAAGTGGAAAATATGAAATGGCACAGAGTGCTTGTACTGGAGGCATGCTTCTGTAATACAAAGAAGCATTGTCCTGAATATCATTGTTCTGTCCAGGAATTACTCAACTCTTCATGTGCTGCTTTCATGCTGCTGCTTGGTGGCCGGAGAGCCAGACACACAAGTCCAAGGTCACACCCCAGTGATTGTGCTGCCGTTCTTACTGAATTAATGCCCTTTGGACGAGACACTCAACCAAAATCTTGCCTGTTCTTCCAGGAGATAGCAGGCTATCCCGTCACACGACACTGCAGAAGAAAGCATACTGGCCTTCAAAAATCAAAGTATTGAGTATGGCAGTTGGGAAGTTATGGTGAAGTTGTATAAGACATTGGTGAGGCCGAAATTGGAGTATTATGTGTAGTTCGGGTCACCTACCCCCAGGAAAGATATCATTAAAACTGATTTACAAGGAGGCTACTGGGACTTGAAGACCTGAGTTATAGGAAAAGATTAAATAGGATTACACTTTATTCCCTGCAGTGTAGGACAATGAGGTAACATTTGATAGAGGTGAACAAAATTATAAGGGGTTTAGATAATGTAAATGCAAACAGGATTTTTCCACTGAGATTAGGTGACAGCAGAACTAGAATATCAAGCAGTAGTAAATCAAGGGAACTAGATATGCTGTGTTGTCTAGAAGACGATTCGCCACTCATCCGAGAGGCTTCTTCAGTTCTAAGCTGTGGCCGGTAATTTTCCGGTTTATAAACTTTGTGAGTTGCTTAAAGGTATAGCAATCACATGAGGGTCATTACGAGTTGTGAAGGTAATTAGAGGAGCAGTAGTCTTACTTTGCATGAATGGAGGTGTGAACTGTCGTGGAGAAACTGGGGCAGAGATGTTAGGACTGCATTGTATGTAGCTGCTAAGTGACGTCGTTACCCACCCGTTCTGTTCAGGGATGGGTTTTCCAGTTAAGGTCTTTTAGGTGTGGATATACAAAGGACACTCCTTTGATGAAAGAATGTGCATATTTTGTAAAGGGAGGACAGGTGGTTTAAAAGATGGGTTAAAGAAACCATATTTGTCAAACTGGAAAACTTACTTATGTCTTGCAACTTTTATTTCTTACACTGTACTGCCCGCAAGTCATAGAAACATTTCAAAGTCATAGAAAACAACAGTAGAGAAACAGGCCCTTCTGCCCATCTAGTCTGTCCCAAACTATTTAAACAGCCCAGTCCCATTGACCTGCACCCAGACCAGAGCCCTCCATACCTCTTCCAACCATGTACCTATTCAAACTTCTCCTAAACTATGAAATCAGAATTGCATCCACCATTTGCTCAGGCAATTTGTTCCACACTCTCACCACCCTCTGAGTGAAGAAACTTCCCCTCATGTTCCCCTTAAACTTTTCACCATTCACCATTAATCCATGATCTCTAGTTGTAGCCTCAGCCAACCTCAGTGGAAAATACCTGCTTGCATTTACACTAGACCCCTCGTACTTTTGTAAACCTCTGTCAAATCTCCCCTCATGACATGTATTACTGACAATAAATGTGATTCTGTGGATTATCAGGTGCTCATCCAGGGATGTTTTAAATGAGATGAGTGTTTCTGTTTCCACCACCTTTTCAGGCAGTGACCCACCACCTCCAGGAAGTCCTTTACAAGCTGCCCTCTATTACCTGTAAATCTATGTCCTTCATTTCTAGACCCTTGTCATGGACACAAGTCCTTCCTCTCCATTCCATCTGGGTGCATTACAACCTTATGCTCCTCTATTAACTCTCTCTCCCTCAGCACACTGCGACAAGGTTGCTGCAACTTCAACAGAGTGATGCCATTGCTGTAATTCTACAGTCCTGCAAACATCCTACAAAGCTCCTCTGCAATTTCTCTGGTGCATTCATATCCTGAAGCATCTTTTCAAGAGTTTTGAATAATCCTTACTTCTATGAAATAAAGAGCACCTGAATATCTAATGAAGTACAAGTTCCAATTATTTTCATGCCAAGCGAACATAATGGATATGAAATATGTATCTCAAAGAATCTGTTCCTTTTGTTTAACCAATTGGCCCAGCGCATGACAATGCAAAATATTCATATTTCAATAATACTCTGTATTTTTGAAATATCATGGCAAGGTTCGTAACTTTACAGAAAAATAATATTTTGCACAATGTCAACATCAATGATAAGAGATTTGTAAAAACAGAAACATCTCGGCATGACATCTTGAAGCAATTTTTTTATAAAGAACATATTCACAATAATCCATAACATTAGTTCTGCTTCTTACTCCTCGGAAGCTGCCTAACCTGCTGAGTATTTCCAGCACTTCCTGCTTTATTGGGTCAGATTGTGTTGAAGCCTGAATACCATGGCAAGTATCAATGAGCTGCACTGCATTCGTCAAAGCCTTACAGATTTCAGCATCTGTGCACTACGACATAAAAGTACAGGATGCACTAATTGTGCACAGTGTTCCCAGACTTATTGATTCCAGAGTCGGTTCTGTATACTACTGAGTTGCAGTGGAGGGGGTGGTTAAAGACACTTGTGTTAAGTTTTGTAACTTCAAAATATTAAACCAATTCAAAGGAAGACACGGGAGTCCAAAATGTGATTCTAACTTCGTGTTTACTTTAAGCGCAGTGCAGGCATATCACATGGTGGTGTCATGACATATACACTTCACTTATTTTCACATTTTACATTTAAGATGCCATCACTGAATCTTAGTGACTTCTGGCTGGTGGCCAATGAAACAAGGAAAACAATTAAATCACTTTTTTTTTCCAGTAAATGATCATCGCAAGTAATAGTCTGTAACTTCCCTATGGACTTAGAGGAAATTCAATGTGGCAGAACCAAGGGGAGGTGAGGCAGCAAGCCCTTCACCGAGAGCAAGGAAGACCTGAGGTTCAATGGATTCAAGCACCCGGCCAAATTGGGAAGGTCGGGTACAGGCCGAATCAAGCCAACGGGGTCCAGGCGCCAGAACATATCGAATCGACAGAAACCAATGTTTGGACAATGATTTAAGCACTGTGCCAAATCAGAAAGGCTGAATCAAGGAGGTGGGATCTAGGCCCCAAAGCGTATCAAAGTAACTGAACCCAATGTTTGTACAACAAGTTAGGCACTGGGCCAGATAGAAAAGGTCAGGGATTCGGATCCTGAGCCAAAGGATGGGCCACTTCGGCACACTACTCTGCTCTACATTGAATTAAGGGTCTATGGACAGACTGTCTTTGTGGACTTCAATACAGAACACTATTTGCTTGAGCTTGCTGTTTGCATGATTTGTTTCTTTTTTTCTCTGCTCATTGAGTGTTTGACAGTCTTCTTTTTTTAAATGAGTTATTTTGGGTTTCTTTGTTTAGCGCTGCCTGCTGGAGATGAATCTCAAGGTTGTATAATATATACATACTTTGATAATAAATGTACCTTGAACTTTTAATGAATTATTTAATTAGACAAGAACGCCTAATCAACAACATATTTGCAATATTACTCAAATACTACTGAAACATTAAATACATATCACGCTTCATGTTCTGTAATGTCCTTTAAGGACTTTATACAGTGCCTCAAAAAAGTATTCAATCCCCACAATTATTTTCACATTTTACTGTTTCATTTTCTAAATTTAAAATGTATTGAAGTAGGAATTTTTGTGCTGATCTACAAAACATTGTGCTTCATATCAAATCAGAAGAAAAATCCCAAAAACAATTTACTAAAAATAAAAAAAAACAAATTTATAAAGCTGAAAGAGTATTCATTCCCTTTGTAATTATTATGCTAACTTTCCTCAGGTGCAATACTGAATATTACCTTACCAATTCACCCAATTCATTGATGTAGAAAAATGAAGGATCACCTGTTTTCAATGAACTCATAAGAATAAATACACCCTCTCTGTGTATGGTCCAAGAGTATGGTCGAACTTCAACAGACCAATCCAAAATGAAGACGAAAGAGTAGTCAAGACATGTCAGGGAAATGATAATAGGGAAGCATAAATATGGGGAAGGGTACAACACCATCTCAAAGGCACTGAACATACCTTGGAGCTGAATGCAGCCCCTTGTGAGAAGTGGATAAAAATATGAAACCACAACCAGACTGCTAACACAGGCCACCCGTCCTATTCTAGTCACTGGAGAAAAATGACACTTGCAAGAGAGGCTACTGTGACACCAACAGTCACTCTGAGCGTGCTACAGAAAACAGTGGTTGCAACTGGAGATGAAGTTCATGGCTCCACAATCTCTAAGGCTCTGCACAAAAAGGGTATTTATAGAAGAGTGGTAAGGAAGAAGACCTGGCTAAAAAAAAAAGAGCCCATCCTTTCCCATAAAGATTTTGCAAACCATTACTGAGAAAATACTGTAAAATGTAGAAGAAGGTCTTGTGGTCAGATGAGGCTAAAGTGGAACTTTTTGACCGCAATACCAAACAGCCTGTGTGGTGTAAATCTAATGTAGCACATCAGTCAGGTAACACCATCCCCACTGTAAACTATGGTGAATACTATGGAGATGCTTTCAAGCAGCAGGAAATGGAAATCGGTTCAGGCTTGATGGGAAGATCTGCTAAATACAGAGAGATTCTGGATAAAAACCTGCTAGTCTCTGCCAGAAAGCTTATACTGGGGAAGAAGTTTGTCTCTCAGTAGGAAAATGACCCAAAACACACTGCCAGAGCAACCATGTAGTGGTTTCAAATTAGAAACTGATGTCCTTGAGTAGCCCAGTCAAAGTCCTGACCTTAAACCGATTGGCCATTACTGCTCCCCAGATAACCTGGAACAGCTTGAACAGCTTTCCAAGGAGGCATGGACAAATCTTACTCCATCGTATTGTACGAAGGTAATAGAGACTTATCCAAAAAGACTATTGACTTCAATAGCTGCAATGGATAGTTCAACTAAGTACTGAGCAAAGGGGAATAAATACCTTTCAACTATTGACATTTCAGTTTTTGGAATTTTAGATTTTCAGGCTTTACAATTTTCCCTTTTTTGTCTGTACTATGAAAAAGGAGTATGCGATTCACAAATAAAAATTCTCAGGTAAGTTGACCAAAATCTCTAGTTGTAATACTCATTTATGTGAACAAAGGGTTGAGGGGCAGAATGTTCCTACTGTATGCTTCAGAAAGATTGCCCCTTATTTTCCAAAGATTAAACTCCAAAGAGCACAGATCTAACTTCTTCAGCAACTCACAACAAGGCAACCCTTTCATCCAGGACTTAGCCTAGTATTTTTTATTGTCATTAGGGATTCAAGGCACATCCACATACAGTGCTGTAGCTACAATCTGCAATGGAATCAAAGGCAATACATAAACTAATGCATAGTTTAGGCAGTCGCCAACTATTCACACAAAAAATACCTTTTAGAATAAAACTACACCTTTGTGAATCCATGCAGCATCTTGTGATCCTGTGATCTATATCTCAGAGGCTGATGTCTGAACATTTTTCAAGAGGGTGAACCCTTGCAAGGGCTCAGGCCCTGATGGTGTACCTGGTGGGGCTTTGAGAACCTATGCCAACCAGCTGGCAGGAGTGTTCAAAGACCTCTACTGCAGTCAGAGGTACCCACCTCCTTCCAAATAGCAACAATTATATCAGTGCCCAAGAGGAACAGGGTGTGGTGGCTCAATGACTGTCACCCAGTCACACTCATATCTATTGTGATGAAGTGCTTTGAGAGGCCAGAATCAACTCTTGCCTAAATAAGGACCTGAACCTACTGAAATTTGCCTGTAGCCACAATAAGTCAACAGCAGATGGAATCTCACTGGCTCTCCACTAGGCCTTGGATCACCTGGACAATAACAATACCTACGCCTGGCGGCTGCTCATTGACTACAACTCAGCATTCAACACCATCATGCCCTCAGTTCTATCAACAAGTTCCAAAATCTGGGCCCCTATACCTCCCTCTGCAATTGAATCCTTGACTTCCCCACTGGGAGACCGCAGTCTGTCAGGTCGAAAACGACATCTTCTGCTCGCTGATAATCAACAATGCTGCACTTCGAGGATGTATTTTTAGCCATAGTCCACTGCTCTACCCTCTTTACACCCATGATTGTGTGGCTAGGCACAGCTATAAATTTGCTGATGATACAACTATTGTAGGCGGAATTTTAGATGGTGATGAGGAGGCGTACTAGAGCGAGATAGATCAGATGGTTCTGTGATGTCACAGCAACAACCTTGCACTCAGTGTCAGTCAGACCAAGGAATTGATTGTGGACATTGGGAAGGGGAAGTTGAAGGAATACATTATTGAAGGATTACAAGTGGAAAGGGTGAATAGTTTCAAGTTCTTGGGTATCAACTTCTCTGAAGATCTATCCTAGGCCCAATATAATGTTGTAATTACAAAGTAGGCATGACAATGGCTATATTTCATTAGGAGCTTGAGGAGAATTGGTATTTTACCAAAGACATTTGCAAATTTCTACAGGTGTACCACAGAGAGCATTCTAGCTGGTTGCATCACTGCTTGGTATGGAGGGACCACTGCACAGGATCAGAAAACGCTGCAAAAGTTGTAAACTCTGCCAGTCCTATCATGGGCAATAGTCTCCCCAGCATCCAGGACATCTTCAAAAAGGCAATGCCTCAAAAGAGTAGCATCCATCATTAAAGACCACCATCACCTAGAACATGCCCTCTTCTCGTTGCTACTATCAAGGAAGAAGTACAGGAGCCTAAAGATACACACTCAACATTTCAGGAACAGCTTCTTCCCCTCTGCCATCAGATTTCTGAATGGACAATGAACCCATGAACACTACCTCATTATTTTTTTCCTCCTTTTTGCACTAATTTAATGTAATTTTCTTCTTTGATACTGTATATACCTTTTATTATAACTTAGAATTTTTATTGTTATGTATCGCAATGTACTGCTGCAGCAAAACAACAAATTTCACGACATATGCCAGTGATATTAAACCTGATTCCGATTGTGACTCTAAGACAATGAAAAGTTATACGGAACATCGAACAATACAGTATTGGACTGCATTTGGTCCACAACGTTGTGCTAATCCTACTGTCATCCATATCTTTTCATTCTCTTCATATTCATGCCGGTCTAGAAGTCACTTAAACTCCTTCAAACTGCTTCCACTACTACCACTAGTAATCCATTTTGGGCACCTATCACCCTTTGCTTAATAACTTGGCACCCACATCACCTTTAAATTTCACCTCCCAAACATTAAAATCATGTCCTCTGGTGGCTGACATTTCTATCCTTGTGAAAAGATTCTGACTGTTCAGGTTTTCATCAGGCTCCGTTGCTCTAGGGAGAACAATCCAAGTTTGCCCTAACTTTCCTTGAAGCTAATTTCCAGGCAGCATCCCGGCAAACCTCTTCTGCAGCTTTTCCACAATCTTCACATTCTTCCTTTAATGGACTGACCAGAGCACTAATCACTAATTGTCAAACACAAAGGTGTGGTCTGACTAAAGTTTTATACTGCTGCCACATAATTTCCTTACTCTTATACTCAACACTTCTACCAAAGAAAAGAAGCATGCCATATGCCTTCTTTACCTTCTTATCCACTTGCATAGGCACTTCAGTGAAATGTAGACTTAGACCCCAAGATATCTCCTTACTTTAATGCTATTAAGGGGCCTGTTATTAACTGTATACTTTCTCCTTTCACCTGACCTCTTAAAGTGCAACATCTCACACTCCAAAATTCTAAGTAAATTTAGTACCAAAGTAGTATATGTCACCATATACTACCCTGAGATTCATTTTATTGAGAGCATTCACAGTCAGACAAAGAAATGTAATAGAATCAAGGATAAACTACAGACAAATAAAGACTGACAAACAATCAATGTGCAATGTGCAACATGAAAACTTGCCTGTATTAAACTGCATCTGCCTTGTCTCTGCCCATATCTTTAACATTTCTACAATATATCCTACTATATTCTTTGATAGTCCTTTGCACTCTCCACTACTCCACCAAAGTTTGCTCCACAAATCCATGAACTTATTTTTCTATACTTTCATCCATCTATCTATATTTTCATCCAAATGAGATATTGATAGAAAATTGCAAGCAATTTGTTGTATGAGTTTTAAGTGGGTTTAATTAGGATTTAGTAAATCATCTGGTTCCAAAAAAGATCCTATTATATTTGCACATTAGAATTCCTCCAGAAATTTCAAATGTAAGAAACTTAAATATTTTAAGAGAGTTTATTTGCTACTTGAATTATAAATGTATAACAACCTATATTTAGCACTACATATTTAGTACTCAACAGTTAACTAAATTTGTTCCTTGTTTTCTCTGGTAGATCTTTTCACAAGGATAGAACATAATTAGCTGCTCAGCCAGGTTAATCAGTTGATGGGCACTGAAGTCTGACACAGTAGGTACTGGAAATGAAGAAATTTTTACCAAAGAGCTCTCTGGATCCCTCTGTGTTTCTCTCATTCATTCATCCCTCCCCACTAATCTCTGTCCTGGTGCTTATTCCTACAAGACAGAAGAGTGCTACACCTGCCTATTCACCTCCTCCTGCACTACCATTCAGGACTACAAACAGTCCTGTCACGTGATCAGCAACAGTGAATATATCGAGTCAGGATTTATAAACAAACAAACATTTATTAAACGCTGATAACCAAAGAAAAAAAAATGAAAACCCTAACTGGAAGTAAACGGCTATGCGGCCATTCAGTAAACTGCTACTCAGTACTAGTTCTTAATGCGATAAGTGCGAAACCAGTTCTTAAAGCGATAAATTCAAACACAGTTCTTCGAATGGTAAATTTTAAAGTCCAGGAGATTTATATAGTCAATTAAGAGAGACTTTCATGAAGTAACGAATTCCTCGAAGACACGATGTCACTGCCACTCCCAATCGGATCCTGCCTTGTCCACAGGATTCACGACGATGGGTATAAAACGGTTTTAAAGACACTGACCTTCCTCTGTAGAATAGATCCTGCAGAGCCTTTTCTGCTTCCTTCTTAGCAGAGGCTATCTCATGCAGGTCACTCTTTCTTGAACAAATTCAATAATGGTCGATCCTTTCTAAACCCGTCGAACGTCTCCTTCAGGGTCCCATCTTCACTCTCCAATGTTACTGAAAAGATACATTAACAAACCTGGCAGCGATTGGTCAAACCACCAGCTCAGACTTCTGTACCTTACATTAGAACTTAAAACTCCGTTTAAAATCAAAACTGCGTCATAATGCAAATAAGCAGCGGAGTGAAGTATTGCATTGACATTCTAACTGGAAAGCTAACTGCGTCACCAGGGGTCTTCCCTTTTATACCCGTGACCTCACATCGGTGGGAAAATTACATCAGGTGACCTCCAAAAGACCATTACATCATTCTCACAAGAAAGTTACAAGATCTCCTTGAGGTATGTAACAGTCCTTACAGGGGAGGCAACACTTCACCTGCAAATCTGTTGGGATTGCAGCCTCCTCCACATTGGTGAGACCCATTATCAACTGGAGGACCACTTTATTGAGCATATTGACTGCATCAGCAAAAAAGCAGGATTTCTTGATGGCCAACCATATAAATTCTAATCTCCATTTTCATTCTGACATGTCAATCCATAAATAGCCTCCTCTACTGCCACAAGAGGCTTCTCTTATGCTGGAGGAGCAACACTTCATATTCCATCTTGGTAGCCTTCAACCTGACAGCATGAACATCAATTTCTCCAACTTCTAGTAATGATTTTTCCCTTCCCCTTCTCTCTTATTCAAATCCACACTCTGGCCCCCTCTTACTTCTCTTCTCCTCCTCTGCCTATCATCTCTATCTGGTGACCCTCCTCCTTCCCTTTCTCCCACGGTCCACTCTCCTCTCCTATCAGATTTCTTCTTCTCCAGCCCTTTACGTTTTCCACTCTTACCTCCCAGCATCTCACCTCATCACTTTCTGGTTTGTACTCCTTCCCTTACTCTATCTTCTTCTTTTGGCTTCGATCCCTTTCCTTTCCAGTCCTGAAGAAGGATCACTGACCAAACTGTCGACTATTTATTCCTCTCCATAGATGCTGCCTGACCTGCAGAGTTTTTCTGGCATTTTGTGTGTGTGTTGTTTTGGATCTTTGCTGTGAGGTTTTATTTTTGAAATTACTTTTCAGCAGGTGACTGCTGATGGCAAGTGAGATCTGTTAAAAATAAATATCACACCTATCCTTCCAACCTTTTCTCCAATAGCACTGCCCCACAACCAGTCTATGGAATTACACCTGGCTTATCTTCTACCTCTTGGAATCCTAATGGTGCTTTGGAGTCCATTCATCCCTTCAAATCTGTAGCACTTTCGTGTTAAACGACCCATAATCCCTTCTCTTTTGCATAGTATTTCAAGTTAGTTTCCTTTAAGCGCCAACGCAATTTTCTTTAAAAAATCTTGATTTCTCAAATATTCTCAAATTTCATAGTTCTTATATTTCCTATGGCCTTGAAGGAGAGCTTTCACCCAATCGAGTCCATGTTGGAACTTAAAGAAATCCCTTCCTCACTTTCACTCCCTTCAACGACTCTCTACAAACTCATGTTATCAGCATTATTACTTTGAATTTCAGATTTTAATTCCATTCCTCCACCCATTCCTTAGTAACCAATTCTCATTCATGTGCTCCTTAATACCACACCTTCATTTTCTATTCTCGCACTACCCTGCTACACCAGGCCTTATTGTGACTTCAATTATTAAGATCACCTATTTAATTTAACATTTTGAATATAGCCAGGTAAATTTACAGAACTAGATATTTTCATAGGTTCCACAATGAGGTGTTATGGTGAAGTTGTATAAGGTATTGGTGAGGCCTAATTTGGAGTATTGTGTGCAGTTTTGGTCATCTACTGTATGTAAATAAGGTTAAAAGAGTACAGAGGAAATTTACGAGGATGTTGCCAGGATTGAAGGACCTGAGTTACAGAAAAAAATTGAACAGGTTGAGACTTTATTCCTTGCAGCGTAGAAGATTGAGAGGAGATTTGATAGAGGCATACAAAATTATGAGGGGGATAGATGCAAGGAGGCTTTTTCCACTGAGGTTGGGTGGGACTACAACTGGAGGGCAAAAGGTGAAAAGTTTAAGGGAAACATGAAGGGAAACTTCTTCACAGAGGGTTGCGAGAGTGTGGAATGAGCTGCCAGCACAAGTGGCGCATTTGAACTTGAATTCAACATTTAAAGAAGTTTTGATAGACACATGGATGGTAGGGGCGTGGAGGAATTAGTCCCCATGCAGGTCAATAGGAGTAGGCAGTTCAAATGGCTCAGCATGGACTAGATGGGCTGAAGGGCCTGCTTCTGTGCTGTACTTTTCTATGACTCTACAAGTCTATCCCAACTAACAGACCCCCTTTTGAATATTCAATACTGGTATCAACTCCAAAAGCCTCTGAATACAAACTTTGAACACCTAAAATATACCCACTTTGTTACAGTGTTGAAGGATGGCTTCATGTGTATACAACTAATCAGGTTAAGTGACCAAAATTGATCTGTCCTGAACTGTGCATTAAATGGCAGGTCAATCAATCAATGCTGCCAGTTGCATCTCTGTCATTTAGGGCTACAGTGAAGGTCCACCATCCCTGTCTGTCCTTGGCCACTCAGATGTAGAAAGGATCTTCATTGCTGTTTCCGTTACAGTTTTGTTTTGCCCATCAGGGTTGTTAGCTCTGAGCTGAACCCCTGAACCTGGAGGAATGGTGGACCACTCCTGGTCTGACCTCTAAACTTTGACCTGTTTGGCATGGGTGTCCCTTCCAAGAGCCAAAGCATAAAGCCCTAACTGCAGGCAACATAGCTCTCTGGGTCATTGGGGCATGCAAGCCTCCAACTCCCGATGAAGTTATGGTCCTCTAGGAGGATTAAATGGCAGGTATATTTTGAGAATATGCTAATAGCAGGAACATTCATGTACGGTCTTCCTTTGTGTAGTTTCAATGGGACAGAATCAAAATGTCCCTCACCTAATGATTTGATTTCACTAGCCACAAAGAATCAGTTAGAAGCTAAGTTGTTACAGGTTTTATTCCCTGAAGATTGGTTCACATTTTAGTTAATCAATAATTATGTCGTCCATAATGTCATAACTCCAGAATGATCCCTAACAGGGATCATCAAAAGTAGTCAATTAACCAATCAGCTCAAACATCTTTGAGATGTGAGAGGAAACTGAAGCCTATGCAGTCACTGGTAGAATGTGCAAACTCCACATAGACAGTACCATGAGTGTGAGACAATTGCTCTACCAGCAATGCTACTGTGCTAAATAAACATAGACTTTTTGAGGAATCTTGTGCCTACAGCAAAGTCAGCCTCTGTTGACTCACTTATTCTCTTCTGAAATGGAAACAAGTACATTAACAACAGCGGAGCCACCCATTCACCAGTATACAGAGCAAGTTCAAGGCTACATGATGTGGGTGAATTATCTCAGACTCTATTATCAGAATATTGAGAGCAGCTTTGACAAAGCTCTTCAAAAGGAGTTTAACAGCATACACTGGAGTTAATGGTATGTAGATTGCTGGTACTTGACATTATTAGATCCACCCATCCATCATAGCAACAAATAAGTGAATAAATTATGGTGAAATTATCCATTGTATTGCAGGATATGTAGCATTCTGTTTTTAGAATGAAGACCAAATATTAACTGAAGCACTGATGCTCAGTCTTGGTCTCAAAGCAGCATCTGTGGCAGGAGACACGTCAGCACGTCCAGTCTTGGTCTAGAAGTAGCATCTGTGGCAGGAGACATGTCAACATGTTCAGTCTTGTTCTAGAAGCACAATCTGTGGCAGGAGACACATCAACACGTTACTGTCAAGGTGAAAGTTTATCAACAAGAAGCTGTTGTGATTTGGGAACAATGACTATTCAGCATATTACAACAATGCCTCAGATACCCTCCCAGTCCTGGCGCAGGGTCTCAACCTAAAACATTGACTATCCCCTCTGCTTCCACAGATGCTGCCTGACCCGAGAGCTCTCAGGAAGCTTGTTTTTTACCTCAAATACTAAATAAATTTATTGATTCAGAATGTACTTCATGGTTTTGTGCTGACAGTATTTAACAACTGCAAGCAAATCACATCACATAAAAAAGCAGCACCCTACAATGTTGTACAGTGCAAGGTAAACTATTTTAATATGATTATTATTGTATTAAAATGGTTTACCTATTGCTAAATTGAAAGGTTGAGCAAACTAGGGTTTTTCACTCTAGAGCAAAGGAGGATGAGAGGTGGCTTGAAAAATGTGTATGAGATGATAAGAGATAGTTTGGATAGCCATTTTCTCAGGATGCCAACAGGTAATACGAGAGAGAATCATTTTAAAATGACTTGATGAAAGTATTGGGGGGGCTGTTAATGGTAGTTTTTGTTTTACACAGAGAGTATTAAGTGTACAGTAGTGCGTTGCCGGGGATGGTGGTAGAGCCAGATAGATTAGTAACCTTTAAGATACTCTTAGATAAGCACATGGAAGAAAGAAAAATGGAGGGTTATTTGGGAGGAAGGGGCTAGACTGAATTTGGAGCAGGTTAAAAGGTCAGCACAACATTGTGTAACTCTGCCATGGATGCTCCCAAGCCCAGCTGCGAGATGAGGAGGCTAGCCAGCCCATCCCATAAAAATCCAGTGGTACAGAAATGCCAACAGATGCTCCAAAGATCTCATCCCTGGGAGAAGAAGGATACACCAAGAAGATGGGCTACACCTGGAGACAATGTTTAAGACTGGCTGAGGACAGAGGACTCTGTGACACACTACTGTCTGCAGCCTGTGCCCCAGCAGGGATGGCAGATTTAAATTAATATGTAAGTAACAACCCCATGTGCCAAAGTCCCTTTCCTGTGCTCTACTTTTCCACGTACCGGGTTCTATTGTTTTCAATGGAGTTTCTGAGACACTCTGCATTAACTTTAAGTGCCTTCAGTATGTGTACATTCAAATGCTCCAAGTGCACAAAAGCCAGCGGAGGCCATCAGAGATCAATAATGCAAGAAGAATTGGAGTCTCTCTGTGTTGTACCCAAAGTTACATTAGCAACAACTCCTCAGGCATGTTCCAAACACGGCAATGGCAATAATAAAAAAAAATCTCTAAGCCAGGTTCCCCAATAGGAACAGGGAGTGTGTGGAACAGAGGGACCAAGAGTACAAGAATATCATTCCCTGAAAGTGGCATTGCAGGTGGACAGGTTGGTAGGGAAGGCTTTTGGCAAGCTGACCTTCATCGTACAGGGCATTGAGTACAGACAGTGGGGTGTTATGTTGTTGCTGTACAAGACATTAGTGAGGCTGTATTTGGAATATTATGTTTATTTTTTTGCATAAAATCACAAGAGGCATAGATAGGGTGAATGCAAGTGATCGTTTTCCCACGGTTGGGGAAATCAGGACATAGGTTTAGGGTGAGAGGGGAGGGATTTAATACTGTTCTAAGTAAATTTATTACCAGAGTACATACATGTCACCACATACAATCCTGAGTTTCTTTTTCTGCGTGCATACTTAACAAATCTATAGAACGGTAACTGTAAACAGGATTTGTAAACTATAAACAAATTATGCAAACACAGATATAAATAAATAGCAATGAATAATGAGCATGAAATTCAACATAATGGAGTTCTTAAATGAGTGAAGTTATCCCCTTTTGTTCAAGAGCCTGGTGATTCCCTGAACCTGGTGGTGCAAGTCCTGAGGTACTTGTACCTTCTACCTGATGGCAGCAGTGAGAAAAGATCATGGCCTGGTTGGTGAGGATCTTTGACGATGGATGCTGCTTTTCTACAGCAACATTTCATGTACTCAACGGTTGGGAGAGTTTTACCTATGATGTACTGGGTCGATTCCACTACCTTTTGTAGGATTTTTCTATTCAAAGGCATTGGTGATCCCGTACCAGGCCATAATGCAGCCAGTCAGCACACTTTCCACCACACATCTAGAAGCTTTCCAAGGATTTTGATGACGTGCCGAATCTCTGCAGACTCCTGAGGAAGTAGAGGCACTGTTGAGCTTTCTTCACAATTACATTTGTAAGATGGGAACAGGACAGGTCCTCCAAGATAGTGACACCCAGAAATTTAAAGTTCTCCACCTCTGATCCTGTGATGATTACTGGCTCATGGACCTCTGGTTTCCCTCTACTGAAGTCCACAATCATTTCCTTGGTCTTATTGACGTTGAGTGAGAGGTTGTTGTTACTACACCACTCAGACAAAACTTCAATCTCCCTCCTGTATGCTGATTCATCACCACCTTTGATACGGCCCACAATGGTGTGTCATCAGCAAACTTGTATATGGTGTTGGAGCTGTACGTAAGTTGGGCTAAGTACACATCCCAGCGGTGCTCCTGTGCTGACGGAGATTATGGAGGAGATGCTTCTGCCAATCTGAACTGACTGGGTCTACCAGTGAGGAAATCCAGGATCTAATTGAACAAGGGGGTATTGAGGCCAAGGTCCTGGAGTTTACGGATTAGTTTTGAGGGGATGACAGTGTTAAATGTTGAACTGGAATTGATAAGGAGTATCCTGATGTATGCATCTTTGCTGTCCAGATGTTCCAGAGATGTGTGAAGAGCCAACGAGATGGCATCCACTGTAGACATGTAACTTTGGTAGGCGAATTGGTGCAGATCCAAGTCACCATTCAGAAAGGAGCTGATATGTTTCATCACCAGCCTCTCAGGACACTTCATCACTGTGCAGCGATAGTCATTTAGACAGGTTACTTTGCTCTTCTTGGGCACCGGTACAATTGAAGCTTGCTTGAAGCAGGTGGGTACCAGACACTGCCAGAGTGTGAGGTTGAAGGTATCTGTGAATATCTCCCAGTTTAGGATGGAACTATCAAAGATGTGTGACAGCTTCCTGGTACTTCAAAAACAAAGGAATTCAATTAAAACCAATACTAATAACATTTTCTTTGAAGTAAATTGTGGTAAACTATCACCGCAAACAATGAAGAAGCGAGTGAAAGCAAAGCAAATTCTTGAGATGTGCCCTGCTGGTGCCCTGCAAAATCGACGCACTTGGAGTTGGAGCCATGCTGGTTGGAGTGAGTGATTTGGAGGGGTGAAGACGGGTCAGAGGAGTTCCGATGCCCATCCAGCTGCCCACATGTGAGGGTGAATCGTTGTAAATGCCAGGCCAAACTGGAGAGGTCAACAACGGCTTCTGTAGCAACAAAATCCAGGTGTGATGCCAGTCGCTGGGTGGCATGTTCAAGGCCCAGAGCGATTCGCCGCAGTGAGGCCCAGGACCTAATACGAGGTACAATCTGCTGTTTGGACAATCTAAATGTCAGCCCAGATAGACTGGAAAGGCAGGGTGTCGAGAGTCGGGCAAGATTGGATCACTCCGGGTGCCAAACTGATTTGGAGAGGTTGAGAACAGCTCCTTCAGCTGCACAATCTATGCCCGGAATGGTTCCCCAGCAGTCAGGCCAGGTCCTAGAGCAAGGTTTGAATAATTTAAATGCCAGCCCAGATAGTCTGGGCGCTCCTCTCTCCACAACATTAAGCCGTGAGACTGCCCCCTGCTGCTGTGCTTCACTTCTGCCAACTTTGCGGTGATTTGCCCTGCTGATATGATGAACTGAAATCCGAGGCTTTGGGCCTGCTCCGGGGATTTGGATCTAAGGACTCAATTTTGTTCGGAATGCTGTTCCTCTTGCTTGTTTCTATTGATTATATGATTTGTTTTGATTTTTTTTCCCTCTTTCTCTGTGGGCACTGGAAGATTGATCTTATCTTTTTTAAATTGGGTTATTTTGGTTCCTTGCTTTGCGACTGCCTGTAAGCAAACAACTCTCAAAGCTGTATAATTTGTACATTCTTTGATAATAAATGCATTTTAGAACTTTGAATACACCAGCCTTCACCACAAGTCTTCAGTATTTGGATAAGTACTACTAATAAGAAGCAGAGGGACAAATTTTTCACACAGTGAATGGTCTGTATACGGAAAGAGCTGCCAGAGAAAATGGTTAAGGCAGTATGCTAATAACATTTAAAGGACATTTTACCAGCACATTGTAAAGGAAGGACTATAGCAGGAGGTTCCCAACCTTCTTTATGCAATGGACCCCTAGCAATAATCAAGGGGTCCATGGATCTGAGGTTTAAAGGGATATGGATCAAACGTCGGCAAGTGGGACAAGCCCATGAGAATCATGGTCAGCATCTACCAGTTGGGCTGAAGGGCCTGTTTCTGTGTTGTATGACTGTTAGGGTTGCCAACTGTCCCATATTAGCCGGAACATCCCGTATATTGGGCTAAACTGGTTTGTTCCATACAGGACCGCCCTTGTCCCAAATTTCCCCCGCTAAGGTAGAGCGTTCCTATGAAACCGTTCGTAAACTGAAATGGTGTAAAGCGCAGAAGCAATTACCATTAATTCATATGGGAAAAATTTTTGACTGTTCCCAGACCCAAAAAATAACCTACCAAATCATACCAATAACACATAAAACCTAAAATAACACTAACATATAGTAAAAGCAGGACTGATATGATAAATACACAGCCTATATAAAGTAGAAATAAGTAATGTACAGTGTCTCAGAATCGGGAAGATTAAGCCAAAACCGATTTGTAGAAAAAATCGGCATGTACACGCATGCGCCCATCACACATGCGCACACAGGTGCCCGCGCAAGGCTTCGTAGTCACGGTCGTCTTTCTCGGGGTAAACACAAGTGTCCCGTATTTGACTGCTACTTTTGTCCCTTATTTGGGAGTGAGAAAGTTGGCAACCCTAATGACAGGGATTCCATGACTCTATAACACAGAAAAGTACAAGGATTCTAACTTAATGGATTGAATTGGATGAGAAATCAGAAACAAGGCTTGACTCCATGTTTTCAGTCGCACCAGCTGTTTTACACCCGATAGCACTTCAGAATGCCTGTGCAAGATTATCAATTTCCCTCATGTACAGCTGCACAGATTTGTAGTACTACAAAGATTTTATACATACAATTGAAGAATATGAATAATTTTATTACCGTGATTAATTTACTTTAGTTTATTCTGAAGTTGTCAAAATTGACAACAACAATCAATGGCTATGCAAACACTTTCATGGAAGGAAATATCCCATAAGAATAATTGTGAAAAGAAAAGCTAAATGTAGAGGAACTGCACAGATGTGAAATTATACTGGGTGAATATTAACAAGATGGTGCACAATTAGGCACATGAATTTTATTTATCTATCGTTATAATGTTAAAATATTTATGGCAGAATACTGGGAATTTCATTCACAATGAACACTTGTGAATTAATCGGTACATATTGTCGGACCTTTAGGCACTATCAGGCTCTCAACGGTGCTAATGGCTTCAGAATTGGTCATAAAATGCAGGTTATAACCGCCACATTACCTTTACACTTCGATTCCATTTCACACATTTTCAGATCATAGCAGGATCTCATCTCTGTAACCTCCTCCAGCCACACAACCATACGCAAATTCTGCCTTCCTCCGACTCTCATCCTCACCCAGTCGGGTGAAGTTGCCTCACTTCTGGTGGTCGCGCTTTGAATGGCAAGGCCTAATGCTTTGAAATTACCTCCCTAATCTCAAAGTTCAAAGTACATTTAATACCAAACTATGTATACAACCTTAGGATTTGTCTACTCACACAAAACAGAGAGACCTCATAGAACCTATGAAAAAAAACACCCGATGTGCAAAAAGAAAATTGTGCAAACAATAAAAAGCAAATGAAGTAACATTCAAAGCTAAAGTTCATGAAAATGAGTTCACGGCCACAAAGCCAGTTGCAGGCTACAGCTTCAATTCAGCATAGAGATTAGTAAACCTCGCGGAGTAGCAAGCTGAACACCAGCCATTCCTCGCCTCTGGCCCCAACATCCTGACCTTTTCAATCTGGCCCGCTGCTTAAATCAGCCAAACCGGCATGTTCCTCACTCGCGGACCTGGGCCCTGCCTCTTCGATAGGCTCACGGGCCCAGGCCTTACCGCCTTTGTTCAACCCATGCCCAACCTTCCAATCTGGCCCGGCACTTAAATGGGTCAAACATTGGCTCATTCCTTGCTTTCGGGTCCAGGCCATGCCTCCTCAACTCTGTCTCAGCTTCAATGGTCTGCTTCGAATCGTCTCCAAGCCTGCTCCAGCAAAAGCCATGCATTGTCTCGTTCCTCGTGCTCGGGCCCATGGGTCTGCCACCTCAGTTCGGTTCCTACACACCATACCACAACTGTCCTGGGCCTTCAAGACTTCAGTTCACACTAGAAAAATGCCAGGTTGTACATCTCCAAAAGGGAAGTTTCATTGCAGTGATCGTTTTGCAGAAAAAGTGTGATTAATACTGTAGTTAGTAGTTCTGCTTGCTGCCAGTAAGTTATCATTGTGCACCAGTGTCATCTTTAACCAGAACCTCCTCAGGATTGCCATCTCTTTTTCTTCCTTGGGGATGCTCCTTAAAGCTTTGGTCATCTGATTTGATTCACTGACATGGTGTTGTATGTTATGAGTTCTGACACCCTCTGGTCTGAAGTATTATCTGTGTCTCCCCACTTGTTACATACACCTGTTAGGGTGCATTCTCCAGTTACCTTGTAAGGTAATCTTAGCCTTCAGCCAGGAGCAGATGTCATCAGGTGGTTCCTAACCTTCACTGAGTGTTTCGACCCTTAATCATGACACTCTCCAGTTGGTGGGCCGGCAGTGGTGGCCAAATCACTGCTCGTCTGCTCCTGGCTTCCAACTTCCCTCCTCTCACCTACTCCAAATCCAACAAGAAGCTCGTTCTGCCTCTTCCCCCATCCTATGAGCTGCTTGTTTTTTGCTCCTTTCGTCCAGGCCCAGATCAGACAACAACCGTCATGCTGATTTGGCTGGGAAACCTCTGCAGGCGATCTCCACAGGGAACAACCACGCCTGCCATCCCTTGTCTTTACACTCCTGCACTAAGGGCTGGCACTTCAAGGCCTTTCTTTCGTGGGCCTCTTCCCATCCCTCCTCCCACGGCACAGTCAACTCAACCAAAATTATTTTCTTGTCTTCCGTTGACCACAGTACAATGTCCGGGCGTAGGGTTGTCTGCACCACATCCTGCATTCTCTTTACACACTGAGGTTCTGATTCCTGCATTCTCTTTACACACTGAGGTTCTGGTTCCTGCAATCCTTTGAAGCTCTTAGTCCAACCTCTGTCCTGATCTTAGTCCAATATCCAACGGGAAATGATTCACTTTTCTCTCACAGATGCTGGAATTTTTTTTTTACTAATTTAGTTCTTCGCTTTGTCTCATAGCAAATGTTTCAAGTTTTTGATAATGATGTGGTTCTCCAGCAAAACAAAGTACAACATGCCAATCAGCCTCAGAGAATAGGTTTGCTTTTGTTTTTGTCCAAATAGAAAATGTCTGTGAGAAGAGGCTAAATGTTATGTTGGTATGAATAACGAAACAGGAAAAGTTCCAATTTCGCATCAAGCCTGGATCTAAACAGCTGTGATGACAATATCATTATCCCATAAAGGTTCACTCGCACAGGCCATGTGCTGTCCTGGAAGAGGTGAATAAGCAGATAGTCATCCAAGCTACACAGGGAAATAAAATTATTTCACCGGTTGAAACTCAGCCAGGAGACCAGTCAGAATCTGACCTCTTTTCAATAAAGAGCCAACTTTAACTTGTGGGTTATGTTAAGTAATTTCACAATGATGCACTGCTGTGCTTTGCCTTGCTCTTTAATCACCAACTAGGTTGGGATACTGCCCAGTAACAATGTTTCACATCCAGATTCATTGAGCTTTTTGAAGAAGTTCTCCTTTTGAATTTGGTGATTATTTCCGAATTGGCAACTGTGCAGGGGAAACCTAGGAGTGGCAGATAAGCATCTCACTTTACGAGTTAGATGCTTCCCTTTGAAGAGAGCCTTCCCTTTGAAGGCTTTTTCAAGCAAGAAATGTGGACTTCATCCTTGCTATCTATAGCTTCATTACACAGCAAGTAGCAGCTGTCTTTGATCTACTTCCAGGGCCACAAGCATAATGCGGAGAAATGGTATGCTCCTGATATTTATATCATACCTCTGAATCCAAGCAAGACAGTTTTTACCTCTTGACAGCAGGTCCTCCCCACCCACCACAGTATTTATTAAGCACTTCAGCTATTTCCGAAGACTTCCTGGGCTTTTTATCATCATTTTCTTTTCACTTTGGGGTTCTTGTTGATTTTTTTGTGTTCTATCACTGAGCAGCAGTGAACCATCTAATTGGCCTATCAGAGTTCTCTTTGGGAAATAGATGACTTGATCAGCATTTCTGATCTGGTTATTGTTCACGATTGCACTTAATAAAAAAAATCCTGTCATTGATTCAGTGACTTGGCATATCAACACACACTTTAACAATAGCTTCAGTACCTGCAGATATTGGGGTAGATTGCATGACAATAAATATCTTCCCTGACTAGCCTTTCCCTAAATGACTTTCATTAAAAGTTTGAACTACTTATAATATAGATGCTCATGACAAATAAAGCCAGTGACTAAAGTGAGTGGTGGTTGACGTAACATTATTATAGCGCCAGGAACCCAAGTACCATTCCCATCATAACCAATAAGGGGTTCATATGTTCCCCTCATGTTCGTGTGGGTTCTCTCCAAGAGCTCCAGTTTCCTCACACATTGCAAAGACGTATGAGTTTCCCAATGACTACGTGGATTTCCTCTAGCTGTTCCAGTGGTCTTCTACATTCCAAGATATGTGGGTTAGGAGGTTAATTGATCACATGGGTCTAACTGGGCAATTGGTCTCATTTGGCCAGAAGAGCCTGTTACCATGTTGTATTTTCAAATTAAAACAATAAAATAAAGCATAGAACTTAGAATACTACAGCACAGTACGGGCCTTTTAACCCACGATGTTGTGCCGAACTTTTAGTTTACTCCATGATCAATCTAACCCTTGCCTCCTACACAGTCCATTACCCTCCATTTTCCTTACATCCCTTTGTCTAGCTAAGATTCTCTGAAATGTCCCTAATTTATCATTCTCTACCACCAGCTCTGGCAGAGCATTCTAGGCACCCACAATTCTCTGTGTAAAACACCCATCTTTGACACCTCCCCTAACGAGCAGAATTTGTCTCATCCCTCGCGATCCCTGCCCACTCAAACACAGAGAGCTGGTGCTTCACAATCGGAAGGCATAGAGCAAGATGTAGCAAGCAAAACACAACTGACTGGTTACTGATGTCCCACCTGTAAGGAGCTCTTTATGCCTGTTTGGAGAGCAGGAGAGCATTGCGGTCTGAGGTTTGTAGAGCACTTGAACTTGTTAATTGGTGCTTAACGAGAGTCATTAATCATTTAGTTTTCCCTGAGTTGTTTTGGAGCAACGCATTCTTTTTAATGCAGTCTCCTGGTTCTTTCCGTTTAAACTTGTTAAGTTTATTTTGATAGGCTTGGGGATTCTGTGTTGCTTGTATTATTTAAGCAGATATCTGATTACTACTAATAGTGGGGTCCTGGTTTTGAGAATGTTATGTCTTGCAGCGGGCTGAACCACTGATGCTCTGTTGGAATCCTTATGAATAAACTCAGGTCACCGTCTTTACATCAGAGTCTATCCTTCCTCTGCACTTGGGTTCCGACATTGCCCACACACAACGTGACACCCACCCATCTAACACCCCTTGACAGGTAGAACTGGGGGCAAAGCCTTGTCTCCTGTCAAAGTTGCCAAAACCTAATAGATGTTTTTTAAAATATCTATGATAGTCAGAAACATTTCAAAAATAATACAATTGTTATAAATAATTAAAACTTGGACAAAGTGACACAGTAGTGGAGTGGCTAGCACAACACTTTACAGTACAGGTGACCCAGGTTCAGTTCCCGCTGTTGCCCGTCGGAGTTTGTGCATTCTCCCCATGTCTGTGTGGGTTTCCTCCAGGTCCTCTGTTTTCCTCCCACAGTTCAAAGGCATGCTGGTTGGTCGGGTAATTGGCCATTGTAAATTGTCTCGTGATTAGGTGGGGACTAAATCAGAGGATTGCTGGGCGGCGCGGCTCAAAGGACAGGAAGGGCCTATTCCACACTGTAGCGCAATAAATAAATATTTAAAATAATGATAGACGTTGAGAAACAAACATTGATGTGGTGGAATGAGTGGTCTGTCACTTGGTTCATTTCGAAATGGTCTATGTATGTCTAGGCCGGATATACCTACCTGCAAGATAAGTGTCCACCTGCACTTGTGTCCATCAGCAGGCTTGTGTGAGAGACAATTCACAATTTTGAAATATCAACATTACAGTAACAAATAGGTGCCGAATATTCAAGTTCTATCCCAAAGACTCTGGAAATGCACACAGTTGAAGCAATTGACAAAGAACTCCGGAAGAGCATGACTTTCAGATGATTGGAGGAAAATATGGGGAGGAGGGGTGGCAAACGTAGTTTTTTTTTCACACTGAGAGTGGGAAGTGCGTGGAAAGCATTGCCAGGATTGTGATGGAGGCTGATGCATTAGGGACATGGATGCAAGAGAAATGCAGGGCTATGTGAGAGGGAAGATCTTGGAGTAGGTTTAAAGATTGGTACAACATCACGGGCCAGACGATCTGTACTGTGCTATACTGCTCGATGTTCTATGTTTACTTCTCCAAACAAAGAAGCTGACACTACATTGGAAGCCCCTGTGTGAAGGAATAATTTGTTTATATCAATCTCATGGCATCTCATATCAATATGCGTTTAGCTCCCTTCAGTAAAGGAATACAGATAGCCTAAGAAATCTTGAAGATTGTATTTCGCTGCATGAAATGTAACCCCATTGTTAACATATAATCCCATCAAAACTGGCTTCCTACATGAAACTCTATTGCAAGCATAAACCGTTGTGTACGTTGAAATTGAGTTTGATCAGCTAGACAGCAATTCTAAATTGTGATTTTACAGCATTTTAAATTTGTCTCAACGGGTTGACATAGCTATCAGAGGAAAGGGAACTGAAGTCATGATTGCTCAGGCCAGTAGATGATGGTGATTGAGAAACCTAGCATGAGATCAAAGACAACATATACAAAATGCCAGAGGAACTCAGCAGGGCAGGCGGCATCTATGGAAAAGAGGACAATCCTGCTGAAGGGTCTCAGCCCGAAAAGTCGATTGTATTTTTTTCCATAGATGCTGCCTGGCCTGCTGAGTTCCTCCAGCATTTTGTGTGTGTTGCTCTCGGATTTCCAGCATCTGCAGATTTTCTCTTGTTTGATCAAAGAGGGAGCTGCTATTATGGATATTAATGACTACTAGAGTTTACCTTTAATGTAAAATCTGTGAGCCAGTAGGACAGTGTAGAAGATGAGGATGAAGTGGTCCGTTATCAAAAGGAGTGCCATGTTAGACTATTGACTTTATGGACCCTTGAGTCAATCGTGAATACTTGGGAGTCAGCTGAGAGCACAGGGCAACAGAGAAAGCCAACATGCTGTCTGCTGTCACATTATAGCTATGATAACCTCTGTATCATCACAGAGCAAGAAATTCTAGATTCTTCTTATTTATCAGCTCCCTAAGCAGGACTTCTCTGTAATTCAATCAGGGACCCATTGTAAGCCAGAGGGCTGCAGCTCACTGTCGGATCAGGATGTCATATATCCAGTAGTCCCACACTTCATTCTGTTTGCCAGTCCTTATGCAAGGTTTCAAACCAAAATGGCCACAGTTTCTCTCCCCACATTTCCTTCCTGCTGCGTTTGTCCAGACGATTGTTAGTTGCTCCAGAATCCAGCATCTGCAGTCTCTTGTGTCTATTTCTTCATTGTGTTTTCTCGTTCTCAGCCAGAGGCACTCAAGAATTGTGAATGTTGCCCTTCAGTGATAGCATCTCATAACTATATCATGTTTTACTAAGTCTCCTCCACTGCACGAGCAAAACTTGGAGATGCTGGAAATTCAAGCAACACACACAAAACACTGGAGGAACTCAGCAGGCCAGGCAGCATCAATCCTCCATGCCATACTGAATTACCGGTTAATACTTGCTTCACTGCAGAAAATAGCATATTCTGAATAGGAAAGTCAAAGTCTGAGGAAAGACTTCATCACCAATACTTACACTTCCATTTTAAATGACTTTGCGGTATTTATAGTTTACAGGTTACAGTAACGAAAGAAGAACCAGTACTCAATCAATTCTGCACAGTATGGGCACTTAAACTCAGCTGAATGCTGTATTAAGCCTGGTGTAAAAATGAATTTAACTTGGCTTCAAAACTTTCTTTCTGTCTCATTTCCCTCTGAAGCATGCAGGGAAATAAAAATAAAGCAGGACAGAGAGTGCCCGAGGGCAACTTTGTTGGCAACTTGATACTGTTACAGCGTGGCTTGAGCACATTCAGCCTATCAATGTCATATCAGCTCTCTGCAGGTACAATTTCAATATTTTCAGTCCACTTGTCTTTTGGAAGTAGAGTAGTACAGGCAAGCATTGTTGATACCGGTAACAAATAAAATAAAAACAGAAAATATCTGAAAAGCTCTCTGATCCTGATCTGCTGTGTGTTTCTACCTGTCTTTGTTTTTATTTCAGAATTCCATCATCTGCAGGCTTACATTTTTAAGGACAGTAGGTCTACTTCATTTTTTTCCTGAAAGAACACTGGAATATGAGTACTGGAGCAAGAATGGGCCGTGTGCTCCCTCAAGCCTCCTTCACAATTTAATTAGGTCATAGCCTTCCTGGTGACAGCCTCAGTGTTTCCCCACTTGTTCCCACAACTCTGCAATCAGAAATTCCAAAGAGACCGACACCCATATCGGAATGGTAACAAGAAGTCAATGAGTTTAGGTGGCGTCTTCTCCAATTGTGGATCATAATTTGGTGTGACGTGTCCCTGCTCTCCAGTTGGCCAGCCAATGGCTTTAGCTGCACGTCTGCCCAGTTCCAACTAAGTGGCTAGGATTAGGATGGCTCCCTTTGTTCAGGAATTCAGCCGAGCAGCTGAAGCTCAAAGGGGAGGAAGGTAGCCTTGAGGAAAAGAGTAACGAACTCCAAATAAGCTGTAAAAATTGAAGCATTAAAACAGCTAAGAAATAAAATCCCAGGGAAAACCAACAGCCAGTGTGTCTAAAGATTAACAGATATCAACATTAATGTGAGAGGAGAAAAAATTGAAAGAGAATTGAGGGGCAACTTCTTTAGACAGAGGGTAATGCTTATATAGAATGAGCTGCCAAAGGAAGTGACTGAGGCAAGTACAATAACAACGTTTAAAATACATTTGGATAGGTACATGGATATGAAAGATTTAGAGGGATATGTACATAATAGGGGGAAATGGGACTAGCTTAACTTGACATCTTAAACAGGCTGGTCTGAAGGGCCTCTTTTATATAACCATATAACAATTACAACACAGAAACAGGCCATCTTGGCCTTTCTAGTCCTTGCCGAACGCTTACTCTCACCTAGTCCCACCGACAGCTTTGTGGGCATTACTCTATGACTTTGTTGATATGAATGAAGTAATGTTGAATAATTGTCAAAAAATGCAACCATATTTTCCTCCAAAAAATCCAATTATTGTTTAAAGTTCCAGTGTTTAAGGAGCTTGCCACAACTAAACATAATTTTTATTTTATTTGTCCATCAAAATCCCACTCTGACAAATCTGTCCATGCCTCCTGCGCCGTTCCAATGAGGTCGCATGTAACCCCAAGGAAAGGACTGGGCACGTTGCAACTTAAGGATCTCAACACTGAATTCAAACAATTTTACTGAACTTGCTTTCTGACCTGCTGATTGTTTCTAACAATTTCTGTTTTCATTTAAGTTTTCCAGCATCTGCAGTTTGGTTTATTTGCAATCTATTTTTCAGTTTGTATCAGAACTGGCCAGCGTTATCGATCTGCAATAGTAACTGTTCTCTCCAAATAGCCATCTCTCTCCATAGATGCTGTTCAATCTGCAAGACCTTTCTAACATTCTTCTTGTGCTTTCAATTCTCTTCAACAGTTCCAAACTCTTTCTCACAGTTCTTAGATATCTCCTTGGTCCTCCTCTTTCTCTAACTTCTCTCATTAAACAATCAGGCTTACAGCATACTAAACATGGAGATCACCACAGCAACCTGGGTCTCACCCCAACAGGAAGTCATAGGTTAAGGGTGAATGGAGAAATTTTAAAGGGAAACATGATGGGTAACTTTTCCGCTCAGAGAGTCCTGAAGTGTGGAATGAACAGCAGCAGAAGTGGTGGATGTGGTTTCACTTTCAACAGTTAAGAGAAGTTTGGATAAGTACATGGAAGGGATGGGCATTGAGGGGTCCAAGTGCAGGTTGTTAGGACTAGGCAGAATAATAGTTTGGCATGGACTAGATAGGCCACGGGCCTGTTTCTGTGCTGTAGTGTTCTATGACTCTATGACACTATGTTCCCTTTGTCTAATCCACAGCTCTCCTATCATGTCTGCAACTTATAGCTGTTTAATAAATATGCTGACATGTACTCTGTCTCCAAGTGGAGTTGTTGTGTCCTCCCTGTGATGGTTGTGGCTTCCTCCAGTGACCTTTTTGATAGGAATGTGTACAGAATAGTGAATACTCAGTATCCAATATTGTAAATCTAACATCTCGCAAATATAGCGGCGTATTGAACTAAATGGATAACATTTTTATTTTGAAACTGTGGCCAAGACAATAAGAAATCAAATTCAGCCAATATATCCTCCTCCACTGAAACAACAAGTTGCATTGCTTCCTTTCACCGTCAGCCAGATACAACAGCCCAACTGCTGAACACTGTGTAGGACTCATAATGACACAGCGACGTCTTCAGCAGAAGATGACTCTGGCATATGCAAGAGAAATTACTGTCACGGAAGAAGAAACCTAACATAAGAGCACCACTTGGCAGGAAGATTTATTTTTAGTGTTTGAAATTTAAAATAATTTTAATACTTCTCCCAAGAGCATGCAATCCACAATGCACAGCGCTGTTGGTGAAGAAAATGCAGTCATGTTCCTTAATATCCACAAGGGCTAGCTGTGATATACTCATTGTCTTCCTTGATTTTGTTTTAACAGAGATGGAAAGGATTGTGTAATATAGGGGGACACTGCTGTGACAGCATGGTGGATTGGAGATACATCTCTACTTTCCGCTAGCCTGCAGGTCACCTTAGGCAGCTGCTTAGCCCCCCACCCGATCAGGGTCACATGAAGCTATGGGAGCAGGTGGTGCACATCACAAGTTCTGGTTATGCCAGACATTCAATCTCTGAAGAGTATTGATAATGGCTGGGGGTTACCCATCTCAAAAAGACACTGCCCAAAAGAAGGCAATGGTAAACCCCTTCTGTGGAAGAATTTGCCAAGAACAATCATGGTCACTATGATTGTGTATGGCATATGACACAGATCCTAATGACAATGATGATTGTTGTGAGAATATATGTCAATGTGGAGTTAGAGATTTCTTTGTTTTTGGTTTTGTATCAGCAACCATTGAGAATTCTGGGATGTGATGGTTTCACATTTAGCAACAAGGCTGCCGTGACTTTTCAGCCAGTTAGCTTGGCCTTCTCAATCCAATCTTGGGCCTGTGCCTGTGGCACAGGTAAAGAATTGTCATTGATGCCAAGCTCAAGTTTGTCTCCAAAGCTTAGATTCATAGAGTTATACAGCATAGAAACAGGCCAAACTCATCCATGCTGACAAGGGTTTATATCTGAGCAAGTCACATTTTCTTATGTTTGACCCATAGCTCTCTAATCCCAGGTTTCCCAACCTGGGATCCATGGACTGCTCAGTCACTGGTCGTGGTCCATGGCATAAAAATATTTAGGGACCCCTGCTCTAGTCCTTTCTTATCTATATACCTGTCCAAATGCCTTTTAAACATTGTATTTGTATCTGCCTCGGTCCCTGGTGCTCACAATCAGACTGGTTCCTGACCCCAAGGTCAGGCTGATGTAGGCTTGTCCTTGGTTCCCAGAACTGTCATCAGGAGGACCTTGAGACAGATCATGAGTGATCTAGCTCTGACATTGCTTGGGATCTGAGGTCATCATTATTGGGGGTCTAACATTGGTAAGCTTTACATGTTCAGGCTCATTATTGGTGGTCCATGTCACTTCAAGCCAGAAATCTGATGGCATTCTATCTGGTGGATAGAAGCTGTTACAAGATGATTGAATGGTTCCTTAGTACAATAAGAAGGACTCTTGACCTCACAATCTACCTCATAAAGATTGCACTTGTAACTTATCTGACTCCTAACCTCACAATCTATCTTGTAGATTTTAACCTTCCCCCTTATTCTTTACCTCATTGGACTCTTGACCTCATAATTGACCTCGTAAGTTGTGACCTTACTAGGTCTAGCTACGCAAAGTTTTCTCTGTAATGGTAGCACTTCATTCTGCATGCTGCTGTTGTTTACCTTGTTTTTGTTATTGTTGGTATTGTTTTACCTTGAATGGGCAAAGAAGTGGCAGATGGAAAGAGTTCAAAGGAGGTTTCAATGGCTTGTCATATGAAGAGTGTCTGATAGCTCTAGGCTTATATTCACTTAAATTCAGAAGAATGATGGGTGACCTAATTGAAACCTATCAAATGATGAAAGGCCTTGATAGAGTGGATGTGGAGAGGATGTTTCCTGTGGTGGGAGAGTCTTGGACCAGAGGGCTCAGGCTCAGAATAGAGGGGCATCCTTTTGGAACGGAGATGAGGAACAATTTCTTCAGTCAGAGAGTGGTGAATCTGTAGAATTCATTGCCACAAGCAGCTGATCTTTACGTATATTTAAAGCAGAGCTTGATGGATTCTTGGCTTGTCAGGGCATGAAAGGATGCTGGGTGAAGGCAGGAGATTGAGGCTGAGAGGAAAAATGATCAGCCATGATGAAATGGCCTCTTTCTGCCCTGATATCTTATGGTCTTATACTGTTGTAATGAATTGATCTGTGTAAACAGTATGCAAGCAAGTTTTCACTCTACCTCAGTACATGTGACAATAATAAACCAAGTTGTAGCAAGTTGTTGCCAATGGGTGGACCACAAGGATCAGACTCCACCATTGGTGGAGCTGATGATTTCATCTCCATGATTGAGAGAGGCCGATGGGCTCAACTCTACCACTCGGTGGAGCTGATGAGCTCATCTTCACGATTGGGTGGGGTTGATGAACTCAACTCTACCAGTGGGTGGGGCTAATGAGCTCAACTCCAAGGGTCTGGGCCTTGAGATCCACCCAGTGTTCAAGTTGAGGTGGAAGGACCTGGGCCCATTGCTACTGTGACTAAGAACCCAGGATGTGGTCTGTGGGATTGCATAGAAAATGAATGAGTCAAGTTTTTGCCTTAAGTCTTTAGTTACAGCCTCCATTGCTCTCCTCCCTGTCATTGTGAAAGGTAGGTTTATTGGGTGAACAGGGTGACAATATCTCCTTTAAAGCATCTTTTTCATTTAGTATCCTGAACTCTCAGAAGTTTTAGAAAAAAATTGGCAACTCCTATTGATAATATACAGAACAGACAACTTTCTTTTCTAATGTGAAATGTCCTGTGCATTGCAAGACTGTTGCCAATATTGAGACTTCTCGGATTTGTTTTGTTTTGAACTGGAGCTCAGTCTTTCCTCTCAGGTGAATATGATCAAACCTCTTGCAATTATCAAAGAAGCAGCATGAAATTTTCCTTCCTGGCCAATATCTTTCGAATGGACTATTTGGTCATTATAACATTGCCATTTAAAGGTCTTACTGCGTACAAATGAATTTCTGCATTTCCTATATCTCAGCAGTGACCATACTTTATTAGCTACAATGTACTTTCTGATGCACTGAGGACAAAAAAAATCAATATAAATGTAAATTCATTCCTGCACTGCAAACAGATAAAATTGCTCGTTTTGCTACAAAAATGACTTCATATCAAAACTCCCTCATTGGCTGTAAAGCTCTTTGGAAACTCCTCAATTGCAAATTATTCTTTCTTCCGGAATCATCTGGTTTATAAGCAATTGCTTGTTTGGCCAGGTAATCTGCTAATTAAAGCAACACACATAAAAGTTGCTTGAAATCCAGAATCTGCAGAATTCCTGTTGTTTTTGTAATCTGCTAATTAAGGCCAGATAGCTCAAAATCTGATCTAAAGTCAATAAATCCTGAGCAGAGTGTGTTTTGCTTTACTGATAATGGTGAGTAGATATCACATTTACAGTAATTATATGTTCATATTTGTATTGTACAATGATGGTCATAGGTTATCGAATATAAATACATTAACCTATGGATTTCAAGGGTCATTTCCAGTGAGGCTCTCCTTTTCACCTGTCCAAGCACCAGCAGAAACATTAGTAATACCTGTTAAGTGGTTAAATGTATCATGGAAGGATATTTTCTAGTTACTCGGCATTAATGCACACCCTCTGAAATTTACCTCCTTACTTTCACTACATAATAGCACTGCCTCCAAGGGCATGGGCTTTGTTAAAGGGAATGTTGCTAACTGGTCTGGTAGGAGTTGGGATTAACAAAATAAGAAGTTGCAGATGCTGGAAATCTGGAGTAAAGACAAAAATGTTAGAAACATCCAGCATGTCAGGCAGCAGCTGTGGAAGAAGATCCAGAGATAATGTTTCAGACTGCAGGCCCTTTATAGGAATTCTGACACATATGACCATATAAAGAACAATAGTCTGTATGCAACACACACAAAATACTCAGGAACTCAGCAGGTCAGGCAAAAATTGGTCCAAAATCGAAACAAATTGCTGCCAGCCTGTGACTCCGGATCAAGTTGTTATACCTATGTGGCATGCCCACAGCTCAGTGAGTGCTCAAAGAGTTGATTTCCTTATTGCGATCCTTTATTGACAATTAGCAAACGTACAATTTAGCATTATTGAGCTCGTGGTCAGGAAAGATACGACCTCCGCAGTACCAAGCTGCAAACTACGGCAAAGTAAGCATGAACACATAACGTATTCCCTTCACTTTTACCACGACGCCACTAATGTGACTAGTTACTGTAATAAATGTGATAAACGAGCATCACAGAATGCATGGCTCCTGCAGGCACCATACATGGAAATGAACAAACAGTTGATGTTTTGCGCCAAGACCTTTCTTCAGGACTGAACATCTGCAGAATTTTCTGAATTTCTCGTGTTAATTTTATCATATGATGTAGGTTACAGTTTTTCAGGACCTCACTATCTTCTGCCATGTCTGGTATCAGTCTATTATAGGCTGGGACTTGAAATCTGAGCTTGTCTCTGACACTGGCCAGCTTAACTTGTATACACCATGGATAGGTTAAGACCTCTTCTGGGAAATAAATTCCAACCCCCCCCCTCCCTCTATTCCTCACTCTGACCTTTTACCTCTCACCTGCCTATTTTACTACCCCCTTGTCCCCTCTTCCTTCCCTTTCTCTGCTCTCCTATTATCTTCCCTCTTCTCCAGCCCTTGACCTTTCCCATCTGCCTGACTTCACCTATCACCTTCCAGCCAGCCTCTTCCCCCTCCCCTCCCCTGATGTTTTATTCTGGCATCTTCCCCCTTCCTTCTCCATCGTGAAGAATGATCTTGGCCTGAAATGTTGATTGTCTATTCACTGCCTAAGCTGCTGAGTTCCTCCTGCATTTTGTCTGTGTTACCTCTTTACCACGTACTGTTTGTAATATGTTACCCCAATGAAGAATGCAGTTTCTTCCCAGAAGTGGTATTGGTTTTTACAGGTGAGTTGTTGAATACCATGTACAATCCAGTCTTTAGTGAATGACTCCTTTAAGTCTGTTAAACTATGGTTATCCGTTAATAGATAGAATTCTATAGCCCCTAATTACTACAGAACGAGTTGGCCAGCTTTTCATTGTAGGCAGATTACAGTGTGCTTGTAATGCCTCCAGTGCATTTTCCAGAGTTTTATTTGAGGATTTTATGACATGATACAATTCTCTACCCTTGTGACTACTAAGATAGAATATCATGCTCATTTTCATTTCTTTCTGTTTTTCTAGCTCAGCCAATTTAATATATAGTGAGTTGTTTTGTCACCACTGTCTCCATACTTTAAACTTCTTATCACCCTGGAAACAATTTCTATGATTTAGTATTTTGCTTTATTCACGTAACTTGCCTCCCAGGAATACATGCTATCTTACAAAGAAGAGACCCTGTCAGGTGATCAGTTCAGATTCAAGCACTATATCAAAATTCTGTTTCATCCGTCAGTATTTGACACTATGTCTAGTATTCCTCTCTAACAACTGGAAGATAGTCAGTAAGCTTAACTATAAAAACACTTCCTTCAGCAAATAAACAGAGAAAGAGAGAGAGGAAACATTTCTGCGTTTTTACTTCCAGATGAAGTCCAGTTCAACACCAAGGACACCTTTTGCCACACAGTCTACTCTCACCTCCCTTCAGTTCCCTTTATCTTCACCCCTTTACCTTTTCCACCTGTCACCTCCCAGTTTCTCACTTCATCTGCCCTCCCTCCCCTGGCTTCACCTATCACCTGCCAGCTTGTATTCATTCTTCTCCCCCTTAAATTTATTCCAGCTTCTTCCTCCTTCCTTTCCAGTCCCAATGAAGAGCCTCAGAGGAAAACGTCAAATGCTTATTCCTCTCCATTGATGCTGCCTGACCTGCTGAGTTCCTCCAGCATTTGGCATGTGTTACTAAATATGTGGCAACACACACACACACACAGAAATTGGTCATATAGTACAGTCCTAAAGGGGCACTGTTCCAATGTAACATAAGGTACTGAAGTTAAATTTCCAATCCTACAGAAATAAAGGATTACAGCTGATGCTGTACCTCCTACCTGTCAGTAGCAGTGAAAAGTGGGCAGAACCAAGACTGTATTCTCACTCCCCGCAATGTGAGAGAGATTCCATCTCAAGATGAAAAGTTTTAAAAAAAAAAGGTCAGAGTTGATTTTATTAGGAGAAAGAAGTGCTGGGATTGTTCTTAGAACACAGGAAGTAAAAGGCAGATTTAATATACATGTTCAAAATTTTGAAACATTACAGTGGAGTACATAAGGAGAAGTCATTTCTACTGGCAAGAGCATCATTACTCAACTGACATTGATTAAAGATGATTAGCCAAAGAACTAGAAGTGTGGTAAGAGTAAGACATAAAATATATTACTTCTAAACCACAACCCAGCCCAAGAGGATGGAAAGATTCAATTTAATGGCAACTTTCATATTAAATTGAATAAATCTTTGGAGGAGAAAAATATATACACGCGATAGCCACTTTATTAGGTACCTTCTGTATCTAATAAAGTAACCACTGCGTGTATGTTTGTGGTCTTCTGCTGCCATAGCCCATCCACTTCAAGGTTTGATGTGTTGTGCATTCAGAGATTCTCTTCTGCACGCCATTGTTATAATGCATGGTTATTTGAGTTACTGTCGCCTTTCTGACAGCTTGAAACAGCCTGGCTATTCTCCTCTGATCTCTCTCATTAACATTGAGAGAACTACCACACATAGGATGTTTTTTCTGAGATAATCAAACCACTCCGTCTGGCACCTTCCATGGTCCAAGTCACTTAGATCACATTCTGATGGCTGGTCTGAACAACTGAACCTCATGACCATGTCTGCATGCTTTTGTGCATTGAGTTGCTGCCATGTGACTGGCTGATTAGATATTTGTATCAACGTTACAGGTGTGCAGGTGTACCTAATAAAGTGACCACTAAGTGTACAACTGCCAGGAAATAACAAGAATGCAGAACTCTTTCAATAAATCTCTCAAGGCCTTTCCAGAATTACGATGGACCAGATGGTTCTCTCCTGCTCCCTGATAAAGCGCAGAACAGTTTCAGCAATATCACTAGTTGAGCTTTCAGCAATGAAAAAAAAGTTCTTTGAAAGTACAATAGCAGGAGTTTAATTTCTCTAAACTTGTTTATCTCCTTTGAACTGATACTTGATGGCTCTATTCAGCAGGTAAATGTACCCTAACCCTTATCGAAGATTAAAGTAAACTCAATTTTTGTTGTAAATAATCTATAGCCACACACAACTGTGCACAAATTAACAGTTGGGAAGGATCAGTCATTTAGGCATTTCACAACATCAGAGAGTATTTTGTTAAATCAGCAGGTAATTACAGATGGAAGTACTCAGTACAGAAAATACCAGAGTCAGTATCTGTGATAAATGACTGTATGGATGGCTGAGTTACTTGAAGCAGTGGCTATCTGTGCAAGGAGCTGATTGTGCAAAATACCATAATCGTGCCTCATATTGATTTATGGTTGAAACAGAAGTTTATATGACAACCCTTTTATTGTTTTCCAGGAAAAAAATAATTTAGTCGGCAAAATTTGTTTGGATGAGCTTGAGGAAAGTTGCATTATTTTCGATTCCTCTTTCTCCATGTCTGATAGATGCATGCAGTGAAGAAAGTCTAATGCCATCATTATTGCATTGCTTATACTGTAGATACAAGCAGTTAAACAGCAAAATGAAGTGCCAAACAGGTCAAAGGGTAGAGGTCAGACTAATAGTAGCCCTCTGTACTCCAGGTTCAGGAGTTCAATTCAGGGTTTGTAACCCTGACTAGTAAAACAAATCTGTTACGGAAACAGCAATGAAGAATCCTCTTAGATCTGAGTGGCCAAGGACAGGCAGAGATGAAGGACTTTCCCAGATGATCCTGAATGGCATAACAGGCAGTTAAAAAGCAGAGGGGAGGAGACAATAGTTCTTAAAAAATTGATTTTGATTGCCTGAGTTGCCACTCACTTTGCCAGTAAAAAGAAGGTATAGCCAAGTGATGTGGCTATTGCAAGAGTGGGCCAATGTAGGAGTGGAGAGCTGAGGATTTAGCCAGAGAGGTTTTGATGTGGAGGTACAGGTGAGAATGAGGTAACTATCAGGAATTTGGGATTGTATGCTTAATGTGGAGTATAGTGTGCAGGTCTGGTCACCTGCCTACAGGAAAGATTTCGGTAAGATTGAAAGGGTAGAGAAAATTTACAAAGATGTTGCAATGACTTGAGATCATGAGTTATAGGGAAAGGAACTTTTCGCAGACGATGAAACAAGCTGCCAGCGGAAATGGTGGATGCGGGTTTGATTTCAATATTTAAGAGAAATATGGATAAATTCATGGATGGGAGGGTTATGGTGGGCTATGGTCCAGGTGAAGGTTAATAGTTGGACTAGATGAACCAAAGGTCCTTTTTCTGTGCTCTAGTGCTTAAAGACAATGGTTCAACGACTCTGCGGCTCTGTTTCTATTTTTTGTTAATCTGTGATCGTTGACAGTGGGGATAAAATGGCAGCCAGGACAGTGGAATGTTCCTCCTGCAAGATGTAGGAAGTCAAGGAACCTCACGTTCTCCTTGATGACTACATCTGTGGGATGTGCAACCAGCTGCAGCTTTGGACAGGCCATGTGAAGGAACATATAAACATAGAAACATAGAAAATAGGTGCAGGAGTAGGCCATTCGGCCCTTCGAGCCTGCACCGCCATTCAGTAAGATCATGGCTGATCATCCAACTCAGAACCCTGTACCAGCCTTCCCCCCATACCCCCTGATCCCTTTAGCCACAAGGGCCATATCTAACTCCCTCTTAAATATAGCCAATGAACTGGCCTCAACTGTTTCCTGAGGCAGAGAATTCCACAGATTCACCACTCTCTGTGTGAAGAAGTTTTTCCTAATCTCGGTCCTAAAAGGCTTCCTCTTTATCCTCAAACTGTGACCCCTCATTCTGGACTTCCCCAACATCGGGAACAATCTTCCTGCATCTAGCCTGTCCAATCCCTTTAGGATTTTATATGTTTCAATAAGATCCCCCCTCAATCTTCTAAATTCCAATGAGTATAAGCCTAGTCGATCCAGTCTTTCATCATATGAAAGTCCTGCCATCCCAGGAATTAACTGGAGCTAGAGTTGGATTCATTCAGGATCATCTGTGATTTTGAGGGTACCATAGATTTGGTGAGGTCGTGACAACATTTAGAGAGAGATGGGTGACCACCAGCAGAAGTAATGGGAGTAAGTAAGCAGAGCAGGGTGGCAATTCCCCTCACTGACAGATATACTCCTTTCGATACTGTTAGGGAGGCCAGCACCAATACCCGATTCAGTGACACTGTGCCTATTTCTGAAGCAAAGAGAAAAGATGAAGTCAGGCAGAGTGATAATGATAGGGCAATCAATAGCGAGGGGTGCAGATACGTGCTTCTGTGGCTGCAACTGAGAACCCAGGATGGTGTGTTGCCTTCCTGATGTATTCCAGTGGGTATATTCTGAGAGCTGATGGAGAGCAGCAGGATGTTGTTGTCCATATTGGTACCAATGACACAGGAAAGAGCAGGGATGAGGACCTTCAAAGGGATTATAGGAAGCAAGGTAGAAAGTTAAAAAGTAAGACTTCCACAGTTGTAATCTTAGGATTTCTACCCATGCCACGTGCTAGTGAGTGGGGAAATAGATACACAGTACGGATCAATGCATAGCAAGGAAACTGGTGCAGGAGGGAGAGTTTTCAGATCTATTGATCATTGTGCTCTCTATCAGGGCAGGTAGGATCTGCACAAACAAGACAATTTGCATCTGAACTGGAGGGGAACCAATATCCTTGCCAGGAGATTTGCTAATGCTACTCAGCAGGGTTTAAGCTAGAAAGACAGGGGGATGGGAAACACAACAGAGGGCATCAGAAGGTACGGTTGATGGCAGATAAGTTTGAAAGGAAGGACAGCAAGGCACAGGCTAATAAATCTGGTGGGTCTGAGTTGGACATTTCACGTCAGGGCTGCGTAAAAAGAGCTACCTTTTAACCAAAAAGGCGAGTTTCACGGTAGTTTCTCAGAGTTGAGAGGCAACCAATCAGGCAGTGTGTAAAAATGGCTACCTTTCAGTCAGGTCCACTTTCAAGATTTAAAAAGCAGAGCTTCGTGGCGGTTTTCTCTGAGTTGGACAATCCATGTCAGAGTTGCGTAAAAAAAGTTACCATTTAATGAGGAGAGCAAACGAAATTTCAAAGACAGTGTTTTGCGGCAGTTTCTCGGAGCTGAGGAGCATCAATCAGCAGGAAGAATCCATTAGAAAGAGACAATAAGAATAACTAAGTGCAAGCAGAGCGGCCGTTCTTGTGAGCGTGCCAGTCTTTAGAGTGGCTTTGGCTCATCAGGCTTAAGCAAGATCAGGTTTGGGTGAGGTACATTGTCTTGTAAGTTACTCATTTGTTCATTCCTCAGCTGGTAGGGCATAGTAGATGAGTGAGAATGATTCCAGGGACAGTGTCTTGTACCCTGTGTGAGATGTGGGAAATGTGGAAGACCTCCAGTCTCCCAGATAAACACATTTGCACCAGGGACTCTCAGAAACTCCTAAGAGAACATATTAAGGAACTGAAGCTTGATGACCTTCGACTCACAGGAGAATGAGGAGGTGATAGACAGGAGCTATGGGGAGGTAGTCACCCCTAGACTGCAGGAGACAGGTAACTGTGTGACAGTCAGGAGAAGGAGGAGAAATGCACAGCCAGTGCAGAGTACCTCTGTGGCCATTCCCCTCAATAATAGGTATACAACTTCAGATACTATTGAGAGGGATGACCTACCAGGGGGAGCCACAGTGACCAGGTCTCTGGCACTAAGTCTGGTGCTGTGGCTCAGAAGAGCAGAGAGGTGAAGACTGCAGTGTTGATAGGAGATTCCTGAGTCAGAGGAACAGAGATGAGGTGGGTGCAATAGAGACGTCTGAATGGTATGTTGCCTCCCTGGTGCCAGGATCAGGGATGTCTCGAATCGGGTTTATGACATTCTCAAGGATAAGGGTGAGCAGTCAGAAGTCTTGGTATATGTTAGCACCAATGACACAGGCAAAGAGGTCCTGAAGAGAGATTTTAGGGAGCTCGGTAGAAAGCTGAGAAACGGGACCTCTGGAGTAGTAATCTCTGGACTGCTGGTGGTGCCAAAAGGTCAATGTTACAATAGTCATCGGGGATTTCAATGTCAGTAGAGTGGGAAAATCAAGATGGTGCTGGATTCCAAGAGGGGGCATTTCTAGAATGCCTACAAGATGGATTTATAGAGCAGCTCGTGATTCCACCAGGGGATCTGCTATTCTGGAGTGAAGGTTGTGCAATGATTCAGAATTGATTAGAGAGCTTAAGGTAAAAGAACGGGGACAATGATGATAATATCAAATTCATTCTGAATTTTGAGAAGAAGAAGCTGAAATCAGATGTATCAGTATTACAGTGGAGTAAAGGGAATTATAGAGGCATGAGAGAAGAGTTAGCTAGAATTGATTGGAAAAGAACTGGCAGGGATGACATCAGAGCAGCAATGGCTGGAATTTCTGGAAGCAATTCGGAAGGCTCAGGATATATATATCCCAAAGAGGACGAAGTATTCTAAAGGTGAGATGACACAACCGTGTCTAACAAGGGAAGTCAAAGCCAACATAAAAGCCAAACAGAGGACATATAATAGAGCAAAATTTAGTGGGAGTTAGAGGATTGGGAAGCCTTTAAAAACCAATAGAAGGCAACAAAAACAGTTATTAAGAAGGCAAAGATGGAATACGAAAGAAAGCTAGCCAATAATATTAAAGAGGAGACCAAAAGTTTCTTGAGATACATAAAGTGTAAAAGAGAGGCAATAGTGGGAATCAGACTTCTGGAAAATGATGCTGAAAATGGCTGACAAACTGAATAAGTGTTTTGTATCAGTCTTCACTGTGGATGATACAAGCAGTATGGTGGAAGTTCTAGATGTCAGGGGTCATGAAGAGTGTGAACTTACCATAACTAGAGAAAAGGTTCTTGGGAAACTGAAAGAGCTGAAGTTAAGTAAGTCACCTGGACCAGATGATGTACACCCCAGGTTCTGAAAGAGGTGGCTGAAGAGATTGTGGAGGCATTAGTAATGATCTTTCAAGAAACACCAGATTCTGGAATGGTTCCGGAGAACTCGAAAATAACAAATGACATTCCATTCGTCAAGAAGGGAGAGAGGCAGAAAAAAGGAAATTATAGACCAGTTAGTCTGACCTAACTGGTCTAACATATTGGAGGGCTCATCCATAGTGGCAATTTGTGTGGAACTCAGAAATATGATAGGTGGAATTATACTGACGGGATTATGATATAAACTCTCCAATAGCTACCAAGCGATGGATGAACAAATATCATACTAAGGTGCAGAAACAACAGGGATGTCATAGTCGGGGGCTTTAGTTTCCCCATTATTGACTGGAACTTCCTTAATAAAAGAAGCTTAGATAGGATTGGAATTTCTAGTGCATCCAAAAGGGTTTCTTGAAGCAAGTTGTGGAGAGTCCAACTAGAGGAGAGAATATACTAGCCCGTTTTAGGAAAAGAGCTGGCCAGGTGGCAGACCTGATAGTGGGTGCACATTCTGGAAATTGTGACCACAACTCCTTACGTTTTATGATAATTCACATGCTGGAGTTCTTAAAGACCAGCTGATCAGAGTTCAGGATCAGTATGTTCCAGTAAGGAATAAGGACAAAGATGGTAAGGTAAGGGAAAGTTGGATGACTGCAAATTTAATCAGAAAGGAAAAGGAAGAATACACAAAATTTAGGAAACTAAAATTAGACTAAGCCCTTATGGAATATAATTAGAGCATGAAGGTGCTCAAGGGAGTGATTAGGAAGGCCAAAGAAGGCCATGAAATATCCTCAAAGAGCAGGATCAAGGAGAATTTTATACTCGTATTAAGAAAAAAGGACAAATCTACTCAAGGGTAAAGCAGGGAATCTTTGCTTGGAGAAGAGCAGGTGGCCAAAGTGCTGAATGAGTACTTAGCGTCAGTATTTTCAGAGGAGAATGATTTGGAGGACAGTGAAAAAAGAATGGAAGATGAGCAAAATTTCACCCTCTATTGGAGAAGACATACTGAGGAATAGAATTTGTGCACATTAGGAAAGTCATGGCCTAGTTAAGGGTGATTAGCATGGTTTTGTGCAGGGCAGGTCATGCCTTGCAAACTTGTGTTTTTTTTGAGGAGGTGACGAAGGTGATTGATGAGGGTAAGGCAGTAGATATTATCTACATGGGCTTTAGGAAGGAAGTTGATAAGGTTGCTCAGGATATGATGATTTAAAAGGTGCATGCGGTTCATAGTAAATAGCACATTTAGAAGTGAAACTGGTTTTCCCATAGAAGACAGAGTAGGGGAGGGAAGTTATTAATCTGGCTGGAGGTGGTCTTCCTCAAGGATCAGTATTAGGTCTTTGTGATACAGATCACTGATTTGGATGTAAATGTGAATATGTGGATTAGCATTTTTGTAGATTATACTAAAATTGGTGGAGTTGTGGAGAGTGCAAAAGATTATCAAATAATACAATGGGACATTGATCAGTTATAGATATAGGCAAAGAAATGGCAGATGGAATCTAATCCAGGCAAGTGTGAGGTAAAATGAAAAGAGAAAGTACACAGTTAATAGCAAGCCCCTGAATAGTATTGAAGTACAGAAGGATCTTGAGGTGCCGGTCTATAGTTTACTGACATTGGCTACACGTGATAAAATGGTCAATAAGGTTTACGGTATGCTTGCCTTCATTACTTAGGTTTTGGGCATAAAAATAAGGAAGTTATACTGCACCTATATAAAACTCTAGTCAGAACACACTGGAGTATTTTGTGTAGCTCTTGTAGCATATTAGATTTAGTAAAACATTAAATGCACGTCAGGTCTATGACCAACTTAACTCTTTCGGACCTTGTAGTATGTGAGGTCTGTTAGTGACTAAATGTCTGTTAATGTCTGTCGATAGCTGGATTCTTTCTTTCTACCTGGCCTAGAGGATTTGAGCTATAAGAACAGTTGGACAAACTTGGGTTGCTCTCCACAGCGTGTTGGAGACTGAGGGGAGACCCTATGTTTTTAGATCTATGAAAGCAATAAATAGGCTAGACAGTCAAATCTTTTCCCCAGGGCAGAAATGTCAAATGTGCTTTTAATGTTAGAAGGGGGAAGGTTTTTTTTTTGTTTGGAGTGTTAGGTGCCTGGTATGGATTATTGGTGGTTGTGGTGGAATCAGTCAGTTTGGTGGAGTTTGAGAGACACATGAATATGAAAGGAATGGAGGGTTGTTGTAGTCAGGGGTGGTGGTGGGGAATACTCCCCTCACCTATTAAATGCTCCCGATGGCGTGCATCTCAAATAGCCTCTGACTATCAAGTCTAGCTCTCGACCTTCACGTGTAGTTTAGCTACTAAGCTTGGCAGAATTGTTTCTGACAGAAGAAGGGACAAAGGTGGATCAGAGGCACCTTGAAATATGTTGTTTCAGGCAGATGAGGTTCATCAGCCATGATTAGCAGCTCATCTAGGAGAAGGAAAATTCTGGTCTCAAACCTTGCAGCTATACCCTCTCATAGAGAAGACTTCAAGACTAAACCCCAAGGAAAACTCCAGAGCTGGAGTCCCAACATTGAGTTCAACACTGACTGGGAATTCCTGCGATGACAGTGGTGCTAAACTGCACAGATCTCTGCCGTTCCTTTCGATTCATCAGCTGTGTGGAGAAGGGGAGCCTACTACATGGGCAACCACTTGCTCTGCATATCACACTGTCCTGGCTTGTATTTCATATAGACAGCTGGGACGCAACATTTGTAGCAAGGGAGGGCCTCAAGGAGGGACATGGATGATACACAGGGAGAGGAAATATAAATTGGCATGAAGGTTGCCACATTAGATTAGATTAGATTAGATTCAACTTTATTGTCATTGTGCCGAGTACAGATACAAAGCCAATGAAATGCAGTTAGCATCTAACCAGAAATGCAAAGAACAGTGTTATTTACAAAATAACTGCGAATAAAAAGTGCTACAGCACACAAATATAAAAGTACTGAGACAGTACAATATGGGTGCAATACTCCTTAGCGCTGTGATGTGAGGTTCAGCAGGGTCACAGCCTCAGGGAAGAAACTCTTCCTGTGCCACATCACCATGACCTGCCCAATGCTGTATTGCTTTCTGTTCTATCATTTCCAAAGATGCACTACCTGTGAGTGAAGAAGTCATCTCACCTCAGTCCTAAATAGTGAGATCCTGAGAGTGAGCCCTAGTTCTAGACTCCTTCATTAGGGGAAATATTCTCCTTGCCTCTAGCTTACTAAGCACCATAAGAATTTTGCAACGTTCAGTGGGATATCCCGTCATTCCTCTAAGTTCTAGAGAATACATGGCTAATATAACCTGCCATCTCAGGAATCTGTCTGGTGATCATTCACTGTGCTTCCTATATGACAGAGTGGCCAAAACTGTACCCAAACACCAGAATATGGTCACAATGAGGCCTCATATATCTTCAATCATACCTCTTGGCTTCTGTTCTCACATCTTCTTGTAATAAAGGCCAACATACCAATTCCCTTCCTAATCGCTTGATACAGCTACAGGTTGGTTTTCAGTGTTGAAGTTGCTTTGAACATCAGCATCTGCTAACCTATTACCGAATTAAGAATTTTTTTTTGCTGTATTATGCACCAAAGTAGATGACTTCACACTTTTCCACCCTATCCCATTTGATGTGTCTACATCTCCTTGAAGCCTATTTGATACTTTCCTTCTCACTCACAATCCAATTTGTTTAGCATCATCATCACTTTGAGAATATACTTGGTTCCACTCAGCCAAATAGTTAATAGTTGTGAAAAGTATGAGCTCAAATGCCTCTCCCTGCAGTATCTGACTAACTACAGCCTGCCAAATGAGAAAGATCTGTCTATTCCCATTCTGTTTTCTGTCCAGTAAGCAAGTTTAAATTTCAATTCTGCTTATTAAAATAAAAATAGTCAAATGCATGAGGACAGAAATCCCAAGAGTTCCAATTCATGATACAACTGAGTGCATTCTATACTATGTCTGCAAACAAATGTGATTGGTTAGTAGTCTGCTCACAATAACGTCATTTAGAGAGCAGTTTGCTTAATTCAGAATACACATTTGTCATGATAAAATCTGTCAGTTTTCTTTGATGCAAAGAAAGATTTGGCCACCCACCTGTAAGAAAGATGTAAATAAGATTGCAAGAGTACAGAGAAAATTTACAAGGACACTGCTGGACCTGGAGGACCTGAGTTATAAGGTAAGATTGAAGAGGTTAGGACTTTATTCTTTAGAATGCAGAAGACTGAAAGGATATTTGATAAATGTATACAAATTTATGAGGGGTATAGAGAGGGTAAACATAGGCAGGCTTTTTCCACCGAGAATGGGTGGGACTACAACCGGAGGTCATGGGTTACGGGTAAAGCGTGAAAAGTTTAAGGGTGCATGAGGGAAAACTTCTTCACTCAGAGGGTTGTGATAGTGTTGAATGAGCTGCCAGCATGCGAGTCTGATTTCAATGTTTAAGTGAAGTTTGGACAGGTACATGGATGGTAGGGGTATGGAGGGCTATGATCCCGGAGCAGGTTGGCAGAAGTAGATGGTTGAAATGGTTTCAGCATACACTAGATGAGCCAAGGGGCTTGCTGTGTGGAAATTCTCCATGACTATGACTCAATATTCAAAATTGTTTATTGTGAATCGTCAGTACATAAGAAGAACAAAATTATTTTTAGTCCAGATCTGATGCAGCAAAAAAAACACAATAAACATAAAGAACATAATACAAAACACAATAAACATAAATACCAGCTTATATACATAGACTGATTGTATATACAGAAAATGATGCTAGGTACAGGAATATCTGTACATTAAGGTGACTCTGACAAGAAATGATAAAGTCGTGATGATGGGGTGTTGCAGTGAGATGGGTCAGTGGTTGGAGGATAGCCTGGGGGAAGCAACTGTTTTGAGTCTGGTGGTCCTGGCGTGGATGCTGTGTTGCCTGTTCCCTGATGGGCGTGTGACAAGCAGTCCATGAGCAGAGTAGGTGGGATGCTTCTTGATATTGCTGGCCTTTTTCTAGCACCTTTCTGTATATACTGTCTAGACACCAGGTAAGCTGGTGCCGGTGATGCGTTGGGCAGCTTTGATTACCCATTGCAGGGCCTTCCCCTCCTCTGCAGTGTAGTTTCTGTACCATGCAGTGATGTCTTTGATTGTGGGTAGGCTTTTAGAGTCTTGAGAGTTGTGTTGTAGATGACCCACGAGCATTTGAGTTTGTTTGTTTTCATTCATTATTACTTCAGGGAAAATGGAAATACTAATAAGGCCTTGATATTTTAGAAGCTAAATTCTTATCGTTCAGGGAAGTGGGTGCCTCCCAGGGGCAGGAATGTTTGTTTTGTTTTAGAGGGAAATTCAAATTGTGGTTTTCCTAATGGATTAAATCCAAGATTTTGATTATTGCTCCCACACACCCCACTCATCAATGTAGGAATGAGGCAAAATCCACATGTCTTTGCCCATCATCATCTTTACCAATTGAATCATGCTCGGTCTCAACATTGTGAAGATCTTACTTAAGTTCTATGGATCCAATTCTGAGTTAGGTGTTTATTTCCAGAGACAATATATGGATCTTTCTACTGAACTATCTTCAGCAAATTAGCCTATGTGTAGATTTTGCTTGCTGCTTTGAAATAGGGACTCGTACGATTCTGGAACTGCCACTGGAAACACCTGGAAGCAATTGATTAACTACTGCAGGAACATTCAGGCTGGCCTTCTGAAATGTGTTAACCGATGCTCCAGTGCTTTTCTGAGTAGTGACAATATAAAGACCAAACAGAGAAAGGTTAGTGAAATGATGTAACCTGGACAGGGTGTTTCCTATAATGTGGGAGTCTCGGACCAAAGGGCACAGGCTTAGAGTACAAGAACATCACTTTAGAACTGAGATGAAGAGGAATTTTATTAGCCAGAGGATGATGAATCTTGGGAGGTAAATATCTAACCTAGAATTGGATCCACAGAATATAAGTAACCATCTTCATAATGTCTATGAGACCCAGTGTGTTATTACTACATGTCATTGCCGTATACAGCTGTGAAGGCCAAGATATTGGGTAGATTTAAAGTGAGGTTAGTAGGTTCTCGATTTGTCAGGGTATCAATGGTTATAGGGACAAGGCAGAAGAGTGGGGTTGAGAGAGATAATAAATCAGCCACGATGGAATGGTGGAGCAGATCTGATGGGCCAAATGTGAGATGTCACATGTGAGCAGAAGACAGATGGAGAATGTGGCTCATACTTCCCGGCTATAAAACAATGAGTATTGCAGCGCACTGATAAATGTGTTCTTTGTTCCCATTAAAGCAGAGAAATGCTTTGATATCAGCCGACTCCTCTGCAAGCTGTTCTGTAGCTGCAGTGAGACCGGTGACAGGAAACAATGATGAAAATATAATGACATTAGAGGACTACCAGCTCAGTGAAGATGTCAATGCCTCAGGAGTAATCTTGTTAAGAGTACACCGAGGCATTGTTAAGTTCTAACTTGAGGCTAATGCAGTACTTGCGCAGAATCAATAATATGCTCCAAACAGAAAGCTGACACAAAACGGCAGATACATTATATTGCCTTGACTCCAATGAGTGCAAATGGTTCTTGGTAATTTTGATATATTTCTCTCTTTTCCCCAATGTGTTATCACTAGATGTCCATTTTTAATAAAGATCCTCTTAACAACTTGACAACTGAGAGAGAGCAGAATAAGAATCCTTTCTTGATAGTAAGTTACATGAAGTGACTTGATCTGCTTTATTGGCCCTGATATTACTTGCCCCTGCCCAGGGAAAACTGGACTTGATGAGGAAGCCCATCCTCATCAAAGCACATAGAGTCGTAGATATAGAGTCATAAAGTAAATCAGCATGGAAACACGCCCTTCGGCCCATCTGGGCCATGCCGACAGTGGCACCTCCCTGTTAGTCCCAGTTGTCTACGTTACATTCAGCCCACAATCCTCCATGTCCCTCCTGACCATGTACCTGTCAGGATGCCTTGCATATGTCGCCAATGTACCTGCATTGAGCATGTCACCTGGCAGTTCATTCCATGTGCTCAGATGTAGAGAAATTGATCCCTCACCCAGCCTCCCCACCCCCGCACCCATACTCTATGTGCTTTTAACCCTCTCTTTCTCTCCTGGTCAAACCCACTTTAATTGCATTGGTTTCTCTACAATTTCAGCTATAATTCTCCCTCCGATAACTTTTGCCTACATTACATCCCACCCCACCCCAGTGCTAATCCCTTCTTCCTTGCTAAATTACTGGGGTTCTGAGGATCCCTAACCCTTCTATAAGAATTTACACCCTCCTTTGCCATTCAGATTAGGTCAACATTGTAATGAAGGTAAGGTCACTGAGATTGTTTTGTGGTCAGATATCAAGATTCTTATTTTTATCCCTCTTGGTTTTCAGGCCTGCATTAAAACCAGTCGTTATTAAAAACAAGAGAAAAACTGCAGATGCTGGAAATCAAAGTAATACACACAAAATGCTGATGGAACTCAGCAGGTCAGGCTGCATCTATGGAAGAGAGTAAACAGTTGACATTTCAGTCAAGACCCTTCAACAGGACTGGAAAAAAAAGAGATTAGAAGTCAAAGTAGGCAGGTGGGGGGAGAAGTGCAAGGTCATAGGTGATAGATGAAACCAGAAGAGGGGGAAGAGGTGAAGTAAAGAGCTGGGAAGTCTGCTGGTGAAAGAGATAAAGGGCTGGAGAAGGCGAAATCTGATAGGAGAGGACATGGGAGAAAGGGAAGGGGAAGGAGCACAAGAGGGAGGTGATGGGCAGCTAAGAAGATAGGGTGAGAGAGGGAAATGGACAGACCTTATTAAATCTCTTCCTCTTTTCTCTCTCCCAACAAGAAAGTGTTTCTCTTTCACGTCTCCACCAAGCATAGAACAATAATGTTAAGTTCACAATGTGGCGAATTCCAGCACATAATCACATAGCGATGTATGTTACACAGATAAACAACAAGCAAGTTGGGAATGTCACATTACCATGGAAGCATAGCCCAGGATAAATCTAGAAAAGAGAAATCTGAAACATTTGCAGATGCCTCTTGCCGATTGCATTCTTGGTCTTCTGGGATCCCAATCACATAGGGCAGTCTTCATCCCATTCAGTCCACTTAATGCAACAAACAGCTGTGCTCTCAGGAGGCAGGAACATTAATATCCCAACTGTGTTGAAAACGGGCAGATTTTCCCAGTGGCCAAACCTTTTTAATCTCAATCCCCATTCCCATTCCGAGACGTCAGTCCATGACTTCCTCTACTGCAATGATGAGGCCACTCTCAGGTTGGAGAGGCAACACCTCACATTCTGTCAAGGTAGCTGCCAACCTGATGTCATGAACATCAATTTCTCTAACTTCCCTCTCCCTTCTCTCTTTTCTCATTCCCCATTTTGGCTCCCCTTTCGCCCCTTCTTTTCTTCTCACCTGCTTATCACCCCCTTGTGCCCCTCTTCCTACCATTTCTCCCATGGTCCACTCTTCCTTCTTTATCAGCCTTTTACCTTTTCCATCTCTCACCTATCAGTTACGCACTTCTTTTCCCCTTCCACACCTAGCTAAACTTTCCCATCGCCCAGCTTCACTTATCACCTGCCAGCTTGTACTTCTTCCCCCCGCCCCCAATCCACCTCCACCTTCTTATTCTGGCTTCCTCCCCCTTCCTTTCCAGTCCTGCTGAAGGGTCTCAGCTGGAAAAGCAACCCACCTGCCGAGTTGCTCCAGTACCTTGTGCGTATTACTATGGATTTCCAACAAATGTAGAAATTCGTGTCCTCCAGAACTAGCTGTGCATGCAACCAAACTGTTCCAGTTACAACACAGGCCTTACAGAGAAGTACCCACCTACGTTCCATTTTCAGTAGCGAGATCTGAGTGAAAGAAATGATAAAAAAAATGTTTTAAGTGATTTAATTCAGATAGCCTCCCCCTCCCTTGAGTGGAGTATTTTGTGGACCAAAGTTCTGGTTGGGCTGTTATATTATTGTAAATAATTCCTCTTGTATATTTAACTACATCCTTTGGTGCTAATGGTATCTACCCTAATTAGTTATGAGTTTTTTTTGCTTTATGGAGTTTACATAGGTAGAAATGCATTAGGTCTACCAAAATAGTTTTCATATACATACACGTGAAATAAAAAAAAACTGCAGATGCCGGAAATCTGAAACAAAAACTGAAAATGCTGAAAACACCGAGCAGTTAAGAATCAAATGAGGAGACAGAAACAGAATTAAAGTGTTAGATAAAAGATCCTTCAAAGGGTCTAAGAGAGTGAGACAGACAGACAGAAAACGAATTAGTTTTCAGTTGCAGGGAGGATTGGGAGATGGAATGGAATATTCCTGATTGGTTGCTGTGGTGATGACTGTTCATGAAGCTGTCTGGCTGAAGGTTAAAGAGAGAAAGCAAATAGAAAGACATGGAAAGAACACAAAATGCAGATGAGAGCTGCTGGATATGACCCTCAGATCAGGCAATGTAGGTGGAGAGAGGGCTGTGAGTCCTCCATTTATTCCTTGAATAGAAGTCTGACTGCCCTGTCATTGGTACACTTAGTCACCTCACATTGATCAAATTCTCCCGGGACCTTCACTCTCTTTCTCTAGAGCAGTAATATAGATATGAGATCTCACATGGGCCCAAACAATGTCCTTCTTTTTGTGGGATGTGTGGAACAGTCCTACTCAGACCCCACCTTCTTTCTCCAGGACACTGACGTCTATATTGGCGCTACTGACTTCACTCATATAAAATTTGCTACCACTTCCTTCCGTACTTTCAACTCCACATGGTCCAGCTCTGGCCCTTCCCTTACCCCATCTCGATGTTACCACGTGAGGGGACATATTAGCAGCAAGAATCCATTACAAGCCCACAGGCACATAGAGCTATTTCAACTTTACCCTCTCCTGTAAGGAAGAAGGAACTGGGAAAATGGAGGAGAACTCCAATATCCAGTTCCTCCTCCTCTGTTGCATCTACTATGTTCGGAAAATCAATAATGGAAAAGTGCAGCACAGGAACAGACATGCTTGGTTCACAATGCCGTGCTGAACAAATTCATTTACTGGTGCCTAATGAAACTCTTCACTTCTGCCTGCATGTGGTCCATCTCCATCCGTTCCTTACATATTCATGTGTCTACCCAAGAGCCTCTTAACTGCCTCCATCATATCAGCACAGATTAGATGGGCTGAAGAGCCTGTTTCTGTACTGTAGTGTTCTAGGATTCTACAGGGAGAGACCAAAGCTCTTGAATACAAACAACATTACTGAAGCAACAGTTGCACATTATTCTCCTCTTAAGTTGTAAAGGTCCATTGTGGATTTCATATTGATAAGCTCAAAATAGCATTTGTACCACCAACACACACAAAATGTTGAAGGAGCTCAGCAGGCCAGGAAGCATCGAATGAAAAAAGGTACAGACAACGTTTTGGGCCGAGACGCTGCAGCAGGACCGGAGAGAAAAAAAAAGATGAGGAGTAGATTGAAAAGCTGGGAGAGGGGAGAGAGAAACATAAGGTGATAGGTGAAACCGGGAGCGGGGGAGAGGTGAAGTAAATAGCTGGGAAGTTGATTGGTGAAAGAGATACAGGGCTGGAGAAGGGGGAGTCTGATACGTGAGGATAGAAGGCCATGGAAGAAAGAAAAGGGGGGAGGAGCACCAGAGGGAGGCAAGGGGCAGGCAAGGAGGTAAGGTGAGAGAGGGTAAAGGGGTTGGGAACTGGTGAAGGAGAGGACGGTGGGGGCGTGGGGGGGGGGGGGGGAGGGATGCAGCCATTACCGGAAGTTCAAAAAATGGATGCTCATGCCATCAGGTTGGAGGCTACCCAAACTGAATATAAGTTGTTGTTCCTCCAACCTGAGTGTGGCCTCATCATGACAGTAGAGAAACCATGGATTGACATATCAGAATGGGAATGGGAAGTGGAATTAAAATGGGTGGCCACTGGGAGATCAGCTACTTACTTCATCCCTCCTCCTCCCAGTTTCACCTATCACCTTGTGCTTCTCTCTTCCCTCCCCCCACCTTTTAACTCTAATCCTCATCTTTTTTTTTCCAGTCCTACCGAAGGGTCTGGAACCGAAATATCAACTGTACTTTTTTCCATAGATGCTGCCTGGCCTGCTGAGTTCCTCCAGCATTTTGTGTGTGTTGCTCGGATTTCCAGCATCTGCAGATTTTCTCTTGTTTGTGATTTGTACGAACAACATTCTAATTAAGTCCACAGAGATCATAGTCAGGAATAGGTATAGTAAATTAGCATTCATTCCTCACATGTTCTGTGAGGAAAGTGTATGTGCATACTTGGTCTCACTTTACATCATCCAACTATCACCAGTTTTTAAGAGCATTATTTGATTATGTTTCATACTATAGCCTGGGGGAAAATATTTTGAGAATAAAAACAGAAAATGCTGGAAACACTCAACAGGTCAGGCCCTTGGGAAGAGAAAGAAATCCAATATATCAGATTGAAGACCTTCACCAGATTTACGCTGCTTCCCTTCCCACAGATGCCGTCTAACCTGTTGAGTATTTCCAGCACTTGCTGATTTTATTTTAGATCTCCAGCATCCGCACTTTAAAAAAAAAATAATTTACTCAACGAATTCGCTGCCACTTCTCTTCCAGTGATGACTCTTCCAATGAAGAAGCTATACTCTGCTTTCTGAACAGATTTCCATCTGCCCATTGTTCCTTGTACAACCTCAGTAGTTTCTGGTTTCAGTAGTATGTTTAGCCCCCTGTTCTACTCACTTTATACTGTTTCCCAGAAAGAACTACACTCTACAAATCAGTGAATTTCAATGAATCAAGGAAGGTAGAGGTAGACAGACCAATTGTCTTTGTTCTTGCCATGAGGTTGAAGGAATGGAGACTGCCATTTTGTGAAGCTGCTCTGTAACCTCCATCTTGTGAACTGTTTGAGAATTGATTCTTGCTCTGGGATAATCTCATCAGAGCAATTGAATGTGGACACAAGGAGTTTCTGCTATTGATCTCACGTTTAGCAGGTCATTCTCAGATAATCTGTGTATTGGGTACCATGGCAAGTTTGCAGAAGTAATCTAGTTAAATTGATTTAGTGTCTAGGTGACTTGATTTGACTGGTTTGAACCAGAGTCAAAAAGAACAAATGAAGTCACCTAAGGCATGAAGTTGTGTGGATCTTGGAACAGAGCCAATAAGAAGGTGTTTAGGTCAGTCAGATGACCCACAGCCAATAGCACTGAAATGCAACATTTGAACTGGTAAGAAATGAATCTAAAAGCAGAGTTTTTGAATACAAAGTAGCGACAACTTCGAAAATTAGCCATCGTAGATACAAGTCTGAGTGACCACACATGGAACACATGAAGAGTGGATCGGGACTACGAGGAACACCTGGCCAGTGTAAAGTCCTTTGTCCAGATATTACATTTTCTATGCTTTGTCTATTCAGAAGAGTCAGGGGAACCGAGCAGCTGTGCACACAGGGGTACTTAGTGTAAGAATTCACATGCTTATTAGTTTAGACAATAAAGGTACTTGTCGGTAATCACAGATTCTCTCTGTGCCTCTCAAATCATTATTACCAAAGAGCGATCCTTGCAGCAATATTTATGATTGTATGGATAGGTACATCTCCAATATTGTACTTACATTGACTGATGTCACCACCGTTGTAAGCTGAATCAAAAATGGTAACGAATTGGCATATAGAAGGGAGATAGAAGATTTTGTTGAATGGTGCCACAAGACCAATCTCTCGATCAACATCATCAAAACTAAAGAGCTGATTATTGATTACAGGATAAAGAAGTTGGAAGCCTGTGAGCCAGTCCACATTAGGGGAACCAAGGTGGAGGGGATCGCTAACTCTAAATTCCTTGGCAGCAACATTTCAGAGGAAACAACACACTGGAACACTATTACATGCCTACTGTGCTATTCCATACCCACACATTGGAAAGTCTGATCTCCTGGCTGTACTTCTACTCCCTGAGTACAGGCAGAGACTGAAGACTGCAGCACCAGCAGTGAGGACCAAGAAGGTATGGACAAGGGAAGTACAGGAGTGCCTACAGGACTGCTTTGAACCGGTGGACTGGACTGTGTTCAGGGATTCATAGAAACGTAGAAACATAGAAAATAGGTGCAGGAGTAGGCCATTCGGCCCTTCGAGCCTGCACCTCCATTTATTATGATCATGGCTGATCATCCAACTCAGAACCCCGCCCCAGCCTTCCCTCCATACCCCCTGATCCCCGTAGCCACAAGGGCCATATCTAACTCCCTCTTAAATATAGCCAATGAACTGGCCTCAACTGTTTCCTGTGGCAGAGAATTCCACAGATTCACCACTCTCTGTGTGAAGAAGTTTTTCCTAATCTCGGTCCTAAAAGGCTTCCCCTTTATCCTCAAACTGTGACCCCTCATTCTGGGCGTCCCCAACATCGGGAACAATCTTTCTGCATCTAGCCTGTCCAATCCCTTTAGGATTTTATACGTTTCAATCAGATTCCCCCTCAATTTTCTAAATTCCAACGAGTACAAGCCCAGTTCATCCAGTCTTTCTTCATATGAAAGTCCTGCCATCCCAGGAATCAATCTGGTGAACCTTCTTTGTACTCCCTCTATGGCAAGGATGTCTTTCCTCAGATTAGGGGACCAAAACTGCACACAATACTCCAGGTGTGGTCTCACCAAGGCCTTGTACAACTGCAGTAGTACCTCCCTGCTCCTGTACTCGAATCCTCTCGCTATAAATGCCAGCATACCATTCGTCTTTTTCACCGCCTGCTGTACCTGCATGCCCACTTTCAATGACTGGTGTATAATGACACCCAGGTCTTGTTGCACCTCCCCTTTTCCTAATCGGCCACCATTCAGATAATAATCTGCTTTCCTATTTTTGCCACCAAAGTGGATAACTTCACATTTATCCACATTAAATTGCATCTGCCATGAATTTGCCCACTCACCCAACCTATCCAAGTCACCCTGCATCCTCTTAGCATCCTCCTCACAGCTAACACTGCCACCCAGCTTCGTGTCATCCGCAAACTTGGAGATGCTGCATTTAATTCCCTCATCCAAGTCATTAATATATATTGTAAACAACTGGGGTCCCAGCACTGAGCCTTGCGGTACCCCACTAGTCACCGCCTGCCATTCTGAAAAGGTCCCGTTTATTCCCACTCTTTGCTTCCTGTCTGCTAACCAATTCTCCATCCACATCAATACCTTACCCCCAATACCGTGTGCTTTAAGTTTGCACACTAATCTCCTGTGTGGGACCTTGTCAAAAGCCTTTTGAAAATCCAAATATACCACATCCACTGGTTCTCCCCTATCCACTCTACTAGTTACATCCTCAAAAAATTCTATGAGATTCGTCAGACATGATTTTCCTTTCACAAATCCATGCTGACTTTGTCCGATCATTTCACCGCTTTCCAAATGTGCTGTTATCACATCTTTGATAACTGACTCCAGCAGTTTCCCCACCACTGACGTTAGGCTAACCGGTCTATAATTCCCCGGTTTCTCTCTCCCTCCTTTTTTAAAAAGTGGGGTTACATTAGCCACCCTCCAATCCTCAGGAACCAGTCCAGAATCTAACGAGTTTTGAAAAATTATCACTAATGCATCCACTATTTCTTGGGCTACTTCCTTAAGCACTCTAGGATGCAGACCATCTGGCCCTGGGGATTTATCTGCCTTCAATCCCTTCAATTTACCTAACACTACTTCCCTACTAACATGTATTTCGCTCAGTTCCTCCATCTCACTGGACCCTCTGTCCCCTACTATTTCTGGAAGATTATTTATGTCCTCCTTAGTGAAGACAGAACCAAAGTAATTATTCAATTGGTCTGCCATGTCCTTGCTCCCCATAATCAATTCACCTGTTTCTGTCTGTAGGGGACCTACATTTGTCTTTACCAGTCTTTTCCTTTTTACATATCTATAAAAGCTTTTACAGTCAGTTTTTATGTTCCATGCTAGTTTTCTCTCATAATCTTTTTTCCCCTTCCTAATTAAGCCCTTTGTCCTCCTCTGCTGAACTCTGAATTTCTCCCAGTCCTCAGGTGAGCCACTTTCTCTGGCTAATTTGTATGCTTCTTCTTTGGAATTGATACTATCCCTAATTTCCCTTGTCAGCCACGGGTGCACTACCTTCCTTGATTTATTCTTTTGCCAAACTGGGATGAACAATTGTTGTAGTTCATCCATGCAACCTTTAAATGCTTGCCATTGCATATCCACCGTCAATCCTTTAAGTGTCATTTGCCAGTCTATCTTAGCTAATTCACGTCTCATACCTTCAAAGTTACCCCTCTTTAAGTTCAGAACCTTTGTTTCTGAATTAACTATGTCACTCTCCATCTTAATGAAGAATTCCACCATATTATGGTCACTCTTACCCAAGGGGCCTCTCACGACAAGATTGCTAATTAACCCTTCCTCATTGCTCAAGACCCAGTCCAGAATAACCTGCTCTCTAGTTGGTTCCTTGACATGTTGGTTCAAAAAACCATCCCTCATACATTCCAAGAAATCCTCTTCCTCAGCACCTTTACCAATTTGGTTCACCCAATCTACATGTAGATTGAAGTCACCCATTATAACTGCTGTTCCTTTATTGCACACATTTCTAATTTCCTGTTTAATACCATCTCCGACTTCACTACTACGGTTAGGTGGCCTGTACACTACTCCCACCAGCGTCTTCTTCCCCTTAGTGTTACGCAGCTCTACCCATATCGATTCCACATCTTCCCGGCTTATGTCCTTCCTTTCTATTGCGTTAATCTCTTCTTTAACCAGCAACGCCACCCCACCTTCCCTTCCTTCATGTCTATCCCTCCTGAATATTGAATATCCCTGAACGTTGAGCTCCCATCCTTGGTCACCCTGGAGCCATGTCTCTGTGATCCCAACTATATCATAATCATTAATAACAATCTGCACTTTCAATTCATCCACCTTATTACGAATGCTCCTTGCATTGACACACAAAGCCTTCAGGCGCTCTTTTACAACTCTCTTAGCCCTTATACAATTATGTTGAAAAGTGGCCCTTTTTAATGCTTGCCCTGGATTTGTCGGCCTGCCACTTTTACTTTTCTCCTTTGTACTTTTTGCTTCTACCCTCACTTTACACCCCTCTGTCTCTCTGCACTGGTTCCCATCTCTCTATTGTGAACTAACCTCCTCACGCCTAGCCTCTTTAATTTGATTCCCACCCCCCAACCATTCTAGTTCAAAGTCACTTCAGTAGCCCCCGCTAATCTCCCTGCCAGGATATTTGTCCCCCTAGGATTCAATTTAACCCATTCTTTTTGTACAGGTCACGCCTGCGCCAAAAGAGGTCCCAATGATCCAAAAACTTGAATCCCTGCCCCCTGCTCCAATCCCTCAGCCACGCATTTATCTTCCACCTCATCGCATTCCTACTCTCACTGTCGCGTGGCACAGGCAGTAATCCCGAGATTACTACCTTTGCGGTCCTTTTTCTCAACTCCCTTCCTCGCTCCCTATATTCTCCTTTCAGGACCTCATCCCTTTTCCTACCTATGTCATTGGTACCTATATGTACCACGACCTCTGGCTCCTCACCCTCCCACTTCAGGATATCTTGGACACATCTTTGAATCACGATGAGTGTGCCGTAGTTAGATAGATAGATATACTTTATTAATCCAGAGGAAAATTTGGTTTCGTTACTGACTTGTTACTGACTTCATTAAATTCCATGTGAATGACTGTGTGTGCTTACAAAAACTAGCTGTACATCCCCAAACCAAAAGCTGCGGATGAACGAGGAGGTTCATCATCTGCTGAAGGCTAGATCTGTGGTATTTAAATCTGATGACCCAGATCTGTACAAGAAAATCAGGTATGACTTGCAGGGAGCTATTTGAAGGGTGAAGAAACATTTCTGAGCAAGGGTGGAGGTGACATTGGATGCACATCAACTCAGGCAGGGTTTGCAGGACATTACTTCCTACAAAGCAAAACCCAATAACATGAATCACAGCGATGCCTCACTATCAGATGAATTCAAAGCCTTCTATATTCCTCTTGAAAGGGAGAATATAACAACGTCTGTGAAGATCCCTGCTGCATCTGGTGACTCTGTGATCTCTGTCTTATAGGTCAATGTCAAACTGTCTTTCAGGAGGGTGAACCCTCACAAGGCAGCAGGCCCCAATGGAGTACCTGGTAAGGCTCTGAAAATTTGTGCCAACCAACTAGTGGGAGTGTTCAAGGACATCTTCAACCTCTCACTGCTATGGTCGGAAGTTCACACCTGCTTCAAACAGGCAACATTTATACCAGTGTCTAACAAGAGTAGTGTAAGCTGCCTTAATGACCATCATCCAGTAGTACTCACATCTACAGTGATGAAATACTTTGAGAGGTTGGTTATGGCTAGAATGAACTCCTGCCTCATCAAAGACCTGGGCCCACTGTAATTTGCCTATTGTCACAGTGGGTCTATGGCAGACACAACTCAATGACTTGAGCCAATAATATAGCCTTAGATCAACTGGATCATTTATGTAAGGATGCTGTTCATTCACTATATCTCAGTGCTTAACACCATTATTCCCACAATCCTGACTGATAAGCTACAGAACCTGGGCCTCTGTACCTCCCTCTGCGATTGGAACCACGACTTCCTAACCAGAGGACCACAATCTGTGGGCATTGGTGATATTATCTCCTCCTCACTGGCACACCTCAGGGGTGTGTGCATAGTCCACTCCTCTACTCTCTCTATACTCATTACTGTGTGGCTGGGCACAGCTCAAATTAGCTGATGATGCAACCATTGTTGGCAGAAGCAACACACACAAAATGGTGGTGGAACGCAGCAGGCCAAGCAGCATCTCTAGGAAGAGGTACAGTCGACGTTTTGGGCCGAGATCCTTCGTCAGGACTAACTGAAAGAAGAGGTAGTAAGAGATTTGAAAGGGGGAGGGGGAAGGGGAGATCTGAAATGATAGGAGAAGACAGGAGGGGGAGGGATAAAGCTAAGGGCTGGAAAATTGATTGGCAGAAAGCCCTTTTTTTAATATATATTTCTGTTTTGCAATACTTTAAATCTAACTAGTTAATATGCATATATATACTTTCTGTAATTAATTTACTTAATTTTTTCTTTCTATATAATCATTTATTGCATTGAAATGCTGCTGCTAAGTTAACAAAATTCACAACACATGCCAGTGGTAATAAACCTGATTCTGATTCTAATCTGTCCAGGGACTAGCACGTAAGTGGAATCGCAAAGAAGTCATGACAGCACCTCTACTTTCTTAGAAATTTGCGTAGATTTGCCATGTCACTGAAAACTTTGACAAACTTCTGTAGAAGCAGAGTATCCTTACTGTTTGCATCATGGCCTGGTATGGAAACAGCAATGCCCAGGAATGGAAGAAGCTACTGAAACTGATGGATACAGCCCAGTCCAGCACAGACAATGTCCTCCCCAGCATTGTGCATATTTACATGCAGTGCTGCCACAAGAAAATAGCATCTATCATCGTAACCCCGCAAACCATCCATTCTCTACTCTCTTCTCACTACTACCACCAGGCAGGAGCAACAGAAGTCTTAAGCCCCACACCACCAGGTACAGTGACAGTTATTACCCTAGAAGCATCAGGCTCCAGAACGAACATGGATAACTTCATTTACAACTACTCTGAACTGATTCTATGACCTACAGACTCATTTTCAAGGATTCTTTACATCTCATGTTCTTGATATTATTTTTATTTGCATAGTTTGATTTTTTTTTACACACTGTTGTTTATCTGTCTTTCTTCATTTATTTGCAGCTTTTCAAAAAATTCTGTTGTATTTCTTTTTTCTTTTAAACGCTTGCAAGAAAATGAATATCAAGCTAGTATATAGTAACATATGATGAACTTTAATGATGAAGTTTCTTTGAACTTTTCCTGCTTTTGATAAGGTGTTGTTGGATCTGGAGATGATATGGTTTTTCAGAAGTGAAGAATGAGATGCAAGTCTTGTAGTTACAGACATTTTATTAGATATCCATAATAAAGAAATAACTCATTCTACTGTAAATAAGAACCAAAGAAAGAAGACAAAGACAAAGAAGAAGAAAGCTGTGTTGATCCTACACTGAAAACTAACTCAAACTGGGCAGATAGGAAAATTCCTCAATAAGAACAGTCTCTGAGAGAGTTTGATTTGTGGTGTGGCACAGGCTGCAGGCAAAGAAACTTCAAAGTACAGAACCAGTTCCAGGGCAGAACAGATGAGGGATCCTCGAGCTGAAACGTTAACTCAGTTTCTCCAAGCAGAGATGCTTCCTGGCAGCTGATCCAAGTGATTCCTAGCAGGTTATGCTTGGTCCCCCATTGCCGGCCTGTTCAACAAACTGTTAAGTCTGAAAGTCAAATCTGTTTCTCCTTCCACAACTACAGCATGACCTGCTGAATATTTCCAGCATTTAAGTTTTTAGCAACTACAGGTTTCTTTTTCCCCGTTTGTTTGTGAATGTCTTTCTTCAGGGAAAGATAATAACAGATTATTTTTAGCAGTTTATTGCATGTAGGGATGCTTGTCACAGTTACCTATTTAAAACTTCAAAGTTCAATGTAAAATTTATTATCCAAGTACATACATGAAAAAGGATCTAGTGCTTTCTTGGTATATATGATGAAAAAACTGTTCTTGGGCTTCCAGCAGGATATAGGTATCAAGTACATACATGTCACTACATACAACACTGAATTCTTTTTAGACCGTAGTACCATAAGACATAGGAGCAGAATTAGGCCATTTGGAGGGCCCATCAAGTCTGCTCCACCATTCAATCATGGCTGATCCTTTTTCTCTCCTCCTTAACCCCAGTTCCTGGCCTTCTCCCCATAATCTTTGATGCCAAAAGGTTTCCCCGCAGGTGTACTCAGCAAATCTATAGAAGAGTAACTGTAAACAGGATCAATGAACAGCAAACTGTGCAAATACAAATATAAATAAATAGCAATAAATAACAAATATGAAATAACAAGATAAAGAGTCCGTAAATTGTGGGAATGCCAGAAAGAGAATGGGTGTAGTTATTCCCTTTTGTTCAAGAGTCTGATGTTTGAGGGGTAGTAACTGTTCTTGAACCTGGTGGAAGAGTCCTGAGGCATCTGTACCTTCTACCTGATGGCAGCAGTGAGAAAAGAGCATGGCCTGGGTGGTGGGGATATTTGAAGAAGGATGCTGCTTTTCTACAACAACATTTCATGTGATGTGCTTGATGGCTGGGAAGGTTTTACCTATGATGTACTGGGCCAAGTCCACTACGCTTTATAGGATTTTTTGCTCAAAGGTATTGGTGTTCCCATACCAGGCCATAATACTTCCAGTCAGCACATTTTCCACCATGCATCTATAGACCCCAGTCAGTTTGGATTGGCAAAAAAATCTCCTCCAAAATCTCCATCAGCACTGGAGCGCCACAGGGATGTGTGCTTAGCTCTCTACCCTACTCTCTTTAGACCTGTGTGGTTAGTACACTTCCAACACCATATACAAGTTTGCCGATGACACCACTGATATGGGCCGTATCAAAGGTGGTAATGAATCAGAAGACAGGAGGGTAATTGAAAATTCGTCTGAGTGGTGTAAAAACAACACTTTCTTACTCAATGTCTACATGACCAAGGAATTGATTGCAAACTTCAGGGGAGGGAAACCAGAGGTCCATGAGCTGGTACTCATTGGAAGATCAGAGGGAGAGAGGGTCAGTAACTGGATGTCACTATCTTAGAGGACATGTCCTGGACTCATTATATAAATATATTTGCAAAGAAAACTCTCCCTGATACCCTGGGTGAACTCACTGCCTTACCAAAATGCCTTTGACTAAGAACTTCCGTTTTGTGCACTCGAGAGGAAGGATTTCCCAATAGATGTCAAATATTTGGCAATAACTCTAACAAGTTAATCAACATTGTACTGTTTAGGTAAGAGTTTTAATGATTACCTCATAGAGGTTTCAGCCATTTATTATCTCACTGTAAAACTTCTAAAGGTGCATTTTAAAATGTATTTAAAATACATTCAACTTACTTTTCTAAGACCTCCATCAAGGAAAATTGTTCAAAACTCTTTGACAAATGACCCTAGCACAATGTAGAAGTGTACTGTTTTATCTGTAAATACTTGGACAGGAAAATACCTCCTTCACAATCTCCATCAGCATAGGTGCTCGACAAGGCTGTGTGCTTAGCCCCCTGCTCTACTCGCTTTAGACTTCTTACTGTGAGGCTAAACACAGCACCAATGTAATATTTAAGCTTGGCGATGACACGTTGTTGCTGGCCGAATCAAAGGTGGTGATAAATCAACATATATGGGAGTGGGGGTAGAGGGGAGATTGAAAATCTGGTTGAATCAATCACTCAACACCAGCAAAACCAAAGAGCTGATTATTGACTACAGGAGAAGCAAACAGGGGATCCATTAGCCAGATCTCAAAAGGAAATTGGAGATGGAGAGGGACAGTAATTTTACATTCCTTGTTGGTATCATATCAAAGGATCTGACTTGGGACAGGCATGTAAGTGCCATTTCAATGAAGGCATGGCGGCACCTCCACTTTCTTAGGAGGTTGTGCAGATTCAACATGTCATCTAAAATTTTGGCAAACTGCTAAAAATACACAGCGGAGAGCATTCTGACTGGTAGCATCATGACCTTGTATGGGAGCACCAATATACAAGAATGGAAAAGCTGACAAAAAATGGTGGATGCAGCCCCAGTCCATCACAGGAAAAGCCCGGCCCCACCATTGACCACATCTACAGCGAAGATAGCAGTATCCAAACTCAAGGACCCCACGTATTTTATTATTCCCCACATGTGCTGATTTGCCTACATCTCAAAACTAAACCAATTTTTCTGCACAACTAAGGCCTTCTTTAAAATGTCTCAGATCCCATGATAATTTGAAATATAACCAAATTTTCTGCTCAATTAATGTCTTCTTTAAAATTTCTCAGGGTGTACTTTAAATGTTTCTGATCCCATGGTAGTTTGTTATGTTTGGCTACTGCCAAGTACAGTCATCTGATGCCTGGTAGAGTTGGCATTACGGGTTTTACTCAGGTTGTTATCACACAGTCAGATTTATATCCTGATCTCTAGCAAATTCCAAAAGATGTGTCGTGGAGAGTGTTCTAGCTGGCTGCATCGCTGTCTGGTGCGGAAAGGCTACAGCACAGGATCAGACAAAGCTGCAGAGGGCTGCAAATTCAGCCAGCTCCATCAAAGGCACTAGCCTCCCTAGCATGGAGGACATCTTCAAAATGTGATGCGTCAAAAAGGCGGCATCCATCATTAAGGACCCCTAAAACCCAAGACATAATTCATTTGCATTACTACCATCAGAGAGGAGGTACAGGAGCTTGAAGACACACACTCAATGTTTAGGAACAGCTTCCTCCATTCCACCATCATATTTCTGAATGGACAATGAATCAGCCCATAAATACTACCTCATTGTACTGCTGTTGCAAAAAAAAATCATGCCATATGTGTGGTGATAATAATCCTGATTCGATATGGGGCTCCATTGTGGACAGAGAGTGGGAAGGGGGCAGGAAGAGGGGAATTATGGTTGGGAAAAGGGGAAAGGAGAGGGGAAGGAGCAGGACACACCAGAGAGACATTCTGTAATGATCAATAAACCAATTGTTTGCAATGAATTGACCTTGCCTGGTATCCTTCTCTGCCACCTGTCCCACAACCCTCCCACCGTGCTCCACCTTCTCCATTGCCAACGCCCTTTGCTCCCGCCAGATTTACAGCTGCTCCATGTTGACAAATACAGTGCCGTGCAAACACCTTAGGCTCCCTAGCTTTATATACTGTATGTGTCTAAGACCTTTGCACAGTACTGTATGTATTTGTTATCGTAATTTATAGTTTTTTAATGTTTTTCACTGTGCTTCTGCTGCAAAATCACAAATTTCATGACATATTTCAATGATAATAAACCTGCTTCCAATTTAATGTTTGGTAACTCCCTTTGAGTCTTGGGGAAGGTGTTGGAGTGGTGGTGTGAAGTAGGGAGAGCAGCTGAAAGTTTCCTGTGTGCAGTGATCTGAGAGGTGTTCCTGCAGGGGACTAGAGATAGGAGGGATGAACCTAATGTAAAATATGGAGGAGTTTGAAGACTTATTGAAAGAAAATAACATAATTTTTGAAAGCTCTTGCTTTAGTTCCTTGACAATAGCCACTTATCTGGAAAGTCAATGAATTATTGATTGTGTAAACATGCAATAAATGTAAAGGTGAGAGGAATTAGTTGGATTGCACATTGGAAATTGCGCAAAGAAAGAACTGAGGAGTTAGCTTTCTTCACAAGCTACTCTGAAAGATCATCCAGGCTGTGAATTAATTTCCAGAGTGAAAGAAAATTTATACAGAGGATAAGTTCCAGCTCTAGTTCAGCTGGTTGTTGCACATGCAGCCCAGTTTTATTAATTAATCTATTTATTTATTTATTTATTTGCTTGTTTATTTATTGAGATACGCCAGGGAATAGTCCTTCCAGGTCTTTCAGCCATGCCACCCAGCAATCCTCCAATTTAGTCCTAGCCTAATCATGGATGTCAAGGATGAGGTTACAAAGTATGTGGAGGCATATGACAAGATAGGCAGAACTCAGCATGGATTCCTTAAAGGAAAATCCTGTCTGACAAACCTATTACAATTTTTTGAGGAAATTACCAGTAGGCTAGATAAGGGAGATATAGTGGATGTTGTATATTTGGATTATCAAAAGGCCTTTGACAAGGTGCCACACATGAGGCTACTTAACAAGATAAGAGCCCATGGAATTACGGGAAAGTCACATTCGTGGATAGAGCGTTGGCTGATTGGCAGGAAACAGAGAGTGGGAATAAAGGGATCCTATTCTGGTTGGCTGCTGGTTACCAGTGGTGTTCCACAGGGATCAGTGTTGGGGCTGCTTCTTTTTACATTGTATATCAACGATTTGGATTATGGAATAGATGGCTTTGTGGCTAAGTTTGCTGACGATACGAAGATAGGTGGAGGGGCCGGTAGTGCTGAGGTAACGGAGAGTCTGCAGAGAGACTTGGATAGATTGGAAGAATGGGCAAAGAAGTGGCAAATGAAATACAATGTTGGAAAGTGTATGGTTATGCACTTTGGCAGAAGAAATAAACGGGCAGACTATTATTTAAATGGGGAAAGAATTCAAAGTTCTGAGATGCAACGGGACTTGGGAGTCCTCGTACAGGATACCCTTAAGGTTAACCTCCAGGTTGAGTCGGTAGTGAAGAAGGCGAATGCAATGTTGGCATTCATTTCTAGAGGAATAGAGTATAGGAGCAGGGATGTGATGTTGAGGCTCTATAAGGCGCTGGTGAAACCTCACTTGGAGTACTGTGGGCAGTTTTGGTCTCCTTATTTAAGAAAGGATGTGCTGACGTTGGAGAGGGTACAGAGAAGATTCACTAGAATGATTCCGGGAATGAGAGGGTTAACAAATGAGGAACATTTGTCCGCACTTGGACTGCATTCTTTGGAGTTTAGAAGAATGAGCGGAGACCTCATAGAAACATTTCGAATGTTGAAAGGCATGGACAGAGTGGATGTGGCAAAGTTGTTTCTCATGATGGGGGAGTCTAGTACGAAAGGGCATGACTTAAGGATTAAAGGGCACCCATTCAGAACAGAAATGCGAAGAAATTTTTTTAGTCAGAGGGTGGTGAATCTATGGAATTTGTTGCCACGGGCAGCAGTGGAGGCCAAGTCATTGGGTGTATTTAAGGCAGAGATTGATAGGTATCTGAGTAGCCAGGGCATCAAAGGTTATGGTGAGAAGGCGGGGGAGTGGGACTAAATGGGAGAATGGATCAGCTCATGATAAAATGGCGGAGCAGACTCGATGGGCCGAATGGCCGACTTTTGCTCCTTTGTCTTATGGTCTTATGGTCTAATCATGAAACAATTTACAATGACTGAATAACCTATCAACCGTTATGTCTTTGGACTGTGGGGGGAAACTGGAGCACCCAAAGGAAACCCACATGGTCACGGGAAGCAGGTACATATTCCCTACCTTCAACTAACTTCAAAGTCTAATATATGCAACACTGTTAAGTTTTCTGCTGGTGCTGAATTTCAAAATCATCTCCATTGCCAGTGTCTCACACATCTCTCAGAGACTACACTCCCATTCTCTCAGAGATTTCAAAACACATCACGCAAGAGGAATTAGTGCAGTGTCTTGTTGCAAATGCCGTGGCCATTTAGACTCAGCAGGTTCACAGAAACAGCAATGAGATGGATGTCAAATTGATTGGCTTACAGTGCCTTAGGGAAAGGAGGCAGTGTCAGTCAATGCACTGATGAATTCTTACTGTGGTCATTGTCCTAAGGGATCTGTAGCTTGCAGCTGGACAGAAAGGTGCCCGTTAGGCTTAACACCTCATTCTACTGCTGGTATCCTGCACCATTCCTGCATCAGTGCACTGGTGACTGAGGGTAGGTGGCCCTGTGCTGGCACCAGCACAATGGCTATCCTGTTACCTCTGTTTTATATGGTTGTGATTTCAAATCCCATCCTGGAAGCAAGCTCTAAGGTTTATTCTGTTGCTCTGTGCAGTACAATGGGAGTGTAGTTCCACTGGAGATATTCCAGTTGGCCGACAGAGTAGCGTAACTCCTTTATCGTACCAGAGACCCAAGTTCTATATCCATCGACGTCTGTAAGGAGCTTGTACATTCTCCCCGTGACCACACAGGCCTTCTTCAAGGTGCTCTGGCTTCCCCCCACGTTCCAAAGATGTACAGGTTAATAGGTCAATTGGTGACATTGGTGTAATTGGACAGCACAGGCTTGTTGGGCCAGAAGGGCCTGTTACCACACTGAAACTCTAAATAAAAATACAATTAATTAACTAAACTGGCACTAAAATGTATACTTACTAATCTGGATGCAAAGGTTTCTGAAACACTGCACCTAAGAAATATTTCTCTGTCATTGTACACATTTGCCCAAGACTATGATTGAAATCAGTGCTACCAGCTCGTGGTGTGTAACCTCCACAGAGAGTGCTAATGATTGCACAGGTCTGTAAGAAAAATCACAAAAATATAAACAAATAAAGAAGAATATTTCTGGCACATTAACTACCCCTGCTGCAATACCAGGAATCCCTGGTTGCTTTAACTCATATGACATCCATAGATGTTCATAGGAAGGGAGTTAATTAAAACGATGGGAACCGCCGCCCTAAATGAAGCTAATAAAACCCTGCATGTAAATAGTTTGAACTGCAATGCCTTAATTGCACAGAGAAAGTTAATGGAGAAATAATGATTTCAGCTTTAAAAAGATGCAGACATTTTAAGAATAAGTGTTTAAAGGAAGGACTGAAAAAAAAAGGCTCCATAGTTAAATTGTCTGCCTCCCTGCCATCTAGTTAAAGATCTAATTTCTCTCTGACATGGACACATCCATTACCATTATTTAAGGAGCAGAGGGAGATTTCATTCCTACAGTAAGTTCAATATTGATTCCTATTGATTCAACATTATTAAATTAGAGCATAGGACCATTATTTAATTTTTAAACAAGTAAGAAAGGATAAAATGTTGGAAAGACTCAGCAGCTCAGATAGCAGGTGTGCGGAGAAAAGACGAGTTAATGTATCCGATGAAAGATTAATAACTTACAATATTGACCAAGATTTCTCTGCAGCAGTTCCATGTGGATCTGCCTGGAAGTTGTGGGAATCTCTTGTGAAGGTGGACTTCATAGGTACCTTGTTAACTTCTGTCGTCAGCAAAGCTGGAGAACTTTGCTCAGGGTTTTCAGTAAAATCTCATGGAGTGAGACTGGATCTTAGTTTTCCATAACCTTAGTGTACTACATAGAGCATGAGGAGTGAGTGTGGGGAGCAGGCTAGAACAAATGTATTGCTGGAAATTCTCAGACAGCAAAGCGGCCTCTGTGAAGGCTGAAGCAGAGTGTATGACTCTGATTTTGCTGCTTGCTGGGTGTGCTCACCTCCATACACTTGCAACACACATCAAAGTTGCTGGTGAACGCAGCAGGCCAGGCAGCATCTATAGGAAGAGGCGCAGTCGACGTTTCAGGCCGAGACCCTTCGTCAGGACTTGACCTCCATACACTTGACTTCATTTAATCGTATTGCTGGAGACAAAATCCAGGTCATCAACTCTACTCCTATGTCCACACATACTGCCTTACCTGCTGAGTATTTCAAGGATTTCTCGCTTTTCTTTTGCAATTTCCAGTATGTGCAGCATTTTATTTACTTAACCTCATTAGTACATGTCAGAACTCTTGGGGGCAACTTGCCTCCATTATTATTGTGTATATTATTGCTCTGTGCTTTATCAGTTAGTTAATTTAAACGCTGCTAAGTGTGTTTTTAAATGTTGCTGCTGTAACGAAAGAATTTCCCATTCAGGATCAATAAAGTACTTTATTATTATTATTATTATTGCTTGCTACATTTCCAGGGTTACAAAATGGCACTGACTCTCAACAAAATAGCCTCAGAGCCTGGCCAATCATACACACAAGAGATTCTGCAGACGCAGCAAATCGTGAGCAACGCACACCACGTGTGCTGGAGGAACTCAGCCGGTTGAGAAGCATCTATGGAGAGGAACAAATAGTTGATAAATCTGAGCCAAGACATTTCATCAGGACTCCATCTCAGTCCTAATGAAAAGTCTCAGGCTGAACCACCAGCTGTTTATTCTTCTCCATAGATGCCGCCTGACCTGCTGAATCCCACCTGCATTTTGTGTGGGTTGCTCAGAATATGGAAAGTCTTTGCACACTACTCTCAGCAGATCTATTAATTACCTCTATAATAATTATTTTCTTTTAATTACTAAACCTTTCCACACTGCATTAGCTGCGATCAAACTTACAATAGCCTGAGAAGTGTGAAGGGCACTGCTGTTGTTCGTCCATCGTTGACGTCGATGAGGACCTCGACACCAGACGGTCGAGACTAGCGCGTGATTTGGATTTAAGTGAGGGAGAGTTGCGCAGCGTCAGCCTCACTCTCTCTTCCCAATTCCCATCTGGATCCAGTGGCAAGACAGAGTCGAGACGGCTGGAGATGGGGCTAGGCGCAGTGGATGACCAGGACGTCTTCTGTGTTTCATCCTGCTCTACACGTTCCACGAAGCTTGCAGAGACCGCCTTCCATTGGTCTCGTCCGCTCAATCCGCCGGAGTCTGTCTTCGCGTGCTGGGAAGAGCACTGTGCAAGTGAAGGAAGATAATACAGAATACGTTAATGGATGTTATTTGAGGAAGGAAGCATTAAGAGCCATTGGAATTGAGTAAACAGCATTTCATGTAAGTAGTACTGATTGTGTTCTAGTTTTTTTTGTGAGGGGTACCTTGTTGAATTGAAGAATGCAGGTTAAAGTGGTTTGTCTATGCCTTCCAATTTCCTTCATTCTATATATGATTGAAAACCACAACACCATCACAATTGCTTTACAGTGCCAGTGATCAGAAGAGTGGGGATAGATTTCCACCACTGTCTGTAAGGAGTTTCTACATGATTGCATGTGTTCCCTCCTGGTGTTCCAGTTTCTACCCACATTTCAAAGATGTACAGTTGGGGCTAGCGAGTTGCTGTTCAGAATCAGGTTTAATATCACCAGCATATGCTGTGAAATCATATGCATTCACCAGCAACTTTTATGTGTGTTGCTGTGAAACCTGTTAACTTTGCTGCAGCAGTACAATGTAATATTTGATAATAGAGAGAAAAAGTCTGTGAATTACAGTAATGTATATGTATAAAATAGTTACATTGAATAAGTAGTGAAAAAATGGGAGAAAGGTATTGAGGTAATACTCAATGTTGATTCAGAAATTGGATGGAACAGGGGAAAAAGCTACTTCTGAATCACTGAGTGTGTGTCTTCAGGCTTCTGCACCTCCTCCCTGATGATAGCCATGAGAAGAGGGCATGTCCTGGGTGATGGGGGTCCTTAATGATGGATACCACCTTTCTGAGGCACCGCCTCTTAAAGATGTCCTGGATGCTGCAGAGGCTAGTGCCCATGATGGAGCTGACTAATTTTACAAATGTCTGCAGCTTTCTTCGATTCTGCTCACACATACCAGACAGTGATGCAGCCAGTTAGAATGCTCTCCACAATACATCTGTAGAAATTTGCGAGTGTTTTTGATGACATACCAAATCTCCTCAAACTCCTTGTGAAATATCGCTGCTATCTTGCCTTCTTTATAGCTGCATTGATGTGTTGGGTCTAAGTTAGGTCTTCAGCGATATTGACGCCCAGGAACTTAAACTTGCTCAGTCTCTCCACTTCTGATCCCTCTATAAGGACTTGTGTGTGTTCCCTTGTCTTACCCTTTCTGAAGTCCACGAACAGTTCTTTGGTCATACTGATGTTGAGTGCAAGGTTGTAGCTGTGTCACCACTCAGCTAGCTGGTATATCTCGTTTCTGTACGGTCTCTCATCATCATTTATTTATCTATAAGAATAAGCATTTCTGGCCGTCGATTCGCACTGCCTCGCAAACCCCAATTTTACCTTAGCCTAGTCACGGGACAATTTACAATGACCAATTAACCTACCAACTAGTCTGACTTTGGACTGTGGGAGGAAACCGGAGCACCCAGAGGAAACCCATGCGGTCACGGCAAGGACGTACAAACTCCTTACAGGCTCATTAATGAACCCAGGGCTCTGGTGCTATGAAACACAGGTTGGCGTTGGAAGCGGGGTGACATTGCAGGTTACCCTCAGCACAAACATTGAGCTGTGTTGATCATTGACGTAAACTGACTCATTTCACTTCATGGTTTGATGTTCCAGTGTACAGGTGACAAAAAAAGCTAATATTTATCCTTTAAATCTTGGGATGCATGGGGTACATAAGGACAAGGCAGAGTTAAGGTCATATGTCAACAAATTTCATGACACATGTCAGTGGTAATAGACTTAAATCTGATTTAGAGGGTAGGTGCAGCCATGGTGAACCCATATTTTAAATCATCATACAGATCATTGGTCTTCCTTAAATTGTTATTTCAAATTGCATTGTATCAGAACATTGCAATCTGAAAGTTTGCTGTTAACAGTGCTCACTGATGAAATATACCTAATTCATTAAAACCCAGTCTTAAGCCATGAAGTACTTTCCCTCACCCTTCTTTCTAAGCATTCAATACACTGGCTGAAACTATTAAATATGGAATTGCAAATGCCTTCAAGTCTTTGGAAAGCTCAGGGCACAAATGTTGGCCTCACGCACCTTAGGCAAGTCACCTGGGACACATAAACTGTGTCTGCATTCCAGTACATTCCATCATTGTAATTTCCCATGTGCAAATACACTTGACTTTTCATACTTCTCTTTCAGTGAAATTCTGAAAATGTTTGTTATTGCAAGTGTCAGGAAAGATGTTAGTAGTGTGGTTGCAAATGAAGAGTAAATGTTATTTGACAAACAGAAATAAGGATGTTTCTATAGTAATTATCCTCAGCTTAAATTAAGAATTTTATTGTGAAGTATAGCCTTTCAACTAATGAAGTAATTACCGTAATCAATCTTGCATACAATAGCATGTTAACAGCCAAACAACAACTCAGACTTTGGACAGCAAAGTGACCTCATATCTCCAGTGACCTGAGTTCTGAAGCTATTGCTATGGAGTTTGCAAGTTCTCTATGTATATTCAAGCCTGTATTAAACCCTGTGCAGTCTAGTTTTCCATTGAAATCAATATGCATGATGTTTAGCATATTGCCAATCTGATGTGTCACCCACGATACAGCCTTCTATGTCTGTTACTTCTACCCCTCATGCCTTGCTTCCCAATTTCCTTCAAGGGACTCCTTTCCTGTAACATCAACCTCAATGTTTCACAAATAAGTATGTATATCCCCACCCACCAGATTTTGAGCATCTAACTGCATTTGTTTTGCTTCTCCCCAGCATCCTCTATCCCTTCTGATCTCGTGTCACTTACAGATTTAGAAATTGGAGGACTTTGTTCTCTAAAGCGTGAAATGAAGTAGAAAAGTAGTTTGTGAAAATAACATGGATGAATTGTTGGAGGGACTGCTAAAGAAGAAGAAAAGAATGAGCTATGAGATGTGAGCTGTATTGTAATAAGATTATTGGGATTCAGTAAATGTTGCTTTGTTAAGGATTCATTTGGTCTTGGCCACAGCTTAATTACGGTGATAGATAGTATCATCATTAACCAATTCATTTAACTGCCAACCTGACGAGTTGCTCTATGCATTTAGTTACTCAAGTGCATCCTGACATGATTTCCTCTAGTGACACCATGAATAACCCATCCATTTTTTTTCACAAACCAACTTTCTATTCCAGTTCAGACTTCAGCGAAAAAATTCTGCAATTTCCAAATTTTTGCATGGTACTATATTTGTGCATGCTTGGGTGCTCACAGAATGCCAAGGAGTACCACAACAATGTGGAAGGTATTATTAAACTTCTGAAGTGCTGCTATAACTGGCAAATCAATTTCAGTATAGATGTAGTATTGCAGTAAATTAAGGTAGGTAAGGAGGTTGGGTATTACTTAGAATATAGAAAACCAAATGGTGGCGGGAAGCAGGAAAGTTGAGCTTCCAAATCAAAAATACTCTGTGAGTGTAGCACAAATATTTATGTCATTAAAATATATCCACCACATTTAAAGGGGTAGAACAGAAAGGTTGAATATTTTGCTAGCACAAGAACATAAGAAATAGAAGCAGGAGTCGGCCATCTGGCCTGTTCAGCCTGCCCTGCCATTCAATAAGATTATGGCTGATCTGGCCATGGACTCATCTCCACCTACCTCCCTTTTCCCCATAACCCTTAATTCCTCTACTAAGCAAAAATCTATCCAACCCTGCCTTAAATATATATACTGAGGTAGCCTCCACTGGTTCATTGAGCAGAGAATTCCACAGATTCACCACTCACTGGGAAAAACAGTTCCTTCTCATCTCTGCCCTAGATCTACTCCCCCGAATATTGAGGCAATGTCTCCTAGTTCTAGTCTTACCTACCAGTGGAAACAGCTTTCCTACCTCTATCTTATCTACCCCTTTCATAATTTTATATGTTTCAATAAGATCTCCTCTCATTCTTCTGAATTCCAGCGAGTGCAGTCCCAGGTGACTCAATCTGTCCTCATAGTCTCTGGAATCAACCTGGTGAACCTCCTCTGCAGTGCCTCCAAGGCCAATATATCCTTCCTCAAGTAAGGGAGACCAGAACTCCCTGCAGTACTCCAGGTGCGGTCTCACCAGAACCCTCTACAGTTGCAGCATGACCTCCCTGCTCTTAATTTCAATCTCTCTAGCAAGGAAGGCCAATGTAAGGAACATTTCCATAGATGTTGCCTGACCTGCAGAGTTCCTCCTGTATTTTGTGTGTGTTGCTTAAGATTTAGACTCTAAATGAGCACTGAACCTTGATTGCCAGATTAGAAGCAGAAAGTGGGCTCCTTTGGCCCTTCACAGCTCAAAATGGAGTTGGAGGAGTCAGAATGGTGTTAGGAAATGTGTGCACATGCATTGGAAACATGCAGAAGTGACTGTAGTTGTACATGATCTCATCAGCTACCCATCTGCCCTTCCCCATATGTGGAGGCATTTGCCATTCCCCCATTGACCTCGGAACCCACAAAACCAAGTGAAAGCAAGATATCCTCAATCCTGAGGGACTGCCTAAGACTAATACTGTGCAGATGAGGATGTGAAGCACTGGAGACAGCATAGGTAAGATTCAGGTGGGTAATAATTAAATTCTGAGCTCACACCTATTAGGAAAGTATGAATAAACGGAAATCTGTATTCCTTAGAACAATGATCTAATAGAAATCTTTAAACTATGAAATATTCTGATAGAATATATACTATATATATATTGGAAAGAGTCAGATTTTAAAAATACCCTCCCCCTCCCCTCTTCTATTCCTCACTCTGGCCCCTTGCCTCTTCTTACCAGCCTATCTCCTCCTCCTGGGTCCCCTTCTCTTGTGGTCCACTCTCCGCTCCTATCAGATTCCTTCCTCTCCAGCCCTCTATCTTTCCTACCCACCTGGCTTCACCTATCACCTTCTAGCTAGTCCTTCTTCCCTTCCCCACCTTTTTTTATTCTAGCATCTTCCCTCTTCATTTCCAGTCCTGAAGAAGGGTCTCCGCCCGAAACGTTGCTTGTTCATTCATTTCCATAGATACTGACTGACCGGCAGAGTTCCTCCCACATTTTCTATGTGTTGCTTAAGATTTAGACTCCAAATCTCAAAATCTCTCTAAATGCTGGAATGCAGGACAAGCTTTGATTGGCGCCTTGGTGGGAATGGATACATTGAACTATAGGTTCTGCTTCCATGCTGTATGACCCATGACTTCATGTACACAAAGTGTCTACTCTTGGGGTAAAGAGCACCATCAGAGACCATCAGTACAAAATAGTCACCAGGAAGTGAAGTAGAGAATTTAGAGGAAAGGTCTTCACCCGGAGAGTGAAGGGAAAGTGTAGAAATTATGATGATAGATTGTTGAGGTAAATGGAATGGATGAATTGAAGGATGGCTTAGAAATGGAAGGGAGAAAAGACATGAGGTTAAGCCGATGGAGTAAAATGCAGGAAGCTTGACGAGAGTGTAAACAAGGCACTGACAAGTTCCGCTAAATGACTAGTAAACTCTGTGTGGTTTAGTAATTTCGGCTATTGTAAAAGAGTTGACGCAAATGCCAAGTCACATTATGGGTGCATCAGTAACGATTGTGTTATGAAGGGCAATGCATTCTGTAATTTATTCAACATTAGCAGAAAAACATAATTGGAGTCTTTAGTCTTCCTTATGAATTATGTAATTTTATGATTCTGCCTGAAAAGTGCATGAATTAATGCAATTATCTGAAATTTATAGCTTGTCTCACAGCAGTAAAGACATTATTACAAAGGAGCACTTGAAATATCAAAAGCAAATAAATACGTTGGTCTGCTCATCATGTTGCGATGTAAAATATCAGAGGACGGGGCCAATTTATGCACAGATTCGGCAGCCTAGTTCACAAAGGGTGACAGTGAAAATTCAAGCACTGAATAGGCCACTGAAGCCAGACTACACACCCCAGGGGTTAGGCTCAATGCAAGCTTTCTGCCCACTCTATTTTGACTGCACCTTTCCCTTCACATGTTTGCTGGATTTCCTTGTAGAATCAGATTTGCCATTCACTTTAACTAATTCATTCATATGCTTGACAGCCTTAGCAAGAGGGTAAATTAACAGACTACCCTGGAGAAAATTAACAGAGCAGTAATGAATGGTTACATTGACTAGTCTGTTAATCCAACCAATTTGCTAAGTCTGCCAAGAACTCCAGTAGAAAAACATACAAGATGCTGGAGGTACTCAGCAGGTCAAACAGCATCTATGGAGGGAGTAAGCAGTCAACATTTTGGACCAAGTGAAAGGTCTGGGCCCAAGATATCAACTGTTTCTTCCTCTCCACAGATGTTGCCTGACTTGCTGAGTTCCTCTAGTGTTTTGTGTGTGTTTCCAGCTTCTGCAGAATCTCATGTTCTCGATATTTATTGCTTGTTTAAGTCCACTAGATCTGGTTCAAGTTCCACAAGGTAGCAGTGGAATTTAAATCCAGTTAATAGCCACAATAAAAATAACTTCAAAAACGCTGGTTGATATAAAAACCCACAAAAGGCTGGAAGAACTCAGTGGGTCGGGCAGCATCTATGCAAAAGTCCCCGATAAAGGGTCTTTTCTTCTTTACAAAATATCTTTTTTACAAATTTAGCGCTACAATATATACAAACCAGTGACTTACACAGTTACTACACCACTAAAAGACCAACGACATTAAGCTAAAACATTTCCATCTCTGTCAATGATGGTGCTAACCCCCCACGGAGCCTAATGGTCCCGGAGCACCTCTATGGTCACCGTGGATAGCGCGTGTTCCCTCTTGGTATTTACCCGGGCACAAACATACCCCCTATATATTGCTAGTCAGTCTGCCAGGCCATGATAAAGGGTTTTGGCCTAAAATGTTAACTGTTTTCTCATTTCTATAGATGCTGCCTGGCCTGCTGAGTTCCTTCGGCATGTTATGTGTGTTGCTTGGATTTCCAGTATCTGTAGATTTTCTTGTGCTTGTGATGTAGAAACCCATTCATTTCATTAATGTCATTGATAAGTGGAAATCTACCTTCCTATGGTCTTTATTAGACTGTAAACCACTGCAACGTGGTCACCCCAGTGTCCAGCCCATCACAGGTAAAGTCCTCCCTACTACAGAGTACATCTACAGGAAAGCAGCATTCATCATCAGGGACCTCCACCACCCAGGTCATGCTCTCTTCTCGCTGCTGCCACCAGAAAGAAGGTACAGGAGCCTCGGGACTCACACCACCAGGTTCAGGAACCGTTATTACCCCTCAGCCATTAGGCTCTTCAACCATAGTGGATAACTTCACTCAGCTTCATTTGCACCATCACTGAAATGTTCCCACTTTCAAGGACTCTTCATCTCATGTTCTCGACATTTATTGCTTATTTATTTATTACTATTATTGTTGTGTTTTTATTTTTTGCCTGCTCAAGCTGGTAAAACCTAAGGTACGGGCATAGCTAAGCACACACATTTCTCACTTGCTAGGAACTTTTGGACTATTCTAGTGATGTTTAGTATTGTGGCTTTCTGTAGGCTTACATAAATATTGCTGTGTAGCCCTAATTGTTTAATGAAATTGTGTAGTGCCTTTGGGATGTCACTTGTAGATATTACTATTGGGACAATGTGCATCCTGTTCATGTTCCATAGTCTTTCAATTTCCTCTTTTATTTCCTCATATTTCTAGTGTTTTCACTTATTGATTTCTGTATGTGTGTTTGGAATGGCTATATCTAGTAAATAAGTTGTTCTTGCTTGTTTATCCTGTATTATTATATCCGGGTGGTTATAATAGGTTGTTTTATCTGTAATAATGGATTGGGTGTAATATAATTTGTAGGACCCTGAAGCTAAATCTGCATCAGGCTTGTATTTATAATGAGGTATGGTGTCTTTTATGAGATTGTATCTTAAAGCAAGATTTTGGTGAATGACTTTGCCTGTGTAAGTAATCAGATTTGTTAAACTGTTGCAGGATCCTGTAATATGTTGGATTTTTTTCTGGTTTTTCTTGCCAGTTTCTGCATTTCTCATCTTTAATTTGTGGGTCTTCTATGTGCATTTTTAATAATAGTGTATTTGTCTTAACCCCTTGGTCTGGTATTGCCACAAGGAACCCCTCTGTTTCTGGGAAGAGATCTCCAACTCTAAGACAGGTGTTTGATGCTTCCTTGTCAACATTTAGTCTACTCAGGTCATGAGAATGTCTTCCATGGAAAGGTCATGCTCTTCCATTGGTTAACCTTTTCTTCAATAGTGGTAATGTCTTCATTTTTGTGGGTTGTGCTTTCATTTAAGTTCAGTGGTGTGTACTTCTTATCAGATTTGCAAATATTTACATGGAGTGCTGAATCTTGTTTTCAATGATGAAAATATATCCTTAGAAGTTTTAGCTGACTATTCTGTAAAGTTTTTGTCTGTTATTCCTCTTCCTTCTTCTGTCCTAGGTAATGTTAATCTAAGTGTGTTCGAGTGTGCATAGTGTTTTCTAAAAATTGTCATTTCAGTTCTTATTTTTCTTTGTAAATTTTCCAAATTGTTTTCAGTCCAAGATATTATGCCAAAAGAGTACGTCAATATGGGTATAGCATAATTGTCTTTACCTTTGTTATATTTTTACTACTGAGCTCTGTTTAGCAGATATTCTTATGCCTTGAAGTAAATTCTGTTTAAATTTTTCCACTTATCGCATTATGATCTATTTTCTTTGCTTGTTGATATCCCAGATACGTGTATGTTTCGTATTCATCCATCGGTTGTATTGTATCCTGCTGCTCTGTTTTGCAATCTACTAGCTCTACTGCAACTTTCTTTATGTTTAATTTTCTGAACTTATCTAGTCCAAAGTTCATGTTTATATCTTTTGAAAATAGTTCTACTGTATGAATTATTTGCTTTAGCTTTACTGATAAAAGAGCGTATGATTTCATATCATCCATGTATAGCAAGTGTGTCTAGGTATCGTTTGCTTGGTTGTTTCTGATTTAATACCCTATTTTCATCCAATTAGGTAAAATAGAGAGCAGCTTTAAAGCAGAACAAAACCATAATGGGCTTAAAGGTCACTCTGAACAATGCCTTGGTTTATTTTGATAATGATCATTGCTCTTTTTTGGGTGTTAATAGATTGGTTGATTATAGCACACCCATGTTTTATCAGATATTGTAGGAATTTCACGTATTGGGCGCAGTTTTTATATATTAAGAACGTCTTTTCTATTAACTACGAGTGTGAGGCAGAATCAAGTGCTTTTTGGTGGTCAGTATAACAACATGAAAGATTTGTGCTTTTTCGTCAGGCTTGATTTAGAATTACAGAATCTATTATCAGGTGTTCTTTACATTCTTTCATACCCTTACAGCATCCTTTCTGCTCTTCTGTAAATATATTGAGGTTATCTATGTGAGTGGTGATTCGTTGCAAGATGCATGATCAGACCATAATATATAGGAGCAGAATTAGGCCACTTGGCCCATCAAGTCTGCTCTGTCATTTCATCACGGCTGATCCATTTTCCCTCTTTTAAGCAGGGCTGTTTTATCCTGGATATCTTTGATTTTTTTCAATATCCATCTAGGACATTGACGAATATTCAATCACAGTACACAGTGTGTCTTACAGATCATAGAAAGGCTTTGCAGAGTCAGAAAGTGAATCATTGTTAAGACTGGAACATTTTATAGAATGGAGACTCTGATTTGGATTCTAAATAATGGTCCACAGCTGCCTAAAAGCTACAATGGGCTGCAATGCTGGGGATAAATAACTAACTGTAAAGCCTAATCTGGTTGAAGGATAAAGGTAATAAGTGGAGTTTTATTGTTAAATAAATTCTAGCATCACTCTGTCATTCAACCTTGGACAGTGAATCAGACCACCTGAAGGGGAGGATTTGTCTAAGACATTATGTTTTCTCTCATCCTTTTGTGTTTTTACATCATCTGCACCACTCTGTACCACAGGAGGCAAGGATCATTGTGTCTCAGTGCGGCAAAACACTATAGGCATTCACAAGAGGTGAAGTTCCGAAATTAAAACCAACGAACCTTAATGAACAGACTTAGCTTCTTCCGTAACACGATCCAGGGTAAACCTATTCGGATTTTCTGGTCCCACTAAACGAGACAGATTGTGAGGAAGCACAACTTTGCTTTCATTTTCGAACAGCAGAAATATACAGTGAACATTTTCAACATGTCATACTGATATGTGCTTAGCAACAAGCTCCACTTAAGCTGACTGGAATGAGATAATTTTTACTTATTCAGTCCTTCACCTTCAGCATTCACTCCTTCTTTCACCAGTACAATGTGGTGACAGACTGTACTGTCTACAGAATGAGATGGAGAAAATTCAGGGAACAGGAGCAACGTACAGAATCCTAAAAAAACTCAGCGGGTCAGGCAGCATCCAAGGAGAGAAATGGACAGTCTATGATTCAGGTTGAGACCCTTCATCAAGGCTGGAAAGAAAGATGGGAAGACAGCCAGAATGAAAAGGTGGAAGGAAGGGGTGGAGCAAGAGCTGGTAGGTGATAGGTGGATACAGGTGAGCAGATGTGAGATGCAGGTGAGGGAGGGATGAGAATGGGAGTGTCAGAAGCTGAACTGAAAGTGGAACTGAAGAAGGTTTGAAGAAGATGGAATTGGATAAGAGGGGACAGTGGAAATAAAGGGAAGGAGGTGGGGTGGGGAACCAGAGGGAGGAATGTGTGTGTGGTGGGCAGATTAAGACGTGAAGGGCGGGGGTAGAGATGGGGTAATGGGACTGATTGGATAAGGAAAATAAAAAGAACAGTTCAGAGGGGAGTGATTGCCTGAAGTTAGAGAAATTGACATCCATTCTTTAAGTTTGGTGACCATCAAGGTGGAATTTGAGGTCCAGTTCTTCTAATCTGGATCTAGCCTCGACTTGACAGTGGAGGAGACCATGGCCATGTCAGTATGGGGAAACAAGAGTGCTCTTCCAGGAACTTGAATTAAACTCTAAAGGTTGAATTGTCTCCCTGCGTTCACAACAATTGTGTGATTATTGTTATTCTCCAAGTTATTCTAATAGCATCTCCTAAGCCCATGAACTTGACTGTATGGAAGTGCAGCAGGCAGAGGAGATCAGCATTGCCTACTGGCATCCCCCCGCTCCCCCACCTCAGCTTGGAAATACTTTGACATTCTGTTACTGTCACAGACTGTAAGGCTTTGAACTTAGGAGCAGCACCGTAACATAGCGGTTAGCATAACACTTTACTGCGGCTGCAATCGGAAGTTTCCAGTTCTATTCCTGTCACTGTCAGGGAGGAGTTTGCATGCTCACCCTATGACCATGCTGGTCTCCTTCGGGTGCTCCAGTTTCCTCACACACTCCAAAGGTCTATGGGTTAGGATGAGCTGTGAGCATGCTGTGTCGGTGCTGAAGGAACAGCAACACTTACAAGATTCCCCAGCACATGGCAAATCATGACATACTCCAATATGGCACCAGCGACGGCCTGCTGACAGTTCACAAAACTACTTCTTTTACTTCTTCTTTCGAATATGATTCAACTACCAATCTGTGTGCGATGGAACCTGTAGTTACATTGTGATGGGGTGTTTTTGGGCCTATTGAGCGATCTGGCGCTTCGCTGTCTCTGAGGGAGTTCGGAGAGGTTGGGGGCAGAGTATATGGTCTGGAGGCCTGCACGCAAGCCCATGGGCGACTCCACTGCTTCTCTCCAATTGAGGCGCTGAGCAAGGTCGAAGTAGACGAAGATGAGGGCGGAGGACAGACGGGTGTTTGGCGCCATCTGCCTGTGTTTGACTGCTCTTCTCCCTCTCACAAGCTTCTGTAGAGAGAAGTGCAGGAGTCCTGGGATCCACATTGCAAGGATTGATTGGCGTGGTTGTGAACTCATTTTGGAGCACTTTGAGGTTCATGTTGAATATGTTTCTAGATTCTGGTTACACGTTTTTTTTTGCTGGTTTTGAGTGGTTTGGCGATCAATGTGGACTTGGACTCTTCATTGAAAAATGGCTCTGCAGCCTGCAGTCAGCTGGCAGCGCAGCGGTAAACTGAACTAAACTGAGTACTCGTGGGCTCCTGGTCTGATGTCTGATGTTGTTCACTTGCTTCTTGCCAGTTGCACAACTTGTTCTTTTTTCACGTGTTGGATGCGTGATGTTTTCCTGAATGAGTTCCATGGTCTTGCTTTGTTTCATGGCTGCCTACGGGAGAATGAACCACAGAGTTGTATTCGGTATACATACGTTCATAGGAAGTGTACGTTGAACTTTGATCTTTGAATGTTTCTATGTCATGTGACAAACAAAAGTAATCTCTTCTAAACCAATGCCTGCAGCCCTGTGGGAGTAACTTCAGCAGTTCAGGATGGCAGCCCAGAACCATCTTGCGCGGGGCAGGGAAGAGATAACATTAAACGCAAAGACAAGGAGTAAAGGTGAAAATGCCTTGCAGGAAATAGACCCACAGTGGTTTTGGTGGGTGTAATTTGAAGGAGTCTCGTGTTTCATTATCATATGGAATGGGGAGAGTTCAAAATTCAAATCAAATTTATTATCAAAATATCTATATCATATACAACCTGAGATTAGGTTTCCTGCAGGCACCTACAGGAAAATAAAGAGACACAATGGAATCCATGGAAAACCTCACACAACCAAGACCGACAAACACCCAATGTACAAAAGAGGACAAATCATGCACATAATAAAAAAATTAAACAACTAATACTAAGAGCATGAGCTGCGGAGTTCCTGAAAGTGAGTCCACAGGGCTGCAGAGTGACTTCAGTGCTGAAGCCTTGCGTGCCGGTCCAGAAGACTAGGGCAACAACTGTCCCTGAACCTGGTGGCGTGGCTCACAAGACTATTCCACCTCTTACCCAATGGTAGTAACGAGACAAGTCAAATGTACTTGACGGATGGGTTCACGTGGCAGACATTGGTTGGTATGGAGCAGTGGGGCTGAACAACATTTGTTTTCAAGCCTCAGGCCTTGACACTAATCAGAGTCAGAATCCGGTTTAATATCACAGTCATATGTCATGAAATTTGTTATTTTTTGGCAGCAGTACATTGGAATATATAATAAAAAGTTATAGTTGTTAAGAAAAATGGTAATAATAGTTTCCATACAACCCTTCTGGACCATTTCCACTGGTCCAAAATGTTGCATACAAGCCTATATACCAACCATTGTAGGTGTTTATATCCCAATTTGTTCGTGCTTGTTCCTGCCCACAGACATAATTATCCAATCCCTATGTACTTATTTACTTAATTTTTTCATTTTTTTTTATCCCTTTCCCAAATCTTTCCCTTTACTTGTGTTAATTCTCTATTTTCCGAAAAAAAACAACAAACATTTAGACTAGGGGTGCTTACGTTAGCAATATTACTGTGTTGATGAGAAGAGCAATATAAATCATTAGGAGAGTCATCTAAAGTCTGCTCGCATTGGGGTTATATATTCAATCCATTTATTCCAGATTCGATAAAATGTTTCTTTTTGAGTTCTCAGGGAGTAGGTTAAAATTAAAAAAAAAATAATAAAAGTTATAAACTACAATAAGTATATCTATAAAAAATTGAACCTAATAAGTCATGCAGAAAAACGGGAAAGAATAGTGAGGTAATGTTTATGGATTCATTGTCCATTCAGAAATCTGATGGCAGAGGGGAAGAAGCTGTTCCTGAAATGTTGAATGTAAGGCTTCAGACTTCTGTACCTCTTCCTTGATTACAACAATGAGAAGAGGGCATGTCCTGATGAGAGTCCTTAATGACGGATGCAGCCTTTCCGAGGCATTGCATTTTGAAGGTGTCCTCGATGCTGGGAGGCTGGTGCCCATGACGGAACTGGCTAAGTTTACAACTTTCTGCAGCTTTTTCTGATCCTGTGCACTGAACCCGCCACATCAGCCGGTGACGCAACTTGTTCAAATGGTTTCCAGGGTACATCTGTAGAAATTTGCCAATGTCTTTGGTAACATACCTATTCTCCTCAAATTGCTACTGAAATGAAGTCAGTCTTTTCCCTTCTTTGTAATTGCATCAATATGTTGGTCTCAAGGTAGATTCTCAGAGATGCTGATACCCAGGAACTTCTCGCAATTCCTCCGTCTCCGCCGCATCTGCTCTCAGGATGAGGCTTTTCATTCTAGGATGAGGGAGATGTCTTCCTTTTTTAAAGAAAGGGGCTTCCCTTCCTCCACTATCAACTCTGCTCTTAAACGCATCTCCCCCATTTCACATACATCTGCTCTCACTCCATCTTCCCGCCACCCCACTAGGAATAGGGTTTCCCCTGGTCCTCACTTACCACCCCACCAGCCTCCGGTTCCAACATATTATTCTCTGTAACTTCCGCCACCTCCAACTGGATCCCACCACTAAGCACATCTTTCCCTCCCCCCCTCTGCATTCTGCAGGGATCGCTCCCTAAGGGACTCCCTTGTCCATTCGTCCCCCCCCATCCCTCCCCACTGATCTCCCTCCTGGCACTTATCCGTGTAAGCGGAACAAGTGCTACACATGCCCTTACACTTCCTCCCTTACCACCATTCAGGGCCCCAAACAGTCCTTCCAGGTGAGGCAACACTTCACCTGTGAGTCAACTGGGTTGTATACTGCATCCGGTGCTCCCGATGTGGCCTTTTATATATTGGCGGGTCCCGACGCGGTCTGGTAGACCGCTTTGCTGAACACCTACGCTCTGTCTGCCAGAGAAAGCAGGATCTCCTAGTGGCCACACATTTTAATTCCACATCCCATTCCCATTCTGACATGTCTATCCACGGCCTCCTCTACTGTAAAGATGAAGCCACACTCAGGTTGGAGGAACAACACCTTATATTCCGTCTCGGTAGCCTCCAACCTGATGGCATGAACATCGACTTCTCTAACTTCCGCTAATGCCCCACCTCCCCCTCGTACCCCATCTGTTACTTATTTTTATACACACATTCTTTCTCTCACTCTCCTTTTTCTCCCTCTGTCCCTCTGAATATACCCCTTGCCCATCCTCTGGGTTCCCCCCCCACCCTTGTCTTTCTTCCTGGAGCTCTTGTCCCATGATCCTCTCATATCCCTTTTGCCTATCACCTGTCCAGCTCTTTGCTCCATCCCTCCCCCTCCTGTCTTCTCCTATCATTTTGGATCTCCCCCCCCCCCTCCAACTTTCAAATCCCTTACTCACTCTTCCTTCAGTTAGTCCTGACAGAGGGTCTCAGCCTGAAATGTCGACTGCACCTCTTCCTAGAGTTGCTGCCTGGCCTGTTGCGTTCACCAGCAACTTTTATGTGTGTTGCTTGAATTTCCAGCATCTGCAGAATTCCTGTTGTTCCCAGGAACTTGAAGCTGCTTACTCTTTCCACTGCTGATTACTCAACGAGGACTGGTGCGTGTTCCCTCCACTTGCCATTCCTGAAGTCCACAATTAATTCCTTGGTCTTACTGATGTTGAGTGCAAGGTTATCATTGCAATACCACCCAACCACCAGGTCTATCTCAACCATGTAAACTTCTGCCAACAGTAATTGTATTGCTGGCAAATATCTAGATAGCATTTGAGCTGTGCCTAGATATTTAATCGTGTATGTAGAGAGAGTAGAGCAGTGGGCTAAACACACATCCTTGAGGTACACCAGTGTTGGGAGGAGATGTTATTTCTGATCCAGGCAGACTGTGGACTCCCAGTGAGAAAGTCAAGGATCCAGTTGCAGAGGGATGTACAGAGGCCCAGGCTTTGGAGCTTGTTGATTAGAATTAGGGTATCATTGTGTTGACTACTCAGCTGTAAACAATAAACAGCAGTCTGACATTGCCCAGGTGATCCAATGCCAATTGGAGAGTGAGAGACAGGCATATTGCCTACAGTGGAATATAAAGTCCATGTCCTTGCTTAGGCAGGAGTTTATTCTAGCCATGACCAAACTCTCAAAGCACTTCATCACTTAGGAGATTTCAGTACTTTGGGCATTTGTCGTTAAGGCAGCTCACACTGCTCTTCTAGGGTACTGGTATGATTGTCACCCTTTTGAAGCAGGTGACAATCTCCAACTGCAGTAGTGAGAGATTGAAGATGTCCTTGAACACTCCTGCCAGTTGGTTGGCACACATTTTTAGAGCCCTACCAGGTGCACCAACAGGGCTGAGGCCTTGTGAGGGCTCACCCTCTGGCTTGAGGCCCACCCCAATGCTTTCTCTTCCGATGATGGCTGACCTTTGCCTGCTTCAAGGTGCCCGAGAGTCCATTTACCTTTTAGAAACTGAAAGATTTCTGAGCATCTTCTCTCGCTATAAGCAATAATTTATGTAGCTCTCCTGAATAACTGGAGATTTTCAAGTCTGACTTGGATTGTTTCTGCTGCTTAGTGCAGATCACGTACAACAGATAGTGTATGTACAACTGGCTGTGCTGTTCGCCTGCAGTTAATGGGAGTCATAGACTGCTGGAATATAATGTCCTTCCCTGTTGGATGCTTCTGGAAGCTTGGTGATAAACAAACAATCAGCCCATGGCGTGTGGGATATTCTGATGGGGCATCACAATTTGCACACCTCCATCATGACGATATTCAATTAAGCACCAAGTAGATCATGCATCTATTGCTATATTCAGTTTATGCCTCCAAAAATTACTTTACTGAATCCTGCTAATTGTTTTGCTTTAACTGCAAGATTCATGGAGCCAACGAACACTGGAAGTAACATTCCTGAATTAAATGTAACATTTTCCTGTGCACTGGTCTTCTCTGCACTAATTGGATAGAATCGTGCTTTTTCTGAGAAATTACTTTGTCCACTGCACTTAACAGAATTGGTTACTAGAAAGAGCCCAATTAACATAGTGGAAACAAGCATTTTCAACAAACATGTAATTATTAACACTGCACCATATAATTTCAGCACAGAGTATTTATCTGCAGGTGATTTGCACACTTAAGGGTAAAGCTAGATGGCTATTTTTTCATTATTTGAGGTAAATTAATCTAGTTAACTTAAGAGAACAGAGGATATGTGGCACCCACTAATGAGTATAATGGAGTGTAATTGAAGGCTCCCAGCCATAGGTTTAAGTTAAACATAGAAACATAGAAAATAGGTGCAGGAGTAGGCAATTCGGCCCTTCGAGCCTGCACGGCCATTCAGTATGATCATGGCTGATCATCCAACTCAGAACCCTGTACCTGCCTTCTCTCTATACCCCCAGACCCCTTTAGCCACAAGGGTCATATCTAACTCCCTCTTGAATATAGCCAATGAACTAGCCTCAACTGTTTCCTGTGGCAGAGAATTCCACAGATTCGCCACTCTCTGTGTGAAGAAGTTTTTTCTCATCTCGGTCCTAAAAGGCTTCCCCTTTATCCTTAAACTGTGACCCCTCATTCTGAACTTGCCCAACATCGGGAACAATCTTCCTGCATCTAGCCTGTCCAATCCCTTTAGAATTTTATATGTTTCAATAAGATCCCCCCTCAATCTTCTAAATTCCAGCGAGTATAAGCCTAGTCGATCCAGTCTTTCATCATGTGAAAGTCCTGCCATCCCAGGAATCAATCTGGTGAAACTTCTTTGTCTTTCCTCAGATTAGGGGACCAAAACCACACACAATACTCCAGGTGTGGTCTCACCAAGGCCTTGTACAACTGCAGTAGTACCTCCCTGCTCCTGTACTCGAATCCTCTTGCTATGAATGCCAGCATACCGTTCGCATTTTCCACCACCTGCTGTACCTGCATGCCCACTTTCAATGACTGGTGTATAATGACACCCAGGTCTTGTTGCACCTCCCCTTTTCCTAATCGGCCACCATTCAGATAATAATCTGTTTTCCTGCTTTTGCCACCAAAGTGGATAACTTCACATTTATCCACATTAAATTGCATCTGCCATGAATTTGCCCACTCACCTAACCTATCCAAGTCACCCTGCATCCTCTTAGCATCCTCCTCACAGCTAACACTGCTGCCCAGCTTCGTGTCATCCGCAAACTTGGAGATGCTGCGTTTAATTCCCTCATCTAAGTTATTAATATATATTGTAAACAACTGGGGTCCCAGCACTGAGCCTTGCGGTACCCCACTAGTCACTGCTGGATGTTCTATTACTGGAAGCCCTTTTGCTTCAGTGCACCATTTCCACTTTCACCATCAGGAAGCTCCCACCAGCTATTGTTGATTTAATTAAAATAAAGACCCTGCAAATGTTGGAAATCGACAACAAAAAAGGTTAAGTACCACCTGCACCAATACTTCAGAACGATGACCAACCAAATTCAATTTCAAGTTCAAATTCATTGTCACTCAACCATACACATATATACAGATAAACGAAACAACATTTCTTCTGGAGCCGAGGCGCAAAACACAGTACATATAATCACACATATAATTACAATCCAGCACCTACAGTCACGAAATAAAGTTAGCTCAAGCCCCTGAGTGGTATATTCTGAAGATTGACAAGTGCGAGGTGCATATTTATATAACACAGTATAATGTTACTCCATCATAAAGTTGTAATCTCTTTTTCACCTTATCCCATATGTTAGATATCAAATTAACTACTCCCAAGGCACGAGTAATGCAGTGACATAGAAACATGACATCTAATGTGTACATAGCAAGTGTCCTCAAACATCTGGACTCCCATCAGATGTTTGCACAACAGGACAACTAGACCCAAAAACAGCTACTTCCCCAAGCCATCAGGCTGATCAATACCTCTACCCATTAACCCACCCCACGCTATATACACATCACCTAGCATCACTTTAAGTATATTCATCGTCCTGGTTAAGATTTTTACTGCTACGCCGTAAGTATTTCATTTCAGCAGTTCTGTAAGAGCAGTCTGTTCTGCTTTCAGCTTGTTTGGGTTTGAGCTAAGGTAAGATGCTTGTTATTCAACTTGGGAATGAACTGTCAGCCAGTCAGGATAGTGAAATTGGGAGCAGGTTCTGGAGTACGCTGGGCTGAAGATCTTTGTTGACGAGAGCTAGAAGGAAGCAATGAGAAGAATGTCTGAGGATGCCGTCCCTGTTGCACAAGGTGCTTTGTGCAGATGAGTGCCCTCTAAGAGGAAGGAACAATACTCCCGCGGGAGACCCGTTTTTTGTCAAGATAGATTTCGAGCGACAGTCAGAAGGTGGTATGTGTTTTCACGCAGACCGAGGATCCTGTGTATGAGTGACAGACAAGTTCAAGATGAGCTCCAACTTAACTGCACATTTGACTGTTTAAGAGTAATGGGCCCTTTCTGTTTTTTTAAAAAATCTTTCTTTCATTTAATTACTGTTTGCTTAAATTAGCATTCGTAAATATACTTTGTAAATTGTATGCAGTGTACAATCTGTTATTTCTTGCCGAGGGCAGTAAATAACACAGCATTCACACATACCGGCGTTTGGGTAGGCGAGACATCCCAACCTCACAGATCTGGCGGGACCAAAATTGTACGCATCCAGCTGTGAAGCTGGAGAAAGGTGGGTTTATCACTGTGGAATCCAGTGGCTGTTAGTGAGGGAATAACGAGCCAGTTTTCCAGAGATGCCCAGAAAACCGGGGGGTTTATACATAAAATCAGTCTACATACAGTACATAGCAGTTACTTGTACTGTACATTATGTTTTAAAGGATTGCTTTGTTATTTATAGTTTATTGTGCTTTTTTATTTTTTGTATTTTATACTTTATGCTGGCTGTGGATTTATATATCGCCTGAGATCGAATGTAACAATCATTTTGTGCTCCTTTACACTCGTGTCCTGAAGAATGACAATAAACAACCTTGAATCGTGAATCTGGAATGATAAAGTTCAAGGTTTAAAGTTCAAAGTAAATTTATTATCAAAGTACGTATATGTCATCGTATACAACACTGAGATTCATTTTCTTGTGGGTATACTTGATAAATCTATAAAATGATAATCTTAACAGAATCAGTGAAAGGCCACTCCTCTAGGGAATTCAACCAAAGTGCAAAAGACAACAAGCTCTGCAAATACAAAGTGAAGAAATAATAATAATAATAAATAAATCAGCAATAAATATTGAGAACATGAGATTCAGATCCTTGAAAGTGAGTCTACTGGTTGTGGGATCATTTCAATGATTTCTGAATTCCACATAGTCTATTTTGTGATGCTGAGGGAGGGACATATACTTAGTAGCTAATTTACTAGGTACACCAGTACACCTGGTCATTAATGCAAATATCTAATCCTCTAATTGTGAGACAGCAGCTCAATGCATAAAAAAACAATAAGACCATAAGGCAAAGGAGTAGAACTGTGTCACTCAATCTATCAAGTCTGCTCCACTATTCCATCATGGCTGATTTATTATCCCATTCAACACCATTCTCCTGCCTTTTCTCCATAAACTTTGACACCCTGACTAATCAAGAACCTGGCAACATCCACTTTAAATATACTCAATGACTTGGCCTCCACAGCCGTATATGGCATTGAATTCCACAGATTCACAACCCTCTGGCTGAAACAATTCTTCCTCATCTCTATTGTATATGGACACCCCCCTCTTTTGAGGCTGTGGCGTCTAATCTTAAACAATCCCATCATCCTTTTATACATCCACTCTATGTAGGCCTTCCACTATTTAATAGGTTTCAATAACCCCACCACACACACACAGACACACACACACACAGACACACACACACACAGACACACACACACACAGACACACAGACACACAGACACACACACACACACACACACACACACACACACACACACACACACACACACAAACACACATATTCTTCTGAACTCCAGGGAATATAGGCCCAGAGCCATCAAACGCTCCTCATATTTTCACTTCTGGAATTACTCTCATGATCTTCTCTGGACCCTCTCCAATACCAGCACTTCTTTTCTTAGATAAGGGGCCCAAAACTGCTCATAGTACTCAAGGTGTGGTCTGGGCATTACATTATAAAGCCTCAGCTTGCTCCTATATTCTCGTGCTCTCAAAATGAATGCTAATATTGCAGTTGCCTTCCTTCCTTCTGACTCAGCCTGCAAGTAAACTTTTAGGGAATCCTGCAGAAGGGCATTAGCACCTCTGATTTTTTTTAAAACTTCTCCCGATTTAGAAAATAATCTAAGCCTTTATTCCTTCTACCAAAGTACTCGGCCATACATATCCTTATATTTTATTCCATTTGACCCTTCTTTGCTCATTTCCCCCAATCTGTCAAGTCCTACTAGAGACTCCCTGCTTCCTCAAGACTACCTGCCCTCCACCTATTACCTGCAAACTGGGCCAAAAAGTCATCACTTCTGTCATCCAAATCACTGACATATAATGTGAAAAGAAGTAATCCCAATACTGACCCATACAGAACACCACTAGTCACCAGAAGCCAACCAGAATAGGCCCTCTTTATTCCCACTCTTTGCCTCCTTCCAGTCAGCCAATACTCTATCCTGGCTAGTAACTTTACTGTAATACCATGGGCTCTTATCTTGTTAAGGAGCCCCATATGCAGCATCTTTACAAAGACCTTCTGAAAATCCAAGTAAACAACATCCACTGATTCTTCTTTGTCTATCCTGCCTGTTCAAGGAATTCCTAGAGATCTGTCAGGCAAGATTTCCCCTTAAGGTAACTAAGCTGACTTTGGCCTTTTTTTATCATGTTCCTCTGAGTATCCGGAAACCTCATCCTTTGTAATGGATTTTAACATCTTCCCAACCACTGAAGTCAGACTAAGTTATTTCTTTATTTTTGCCTCCCTCCCTTCTCAGAGAATAAAGAGACCTTTGCAATTTTCCAGTCTTCTGGAACCATTCCAGTATCTAGTGATTCTTGAAAGAACACTGCTGATGTCTCCACAATCTCTTAAGTTACCTCTTTCAGAACCCTGGGGTATATTCTATGTAACCCAAGCAACTTAACTACCTATCCAATATTCACACTGATCTTACTTTTATTCTTTGTAGATCTAAAAATGTTTTTGTATCCTCTTTTATATTATTGGCTAGCTTACTGTCATATATCGGTTCTCACTGTTAACATCAGGCAGGAAGTACAGAAGCCTGAAGGCACACACTCAGGGGTTCAGGAATGGCTTCTTCTCCTCTGCCATCCGATTCCTAAATGGACATTGAAGCTTTGGACACGATGTCATTTTTTTTTAATATACAGTATTTCTGTTTGCACATTTTTAAAATCTATTCAATTTAGTGCACATGCACCAGTCGTGCATGCAGCCTGTTACAGCCATTCCTACTAGTTTTCTTACTTTTTTCTTCTTACTTTTTTAACTTACATTATTTGTTGTATTTTTTTCACAGTAACGCGTCGAAGCTGCACCCTCTCTAACATGCTGGTGGAGAGAGCTTTATTTGGGTTTTTAGTACTGGAAATAGTTACATTTGGATACGTCTCATCAGCAAGGCAACAGTATGGTCACATTGTTTATTCCAGGGACCAGCTGATTGCGCTTATGCCGGCCGGTTTAGCGAACAGAGCGGCGGACACCCCGACTGAAACCTGGAGGAAAACACACAGAGGATGCAGAGGGGGATCAAAAAGGCGAGGAAAGAGGACCGGGCCGAGACAACAAAGACTTATGGAGAGTCTCTCCACTTGGACTGCACGTGGACATACCCGACCAAAACTTTTCCATTTAGGGCTTTCAGACCAGTCGGGCTGACCGGAAGTGCACTGAGAGCGGTAAGCATAAAGGAGATGGTGCAATCCTGGACATATTACAATCGAGGAACGTGTTTGTAGCCCGGATATTGAACTTTTTGCTGTTAGACTCCGGCCATATGCCACCGAGATACAACACTGGGCGTCATGGGAGGTTGTTCCTGCCTGTGGCCATCGAACTTTGCAGCTCCTCCCGTGGAGGGTCAGACACCCTGAGCCAATAGGCCGGTCCTGGACTTATTTCCATCTGGTATAGTTCGCATATTGTTGTTTTATTGTTTGTGGTTTTTGTATTTCTATATTTATGCTCTATTCTTGGTTGGTGCAGCTGTAACGAAACTCAATTTCCCTCGGGATCAATAAAGTATGTCTATGTCTATGTCTATTACATAATTGATTTACTTGTTTATTTATTATTATGTTTTATTTTATTTATTTTTTTCTGCTAGATTATATATTGCATTGAACTGCTGCTGCTAAATTAAAAAATTTCACGTCACATGCCGGTGATAATAAACCTGATTCTGATTCTGATCTTTTCTCACCGTATGGCTTTTCTACTTGCCTCCTGGTTTTTAAAAGCTTCCCAATTTTCTGATTTCTCACTAATTTTTGCTATATTATATGCCCCTTTTTTTTGCTTTTATGCTGTCTTTGACTTCCCTTGCCTCATCCTCCCTTTAGAATACTTCATCTTTGATATGTATCCACTATATTCTGTGCCTTCTAACTTGCCCCCAGAAACTCCAGACATTGCTGTTCTGGTGTCATCCTTGCTCATGTCCCCTTCCAACCGACTTTGGCTAGATCATCTCTCATGCCTCTGTAATTCCATTTACTCCACTCTAATTCTGATGCATCTGACTTTATCTTCCCCTTTCAAACTGCAGGGTGAATTCTATCATATTATGACCATTGTCTCATAAGGGTCAGCTGGTGGCACAGTGACATCAGCACCGGACTCCGGAACGGCAGTTCCCAGGTTCGAATCCAGTCGGGCCACTCCCGAGTACACTTTCCATCCATGCCGGGTCGAGTGTTGAGCTCGCAACTCGGCCTCGTAAAATAAAGAAAAATACTGCGAAATGTCTGTGCGGGGAGTGGCGCCCCACACAGCCTTCCGATCCGCGCCTTGTAAGGCATGAAATGCCCAATGCTGGCCTCGCAGGCCTCAGTTGATGTTATCATCATCATCTCATAAGGGTTCCTTTACCTTAACCTCCATAATCAAATCTAGTTCATTACACATCACCCAATCCAGAATTCCCTTTCCCCCCAGTGGGTTCAACCACAAACCATCTCATTGGCCCTCTACAAATTCCGTCTCTTGAGATCCAGCACTAGCCTCATTTTCCCAATCTACCTGCATATTAAAATCCCCCATGACTATCATAACATTTCCCTTATTACTTGCCTTTTTTTTAATCTCCCATTGTAATTTATATCCCAGGTCCCGTCTAATGTTCAGAGGTTCATGTGTAACTTCCTTCAGGATCTTTTTTACCCTTTCAGTTTCTTAGCTCTACCCACAAGGATACTGCAACTTCCGATCCTATGTCACCTCTTCCTAAGGGTTTGATTTCATTTTCTTTTCTTTTCAAATCTTTTTATTGTTATATTATACAAAAGAAATAACATGAGTACATTGAAGTAACAACACGTACAATGTCTCAAAAAAGACATTATCTTAAAGATTGAAAAAAAATTTGTGAAAACAAAAAAAACCTGCTAAGGTTTCAACCAAAAACACCATCCCACCCTCTCTGTCTACCTGCCTATCCTTTGATACAATGTGTATCCTTGGATTTTAAACTCACAACACTGATCTTTCAGCCACAACTCGGTAATGCCATAGCTGCCAATCTTTAACTGCACTACAAGATCGTCTTTCTTATTCCATACACTGCATGCATTTGAATATAACACCTTCAGTCCTGTATTCGTCAGCCTTTTAGATTTTGCCCCCATGTTACACTTTAATTTATCCTTATCATCTGCCTATCCTTCCTCATGGTCTCACAATGCAATGCATCAACTTGTATAGCAACTGTCCCATCCTCAACCCTATCACTCCAGTTCCCATCCTCCTGTTTAAACTCTCTCCAACAGCTCTTACAAACCTGCCTGCTAGTCTATTGGTTCCCCTTTGCGTTCAGGTGTAACCCGTCCTTTTTGTACATATCATACCTTCCCTAGAAGAGATCCTAATGATCCAGAAATCTGAAACCCTGCCCCCTGCATCACTTCCTCAGTGACACATTCATCTGTACTAACATCCTATTCGTGGCCTGACTAGCACGTGGTACTGGGTGTAATCCAGAAATCCCACGCTTCATTCTCTTCCCTAACTCCCTGTATTCACTGCAAAGTACCTCTTCCCCGTTTTTCCCTATGTTATTGGTGCCACTGATTTCTATGTCATTGATTTCTGGCTGCTCACCCTCCCTCTTGAGAATTTTCTGCAGCCACTCAGGGACATCTTGGACCCTAGCACCTGGGAGCAACACACCAGCCTAGCGTCCTTCTCGTGGCCATAGAATCTCCTGTCCATCCCCCTAACTATCACAATCACTCAACCTGACGCTGGTACAGTGGCACTGGCCTGAACTGCTTGATCTCTTTACTCCTCCTGATGGTCACCCATCTACTCTCTGAAGCCTGCACTCTAGGTGTGACCACCTCAGTAAAGTTCAAGGTACATAAGACTATAAGCTGTAGGAGCAGAATTAGGCCATTTGGCTCATCGAGTCTTCTCTGCCATTTCATCATGGCTGGCCTGTTATTCCTCTCAGCCCCAATCTCCTGCCTTCTCCCCCATATCCCTTCATGCCTTGACCTATCAACCTCTGCCTTAAATATGCATAAAGACTTGGCCTCCACATCTGCCTGTGGCAACAAATTCCACAGATTCACTACTCTCTGGCTAAAGAAATTCCTCCTCATCTCTAAAAGATTCTAAAAGGACACCCCTCTATTCTGAGGCTGTGTCCTCTGGTCTTAAACTCTCCCACCATAGGAAACATCATCTCTGCATCCACTCTATCAAGCCCTTTCACCATTCGATAAGTTTCAATGAGGTCACCCATCATTCTTCTGAATTCCAGCGAATACAGGCCCAGAGCCACCAAACAGTCTTCATATGACAAGCCGTTTAATCCTGGAATCATTTTTATTTATTATGCATTTATTATCAAAGTATGTATACTGTATACAACCTCGTGACTCGTCTTCTTGCAGGCAGACACAAAACAACGAAACATAATAGCACCCATTTAAAAAAAACACGCACAACAAAGACTGTCGAACACTCATTGCGCGAAAGGAAGAGCAAATAGTGCAAACAATAAAAACTGAAACAAATAACACACAGAACATTTACCACAATGTCCCTAACAGTGACTCTGCAGCCACAGGGCCTGTTCAGCACTGAGGCAAGAGGAGCCTGATGGCTGTAGGCCATAGTCACGGAACCAGGTCAACGCTGTGCCGATGGTAGCAGGCCACAGCTGCAGAGTCAGTTTAGGACTGCAGTGCCTTGATCAAATATTGCAAGGAGTACAAAAGAAACAAAAACACATGGAACTTGAAACGGAGAGTCCACAGGCTGCAGGGCTCATTCAGCGTTGAAGCCTGTCCAGGAGCTGGATGGCTGCAGGGCAATAACTGCTCCTGGATCTGGCGGCATGGGATCCAAGACTCCTGCACCTCCCGCCCATTGGCAGCAGCGAGAAGAGAGGGAGACAGGTCAAAAGTAGGCAGACGGCGCTGAACCACTGTTCGTTTTCCACTCACATCCTTGACGATTTTAACCCTGCTCAATACTTTAACCAGCTTGGAGCTGATCACAGGTTCATGTTCCATTATCGGGAATCGATGTAGTGTTCAACCCCAGTGATGGCTGCCCTGGCATATCTGCACTCTCCGAAGTCATCCTCACTGAAACCCCCACGAGATCACAAAAGTACCAGATCATTTAGTCGGCTCAAAAGAACTTCCTTAAGAGGGAAAATACAGGCTGTGTTTCTTCATTGGTGGTTCAGTAGGGCAGCTCGGGATGGGCAATAAACACTGGCTTAGCTGGTGATGCCCACATCACGTAAATGAATACATTTTTTAAAAAAAGGAATATGTTTATCTGAAAGAAGAACAATGAGAGAGGTCAGAGGAGAATGGCCAGACTGGTTCAAGCTGACAGTAACTCAACTAAACATGAGTTACAACAATGGTGTGTAGAAGGGCACCTCTGAAAGCACAATATGTTGCATCTTGAAGTGAATGGGCTAGAGCAGCAGAAGACCACATTTATGCACACAGTGCCAGTCACTTTATTAAGTACATGAGGTACCTAATAAAGTGGCATTAGTGTATTTTACATTAACTAAGACTGTAGAGAAATCAGCTTAAAAACTCTTCCACTGTTCATTGCATGTCTCTGAAGTGACTACAACATGCAACCTTCTGGCACGAAGCCAGGCTGACAATGAAAATAATCAACATGGAAGATTAACTTCCCAATCTGCCATCTATTTTCCAGAATTCATTCATTGAAAGTGCCTCTCTTTCATTGTATTTCAGTGGAGTGGAATTTGCTACACTCCCTCATATTGTGATTGCATTTGCAGATCTCTCAGTTCGGTATATTCTGTGTATTATCATAACCTATCACCAGCTGAATTCAAGGTGTCACATCGGAGAAATTCATTTATGAAGTCTTCTCTTCCACCAGCATTTGCCATTTAGTGTCTCCAGTCAAAGCGATCCAGAAAGACAATTTAGAATGGAACCTTTCTGTCACTTTGTATTAATTTTGAAGACGTGGATATCATTGGCAATGCCAAAATTTATCACTCAAAACTAATTGTACCTGAGCGCAGGAGGCAGTTAAGAAAAATAAATCATGCATTGAGTCCAGAGTTGTTAAAATGCAGAGAGGCTATGAGTGACAGGATTCATTGCCTGAAGGATATTAGTGAACCTGATTGGTTTTATGACAACCTGGTTGGCTCAAGGTCACCGCTACTGACACTGTCTCTTGTTTCATATGTAGTTGATTTACATGAGTGTAAGTGTCCTAACTACACTGGTGGAATTTGAGCTCCTGTCTGATCCAGAAACCTGGTTTCTAGTCTTGGCGTGGGCTCATTGAGTCAAAGAGGCCTGTATCCATGCTGTCCTCTCCAAGAATAGTTACCTGGTTGTGGTGGAAAGGCTTGTGTGTTCCTGAGATCCTAACAGCGATGTGGTTTCGAGTTTAGCCATCTGGCACTTAGCTCTTGTTAGGGCCACCCTTGGTGATAAGGTCAAAGGGGAGGTTCCAGACAGTGATCCAATTCAGTCCTCAGCAGTGAAGCTAGCAGAAGATGATGATGATCTTAGACTTGAAGTGAATTGTGCTGCTGCCTGCGTCAGAGAGGCGTCGGAGACTTCTGTGCGCGAAGTAGATGTGCAGTCTAACTGCGAGCAATCATCAGAATCGCTTTATTTTTGATTGCAAGACCCTGTTGTACATTATCAGTGTGGAATGCTGCAAGTCTGATTCACTGATTTATTGGCTGACACCAGTGGTGCCTCTTTACAGCCGCCCTGAAGAAAAGCATCAGAGCTGATGCGCTCTGCCGGAGGCGGTGTGGCGTGGCGTCCAAGCAGGAGTCAGTGTTGCCACCTAGTGCTCGCTGGACAGAAGACAAACTGTATTGTGTTCAACTGCAGGTTTTTGCAAAATTCATGGACTTAGGGTCTTGGACTATATTCTTTGAGTAACTGCATCTTGCTGTGTTATATGAGTGTTGTGCTGTGTGTGACTGCTGGGACTGTCTGTTGCACCTTGGCCCCGGAATAACACTGTTTCATTTGGCTGTGTTCATGGGTATTCGTGTACAGTTGAATGACAATTAAACTTGAACTGTGAACTATGATAACACCACAGCGGCAGTGAAGGCAAAAGAGGGCTGCAGCAGTGAAGGGTCCCCTGTTCTCTTACATTCCATGTCACTGGACCCTGACCCCAATCTGTCACGGACCGTGCGGTGGCTACACGTGCATCAGCCTCAGCACATTAAGGCATTCTCCATTAAGAGAATCCACCTCACAGCCCGGTTACGTGAATCCTGGATTAGCCTCTACAGCCACTTGAGGACCAGTGGATAGACAACCCTTTAGGAGAACATCATACTCAACTCTACTATTACTACTACTATCCAGTGCAGGAACTCAACCATGGTACTATTGTTTTTTTTCTTTTCTCCTTTAGCCAATTAATGTCATTGATCAGTGGGCCCAACACGTTGAAGCAATCATGAAGAAGGCACGCTAGTAGCTCTACTTCATTAGGAGTTTGAGGTGATTCAGTATGTCACCAAAGACGCTCACAGAGAATCTGTCCTGGGTTCAGCACGTAAGTGCCATTATGAGGAAGGAACAACAGTGCCTCTACTTCCTTCGAGGTTTATGAAGGTTCAGCATGACATCTAAATCTTTTCAGCATGACATCACATTCTGTTGATGTGTGATGGAGAGTATATTGATTGGTTATATCACAGCCTCATATGGAAACACCAATGCCCTTGAATGGAAAATCTGATAAAAAGTATATGATATAGGCCAGTCCATCACTGATAAAACCCTCCCCACTATTGAATGCATCTACAGGAAATGCTCTCTCAGGAAAGCAGCATCCATCATCGAGGAAACCCCATACACCCAGGACATGCTCTATTCTTGCTGCTACCATCAGAAAGAAGGTATAGAAACCTCACTGCCCTCACCACCAAGTTCAGGAACAGTTATTACCCGTCAACCATCAGGCTCTCGAACCAGAGGAGGTCATTTGGCTCAACTTCACTTACCCCGTTAATGAACTGTTGCCATAACCAATGGATTCACTTGAAAGGACTCTTCATCTCATGTTCTTGATATTTATTGCTTATTTATTTATTGAATTTGTTATGTTTGTTGTCTTTTGCATATTGGTTGCTTGTCCATCCTGTTGAGTGCAGTCTTTCAACACACATAAGAGTTGCTGGTGAACGCAGCAGGCCAGGCAGCATCTCTAGGAAGAGGTGCAGTCGACGTTTCAGGCCGAGACCAGCAACTTTTATGTGTGTTGCTTGAATTTCCAGCATCTGCAGAATTCCTGTTGAGTGCGGTCTTTCATTGGCTATATTGTGTTTCTTGTACTTATCGAGAATGCTTGCAAGAAAATGAATCTCAGGGTTGTATACGGTGACATATATGTACTTTGAACTTTGAATGTTGAAAAGATTCCGTGGAGAGCATTCTAACTGGTTTCATCACTACCTAATGCGGAGGCTCCAATGCAGAGTACTGCAGAGGTTTACTTCCTCATCCAGCTCCATCACGAGCACAAGCCGCCTCATCACCGACAGCTTCTTCAAAATGGGAGATCATCTTCACACCCTCGCCACACAGGGCATGCCTTCTTCTCATTACTATCATCAGGGAGGAGGTATAGGAGCCTGAAGACCCACACTCAACATTTTAGGAAAAACTCCTTCCCCTCTGCTACTGGATTTCTGACTGGTCCATGAACCGTTGTGCATTACCTCATTATTGTTTTTTTGCACTTTTTTTTATTGTAACTTATAATGCTTTTTTAAAATGTTTTCCACTGTACAGCTGCCACAAGACAACGAATTTCATGACATGCTGTATGTCAATGATAATAAATTCTGATTCTGATTCAGTGTCGATGCATCTACACCTGGGCTTTCCAGGGTCACACTGAATAATTCAGCAGCCTGACTGATTTGGTTGGATCAAAGCTTTTCAAGCCCCCACTCAGTATTGTATTTGTTTGTCTTCAGTTGCAGGGGTGTTGACCGGATCCTTCAATGAATCCCTCCAGGTTTCCGCTAGACTACCGAGATTAAAGTTTCTTCTAATTCCTCTTGTCCTAGGTTTTTGTCTAATTTGAGGCAACAAGAATATTATCATTAAATGCAATAGATTCCAGTTAATTGGGACCAGAACACTTTGGCCTTATTAAGTGGCTGCCCCAATTAGCTGAAGTTTCATGGAAATAGTTTAAGAAGGTATAAAAAAGACAACTACTATATAACTGAGTAGTAATTTGTGTATTATAAATTAGAACATCACCAGTACTTCTACAGTACTGTAAGTGTATTAGTTCCTAACAGTTATTGATGGTGGAGTTCATCCAGTGTATGCTGCCTGTTTGTTTGATTGACTGTAAATGAAAAGAAAATTTGCTTTAGTGAGGATTATGATCTGCTTTCAAAAAAGAATGTGTAAGCGGAACAAGTGCTACACATACCCTTACACTTCCTCCCTCACTACCATTCAGGGCCCCAGACAGTCCTTCCTGGTGAGGCGACACATCACCTGTGAGTCGGCTGGTGTGATATACTGCGTCCGGTGCTCCTGATGCGGCCTTCTATATATTGGTGAGACCCGACGCAGACTGGGAGATCATTTACGCGCTGTCCGCCAGAGAAAGCAGGATCTCCCAGTGGCCACACATTTTAATTCCATGTCCCATTCCCATTCTGATATGCCTATCCACAGCCTCCTCTACTGTAAAGATGAAGCCACACTCAGGTTAGAGGAACAACACCTTATATTCCGTCTGGGTACCCTCCAACCTGATGGTCTGAACGTTGACTTCTCAAACTTCCGCTAATGCCCCACCTCCCCCTCGTACCCCGTTCGTTATTTATTTATTTATATACACACATTCTTTTTCTCCCTCTGTCCCTCTCACTATACCCCTTGCCCATCCTCTGGGCTTCCCCCTCCCCTTTCTTTCTCCCTGGGCCTCCTGTCCCATGATCCTCTCATATCCCTTTTGCCAATCACCTGTCCAGCCATTGGCTCCATCCCTCCCCCTCCTGTCTTCTCCTATCATTTTGGATCTCCCCCTCCCCCTCCCACTTTCAAATCTCTTACTAGCTCTTCTTTCAGTTAGTCCTGACGAAGGGCCTCGGCTCGAAACGTCGACTGTACCTCTTCTGAGAGATGTTGCCTGCCCTGCTGTGTTCACCAGCAATTTTGTGTGTGTTGTCTGTTATTCCTGTGCAGTTTCCCTAAATTCCCAAATGAACATAATATTATCCTTGAGCCAGCGTCACAACTGAGTTCAAATCAGCACAACACAAACGCCAGCTTCCTCTAGATGAATTCGGACTATACTCCTCTCTCCTTTAGTAAGGCAGCCAGCATAATCAAAGGCCCCGACCACCCTAAACACTCTCTCCTCTTCCTCTCCCCTCAGGCGGAAGACACAAAAGCCTGAAAGCACATACCACCAGGCTCAAAGACAGCTTCCACCCCACTGTTATGAGACTATTAAATGGTTCCCTAGTATAATAAGATGGACTCTTGATCTCAAAATCCACCTCGTTGTGATCTTGTACCTTATTATTTACCTGCATTGCACTTTCTCTGTCACTGTTGTACTTTATTCTGCATTCTCTTATTGTTTTACCTGGTTCTAGCTCAATGCACTGTGTAATGAATTGATTTCTATGATCACTATGCAAGACAAGGTTTTCACTGTACCTCGGTACATGTGATAATAACAAAACAATTCCAATTTCAATTATTACATTTATACATATAGATGTATGCATACATTTACATGTATTTGAGAAGGAGTATTGTAGCTTGAATGAAAAACACCTTTAAGTGAATGCAAATGTATGTCAAAATTATTTCACACAAACACAGATAAAGTGACCCTCCATAAAGATGATATGAACTTGAAACTAATGGCAGTACAAATGGGTGATAATAGATAAATGGCTCTATGGTTAGCTTTATCACATTCCCTTTCTTGGGTGATTGCTGGAGTCAAGTTCATGCAACCACTTGAATGTAAATTAGTGAAATCAATCAAAATGAAATTCTCTTCTCATTTGTCAGGGAAAATTATAAAATTATAGAATCATATATTATCCTGAAGGTAAATTGTGTTCAATAGTTCAACTTCATCAATTAAGAGGGCTGATTGAAGAGTTATTCAACTAAACAGCCTGCACTGACTTGCAAAGTGGAAGCAGTGCACACAAAATGCTAGAGGAACTCAGCCAGCCAGGTATCATCGATGGAGGGGAATAAAGAGTCAATGTTTTGGGCAAAGATCTTTACCTCTCAACAGAATTTGTCACATCATGGTAGGGATGATACCATGGTAGAGAGTTCACAAGCCATGCGGCCTCTGTCATTAGGATACTGAATCCATTCCAGAGAAACACGGAAAATAGGAACTAATGGACCTCAACCTCAATGGAAACTAGAGGAGGACTTTGGGGAGTAAAACAGAAAGACAAGAACAGCGAAGGCAGTGACTGACTCCCCTTTGAACCTGTTGTGGATAGCTGTGCCCTTTTACAAATTGGTGTAGGACTCTAGGAAAGGCAGTGCCCCACCAGGTTTTATGAAGACTTTCCAGGTTAACATTTTATTTCATGCTTTTTTTTAAAATTGGTCACGACAAACAGGCATGTTGCAATGGAAAAAAATTTAGAAATATGAACAGCTGTGGATGGGACTTCGATTGTTTATCACACACTTTGGACTCTGTCCAGTTCTTGTCTTCTATTTAAGGCTGATGTTGGACTCTATTTCGCCAGTTAAAGCTTCCACTGTTTACCAATTAAAGCAACGAGGGAGAATGAAATTTCAAGGCGAATGCAGAAGCTGAGTGCTGGCTGCCTGCCTTTTTATCACAGGTGAGACTGCTCTGTTACTGGAGAGGGGAGACTGCCTTTTGACCACTGGTGAGATTGCTCTCTTCTGGAGAGGGAAAGTCCTGCAGCTGTGCCCAGAGAACGTTACCCAGTTTTTCTGCATTTGGATATGGACTTGGACTAGAGGTCTTTTTCAGTCTTATAGTCTTTTATATTTTGTGTTTTTTTGCCTACTCTTTTTCTCTTTTTTTGTGGACAGGGGAAAGGGATATGGAGGTTTATGTACCTGTTCTGCTTTTGTTCATTTTTTTGTGCAGGGAGGAGGGACTCAGGGGTAGATGGTCGTGCTGCCGTTCTTTTCTTTCTCAGTTTCATGGCTATCTGGAGAAGAAAAATATCAGAGTTGGATACTTTGATGTTAAATAAAACTTTGAACCTTTGTTAGAATACGCCTATCTTGCATTAAGGAAAGAAGAAAGAGAAACAGGAACAGAGCACACACATATCCTCAATTTGCTCAATATTCAATAAGTTTATAGTCGATTGTAGACCTCAGGAGAGGGAAGCCAGAGGTCCATGAGCCAGTAATTATCAGAGGATCAGAGGTGGAGAGGGTCAGTAACTTTAAGTTCCTGGGTGTCACTGTCTCAGAGGACCTGTAATGGACCCATTAGATAAATATAATTGGAAAGAAAGCACAACAGCGCCTCTACTTCCTTAGGAGTCTGCAGAGGTTCAGCATGTTGTCAAAAACCTTGGAAAACTTCTATAACTGTGTGGTGGAAAGCGTGCTGACTGGCTGCATTGTAGCCTGGTATGGGAACACCAATGCCTTTGAGCAGAAAATCCTACAAAAGGTAGTGGATTCCTCCTAATCATTGAGCACATCTACATGAAACATCGCTGTAGAAAAGCAGCATCCATCACCAAAGATCCTCACCACCCAGGCCATGCTCTTTTCTCGCTGCTGCCATCAGGTAGAAGGTACAAGTGCTTCAGGACTCACACACCAGGTTCAAGAACACTTACTGTCCCTCAACTATCAGGCTCTTGAACAAAAGGGGATAGCTACACTCATTTAAGTACTATTTTATCTTGTTATAGGTTGTATAAGATGATGACAGGCATTGATTGTGTGGATAGCCAGAGGCTTTTTCCCAGGGCTGAAGTGGCTAACACAAGGGGACATAGTTTTAAGGTGCTTGGAAGCAGGTACAGGGAGGGTGTCAGGGGTAGTATTTTCACACAGAGAGTGGACAGTGTTGGAGACTGATACAATAGAGTCTTTTAAGAGACTCCTAGATAGGTACATGGAGCTTAGAAAAATAGAGGGCGATGTGGTCGTGGAATTCTAGGCAGTTTCTAGAGTAGGTTACATGGTCGGCACTACACTGTGGGCCGCATTGAGATACTTGCGGGCTGCCCTCAGCACAATTCTCACTGGTTTAAATCAAATGACCCAATTCACTGTGTGTTTTGAAGTTTCTATGTACAGGCGACAAGTAGAGCTAACCTTCATCTTCAATCTACTTCCTAGACAGTGATTTTGGGCTGAGACTAATCAGATACCTCTGGGAACGGAGAATGGCCTAATGTCAAAAGCACTGTAGATTTTGTCTTAAGTAGCTCCCAGTTTCCACTTATTGATCTTGTTGAACTACATCCAGTTAATGAAATAAATATTTCTTTGTATTCTTTATTCATGATGTGGGTGTCAATGTTACGATTTATTGTCTGGCCTTCATTGACCTCTTTACCTGGTGTTACCCTGCTGTACATCCACAGAACTGTTGAGTATTGAGTTTCAATATTTAGAATTGTCGATGTCCACTGATATTTACTTTATTGAGAGATACAGAATGGTAATAAGCCCTTCTGGCCTAATGCCCCCAAGCCACTGAATAACACCAATGTGATCAGTTACCCTACTAACAGGTATGTCTTTGGAATGTGCACCTGGAGGAAAGCCAGATGGTCATGGCATGTACGTACAAACTTCTTACAGCCACCTGCAGGAATTGGACCCACACTGCTGACGCTCAATACCATTACACTAACTGCTACACGATGGTGCAGGTGGTGATGCTTCCTTGACCATCCTGCATGTGGAGGTCGTCGGTCTGGGAGACTCTTTTGGTGCAACATGTGCGAACAATTGCAGTAGATTTTATATGATTCTGTGAGAGAGGTGCTACTGTTGTATTTCATTGCATCGTGTTAGTAGATGTTATCTCTCAAAGACATTGACTGTGTGTTAACAGTTCAATTGTAGCGCAGATCAGAAATACTTTCAGACAGGTTCCACTAATTGAAGGGCTGGGGGGGTTACTAGCACTAAAGAGAGTGCCTGCTACTGGCACTATGGACCTGAGGTTCCCAAAGAAAAGTTATCTCTTAGTCACTGATTAAGGGTGGCAGGATGGTGCAGAAGTCTCGCACTTCCCAGGAATCCAGGTTTTCTCCTGGCCTTGAGTACTGGAAGGTTTGCCAGGCTTTGCAAAAAACATGCAAGGTTTGTGTGTTCTCTCTGTGACTTCTTGGATTACCTCTATGATGTCTACTTTCCTCCCAAATCCCAAAGACAAGCTGGTAGTTTAACTGATTTCTGGAAAATCTCCTCTTAGTCTAGGTTATTGGCAAAAACAAAATCAAGGATATGTTGATGAGCAGGTATGAGAAAAAAGTTGCAGTGGTATACAGAAGGAAGAGGGGAGACAGGAATGAATGCAATTCCTGCACTGGCAGCCACATGGACCAAACAAGTAGAATGGCCTCTTTCTGAGTCATTATGAGTCAAAGATAAAACACTTAACAGATGTTTTTGAACTTGGTTGGAGAAGGGACAAGAAGCTTATTTTTAAGAGGTCCAGAAGATTTTTATTCTTCCTGAATCTCATATAAACCATTATTTACGAGGTTCTGAAAAATAGGATCAGGGAACAAACTTCTCTGAAGATACACATCACAGGAATTTCACATTTCACATTGTCCACAATGAAATGCTATCGTACCATATGATAAACACCTATCACAACAATAATCAGATTTCATTAAGTACCTCATTAATTGTAACACACCTTGAAGTTATAAAATGTGCCAAATCGAGACAAATGTGGCTTTAACTAGAAAGAACATTCACTTCAGAAGATATTGCACATTCAGCTTGTGGGGACCTGTTTTTTTGGTAAGTAATTTCACCAACTTTGGGTTTCAGTATTACCTCATAGAGTTGTTCTGCTACATTCCACTTGGAAACAATATAACACAACATTAATCCTAATAGAGATCTGGAAACCAAATACCTGATTTAGTTCAAAGCTAAATTAAAGTGTGAGGCATATTTTATCCGTAGCTCAATTCAAATGAATTTCAAAGCAGCACCATTTTTGTTAATTTATTTCTTTCCACAGTGTTTTAGAATGTGTTAAAACTTGAAATGATGCAGTTGATGTTGCTTCAAGTAGATGTCTTCCCTTCCTTATATTGTAAATGCTAATTTAATTCTGCCCTTTGGCCGGCAATTATACACTTTCTTGTTCATGCAAAACTTAATCAGCTAAGTCCTGATGCAGTTAAACTTCTTCTTAAAATTAAATGTTACTGTGGCAAAGAAGATTTGGTTAATGAAGCTTTGATTCTATTATATCCGCATTTCTGCAGATTTGTTGATTCAAAGTTAATTAGTAATGAGCGTCTGTCTTTTCCTCCACCTTGGTTTGTCCACTGCTCATATGTTGCAAGTGATTTTAGCCATTTAAAGGTACCTTTAATGTGATACTTATTGCCTTTGAAAAATATTAAGGGTGATTTAAAAGACAAAGATAGCTGATTTAAGACATAATTAAGGAGAGAAAACATTAATGATGTTCACCTTTTCAGCTGCTATAATTTGGACCAAGATACCACGTGAACATTGTTCTGTCTACAACATAAACACAAGATATTCTGCAGATGCTGGAAATCCTGAGGAACTCACACAAAGTACTGGAGGAATACAGCAGGTCGGGCAGCCTCTATGGGGAGAAACAAACAGCTGACATTTCAAGCTGTGACCACTCACCAGGACCGAGAGGAAGCAGGAAGAAGCAGAATAAGAAGGTGGGATAACATTATTGTTACTCCTTTAACATATTCATTTCAGTCCTTCTTCTGAATTCATGTTGGATCAATAAAAAGAAACCTTTACTGGTAATTCATCCACAAAAGTTTTTAAAGAATTTTGAAGGAATCATCAAAATACCTCATGAGACCAGCACTTTCCATCAATTAATAGGCTGCCCCAAAAAAACAAGAACTAACAGGAAAGTAGGATTGTTTTATTGATTAATACAAAAATAATGTAATGCAGTGTGGACTGCTCGGTATCGTTCATTTCTAGATTCACGCACTATGGCTGGGTTCACACTTCAGTGCTCTGGTGATGGACTGTCAGGGATATCATCATTCAGAGGAGACTTTAACCCAAGACTTGCCAAGCTCCCTTGGTCAGATGCAAATGATTCTTTGGCACGATTTCATAGCAGAAAAGGAGAGTTACCCTCATATGCTGTCAAGATGGCTCAGTCAGCAGCTAGACACCAGATTATATGGTCATGATCACGGCACCATTTGAGGTTGATTGCTCTCTGTGAGATAGTTCATTATGACAGTGATTCCATTCCAAAAATATTTCATAAACTTCAAAAATAACTTTGGGATGTAAAAGAAGATCCCTAAATACGAATTTATTTTATTAGTTTATTCATAAGACGTGAACGTTGCATGAAATTCTGATTGCTAATTACAACCACTAATAGTCCTTAAGCTGAAAAGGAGTTTAAGAGTTCACCACATTGGTGGGTCTCCAGCCAGAACTCTGGATGGAAATGAGTGAATTTTAGCCATTATCTTTTGATCAAATCAATTAATTTACTGTCTATTATTTTATATATATTTACATTCACAACATAAACATATTGGCCAGAAGATGTGACAAAATGTTGAGACGCAAGAGATTGCAGAGGCTGGAATCTGGAGAAGAAACAATCTGCCAGAAGAACAGAAGACCTGAGGGGGCCAAGTAGCATCTGTGGAGGAAAGAAACCGTCAACTTTACACTCAAGATAACACCTCACCCCTTCTTCAGGGCCAAGAGAAAAAGCAGACTAGTGCTGAGGTTAACATCACATTCAAGAGTTGGCGTCTTGACACTGGGGTGTCAAGCTAGGTTTTTGTCATCAAGGTTCTGAAGCAGTACTTGAACCTCTAACCTTCTGCTGCTTAGTGAGTCACAGATGACATACGCACTTCTTTTTTTAATTTGTAGCACAATCACATTTCCTTCAGGCTGTCGTTTCTTCCCTTCCGAACGCCTCGCTCCAGCGATCGTGTGCATTGAAGTGTTAATACGGATGCAGTCCTCTCAATCATTTGTCACCGCTTTCTGTCACGCCAGCTGTTCGAAAGCAAATAGAAATAACAACAGCACAAATATCCAGCAGCGTGACAGCCTCTCTGCCTCACTTTTAAAGAAGAAACCCTTGTTATGCTTGCAAGCTCACTTGACAGAATATTAGACTAAATATATTGTTGTAACATATGACAGCTATGATTCCCATTATTGTTCATCCTCTCCGAATATGGCTAAAGTCTGTTATAATAAAGAGTACTGCAGATTATTTGGGCATTTCACAGGGACTAATGTTTATACCTTCTTATTAGAAGATATTGTGTTCGGTTCTGATGAGACTCCAAAGTAACTTAAATTTTAAAAATCACAGATGTATTTTCTCCTACCTTCTTGTCAGTCACATTTCTGAGAATTAACCCAAATTAAATACAATTTTGGTTTCATTTCAAAAGGAAGAATATACTTGCTTTTGAAGGAGGACAGCAGCAATTCACCAGATTGGTTCCTGGTATGGTGATCTACCATGCAAGGAGAAATTACAAGACTTAGAGGCAACCTCATTGAAACTTTCAAAACATATGTTGTCCTTAGAGGGCTCGTCTGGGGAGATGTGGGAGGATGTTTCCTCTGACAGTCAGGTATAGAATTGGAGTTTGGAGTTTCAAAATAAAATGTGAACCACTTGGGAGAAGCTTCTTCATTTGGAGGGTGGTGAATCTTCGAAATTTTCTACTACAGAGGTCTGTGGAAACTTAGAGTTTGGTTTCAGTGAGGAAGATACAATAGAAATTTAGGTTTGCTTAACCTGGTGGCCAATGCCGTGAAAGCAACTAAATTAGATCAGATCACAAATAAGCCTTTATTACTATGATTTATTACTAGAAGTCTGATAGCCAAATTAATTGAGAATAATGCAATCAGTGTGTTGAGGCCAGGCAGAACGGAAGAAGGTGGAGGAGCGGAGAAGTGAAGACAAACACTAACTACTAAATAATTCTCTCACAGACAGTTTTGGGAGTCTAGCAAAATATGTCTGCCCCAGTAGAGAGTTACCCTGTTGACAGATGTGAAAACCCTCACTCCAATAAGAAAAAAGAGCAAATGAAGGTCAATCAGCCTGCTCTATCATGTAAAATCTTGCACCTCAGTTACGTTTGTGCCAATTCTCAGAGCAATCTCACCAATAGTCATAGTCATACTTTACTGATCCCGAGGGAAATTGGTTTTCATTACAGTTGCACCAACCAAGAATAGAGTATAAATACAGCAATATAAAACCATAAATAATTAAATAATAATATGTAAATTTATCATCCCTCACTTATTTCCCAGCAATCTGTTCTCTCTCACATATAGTGAGAGAGGGAGATCTCACCAGCAGAGCGGAGATGGATAATTTCTTCCTCAATTAGACGTGGACACCTCACCACTGTTAGTGACTTTATTTTTAAATACAGTGCACAGCAAGCGCCCCGTGTGATGGGCATTGATTTTGTTCATGTCATTTGTATGTTATTGTGTGCCACTCCCTGTGTTTTGTTTTATGAAGGCATTACCTTGCTTTGATAGGAAGAAGTTGATGTAACTTCCATTTGCTCCAATTTGGATGGCATGGTAGAGGAACAGTTAGTGGAATGTTTTACAATGCCAGTGACCCAGATTCAATTCCCAGGCTGTCAGTAAGGAGCCTGTACGTTCTCCCCATGACCACGAGGGTTTCCTCCTGTTCTAGTTTCCTGTTCTAATTTGCTCTCACATTCGAAGGACATACTGATTACTAAGATCTGGACATGCTACATTGGAGCAGGAAGCATGCCAACACTTGTAGGGTTGCCCCTCTGCTCCCAGCACATCTTCGGACTGTGTGGTCATTGAAACAAACAGTGCATTTCACTAGATGTTTGGTTATATAGAGTGACAAATAAAATTAATCTTTTAAAAATCTTTTTGAATCTACTTTTTTTTCTCAGTAAGTTGATTTTGGTGTACAGTAAGCTTATGGCCTTGAATTATACAACTTGGACTTCGTGGCTGACACAACATTGTCAATGAATATAATGTGCCATTTTTATTTTTTAATTTGAATATAATTTCTCCCAAGGTAGAAATCACTTCAATCAGCTTTTATTTGGAAAGGGTTTTTTTTTGTTGTTGTCAGGTCTACCATTAGAGCAGTCAATTAGCTCTACAACTTAAATGCAAAACCCAAGCTGTCATCAAGCTACTCCTGAGGTGGACCGTTCACTGACAGCAATGAAGATAAAGCTGAAGCGAACGATAATTGCAATGTCAATATCGCAATAGAAAAAGCTTCTAAGTAGATGCAGGAGCATCACGATAAGGAGATATGACGCACTAACTCAGGAGGACCCACCCTCTCCAGTTGGATTAAATGCACAAAATGAAGACTCATCCAAATTTAAATTCTGCAGATGTTGGAAACCCAAAGAAGCACATGCAAAATACTGGAGGAACTCAGCAGGTCAGGCAGCATTTATGAAAATGAATAAATGGTTGACATTTCCGGCCAAGATCCTTCTTCAGGACTGGAAAGGAAGGGGAAAACTGGCGGAAATTCATGTTCCTGTTCAGTTACAGAAAGCATAAACCGAGGTCTCCAACAGACTTTTACTTGTGATTTAGGATTAATCCAACAAAAAAACTTGGAATTGGGATTGGTTTATTACTGTCACATGTACAGCACAGTGAAAAGCTTGTCTTGCACAGGTATACAAAAATATGATGGGTATAGACAGGGTAAATGCAAGCAGACATTTTCCACTGAGGTTGGAAGCAACTAAGAAGCAGAGGTCATGGGTTAAGGATGAAAAGTGAAAAGTTTGAGGGGAACATGAGGGGAATCGTCTTCACTCAGAGCATCATGTGGGTGAGGAATTAGCTGCCAGTGCAAGCTTGATCTCGACACTGAAGACAAGTTTGGATAGATAAATGGATGGTAGTGGTTTGGGCGGTGGGGGGGGGGGTGCTGTGCTCCAGGTGCAGGTCAATGGGATTAGGCCATTTAAACAGTTTGGCATGGACTAGATGGGCCAAAGGGCTTGTTTGCATGCTGTACTTTTCTTTGACTCTATGACTCTATGCATATTGTTCATACAGTTCGAATAATTACACAGTGCATTGAGCTGGAATAAGGAAAAATTATAAAAAAAATACTGAATAAAGTATGAAAGGTGTGGAAAAAGAGCAGTTCAGATAATTGATGAAGTGCAAGATCATAATGAGGTAGATTAGGCTAGAATAAGGTAGAACAATAACAATACAGAATAAAGTGCAACTGTTACAGAGAAAGTGTAGTGCAGGCAGATAATAAGATGCAAGATCATAACGAGCCAAAATATGAGGTCAAGAGTACATTTTGTTATTTAAGGAAACAATTCAATGTTTGTAGAACAGTGGTACAGAAACTGTCGTTGAGCTTGGTTTCAGGTTTTTGTACTAGGGAAGAATGGAGACGTTTAGAACAGTCTGACAGAACCTGTCCTTGAGCTAGGTGAGACACAGGTTCAGGCTTTTGTACATTATGACGATGGCTTAACCTCAGTAGCAATTTAGTGGCTGTATTTCACATTGTGGGATGTCCCAAGCTATGAATACTGCAAAACCAGTCCTCTTACCAACACCTCCTGCTGACGTGCTTCTTCTTCAGAAGCAAAGAAGGCTTCTCCGTGGATTGTCACCTTGTCGTGGTGGAGAAGCTTGTGTGGGCCTGTGATCCCGAGAGCAATGCCGTCTGGAGCTATGCTCCTGGTAGGGTCACCCATGGCAGTAAGGTCGAGGGTGAGGTCCCTGACAAAGAACAATCTAACTAAGACCTCAACGGTGGAACAGGCGGATGAAGTTACCTTGAACTCAACAGCTGTGAAGGCGGATGAAGGCTGCAACAAATCCATCAGCTCCAATCGTCATGGTTTCCATGCCATTGGAATCAGTTGGTTGATTTGTGAAGTATTGTGTGCTTCTTGGAGTGCAACATCATGTTAAACAAATACACGCACAGGCATCTTCACTCTGTGGGTCACTTCTTCAGAACGAAGACCGTCATCCTCGACCTCGAGGGATAGCCACAACGATGAGCAAAGAAGGGCTGGTTGGGTGAAGATGCTGAGAATCCCTTGAATAAACTATTGGATAAAGTGACTCTTGCCATCCTAAACACAAGAGATCTTGCACAACCCAGACAAATTGCTGGAGGAACTCAGCAGATCAGGCAGTATCTGTGGATGGGGAATAAACTGTTCACCTTTCAGGCTGAGACTCTTCTTCAGGACTGGAAGATAAGGGAAGCCAGAATAAGAAGGTGGGGAAAGGGAAGAAGTTCAAGCTGGCAGGTGAGAGGTGAGATCATGCAGAACAGGGTTCCCAACCTTTTTTGTACCATGCACCTCTACCATTAACCGAGGTCCATGGACACCTAATGTAGAGGGGAAATGGGTGGGTGGGGGAAGGAGATGAAGTAAGAATTTGGGAGGTGATAGGTAGAAGAGATAAAGGGCTGTAGAAGAAGGAATCTGATAGGAAAGGACCATTGATCAGGGAAGAATGGAAAGGACAAAAGGAGCCAAAGGGAGGTGAAGGGCAGTGAGGAGAAGAGAAATGGTGAGACGGTTACCTGAATGGGGAATGGAGAAGATGTGAGAGGGAGAAATTGCTGGAATTTAGAGAAATCGATGTTCATGCTATCAGGCTGGAGGCTAACCCAGACAGAATATGAGGTGTCACTCCTCCATCCTCAGTTTGGCCTTATCATGGCAGTAGAGGAAGCCATGGACAAACATGTCAGAATGGGAATGAGAAGTCAAATTGAAATGAGAGGCCACCAGGACGTCCAACCTTTTGAGGCAGACAGAGAGAAGGTGCCTTGTCATTCTTTTATTTCATCCTTGCCTCTTTTCACAACTGGATATACTTGGATAAAATTGACCACGGAATAGGTTAATGATCATTTTCATCGTGTTTTTGCAAAATTATGTATAACAGAATATAGGTTTCTTAGTCAACATCTTCTTTCATCAGAATGTGAGTTATTTACATATATGATGTAAAAATGCAGGAACATTTATTATGAATAATGTAGCATCTGCACTTTTTCAATAAAACCAACCATTAATATTTATTTAATGCATACTAACCACTGATTTCAGCATTAAGAATGCGTTGCAATGAAAGCTATAATATTTGTCACACGCATTGTAAGAAAAATTGCAATATTCATCCAAGCCACAAAATAAATGCAATATATTACATTATGTGTGCTGAGGGAATTAATCTTATCTGCTTGTCTTGGTGCTGTAATTATTGGATGTAGGTTTTCATTACAAAAATATAATTGATGAAAATACAATTTCGTTTCGCTGGCAAATAAACTCTGCTTCAAAGTACAAGATCATTAGCTTAGCTGAGGTCTATTTGGTAGCATTCGTTTCCTTCAAATTCCTTTCCTTCATCTATTCGGTACAAGTTCCCTCATGTGCATGGAATGCACATACTGTGGTGAAAATGCTTTCTTCAGTTTGCTACCTTTATGCAGCAATGACCTGTTTGCAAACACCTTTGCCTCAGTAATTTGTTGGTTGTATGTGTGCAAAGAATTATCAGGACCAAGAGAGTCTCCTGCCCTAGTTTCATATGCAGAAGGATAAGGCTCTTCCACAATCACCACCATTTACCCTCATTCAGGGTTTCTGAAAAGTATTTCCATTTACTTGGCACATTTCCATCCCTTAAATCTCATTGAAGGCAATGATGAAATTCTGAAATGTAGGAAACACAAGAGTCAATTGTGTGCAGCAAACTCCCTCAAAGCATCACTGTGATTGAGGTGACAGCCTGAAATGTTGAGTGAGGGACTAATATTGGCCAAGACAGTGGGGTCACCTCTCTCATTGCCGCAATCCATCCACTGACCAGATACTCATGGGCAGACACAAGTACACACCTACAATAGATGCATGCGCATTGATGTCTTCTCAAATCACAAACAACACAGAAACTTGGTTGCCCTGTTCCTGTAAGTGTGTAAGTGGTATAGGATCTTGTCTTCCAGGATATGATCTTTTCTCATTTCTATCATTGAGGAAGGTTCAGGAGCCTGAAATTGCTTATCCCCTCCACCATCAGATTTCAAATTTCAAAGTCAATTTATTATCAAATTACATATATATCACCATATAGTATCCTGAGATTCATTTTCCTCACGGGCATTACCAGTAAGTACTAAGAAACAGAATAAAATCAGTGAAAAACTGCACACAAACAAAGATGGGCAACCAATGTGCAAAAGACAACAAGTTGGGCAAGTACCAAACAGGGAAAAAAACAAAATAATAAAAATAAATAAACAATATTGAGAGCTTAATTTGTAGAGTCCTTGAAAGTTAGTCCATATATTGTGGAATCAGTTCAGTGATAGGCTGAGTGAAGTTATCAGGTTGTTGATGGTTGAAAGGTAATAACTGTTCCTGAACCTGGTGGTGTGGGACCTAAGGCTCCTGCACTTCTTTCCTGAGAGCAGCAGTGAGATAAGAGCATGCCGTGGATGGTGGGCATCCTTGATAATCAGAATCAGGTTTAATCTCACCGGCATATGCCGCGAGGTTCGTGAGATTCACTTCTGGGGCACCAAACACGGAGGACCCTATACGGCAGTCCTCATTGATCATGGATGCTGCTTTCATGCAACATGCTCCCTGTCGATGTGCTCAGTGGTGAGAAGGTTTTACCCATGATAGACAGGGCTGTGTCCACTACTTTTTGTAGGCTTTTCCATTTAAGGGCTTTGGTATTTCCATACAACCAGTCAATATACTCTCCACTGTGCATCTATAGAAGTTTATCAAAGTTTTAGATGACATGCCAAATTTTTGAAGACTTCTAAGAAGGCAGATTCACTGTGTGCCTTCTTTGTAATGACATTAACATTGCTGGGCCGAGGGCAGATCCTCTGAAATAGTAACATTGAGGGATTTAAAGTTACTGACCCTCTCCACCTCTGATCTCCTGATGAGGATTGACTCATTGACCTTCAGTTTGTTCCTCTTATACTCAATAATCAGTTCTTTGGTTTTGCCGACATTGAGTGAGAGATTGTTGTTGTGGCACCACTTATCCAGGTTTTCGATCTCTTTTCTATTTGCTGATTTGTCGCCACCTTTTATTTGGTCAACAAAAGTGGTGTCATCAGCAAACTTAAATATGACAATGGATCTCTGCTGGGAGCCTCACAGACAGAAGTGAAAAGCGAGTAGAGCAGATGGTAAGCACACAGCTCCATGTCCTGAACAGTCCATGAACCCATGCATACTATCTCACTATCTTGCTCTCTGTTTGTACAATTTATTAATCTTTTATATATTTTCTATTGTAATTTGTGGTAATTTTTTTAATGTATTGCACTGCTGCTGCAAGACAACAAATTTCACATTTTTTCGACATCTCCCTCCCCTTTCACGATCTCTGTCTGTCTCTATCTCTAGAGACAGTTTACCTACTGATGTCTATTATAAACCCATTGATTCTCACAGCTTCCTGGATTATACCTCTTCCCACCCTGTTAATTGTAAAAAAAAGCCATCCCCTTCTCTCAATTCTTCCACCTCCACCACATCTGCTTTCAGGATGAAGCATTTCATTCTAGCACTAAGGAGATGTCCTCCTTCTTCCCTCCTCCACCATCAATACTGCCCTCAACCACACCTCTTCTGTTTTGCGCATGTCTGCCCTCACCCCATCCTCCCACCACCCCCACCAAGGATAGGATTCCTCTTGTCCTCACCTACCACCCCAACAGCCTCTGTGTCCAACACACAATTTTCAGTAACTTCAGCCGTCTCCAGCGGGATCCCACCGCCAAGCATATCTTTCCCTCCCCCCTCCCCACACTTTATGCTTTCCACAAGGATCACCCCCTATGCAACTCCCTTGCCCATTCGTCCCTCCCCTCTGATCTCCCTCCTGACACTTACCTTTGCAAGCAGAACAAATGCTATACTGCCTCCCTCACTACTATTCAGGAGTCCAAACAGCCCTTCCAGGTGAGTGACTCTTAACCTGTGAGTCTAGGGGGGGTCATCTACTGTATCCCGTGCTCCCGGTGTGGCCTCCTGTATATCGATGAGACCCGACGCAGATTGGGAGACTGCTTCACCGTGCACCTACACTCTGTCCACTAGAAAAAGTAGGATGTCCCCGCGGCCACCCACTTCAATTCCACTTCTCATTCTCATTCCAACATGTCAGTCCAAGGTCTCCTCTACTGTCAGGATGAGGCCACACTCAGGTTGGAGGAGCAACACCTTATATTCTGTCTGCGTAGCCTCCAAACTGATGGTATCAATTTCTCAAACTTCCAGTAATGCCCCCCCTTCACCATTCCCCATTTCCCTCTTTCACCTTATCCCCTTACCTGCCTATCAACTCCCTCTAGTGCTCCTCTCCTTTTTCTTTCTTCCATGGTCTTCTGTCCTCTCCTATCAGATCCCCCCTTCTCCAGCCCTGTATCTCTTTCACCAATCAATTTCCCGGCTCTTTACTTCACCCCTCCTCCCCGCTCCTGGTTTCACCTATCATCAGTGTGGTTCCTCCTTCCCTCCCCCACTTTCTTACTCTGACTTCTCATTTTTTTTTCCAGTCCTGATGAAAGTCTCGGCCTAAAACGTCGACTGTATTCTTTTCCCCAGATGCTGCCTGACCTTCTGAGTTCTTCCAGCATTTTGTGTGTGTTGCTTAGCTTTCCAGCATCGGCACATTTTCTTTTGCTTGGTCTGAAAGAAGAAAGCTTTGTTTTAATAACACAAATCAGTTGTGTGCCTTTAGCTGGCAGGACTGTTGGGAGATCACAGACTCAATCACATTGATGTGGTCAGACTTCAGTATGAGGTGCTAACCCCAACATCAGCGCTGTGTTACCAACTGGGTATTCTGTCTGAGTGCAGAACCTTATTATTGGTTACTTGACCTTATTATTGGTTACCTTATGTGACCTTATTATTGGTTACTTGAACTAAGTAAAAAACCTCGAAAGTGTTATTTTCTTTTTCTGGAAGTACACGTCTGAGATCTGTCTCCATTCCATCTGTGCTTTAATTTGCCAACATCTGGTCCTGGAAGATAGGAGCAACGAAGACTACAATAATTTCGTGTCAACTTTAAGCTGTGTGCCACATAGGGAGAATCATTTCCACTACATTCAGAGAAAAAAGATTGAATTTTGAATTAAATTGGAGCGAGCAGGAGTGGGGGAGGAGTGGGAAACCAAAGACCAAGAGATCACTTGATTTGTAAGTAGTTTATTCCTTCAGTAAGATTCACAGAAGTATCCTAATATTGCTTACGTCTAGACCTCTTCTATTGTTGGAGATCACTACAAACAATGTGCTGTATTTAGGTCCAATTATGTTTGCGTTTTCTCAGAGTGGAGTCCATAAACATCCAAAATTTCTCTCAAGATTCCTAGGGCCCAGTCAGAGATGTTTAAATCTTTATTTTAACATGAGTAAGATACCGGAAGGCTGGAAGATGGCTAATGGTGTGCCTGTAGTTTAGAAAGGTCTACAAGAAGCAACCAGGGAACCACAGACAGAAACACTTACATCGCCGGTGGGAAGGTTACCGGAAGCTGCTAAACAAGGTAGGAGTATTACAGGAAATATATCAGCATGATTAGAAGATTGGCTGACTGGCAGGAGGCAAAGAGTGAGAATAAAGGGGGCCATTTTTAGTTGGACTATTGGAGAGGGTCCAGAGGATTTCACGAAAATGAATCCGGAAATGGAAAGGTTACTGCATGATATTTGATGGTTCTAGGCCTGTACTCACAGAAGAAGAATGAAAGGGAATCTCACTGAAACCTGTTGAATATTGAAAGGCCTTGATCTTCATGGATAGACACTAGAGAGAGTTGGTCATGCCTCTTTACAGCCAGTTGATGTTCATGGATACTTGTGGAAAGTTTTCTCCCAGTTTGACTAGTGTAATATTTGCTGCAGGCCCTGCATTGAATTTTGTAGATCACATCAGTTTTTTCTAATGGCATGGTTCATTGTTTTTTTTAAAATTAGACAAGATCAAGAGGGGCACGAATTCAAATGGGCATCAGTGAAAGACATGGTGCAAGCAAACACGCAGCGTGTAGGGGAATTCCCAGAAGCGTGGTTTTCCTCAAACAGTTCTGTAAACAAATACGTCAACCTTGATCCGATTTACGAGCCAATGCGGGCAGAATTCCAGACTGCAACACACGAAGTTTGCCACACAGCCTATCAGCAATGGGAATTCCTCCCCGCAAAACCACTGAGTTTCTGGAAACGATGTCCAATCAGCTGATTGAAAAGTGTATAAAGGCCAAGCATTCAGAAGACACTCGACAATCAATAGCATACTGATGATGTCTCCTCACGTGTGATGAAATATTTGCAAGTAAATTGCCAAGATTGGAGAACAAATCACCCCCGCCATTGACAGGCCTTGATAGAGTGGACGTCGAGAGGATGTTTCCTACAGTGAGGAAGTCTATGACCAGAGGGCACAGTCTCAGAATACAAGGACACCCCTTTAGAACAGAGATAAGGAGGAATTTCTGTAGTTAGAGGGCAGTGAATCAGTGGAATTATATGGATGCCCGGTCCTTGGGTATATTTAAAGTGGATATTGATAGGTTCTTGATTAGTAAGGCCATCAAGTGGTGGACAAATGGTGGAGATATTTGTGGTCATATCCCAGTGAGAAAATAATCAGGCCTAGGAGCCTGATGGTATCCCTCGAGCTTCTAAAACTCAGTGGTGAAGAACTTCAATCATGAATCCACAATCCCGTCCACATCTGGAGAAATAAGAGCAGAAGAGGACCCATGATCATGATCAGTTACACTGTGGTAATAAATGCTTTCCTCAGTCATCCCCAGGGTATTCTTGAACCACTTCCTCCCAGTGAGCAAAGTACTGTTCCCTGAATCACAATGTAGATTCTCTCCATCGAGGGAAAGTGGGTCGTGAACTTTGCTGTGTGATACCTCCAAGAACTAACCACTGCACCTAGTCTTTGTCAATTTCATTAAAGACTTTGACTCCTTTAATCTAAAGGGGTTGTGGAGCACCAAATTCAGATTTGTCTGCCCATAAAAAATCATCACTATTTTACATTTGCATCATTTTGCATACAAGATGGATGATTGGGAAATTTTCAAGGAGCAACAGAACTTAACTAAAAAGGCAATACGGGGAGAAAAAATGAGGTATGAACGCAAGCTTGCTAGGAATATAAAGGAGGATAGCAAAAGTTTTTTTTAGGTATGTAAAGCGAAGGAAGATAGTTAAGAACAATGTTGGGCCCTTGAAGAATGAATTGGGAGAAATTGTTATGGGAAACAGAGAAATGGCAGACGAATTTAATAAGTACTTTGGATCTGTCTTCACTAGGGAAGACACAAGCAATCTCCCAGATGTATGGATGGGCCAAGGACATAGGGTAACAGAGGAACTGAAACAGATTGACATTAGGAAGGAAACGGTGATGAGTAGACTGATGGGACTGAAGGCTAACAAATCCCCAGGTCCAGATGGTCTGCATCCTAGGATACTAAAGGAGGTGGCTCTGGAAATTGCGGATGCATTGGTGATCATTTTCCAATGTTCCTTAGATTCAGGATCAGTTCCTGAGGATTGGCGAATGGCTAATGTTATCCCACTTTTTAAGAAAAGAGCGAGGGAGAAAACAGAGAACTATCACCCTGTTAGCCTAACATCAGTAGTGGGGAAGATGCTAGAGTCCATTATTAAAGAGGAAATAGCGGCATATCTTGATAGCAGTGATAGGATTGGGCCGAGCCAGCATGGATTTACCAAGAGCAAATCATGCTTGACTATTTTACTGGAGTTTTTCGAGGATGTAACCAGGAAGAAAGACGCGGGAGATCCAGTGGATGTGGTGTACCTTGACTTTCAGAAGGCATTTGATAAGGTACCACATAGGAGATTGGTGGGTAAAATCAGAGCTCATGGCATTGGGGGGAGGATATTGACGTGGATAGAAAACTGGTTGGTAGATAGAAAGCAAAGGGTAGCAGTGAATGGGTGTTTCTCGGAATGGCAGGTGGTGACTAGTGGGGTGCCACAGGGCTCAGTATTGGGACCACAGCTGTTTACAATTTACGTCAATGATTTAGAGGAAGGCATTGTGAATAACATCAGCAAGTTTGCTGATGATACTAAGCTGGGTGGCAGTGTGACATGTGATGAGGATGCTAGGAGAATTCAAGGTGACTGGATGAATGGGCAGAAACTTGGCAGATGGCGTTTAATGTGAATAAGTGTGAGTTTATTCACTTTGGGAGCAAGAACAGGAAGGCAGATTATTATCTGAATGGTGTGGAGTTAGGCAAGGGAGAAATACAAAGAGATCTAGGAGTACTTGTTCATCAGTCTCTGAAGGTGAATGAGCAAGTGCAGCAGGCAGTGAAGAAGGCTAATGGAATGTTGGCCTTTATTACAAAGGGAATTGACTACAAGAGCAAGGAAATCCTTTTGCATTTGTACAGGGCCCTGGTGAGACCACACCTGGAGTATTGTGTGCAGTTTTGGTCTCCAGGGTTAAGGAAGGACATCCTGGCTGTGGAGGAAGTGCAGCGTAGGTTCACTAGGTTAATCCCTGGGATGTCCGGACTGTCTTACGCAGAGAGGTTAGAGAGACTGGGCTTGTACACGCTGGAATTAAGGAAATTGAGGGGGGATCTGATTGAGACATATAAGATTATTAAGGGATTGGACAAGATAGAGGCAGGAAATATGTTCCAGATGCTGGGAGAGTCCAGTACCAGAGGGCATGGTTTAAGAATAAGGGGTAGGTCATTTAGGACAGAGCTGAGGAGGAAATTCTTCTCCCAGAGAGTTGTGGAGGTGTGGAACGCGCTGCCTCAGAAGGCAGTGGAGGCCAATTCTCTGGATGCTTTCAAGAAGGAGCCAGATAGGTATCTTATGGATTGGGGAATCAAGGGTTATGGGGACAAAGCAGAAACTGGGTAGTGATAGTAGATGATCAGCCATGATCTCAGAATGGTGGTGCAGGCTCGAAGGGCTGAATGGTCTACTTCTGTACCTATTGTCTATTGTCTATTGTCTATGATACAAACTAACGGGTCTACAACTCAACCAGTCTCAGTGAAGACCAGTTTCAAACAAGGCTAGGTTATTTTCCTCAATCTCTCTTACTACCAAATGCCATCTCACCTCCAACAAGCTTTCCATGGGAATGTAGTTAATCTTGAAAATGAATGGGTACTGTTCGACCTTCAAGAACTAAGGACACTTCGACCTCAAAGGTATGAAGATAAGCTTGTATTTACATATTTAAAGGCTGAGATCCAAGCCATCGCCTACTTATTCCCTGAAGTATAAGTTAGGATAGACCTCATAGGATAGACATTTGTAAGACAAAGGTTCACTACCAATCGGTCTGCACTGCCCCCCGGTAAAATTCATAGCATGACACTGGCAATCATGGACCACTTCCCTCATCCAAGGGACAAACTCTTGGTGAAAGCGGACATTGATGATGTAATTCATTATTGTCCTAGCAAAGCCTTTGAGTAGGTTGGAAAATCAAGACTTCAGACCGGGTACAAAGCCTACTAAGTGGTGTTGACTGCATCTCTGTTAAATGCTCATGAGATGTTCACTACCTCCAAGAGGCTTTTAAAATATACTACCCTTGCTGTCTCCACACAACTCACTAAGTTCACCTGGAGGCTAAATAAATGCATGCCAGTATCCTCTCCGAAAGCAGACCTCCCAAGCATTGATGGCCTTGTTACACCCCACCAGTTCTGTTGAATAGGCCACATCACCCTATCCAGGGCCCTGTCACAGCAGTACATCACCAGGGAGACAGAGGAAAGGATCCAAGCATGCTCCCAAAGCTCTCTTGGAAAAAAATCTGCATCGTCCCTGCTGGCCCATGGACACATCTGACCCTCTGGTGCTCAGTGTGGAAAAGGAGCTGAAAGCAAAGCGAAAGCAAGACATACTCAATCCCGAGGGTCTTTCTAAGAAGAAGCAAAGGAGTATCAATAGCAGGAACCTGCAAACTGAAAAAATTAGCCTCGGTGGAGCTTTTCCACTTTACTCACAGACTCAGACCAAAGTGGCTTTTTAACTGACTTATAAATAAATATGTGAAGAAAGTTGCTCCTGGGTAGGTGCCTTGCAACTCTTCTGCAACCTTCAACTGAAATACAGCCAAACAACTTGATCATATTGAATTCTTAATGTAAATAAGTGATTAGCTGCAGCCTGTTCTTGTGACTGTTCTCTCTTGCTGAATTTGTTGATGAGCAAACTTTTTAGACCACTGGAGACACTTATCAATAACCCAGCCAACAGGAAGGAGGTTTTGCATTCATTCCCGCACATTCTGTCCCTTTGCAGTATCTATCTCTCAGAGGTACATGAAAGGCAATGTGTAGAGGTGGTGACAGGGGATTAACTCTCCAGCCACAGATAAATGGGAGGGCGGTGCTTGGCAAGCTCCTTATGAAATGGAAACCTGCTTTTTAGAAATGCACGTTAAGGTGCAATCGCTGAGGTATTAGTAATTAAATCAATAAATGCCCTTTCCACAATCTTCCTTTATATTTCTAGGATGCAATTGCATGTGCAAGCAAAAGCAACAGATGCATTAAAAAGATCATTCATTTAGTGGAACACCTTTAAATATGAACGTACTCAGCAGCTTATTAATTTTAAGTGATGTAACATAAACTAATTTCATCACTATTTATTATTTTCTTCTTGATGTCAAACGCAGTTTTCTCTATCAGTTGCATGCTTGGAAATGCTATTTACATCTCCTATGATAAAGTATTTTAGCATTCAGCTCTCTCAGGACCCTCCATGACTCCATGGTCCAGATGTAGGGTCTCGTTCTGAAAGGTCAATTCAAACTCCCCGCCATAGATGCTGCCTGACCCGCCGAGTTCCTCCACTATTTGGTGTGGTGCCCTCCGTGGCTGCCACTTATTTCAGTTTCCGACTTACTGCTCAGTGCTTGTGCAGAAAATGTTGATACTTTTTTCTGTGGTTGTGGTAATGTCACACAGCGTTCTGGAATGGCAATGTAGGAGACAAGGATTTAACTCCCCAATCTGGAGCACCTGGGCTAACTTTTGACTGGAGTTTTCTATCAGGCATCACTTAGCTGTGGGACATTGCGGTTGGATTTCTTCAGAGCAGCTGGCTAACCTCCAATCAGTTCATCAAAGTCAAAGACTTGGAGAAATCGTTGACCAACTACCATCTTAATATCACCTATGGAACCAAAGGAGCCAACACACTCGACTGCTGTTACACTACGATCAAGAACGCTTATCGTGCTGTCCCACACCCGCACTATGGAAAGTCTGATCACCTCGCTGTACTTCTACTCCCGGTATACTGGCAGAGCCTAAAGACTGCAGTAGCAGTGGTGAGGACCAAGAAGGTTTGGTCAAGGGAGGCAGAGGAGTGCTTATAGGATTGCTTTGAGTTGGTGGACTGGATAATATTCAGGGATTCATCTTCGAATCTAAATGAATACACCACATTTGTCACTAACTACATCAAGACCGATGTGGATGAGTGGGTGCTTTTGAGAATATAACAGACATATCCAAACCAAAAGCTATGGATAAACCAGGAGATAAACAGTCTGTTGAGGGATAGGTCTGTGGCATTCAAGACCAGTGATCTAGAACTATAGGAGAAATCCTGGTTGACGTGAAGGCTAGTTTAAGAGCAAAATAACAATTTAGATTAAAGTTAGAGATGTCAGCTCTGGCAAGGTTTTCGGGGCATTACTTCCTACAAATGGACACCTAACATCATGAGTGGTTGTGATGCTTCACTCCCAGAAGAGATCAATGCTTTTTACGCACGCTTTGAAAGGGAGAATAAAACTAAACCTGTGTGAAACGCTGCAGCATTTGGTGACCCTGTGATCTCTCTCTCAGAGATTGACATCAGAACATCTTTCAACAAGGTGAACCCTCGTAAGGTGTCAGGCTCTGATGGTGTACCTGGTACGGTACGGAAACCCTGTGCAAATCAATTGACGAGAGTGTTTAAGGGCATTTTTAATCGCTCCTTGCTGCAGTCGAAGGTTTCCACTTGCTTTAAAAGGGCGACTATCATAGCAGTGCCAAGAAGAGCAGGATGAGCTGCCTCAGTGAGTATTGCCCAGTTGCACTCACATCTTCTGTAATGAAGTGCTTTGAGAGGCTGGTCATGGCCAGAATCAACTCCTCACTAAGCAAGGACCTGCACCCACTGCAATTTGCCTATTGCCACAGTAGGTCTACAGCAAATGCAATCTCAATGGCTCTCCACTCGGCCTTCGAGCACCTGGACAGTAACAAGTCCAATGTCAGGCTGCTGTTTATTGATTACAGATCAGAATTCAACACAATCATTCCCTCAGTTCTAATCAAAAAGGTCCAAAACTGGGCCTCTGTACCTCCCTCTGCAACTGGATCATTGACTTCCTCAATGGGAGAACATAGACAGCGTGGACTGGAAATAACATCTCCTTCTCACTGACAATCAACACTGACACACCTCAAGGCTGCGTGCTTGGACCAGTGCTCTGCCCTTCCTACACCCATGACTGTGTAGGTAAGCACAGCTCAAAAACCATCTATAAATTTGCAATAATACAACTGCTGTTGACAGAATTTCAGATGGTGCCGAGGAGATGTAAAAGAGTGAGATAAATCAGCTGCTTGAGTGGTATCACAACAATCTTGCACTCAATGTAAGACCAAGGAATTGATTGTGGACTTCAGGAAGGGAAAGGCAAGGGAACACACAAGTCCTCATCAAGGGATCAGCCATGGAAAAAGGGTGAGCAGTGTCAAGTTCCAGGGTGTCAACATCTCTGAAGATCTAATCTGGGCCCAACATATTGATGCAATTACAAAGAAGGCACGGCAGTGACTACATTTCTTTCAGAGTTTGAAGGGGCCTGGTGTGTCAGCAAAGACTCCAGCAAATCTCCACAGATGTACCACGGAGAGAAATGCTAGGTGGTCGCATCACCATCTGGTATGGAGGGGCCACTGCACAGGATCAAAAAAAAATCTGCAGGAAGTTGTGAAGTCAGCCAGCTCAATCATGAGTACTAGCCTTCCCAGCATCCAGAACACCTTCAAAAAAAACGATGCCGCAAAAAAGCAGCATCCATCGTTAACGATCCTCATCACCCAAAACTTTCCCTGTTCTCATTGCACCGTGAAGGAGCAGGCCTGATGACACACACTCAATGTTTTAGGAACAGCTTCTTCCCCTTTACCATCAAATTAACCCATGTACACTACATCATTATTTTCTTTTACTGGTCACTGTTTACTCTACCTACAGTAGTTAATTTATTTTTAATGTATTTTTTATTGTAACTTGTAGTTTTTATTATAAGACCATAAGGTATAGGGGCAGAATAAGGCCATTTGGCCTATCAAGTCTTCTCCACTATTTCATCATGGGTGATCCATTTCCCCCAATCTCCTGTCTTCTCCCCGTATCCCTTCATGAACTGACTAATCAAGAATCTGTCAACCTCTGCCTTAAATATACCCAATGACTAGGTCTCCACAGCTGCCTGTAGCAACAAATTCCTCAGATTCACCATCCCCTCGCCGAAGAAATTCCTCCTTGTCTCCATTCTAAAAGGATGCCCCTCTATTTTTGAGGCTGAGTCCTCTGGTCTTAGACTCCCCCATTCTATCGAAGCCTTTCGACATTCGATAAGTTTCAATGCAGTCACTCCTCATTCTTCTGAATTCTAGTGAGAGTTTTGCACTCTACTGATTTTGCAAAACAGCGAATATCATGACATACACCAGCGATATTAAACCTGATTCTGATTCTGAAGTCAAAATTGAACTTATTGTCATATGCACAAATACATCTATGCACAGATGCAAGGACAAATTTATTTGCAGCAACGTCACAGGCATATAGCATCAGAGAAGCGGCATTCACAGGAAAAAACATCAATTAAACATAAGTAACACTCCTTTTTTAACCAGGAAAAAACATGAGAATAAGAAGGTGGGGTATGGGGAAGGAGTGCAAGCTGGCAGGTGATAGGTGAGACCAGATGGGGAAATGGGGTGGATGGGGGAGGGTGGATGAAGCTGGGAGGAAATAAGTGGAAGAGAAGGGATGAAGATAACCTGAATGGAGAATGAAAAAAAGAGGAGGAAAGGGGATATTTGTGGTCATGACATCAGGGTGAAGAAAACAAAGCTCATTTTAGTGCAAAGTGGCCATAGTGTTAATATGATGTAGTGCTAAAGGTTTTACTAGTTGGTTCAAAACCAGGACCCTTGAAGGGAAGTAACTATCCTTGGACCTGGAAGTGTGGGATCTCAGGTTTCTGTACCTCCTACTTCAAGAATGACCTTCTGACCTTCAGAATGTCTGAAGTGAAGACATACATTGATAATCACCGTTTTCAGTCTCTTTTTTAATTCCTTACAACCTGAAACAGTCTACACACTCATTTGGTAAGATCTGGACAACACTTAGGACTGTTAAGTAACAAATAACATTGGTGCCACACAAGTCCCAAGTCGTCACCAACAATTAAAAGTCGTAGTTAGTCATGGGTACCCTAAGGATGAATGTCCATGTTAATAAGGCTTCTGGCAAGCTTGTTTGTCCTCCCATTGGAAGAATTTACCTAGAATGTGACATAGTAGCATAACAGTTAGCGTAACGCTTTACTGCACCTACGATTGGAACATCAGAGAACAATTCCCAATGTTGTCTGTAAGGAATTTGTGCATTCTCCCCGTATCCATGTGGGTTTCCGAAGAGTGCTACAGTTCTTCCCACATTCCAAAAGGCATGATTAACTTTCAACTCTGGCAGGGCGGAGATATGTCTCTACCAAAGGGGTCGTAAGGCACTCTTTCCCTCTGCTGACCTGCAGATCACCCTTGGGCAAGATGTAAAACCTGCTCAGCCCCCTGCTCAGATAACCTCTGAAGAGCATTGGTAATGGTTGGGGTCACCTGTCTTGTAAAGACGCTGCCCAGAAGAAGGCAATGACAAACCACTTCTGTAGAAAGATTTGCCAAGAACAACCATGGTCATAAAAAACATGATTGCCTACGTCATACGATGTGCACATAATGATAATGATGAAGATGTACCTCTGAATAATGTTGTGAATGACCTGGCCAAGTAGTTAGCACTTTTAGATTTTATTTCAACTGCTAAGTTTATTTATGATAAGTATATTGATGATGTGAAGAAAAGCCTGACTAGACAAGACAAGAGTTCAAACAATTAAATCTCCAGCAAAATGTCCAATCAAATTTAGCAACATTAGGTCAGCCGAAGGCAACAAAAAATCAGCCTCGGGGTAAATAAGACAGATGAAAACTTTTCTGACTGCAAGCTCAATATTTTCCAAAGTATTTGAACTTATTCTGCTGAGTTTGAAAAAAACTACTATTCTTCACAATATCAAACCATCTTAATCCTGGCTAATGCTGCCAAATCTAAGTAGAACTGTACTCGTGTGAAAAATTATTTCATGATCAATTTATGACGCATTTACAAGTCAGAAAAGGTTTTGTGTTGTGGAAAATAACTTAATAATTTATTCCTAATTAGAATATTTGACATTGTGGCAGAGAAACAACATGTAACTAAGATTATTGACAGTCACACTTCCTCCAACTCATTAATGCAGTTTGTAAAGTCTTGACATATTTGCATGTAGATCAATAATAAAGTAGTTCCTTCAAGCATGAACTCGTGTTATATTCATAAAAATATACTGCTGGCAAAAGTCAGCAATATTTAACTGTGAAAGTGGCAGATAACATGAAGTGCTGCTGAATTTAGAGGAAAGTCCATTCTTGCACTTATTTGGTTTGGGGTAGAATTAATTTTTAAACTAATTTTGCAATTTTAGTTCAAAGCCTTTTTTAAAAATTTGTCTGATAATGGCAGAAAAGAGATCTAACATAAATACGCTTAAAAGGGATCGAGAGGAATATTTTCTTAGGTAGGAATTAGGCAATCAGTGGCTGCTTTATTAGGTACCTGTTGTATTTAATAGTGTCCAAAGAGTGTATCTTCATGGACTTCTGCTGCTGTAGCCCATCCACTTCAAAGTTTGACATGTTGTACATTCAGAGGTGATCTTCTGCACACCACTGTTGTAATGCATGGTTATTTGAGTTACTGTTACCTTCCTCTCAGTTTGAACTAGTCTGCCCATTTTCCTCTGACTTCTCACACTTAACAAAGTGTTTTTAACAACTTAACAACTGGCCTTTATAAATCAGAGCATTGAGTATAGGAGTTGGGATGTAATGTTGAAATTGTACAAGGCGTTGGTGAGGCCAAATTTGGAGTATTGTGTACAGTTTTGGTCATCGAATGTAAGGAAAGATATCAACAAAATAGAGAGAGTACAGAGAAGATTTACTAGAATGTTACCTGGGTTTCATCACCTAAGTTACAGAGAAAGGTTGAACAAGTTGGGCCTTTATTGTTTGGAATGTAGAAGGTTGGGGGGGGACTTGATAGAGGTGTTTAAAATTATGAGGGGGATAGATAGAGTTGACGTGGATAGGCTTTTTCCATTGAGAGTGGAGGAGATTCAAACAAGAGGACATGAGTTGAGAGTTAAAGGGCAAAAGTTTAGGGGTAACATGAGGGGAACTTCTTTACTCAGAGAGTGGTAGCTGTGTGGAACGAGCTTCTAGCAGAAGTGGTTAAGGCAGGTTCGATGTTGTCGTTTAAAGTTAGATTGGATAGGTATATGGACAGGAAAGGAATGGAGGGTTATGGGCCGAGTGCAGGTCGGTGGGACTAGGTGAGAGTAAGAGTTCGGCACGGACTAGAAGGGCCGAGATGGCCTGTTTCCGTGCTGTAATTGTTATATGGTTTTATGGTTTTTGCCCACAGAACTGCTGCTGTCTGATTGTTTTTTTCATTCACCGCACTGTCCTCTATAAACACTAGAGACTGCTGTGCATGAAAATCCCAGGAGATCAGCAGTTTCTGAGACACTGAAACAACCCTGTCTGGCACCAACAGTCATTCCACAGTAAAAAGCCACTTCAATTGAAAGATTCGAAGTACATGTATTATATAAGTATATACACAGAATACAACTCTGAGGTTCATCTTCCCACAGGCAGCCACAAAACAAAGAAACAACATGGACCCTATTCAAGAAAACATCAACACCAAACGCGCAGAAAAAAAGAGCAAATTGTGCAATCGGCAAAAAGTGAGTGTAGACTATCAAACATCCAGTAGTATTCAGTTTAGCTCAGTTCAACGTCGTGCCACTAGCCCACTGCAGGCTGCAGAGCCATTCTTTGCCCAGTCTGCACTGATTGCCCTGATCAAACTGCTCAAAAATAGCAAAAACAAGAGTAATCAGAGTCTTGGAACGCATACAACATGAACCTCAAAGTCCCTGAGGGTGAGCCTGCATTCTGGTAACATGGATCCCAAGACTTCTGCGCCATGCAGCTAGCGAGAGGGAGGGGATGACCTGTCAAATGCAGACAGACTCCGCCGAGCACCTGCCCATCCTCCACTCTGGTCCTCGTCGACTTCAACCTGGCTGGACGCCTCAGTAGGAGAGAAGCAATGGAGCTGATCGTGGTCTCCCGGCTTCCAGGCCTACAGGCCACACTCTCCGCGCCAAACCTCACCGAACTCCCTCCGAGACAGCAAAGCACCAGGTCACTCAACCGACCCCAAAACATACCATCAAAATGAAAATCACAGGTTCCAATTAGCTTAGTAGTAGAACCATATTTGAAAGAAGAAAAAGTAAAGGAGGTAGCTTCGTGAACTGTCTGCAGGACATAGTCATTGGTAGCGCTGTTCACTGGCGCCATCATGTTTCTTCCCCATTCTTTTATGCATTGAGTTGCTGCCACATGATTGGATATTTTCATTAGTGAGCTGGAGTACCTAATAAAGTGGATAATGGAGTGTGTCTTGTTGAAATTAATTGTATTTGTCGGGAGATCCATTGTCATTGGTTTGGTTCCCAGGTTTGCCTTGCATGGATTCCTCAGAGCAATAACTTTGGTTGGCCTAGCATTTTTCATTGCTTCATTGGCGATTTTCATTTCATCATATCATCGGAAGTGGGCAGGTTTCACGGATATATTGCAAAAAAGATCAATAACTGGAACAGTTGTTATCTGCATTCACATAACAAATAAAAGCAAAACCAAAATACTGTGAACCCTTAACAGGTCAAGTAGCACTTGTGAAAAGAGAATCAGAGTTAATATTTCAAGTCTAAGAGCCAGCAACCCTGATAATAAGCCAGTCCATACCGTTGGTTGGGTGACAGGGTGGAGATACGTCTCTACTAAAAGAGGTGTAAGGCGCTCCTTCCCTCTGCTATCCTGCAGGTCACCCTTGGGCAAGGCGTACCATTTGCTTATCCCCCACGATCAAGGTCACGTGAAGCCATGGGATCCAGGTGGTGGATGGTCACATGAGCTGCTGCTTATGCAACCAGTTATTTCAGGCAAACAATCTCTGAAGACTATTGACAATGGCTAGGGTCACCCATTTTGTAAAGACACCACCAGAAAAAGGCAATGGCAAACCACTTCTGTAGAAAAATATGTCAAGAACAATTATGGTCATGAAAAGATCATTATGAAAGAACAATACCCCTTGTATCATATACTTACGAGTAACAATACGTGTAACTGTCTTTAAATGATATTAAGGAGGTGATTCGGAGCAAAGGGCAAAGGGAAAAATGTTAGAAACCTAAAATAGAAACAAAACAATTGCCAGTAATGTACGTTCATTCTCTCAGTCTTGCTCTGCAATTCAGCATTGTGACTAATCTTGCAATCTGACTACTTCTCCACCCATTCCCTACTATCCCCTGATTTACAGTCCAAAGCCTTCAGTCCTGGAAATACTCCAGGTTTTTGCAGTCACTGCTATTAGGGTTGGAGAAGTCCAAGCACTAATAATCTTTTGGGTGAAGATGTTTCTCAGCTCAGATCCCAAATAATTGATCCCTTCTGCTAAGACCACACTTGTCGAGGATACATTGTTGAGGGCACTTTTAATCCTCCAAAAGATATTATAATTCAAACACATTAAAACAGAAGTATCAAATATTAGCGGACAGGTCACTTTCTTGAATGTCTGATCCAACTGAAAAGGGTACAGTCATCAAGGAACAAGAGGAGGCTTGCACCCCCAGAGCTAATTGAAGATAATGCTTTCATTAGATGCATTTTTCAAAGAGGAGCATTAGGAATTCTACTGCACGGGCAAAAATTTGATTATGTTTTGATCTATGAGTATACACAGGCAAATTACAATGTCACTTTCAACCATCCCTCCTGGCATCAGATCAAAGAATGATAGGGATACAATCTGATGGCTCTTGGCAGGTAAATGTTGAAATTAAAACAAGTGCAGTCAAAATCCTTTGATAACAAAAAGCCAAAGTCAAAGCTGAAGCGTTTTTTAAATTTATCTGCAACAATGGGAGATGTTCCCAAGCTTTTCAAGTGTCCTCACCCTCAACACTTCCACCACTCCCATTCCCTATTACCCTCCCATCCCCATCCCCCAAGCAATCCTCGTTCTTCACTTTCAAAGCCTTGCCCAATATGTGCCTGGAGTAACTGTCCAACAGACCCTAACCAAGGCCAATTATTTAAAAAAGCATAGCAGAAGGAATTAATTATCAAAATGTATGATACATAAAACATCTTGTCTCCTCTAAAACAAATGTTCTGTCATCATCAGATATGACTGATAACCAACCAACTACTCATACTTCAGCCCTCAATCCACTCTGAGTGCAGGTTGATTATAAAATGGTCAGACAGATTCATTTTGACTCTTGTCCAAGCTGCTTCAAGGCAACTTACTGCTCTGCTTTAGGAGAGTATCCTACTGAGTTTCCCAAGCGATCTCTGTCATTGTTCCCATTATTTGCTCTTTTCCATAGATGCTGCCTGGTCTGATGAATTCCTCTAGCACTTTCTGTATGTCCCTATCTTAACAGAGTATGAGTCCTGCTGGCTCCCCTCACCTGCTCAAACCACACTGACATTGATCAAACGTTTTCAGTTGTGGATTAGTCCAGTTCCATCTCTAATTTTTTCTTAGGAATTTGATGTAATGGTTTAACATCATATTTAGATACAGCAGGGATATTGGTTAATGTTGAACCATTCCTAGAAAGGAGAAAAGCTAGGAGCATTCTCTGAAACAGCATTAACCTTGACTTCAGTAAGGCTGGGTGCATTTTCAGCTAACCGTAGACTGAAATATTCCACCTCTGCCCGTATCAAAGTGCTTTATAACCACTTCAGTTTCATAGGATGATGGTCAGACTGAGCAAGTAATTGCTTCAAAACCTGCAGTCTGCCCTTAGCACTAAATGTAGTGACAATAAAATCAATCCAAGCGCACAAACATTTCGAAATATGCAGCTAGATCTTACACAGAATAAACCGGAGCATACTTGGAGAGGATATGACAAGTTAGCACATTGTTTCCGAGGACGTGAAAGTTAATAGGTTAATTAGTCACATGAGTGTAACTGGGTGACACAGGCTCTTTGGACCAGAAGGGCTTGTTACCGTGCTGTATCTCTAAACAAATAGAACTAAAGTTAAATATGAAGACTTCTCACTGTTCCTTGTGGTTGTTCTCACTTGTTAGCATGTTGTCTACATCTGAGGAGAAAACATGGTTTTCAATAATGGTGGGGATACTTTGCTGATCATATTACAGACTTCACCTTTGGCCCAAGTCTTGGCTGATGTTCCTACTCTATCCCAACTTCCTCTCATCTCTCTTCATTTAACTCAAACAATTCCTTCCCCCTTCCTCTCTCCCTTCCATACTGACCTTCTACTCCTTCTCATCTACCTATTACTTTCCCTGCTCCCTTCCTCCTTCCCTTTCTCCAATGATCTACTCTCCTGTCCTATCAGATCCTTTCTTCTCCGGCCCTTGATCTTTCCCACCCACCTGGCTTCACCTATCATCTTCCAGCTAGCCTCCTTCCCCGCCCCCTACCTTTGCTGTCTGACATCTTTCCCCTTCCTTTTCAGACCTGAAGAAAGGCCTCGGCCCAAAACGCCAACTGTTTGCTCTTTTCCATAGATGCTGCCTGACCTGCTGAGTTCCTCCAGCATTTTTTTTGCATGTTACTTTGGATTTCCAGCATCTGCAGGATTTTTCATGGTCATTCTTTTCACCCTGTTGTTAAATCTGATAAAATGCTGCAAGAGGTTATGGAGGCAGATGCAATTACAGCACTTACATCAAGGGCATCTGAAAGGCACTTGCGTAGCCAAGGCACAGAAACTACAATGTAATAAGGGCAAATGGCATTATTACAGATAGGTGCAATGGTTAGCATTGATGTGCTGGGCTGAAGGGCCTGTTTCAATGTGTATGACTCTATAGCACTGTTTAATTTTCCTCTCATAAGTTTCACAGATCAAGTTAACTCTGTCTAGTTTTCACCAAAATGGTCATTTGCCATGATGATGAAGAACACAGTGGAGAAATTTTAATAAAAAACATCCCACAGATTCTAGAAAGCGACCATTTTAATGTAAACACAAGGCATTCTGCAGACGATAAACACAGGAAATTCCGCAGATGCTGGAAATCCAAAGCAACACACACAAAATGCTGGAGGAACTCAGCAGGTCAGGCAGCATCTATGGAGAGGAATAAGCAGTCAACGTTTCAGGCTGAGACTCTTCTTTCTGCAGAGGCTGGAAATCCCGAGGAACATACGCACAGTACTGGAGGAACTCAGCAGGTCTGGCTGCATCAGTGGAAAGAAGTAGTCAGTGTTTCATCAGGACTGGAAAGGAAGGGGCAAGAATCAAGAATAACGATTTTAATGCCATGAGTTGGCTTTTGCTGATCTTACCTTTGAGCAGAGATGGCAGGTATTTAAACTACTACCTCATGAGGGACTGGAAAGAGCACAGGAAGGGAGCCACAATGATCATTGTGAAGACTAATTGATTAAAGTCTAGCTTTATTTGCCATATATGCATCAAAACAGAGTGAAATGCAGACCAAGGACATGCTGGGAGCAGCCCACAAGTTTCACCATGCTTCCAGCACCAACATAGCATGCCCGTAACTTACCAACCCTAACCCGCAGGTCTTTGTAATGTGGGTGGAAACTGGTCATGGGAGAGCATGCAAAATTCTTACAGACAGTGGCAGGAATTGAATCCTGATTGTGGTAAAGCAGTGCATTAACCTGTGTGCTACTCTGCTACCCAGACGCAACAGCACTGATGCTGATACCCTAGAGTGTCAAAAAATAAAATACAGCTATCCATCACCATTACTGGATTTACAGATCCAGATAAATGAGAGAATTTTGGAATGCGGGAATCTTTGATAAGATGGCTGTCCAGAATTGCATAAAGGGCGATTTGTTTCAAGAAATAGGCAGTAACTTCTTTGCAAACATGGCAAATGGAATATGAGAGAGAGAGAAAAAAAACTGATCAAAGGGGAAATAAAGAGCAAAGTGGAGCTCTGATTGTAAATATTCACCGTCAAAATCAAAACAGTGATAAATGATTCAAGGTTCACTGAACAGTGATAAATTACCTCAGCAGGGACAGTCAGAGAGCAGATACAAAATCTTACTCTTATCATCGGACTCCTGATCATTTATCATATCACCATATCACTGTGATTGTAATAGAAATTTAGCCTCCAGCTGTAAATTTGGATTTGATTCTCCAGGAAACCTTCTCTTGCTCTCCTTACACTTAATGCAGCTGCTGGTTCGTTTCAAACCAATGTTTTTCCTTTGGAAGCGAGTGGTGCGGGACAGCAAAATCGGATGGGAGCAGAACAGCAGCAACATCCCTCAAAAGGAGACGTGAACTAATGGCTTACCTGTATGCACTTCATTTCTGGGGTAAATTGGAAATGTATTGGCTTCCTCAGCAGCGGAAGCAAAAAGGAACAGATAGTCAGCACTGAGAATCAAAAATATGGATGGACCCCAGTAACATAATGAAGTGGTTAAATAGCCAGCGAATATAATTAGTTGAAAATCTGGCATTAAGGACGTAAATTTTGCATCACTTTACGGCTCCAGCTTTTACTAATCAGGGATCAGCTCCCACTGGTACCTGTAAGATCAGCAAGGTTGCATTGGTGATTATCGGCAATGTTCTGAGGGCTGCAGAAAATTGTTCCGAATCTTCTTTAAATATCCTTCCTTCCTTCCTTGCACCCTAACTCCTGGTGGAGTCGTCGGGGCGCCGTTATGACAAGCTTTGCACCAATCTGTTCCATCTGTCGCGGTTGTGTGCCAGAGCCTGGGTCACCGCAAATGTTTCCCCTGTCCATTCTTTAAATATGCCTTTTTTTGAATTACTCTCACTGCATTCTGCAGCATGAAACTTCCCTCTGAGCAATGTACTTTCAAATCAACTTTATAGTCTTCAGATTTGATGATTACATGATTGTCTCAGTGAACCAGATAAGTGCAGCACAATTAAGAGGATGAACGTTCATTGCCATTGCTGGACGTGAGCAGGAGGAGAAGACATCAGACTGAAACACAGAGGGATGAGGCCTCCTCGATCCAGCATCTTCTTAGCAAATGTGCAGTTGCTGGAGAGCAAAATTGAAAAATGAGGGCAAGATTGCTCTATCAGGGAGAAATCGAAGCCTGTTCTGTTCTATGCTTGATGGAAACGTGGCTTTCTCCAGGCACACCAGATACACTGATAAGACACGAAGGCTTCTTGATTTACAGAATGGACTGAAATGCTGATTTGGAAAATGCAAAAGGAGGAGATGTGCGTTTTATGATAAATTCATGGTGGTGCTCCGATGTGGCAGTTTTGTCAAACTCGTGTTCCCCTGACTTCAGACATCCACTGGTCATAAACCATCTGTTCTACTTACCAAGGGTAAGCATGATCCTGACTGCAGTTTACATACCACCACCAGCCAACTATAATCAAAGGCTCGCGATACTGCAGGATGCCATGTCCAAACAAGAAACAGTCCATCCCGATGCATTTCAATTCATAGTCAGAGACTTCAGCCAGGCTTAGTCAAAGTCCAATTACCATCAGCATATGACCTGTAACACCAGAGGCCCCAACGTACTAGACCACCGTTTTACTAAGATAAGGAATGCCTAACTGTTCCATGCCCAGACTGCATTTTGGGAAACGTGATCACTTGGCTGCCCTTTTCCTACCTCCATACAAGCAGAAGCCAAAGAGAAAAGCTTCAGCGATTAGGACAACAAAGAGGTGGTCGCAGGAGGCAGACGAGCAGCTATGGGATTGCTTCAAGTCAGTGGACTGGGCCATATTCAAGGACTCATCTAGGGATCTGAATGAATCCACCATGGTTGTAATGGACTTCATTATTCAGTCTTCCCAAATCAGAAGCACTGGATGAACCAGGAGATCTGAAATCTGATAAGAGTCAGATCAGAGGCGTTGAAGTCTGGTGACCAAAGAAGTTGCAAGAGGTCCAGCTATGACCTCCAGCAAGCCATCTCGCGGGCGGAGTAGAAATTCCGGACCAATCTTGAATCAAAAAAGGATGCTTGACAGCTGTGGCAGGGCCTGAATATTATCACCTCTTATAAAGGTAAATCAAGTGACATAGGAGACAGCAGGACTTCGCTTCCAGGTAAGCACGATGCCTTCCATGCTTGCTTTGATCGTCAAAACAAGATGTAACCATCACAAACTCCTACATTCCCTGATGAATCTATGATTTCAGAAACCAATGAGCAAACAGCCTTCAGTAGGGTAAACCCATAAAAAGCATTCAGCCCAGATGGGGTACCTGGCCAAATACTGAAGACTTGTGTTGGTCACCTGGCTAGTGTTTTCACTGAGATCTTTAGCGTCTCACTTCGACACAGTGAGGTTTGTTTCAATTATACTGGTGTGCAAGAAGAACATGGTGACCTGCCTCAGTAACTATCACCCAGTAGCACTTACCTCCACAGTGACGAAGTGCTTTGAGAGGTTGGTGATGAAGCATGTCAACTCCTGCCTGAGAAGTGACTTAGATCCATTCTAATTTGTCAAGTGGAACAACAGGTCCACAGCAGATGTCATTTCATTGGCTCTTCACTCGACCCTGGAACATCTAGACAGCAGAGATACAAGCATCTGGATGCTCTTTATCGACTACAGCTCAGCATTCAATGCGACCATCCCCTCAAAACTAATCGCTAAGCTCCAAGTCCTTGGGTTCAAGACCTCCTTGTGCAATTGGATCCTGGATTTCCTCACTTGCAGATGCCAGTCATTTTGAATTGGCAATAACATCTCCTTCATGATTTTCATCAGCACAGGAGCACCACAAGGTTGTGTGCTTGGTCTCCTGCTCTACTTGCTCTACACTTACAACTGTGTGGCTAAGCACAGCTCCAATGCCACGTTCAAGTCTTCTGATGATACCACTATTGTAGGCCAAATCAAAGGTGGTGATGGATCAGCATGTAGGAGAGAGATTGAAAATCTGACTGAGTGGTTTCATTACAACAACCTCTCACTCAATGTCAAGGAACTGATAGTAGACTTTAAGAGAAGGAAACCAAAGGTCCCTGCTCCAGTCCTCATGGGAGTATCAGAGGCAGGGAGGATTAAATTCTAAGGTATTATTATGTCAGATGACCTGTCCTAGGTCCGGCATGTAAGTGCAATTGTGAAGAAAGCATGGCAACACCTTTACTTCCTTAGGAGTTTGCAGAGATACAGCACGACATCAAAAACTTTGACAAAGTTCTATAGGAGTGTAGTGGAGAGTATATTGACTGGCTGCATCACAGCCTGACTTCAAGCCTCTTTAGCCTCTGCAGGAGAAGCACAAAGAAGCCACCACAATACTGTCTTAAGAAAATTGTTCCTACTACATCATGACCTGGTGTGGAAACATCAATGCCTTTCAATGGAAAATTTTACAAAATTAGTGGATACAGCCCAGTCTGTCATGGGTAAAGCCCTCCCAACCATTGAGCACATCTACGTGAAACGCTGTGGCAGGCAAGCTGCGTCCACGATCAGTGACCTTCCCCCCCACTGCCCAGGACCACCAGTTCTTCTTGCTGTTGCAACCAGGAAGAAGGCACAAGAGCCTCAGGACTCGCACCAGCAGGTTCAGGAACAGTTACAACCCCTCAACCATTAGGCTCTTGAAGTAAAGGGAATAACTCCACTCAACTTCACTTGCCCCATTACTGAAATGATCCCACAACCTAAGATTCACTTTCAATGACTCTTCATCTCATATTCTTGATATTTATTATTGCTGTTTCTTCTTTACATATTTGCACAATTTGTTGTCTCCTGCACTGTGGTTGAATGACCTACTTGGGCGGTCTTTCATTCATTCTGTTATAGTTATTATTCTATTTATTCTATAGCTTTGTTGAGCATGTCCATGAGAAAATGAATCTCAAGTTTGACATAAATTTACTTTGATAGTTAGATTTTCTTTGAATTTTGAACTTAAGGAGTTTGTACATTCTCCCCGTGACCACATGGGTTTCCTCCAGGTGCTCCAGTTTCCTCCCAAGGATGTACAGTTAGTGTCTGCAAATTATGCTCAACTCCAAGTCTCCTAAAGTCTATGGTCATAGCTTTGGTTCTTGACCAACACATCTGCTGAAAACTTGCCTTCAATCTGGAAAGCAACACACATCAAAGTTGCTGGTGAACGTAGCAGGCCAGGCAGCATCTGTAGGAAGAGGTGCAGTCGACATTTCAGGACTCACGAAGGGTCTCGGCCTGAAACGTCGACTGCACCTCTTCCTACAGATGCTGCCTGGCCTGCTGCGTTCACCAGCAACTTTGATGTGTGTTGCTTGAATTTCCAGCATCTGCAGAATTCCTGTTGTTTGCATTCAATCTGGAAAACAACTTTTCATTACTTCTCTGTTTCCTGTTATTTTGTCAATTTTCTATCCATGTGTCTACAACCCTTTTTATCCCAGTTTCATCTATGATTGCATGCTCATAATGGGACATTTTATTAAACACTTTTTGGAAGTGTGTATATATGACATCAGCTATGTTTCCCTTATTCATCCTCTATGTGATTTCATAAAAAAAAATTCTATCATGTTAGTTGGGCACTATTTACTTTGAACAGATTCATACTGGCTTTCTGTCATCAATCCACGCTTAATCAAGGGATGGCTAGGTCTGTAGCTGATTATTGTTTCTGAAATGTTGAGTCTAAACTGACTGTACATTGATCTTTGGTAGCTAGATTTATCACTAGATCCTATTTTTAACACTGATGTAATACTTGCAGTTTCTCTAGAACCCAACTAGAATCTATAGAAAATTGTTTTTTTTCTGTTATCAGTTTATTAACTTGGTTTATTATTGGGACATGGTGCCCAGATTTCATACATAATTCCATTTTTCAGCAACCTATGATGCATCCTATTTGGACCAGCCTTGAGTACAACTGGCTTTTCTTCAAGGTGGCATCACCGAACAACGCAACCAACAGTGACATCATGCAGACAGTTCTCAAAACTATTTATTTGACTCATCTTCTTCTTTCAAATGCAATCCTACTACTAAACTGTGTGCGATTGGAACTTGTAATTTACATTTTAGTGGTGTGATTTTGGGCTGATTGAGCAATCTGGTGCTTTGATGTCTCCCGGGGAGTTTGGTAAGGTTTAGAGCGGAGTGTGCGACCTGGAAGCCTGAAAACCTGGAGACTGAGTGCAAACCCATGATCAACTCCATTGCTTCTCCTCATCTGAGGCGTCGAAGTTGATAAGACTAAGAGGGGAGGACAGGCCTGTGTTTCACTGCTCTTCTTCTCCCTCTTGCTAGCTGTTGTCGGAGAAAAGTGCAGGATTGTTGGGATCCACGTTGCAAGGATTCATTGGCAAGGCTCATGGCTGTGGATTCATTTTGGGGGACTTCGAGGTTCATGTTCCATATCTTTCTGGGTTCTGTTTACTTTTTTTTTGCTGTTTTTTTAGTGGTTTGATCAATTGATGTGGACGGGGGCGTTTCGGTAAGGAATAGTTCTGCAGCCTGCAATGAACTATTGGCGCAGTGTTGAACTGAATTAAACTGAATGAAAACAAGAGAAGATCTGCAGATGCTGGAAATCCAAGCGACTCACACAAAATCCTGGAGGAACTCTGCAGGCCTGGCAGCATCTGTGGTAAAAAGTACAGCTGACGTTTCAGGCCAAAACCCTTCGGCAGGACTAGAGACATTAACCTGAGGAGTAGATTTATAAGGTGGGGGCAGGGGAGAGAGAAACACCAGGTGATAGGTGAAACTTGGAGGGGAGGTGTTACGTACCCTGTAACTGGGTTGCCAAACCAGCAGAAATGGACCACGTGTTGGAGTCTGGTTTAACAGAAACTAATAAAGTTTTATTAAAGAAATAAGTAACACAGTACTCTAATCGTAAGGATATAAATGCAACAGGTTAGCAATAATAAAACAGATATGTACACAGAACTAGGGTAATAGGAATCAACCAAGCTCTATCGCAGTCTAGGGGTAAAATGATCAGTCTCAAGTGACGCAGAGTTCAGTTCAGCTTAGTACAGTTCACAGTAATCGCTGTTGTGCCGTTGGAGAGAGAGAATGCAAATTTTGATTCAAACAGACCTTTGATGTTCTTTGCAGTTAGCTTTCGGGCGAACCCTTTTATGTCTTCTGTGGTCACCGACTGTGACCCCTCCATTCCATATACAACCGTTCTTCCGCGGTGAACCCGGCGCCCAGGCAAGGGCGGACACACACACCAGGTTCCCGCCGATCGTCCCTTTTCACCCTGTCAGTCTATGGTCGGTTCCCTCGAACCAGACCTCCAACTCTCACCAACTTGTGGGGGCACACCACTCTTCCAAGGTTTCGTTATCTCGTGATCTCGTGGTGTGTGTCGTGCCTTAGCGAACCTGTTCTTTTTATCCCCCTGCTGGGGTATCACCTGTCCATCAAACGTCAAACAGTTCAGGTTCATAGCAAATGGTCTGTCAATATTCTGAGATGTGTTTCTTTCTTGTTAATCTCTCTCTTCTCTCTTATTAGCATTTTGAATGCTTCTCCATTGTCTCACTTATCTCTCTCTCATTAGCATCAATCTTCTGATAACTTGGTTTTTCGTCACAGAAGAATGGAGTAAAGAGCTGGGAAGTTGATTCGTGAAAGAGACAGAAGGCCATGGAAGAAAGAAGGAGGAGGGAGGAGAACCAGAGGGAGGTGATGGGCAGGCAGGGAGGTAAGGTGAGGGTGGGAAAAGGGGATGGGGAATAGTGAAGGAACTGGGTGGTGGTGGTGTTAGAAGGCATTACTGGAAGTTTGAGAAATCAACGTTCATGCCATCAGGTTGGAGGCTACCCAACCGAAATATAAGGTGTTGTTCCTCCAACCTAGGTGTGGTCTCATCACGACAGTGGAGAAGGCCATGGATGGACATATCGGAATGGAAATGGGAAGTGGAATTAAAATGGGTGACCACTGGGAGATCCTGCTTCTTCTGGCAGATGGAGCGTAGGTGCTCGGAGAAGCAGTCTCTTAATTTACATCGGGTCTTACTGATATACAGTAGGCCACACCGGGAGCACTGAACATAGAATATGACCCCAATAGTTTCACAGGTGAAATTTTGCCTCACCTGGAGGGAGAAGATGTAGGGACAAGTGTAGCACTTGTTCCACTTGCAAGGATAACTGCCAGGAGGGAGATCAGTGGGGAGGGACGAATTGACAAGGGAGCTGCGTGGGGAGCGATTCTTGCAGAAAGCAGAAAGTTGGGGAGGGGGGGAAGGGGTAGGGAAAGATGTGCTTGATGGTGGGATCCAGTTGGAGGTGGCAGAATTTTCGGAGAATTATGTGCTGGATGCGAAGCCTGGTGGGGTGGTAGATGAGGACAAGAGGAATCCTATCCCTGGTAGGGTGGCAGGAGGATGGGGTAAGAGCAGGCGTGCGTGAAGTGGAAGAGATGCAGTTGAGGGCAGCGTTGATGGTGAAGGAAGGGAAGCCCTTTTCTTTGAAAAAGAAGGACATCTCCTTCATTCTAGAATGAAAAGCCTCATCCTGAAGCATTGATGGTGGAGGAAGGGAGGCCCTTTTTATGAAAAAAGAGGACATCTCCTTTGTTCTACAATGAAAAGCCTCATCCTGAATACTACAGGACTCCTGCATTTTTCGCTCACTTTTTGCCGTTTGCGGAATTTGTTCTTTTTTCTGCATTTGTGTTTGATCCTGCCTTGAACAGGTTCCATGATGTTTCTTTGTTTCATGGCTGCCTGCAGGAAGAAGAATCTCAAAGTTGTATTTTGTACACATACTTCAATAAATCTGTACTTTGAATCTTTGAATCTTTTAGCTCTTCATTATTAATGTTAGCTCTTCCAGAATCTCAGTTCCGTTTTCCTTCACTGAGAGTCTGGCAATATCTTCTTCCTTGACAAATAATTACTAACCAATGAATCATCAAACTTGGGCAAACCATGTTAATATTACTTTAATCTCTGGAGGAAAAAATGTGCAAAGATTTTTCTTGACTTGATTGGCAGAAGTCCATCCTGCCTGAGATTGTCTATTTCCGTACTTGACAGGTTAATTTCCTTATTTGGAAATGACAGTCCAATCAGTTCTAAAGCCATCTAGAGCTCTAGTCTTCCCTAGAAGATGGCATTGAATGTTCTAGAAATGCTGTGTTACTGCAACATTTGTCATCTCTTTTCGTTTAACCATCCGTTTGGATCAGGCAATGAACCGTAACACATTCTATCCTCAATCGTTTTGGAATATCCTGAAGGAGGCCATGCACAATCCTGATATGATGGAGACAGCCATGAGAAGCACGGAGGAACATCTGGAGAAACTTCTGAAATGCCCGCTTCGCTGCCGCTGCTACTGTGCGATCGAGAATCTCCGGAGGGGAAGGCCCCAGATCCTTGGCTTTGCCTATTGCCTGTTGCCGGGGCTGGGGTCAAAGCGCTCGGCAGAGATGGTGCTCAGTGCTTGGTGTCGGAGGGCTGGTCGGAGGCTCGAAGTTTTCAGACGGACTCAAGAGTCGGTCTGTGGTCGGGTGCTTCCAGGGTGCTGCATTGGCAAGTTTGCGGCGCTGGAAGCTCATGGCAGGAAGAGAGTTTTTCTTCCTTCTACCGTCTGCGTGAGATGATGGGACTTTTGAGAGACTTTGAGATTTTCTTTACCGTGCCCATGGTCTGTTCTTCTATCAAATTATGGTATTGTTTTGTACTGTTGTAACTATGTGTTATAATTACGTGGTTTTTGTCAGTATTTTTAAGTCTTGGTTTGTCTTGTGTTTCTGTGATATCATTCTGGAGGAACATTTTATCATTTCTTAATGCATGCATTACTAAATGACAATAAAAGAGGACTGTGTATCCTCATAATCTAATCTAATCTAATATCCTTGGGATCTCACCTTCAGTTTGAGAGGAAAATTAATCTGGGTGTTAATGCAAGCAGATTCAAATGGACAAGGCCTCCTTTTTATTACTCCAGGCCTGCCAACCGCATCAAAAAGTGGCACTGAGGGTCAACCCTCCCTGCACCCACACTCCGAACTATAGCTAGACATCCCTTACTCTGGTAAAGCGCCAAAAGCTGAATGGACTTTTCCCAGGGTTGAAAATCTAGTACCGGAGAGAAACCACTTAAGGCATGAAGGAATGAGTTCAAGGGAGATGTGCAGAAGTTTCTCAAACAGACAGTCATGGGTGCCTGGAATACACTGCTTGGTATTCCAAGCAGAGGCATTCAAGAGGTTCTTGGATAGGCACAGGAATGTGCAGGAAATGGAAGCACGTGGACATTGTGGTAGGCAGAACGGATTAGTTTAGGTGGGCATTTGATTACTGAATGAATTAATTTGTTTCAACATGGTGAGCCAAAGGGCATGTTCCTGGGCTGTATTGTTCTATGTTCAATATTCTAGATGTACCTTCAGCCACATGGTCCAGTAGTGCTAATCACCATCAACTCCTGGTACAAACCCTCCAACTGTCCTGCCGAAGGGTCTTGGCCCGAAATGTCAACTGTACTCTTTTCCATGAATGCTGCCTGGCCTGCTGAGTTCCTCCAGCATTTTGTGTGTGTTACATAATGATTGAATATACCTTTATCTAAAAAATTGACCAGCTGGTAATCCTGAACCTACAGTGAATCTATATGTTGTGGTTGATATATTTGGTCAGCCTCACTTGCATAGCTGGCCCTTTCGTTAATGCTTACCTTGCAATACTTTCTGCAGATCTGCCCTTGCTTAATTAGAATGTAAGAAAAATAATGAGCGAGAGCTTCCTCAGTCCAACAGAATGAGTCAAACTCCCAAAACAATTCGATCCAAAATATAGAGAATTTAATAACAGTTAATTGGGATCTGTCAGTTGGTCTTATGAAGAATGTAACATCCGCTGTTACTTCCAAGAGTAATTAAAAACCTTTAGTCCCTTCATGTGCTGAGCTCACACAAGATGTTGCAGCAGGAAGTTGCTGAATGTTGAAAACCAATGAAATGGAACAAACATACTGAAAATCTTCACCTTTTCCATCATTCAGCAAGTCAAAGTTCAAAGTTCAAAATAAATTTATTATCTAAGTATGTATATAGCACCATAAGTATGCAAAGCACTCCAGCGTGTGGTGAAAACTGCCCAGTGGATTATCGGCACCCAACTGCTCACCATTGAGAACGTCTACCGTAAACGCTGCCTGGGCAGGGCGAAATGCATTATCAAGGATGCATCTCACCCTAACCATTGACTTTTTAGTCTCCTTCCATCCGGTAGGTGCTACAGGAGCCTCCATTCCTGCACCAGCAGGCACAGGAAGAGTTTCTTCCCTGAGGCTGTGACCCTGCTGAACCTCTCATCACAGCGCTAAGCAGTATTGCACCCATATTGTACTGTTTCAGTACTTTTATATTTGTGTGCTGTAGCACTTACTTTTTATTCACAGTTATTTTGTAAATAACACTATTCTTTGCAATTCTGGTTAGATGCTAACTGTACTTCATTGGCTTTGTATCTGTACTCAGCACAATGACCATAAAGTTGAATCTAATCTAATACTACCATGAGACTTATTTTCTTGCAAGCATTCACAGTAGAATAGAAATACAATATAAAATACACCCAAATACTTATAAACAGCTAATGTGTAAACAAGGATAAATAAAATTTTTAAAAATACTGAGAACATGAATTGTAGAGTCCTTGGAAGTGAGTCCTTTGGTTGTGAATCAGTTCAGTGTCTGTCCCTGTGCACAAGATACATACATCTAGCCTTGGCTGTGGGGCAGGTCTTTGCAATGTGTTGCATTCACCAGATTCTCAAAAGACAACCAACCTGCAAGGGCACTGGCCAGCACCAAATTCTTAATATCTGGAACATCTAGGTACCTGGCTTTGGAGGGAGTTGGGGAGTTGCTAAAGCTGCTGTGAAATCAGGTGCTAAAGGAGGATCTGGGTGTCATTTGAAGGGTCTGCACTCCAGAAGATTTACGCGCAAACTGGGGCATACAGGCATATTAATGTAATGGGCAGCAGTTCCTGACTTCAGCATGTGCCCATGAGCATCAACCACTTTCCATCTAAGTGTGCAGCCGACCACTCGGAACTTCCTGGGACCTTAGCAGGGCTGCTTCATTTTCACTCCACTGCTGGGTATCCCAGTCCTCCATAAATCCATCTTGGTGCCCAGCAACTCAACCACATTTAGCCCTAATCTCACGTTCTCTCGGAATACCGCTCCAAACATGTTAGGGTTTCAAGGTAAGGGACAGCAAGGTTGAAAGAGATTGAATTAAAGGATCGTCCCGCTGCCTCTTTACATCAACTCAATATAATTTCTCTTAATTATTGTTGTATTGAAAAGATCATTTGTTCTTCTATTTACAATTAGGAGTTTTCTTATATTTACACATTTAACTCCTTTACATTAAAATGTTACTCTTTTTATCCAGGGCAATAGTGATGGCTTATTCAGCCAACTTGAATGAATACATTAAGGTTACCATCAGACTGAGTTCATTGTAATGGTTGTGAAGGGCTTATGCTCTGTCAGGAAATATAGTGGAGGCATGACCCAAAAGCAGAGCAGCGGAGATGATTTAGTCGTAAATGATAACTTTAATAATAAACTACAAAATAACAAACCACAAGGCACCACAAGACAAGTAGAACAGATACTTAACGTGACAAAGCAACAGGGTCACAGAAACAACACACACAAAGTCCTGGAGGAACTTGGCAGGCCAGACAGTATCCATGGAAAAGAGTTAATGTTTTGGGCTGAGGGCCTTCATCAAGACTGGAAAGGAAGGGAGAAGAAGATGGGGAGAGGGGAAAATGAAGTACAAAGTAGTAGGTGCTAGGTGAAACTGGGAGGGGGAAGGGGTGAAGTAAAGATCTGGAAAATCGATTGGTGAAAGAGATAAAGGGCTGGGGAAGGGGGAACCTGATAGAAGAGGACAAACACCATGGAAGAAAGGGAAGGGGAAGGAGCACCAAAGGGACTGACATGTTGGAATGCCACATGTTGAGTTCCTCCAGCAGTTTTAGTGTCTTGCTTTGGATTTCCGGCATCTGCAGATTTTCTTGTGTTTTTGATACTAATAGTACTGCGAAGTCTCTTCGAGGGATGCCTACCCTAAAGGTTTAAATCTTCCATTCAATGGGGGTTCAGTGAAACCCTCTTGCACTGCTCCCCCTCTGTGATTTCTGCTGCCTTCTGACTCTTCGCTACCTTGTACTTCTTCCTCTCCTCTCCCCAACGTTTTATTCTGACTTTGCCCCTTCCGTGATGGAGGGTCTCAGCCCTAAATATTGACTGTTTACTCTTTTCCATAGATGCTTCCTGACCTGCTGAGTTCCTCCAGCATTTTGTTTGTGTTGCTTTGAACTTCCAGCACCTGCAGACTTTCTCATGTCTAAGGTAACTGAAGGCTAGGAACAACTCCTTGAGCCTGGCTGGTTTGATGAGTGAACAGGGATTGTGGATGAGAGTTGGGCTTAAATAGGCTGCAGATCATGAGTTGGCAATGAGTGGCAGGTGACTCCTTTTAGCTGAGTGGAGACAGGGTGGTGTCTGCCTATGCAGGCCTGACAGGACGGGCCAACACCTACAACCGGCGCCCAACAGCCCAGGACGACCCAGACGGGTCCAGTTGAACTCCTCAATAAGCAATAGATCGAAGATGAAATTAGATGGAAACCAAGACAGATCATTCTATCTGTACCCTTCCTAGATGACAAGGTACTCCCCAGCCTGTCCATGACAACATGAATTCATTAATGACAAACTATGTACAATGGACCACATTCCACCATCTTAGGCTCTGGAGATGCAAGCCCAGGTGAGTTGAGTGGTCTATTGACCACAAGTTTGAGGCAGAACACGTGGAAAGTAGGTGTAATCCTGAGGGACGGTGGCAAATGGAGATGGTAAGTGGCTGGATTGATGTGATGGGTAACTTTGAAAGGGGCAATGAACTGAGGTGAGAGGTTGTGGGAGTCAGAGTGCAGGGGAAGATCTCAAATGGATAGCCAGACACAGTCACCAGGCCAGAGTAGTCTGACTGGGCACCACCGGTGGTTGGCCTGGTGGCAGTTGGCTTAGTTGGCAGTTAGGATGGCCCTCCATGCCCTCTTCCAAGCATTCAGGCCTTAGTGAGCCAGGACCCTGGTGGATGAGGCCTCCATCCTTGGCTCCTCTGTGGGAACAACATGGGATGGTAGCAATGAAGCAGTTCGAAGATTGGTATGTAGATTGTGGGACAGCTCCACCCAGAGCAGATACGTTTTCCATGCGGAACGCTTAGAGGTGGTGAATCATTACAGAAACATCTCTAATTGCTGATTTGCTCTTTCTGGCTGTCTAATGTTCTGTGGATGATAGCCTGAGGATAAACTCACTGAGGTGCGGAGGAGGGAGCAGAAAGCTCGTCAGAAGCAGGAGATGAATTGTGGGCCCTGCGGAGGTGAAGTACATGTTGGGGAACCAGGTTCACCATCTCAGCGGCTGACAGACATTGGGGGAGAGCAATGAAGTGGGTCGCCTTGGAGAACTGGTCCACCACTGTCATGATCACTGTAATGGGACAAACCCATGATGAAATCCATAGTATTGTGGGACCATGGGCATCGAGGGACCGGTAGGGGCTGCAGATTGGAGGAATTGTACTGTGCCCATTGAGGACAGGCAGCGTCAAAATAGCGTGCGTCTGCAATCGTAGTGGGCCACCAGAACTGGCGTCACAGAAAATTCAGGTCTGTCATGCCCCTGGATAGCTGGAGAGGGATGAGGAGTGGGCCAACTGGAGTGCCTCTGACTGCACAGTTGCTAGCGTGTCCATGCGGTTGACAGGTGCGTCAGCTGAAGCAGGCTCGTGCTGTAGGGCCTGGCAGATCTGGTTGTCAAGATCCCAGACAATCAGGGCAAGGATGGAATGATGGGCTAAAGGTCGATCTTTGTTTCAGCTGGATTGAACTCCAGAGACAGAGTGACCACCTTAGTGTTCTTGGGCACGGGTTGGCAGAAGATGGTGAAACTGAATTGTTCGAAGAAGAGGGCCCAGCGAGCCTGATGTGGGTTGAGTTGGCGAATCTACTGAATGGATATGAGGTTATAGTGGTCAGTCCAGGTCAGGAAGGGCTTAGTTCACCCTGTCATCCAATTTCTCCATTCCTCTAAGGCCCATTTAATGACGAGTAGCTCCTTGTCTCCTGCTCCATAAGGGCACTCGTTAGAGTTGAACTTGTGCGAGAAGAAGGCACAGCGGTTGTTTTCCATCCAGTCTTCTCTGGGTTGAGGATGGCCTGGCTCCTGCATCAGATGCATCCACCTCTACGAGATGGAAGAGAAGAGGAGTGAAGATGGAGTGTCTCTTGAGCTCCTTAAAAGTGTGGTCTGCAGTAGCAGAGCAGCTTATCCAAGAGTTAGATGATTTAGTGAGAGAGCTGAGAAGAGTGACAATTTGGCTGTAATTCCTGACGAAATGGCGGCAGAAGCTGGAGAAGCCCAAGAAGCACTGTAGCTATTTGAGGGACTGTTGTTGGGGCCATCCAATAATGGTGCACACTTTCTCTGGGTCCATGGGGTGAAAGGACATAGCCCAGGAATGAAATGACTCGGGTGTGGAACTGCTGTTTTTCCAATTTGCAGTACAGTTGGTTTTCGAGGAGATGCTGATGGACTGAATGGACATATTAGATCTGTTCTTGGGGGTTCTTGGAGAAGATGAAGATGTCATCAAGGGAGACGAATGCACACGTGTGTAACGTGTCTCAGAGGGTCTCATGAATGAAGGCTTGGAAAATGGCTGGACTGTTGGAAGAAGATGACACCAGTGAACAATGTAACCAAGGCCAACATCCTCCTGACTGTTCATGAAACTACTTCTTTTACTTCTTTTATGTCTTCTTTGTTCTTCAAATGTGGTTCTGCTACTGTTTGGTGGCTGTAATCTACATTTTGGTGGTGCGTTTTCAGGCTGATTGAGCGATCTGACACTCTGCTCTCTCCGCAGGAGTTCGTTGAGATCTCAAGAAATCTTGAGGCCAAGAAGCCTAAAGACAAGGCAGGAGCCTATGATCAACTCCACTTCTCACTGACAAAAGCTTCAAGAAAGATTGAAATCATCAAGGAGCAAGTGGAAGGCAAAGAGGGTGTTCAGCACCATTTACTAGGCTCTCACTTACTTTGTTGCTGAAGCAAGGTGTCTGCGTGTGACAGTCTTGCTCTCCTTCTCACTCGCTGCTCCCAAAGGAATGTCCCTGCATTCAAATGGATCCTCTTCCTCTCGCTCGATACTGCTGGAGGATTGTACTGGACTACTGGGTCTTCGGCGAGGTTTAATCGACGCAGTATGTGGATTGGACTCTGTAGTTAACATTTTGATGTGTTTCTGGTTCCTGGTCGCTCCCTTTTTCTGTTGTTATTTTAGGCAATTTTGATTGAGGTGGCCTGCAGATAATGAATGACGCAACATTCGATTGAACTGAACAGCACTCGCCCAGACTCCTTCAATTTTGTGCTTTGTATTCTATATTTTTTGCTCCCTTTTTGCCATTTACACAATTTGTTTTTTTGCCTTAAGTACACCCTATGACTTGGCCTCCACTGCCGCCTCTGGCAACAAATTCCGTAGATTCACCACCCTCTGGCTAAAAAAATTTCTTTGCATCTCTGTTCTGAATGGGCGCCCTTCAATCCTTAAGTCATGCCCTCTCGTACTAGACTCCCCCACCATAGGAAACAACTTTGCCACATCCACTCTGTCCATGCCTTTCAACATTTGAAATGTTTCTATGAGGTTCCCCCTCATTCTTCTAAACTCCAAGGAATACAGTCCAAGAGCGGACAAACGTTCCTCATATGTTAACCCTCTCATTCCGGGAATCATTCTAGTGAATCTTCTCTGTACCCTCTCCAACATCTTCTACTCATCCCCCTGGTGAATGCAGATCAGGTTATACATACTCCGTTGATCCAGGTTTGTGAAGATGTGGGGTCTGTGAAGTGTTTCAAATGTGCTATCCATCAAGGGGAGCATGTAGTCAGTCTTAATGGTGAGTTTGTGAAGTCCACGGTAGTTGATGCAGGGACGGAGATGTCCATCTTTCTTTTTGACAGAGCAGAATCCTGCACATTTGGGGACTCAGATAGTCAAACTAAGCCGTGCTGTAGCACTTCAATGATGTAGTAAGTTCTTGCTTGTGTCTCAGGAGGGGAGAGGGAGAACAGGTGACCTCAGGGTGGGGGGGTGCCCAGGAGGAGGTCAATCGCAGTTGTGTGGTCTGTGAGGAGGAAGGATGCTGGCTTTCCTTTCACTGAAGGCACTGGCTAAGTCATGTTATTGCTGCTAGAATATGGTAAGGTTGAGAGTTTCCTCCGTCTCCACAGATTTCTGTTGTAAAGTCAGCTGAGGTTGCAGGCAGAAGGTCCCCAACTCAGCAATGAACCAGTTGACCAGGCAAACCGAGGACGATGAGAAGAGAACGAGGGATAACCCAAGAAGAGAGGAATGTTGGGTGAGTTGATGAGAGGGAATTGGATGGATTCATGGAGCTCTCCAATACTCGGTATGCACAGGTTGTATCCGCACTCTAACATTCCTAGACCCCAAAGAACCATCAACGGTCATGATGTGGAAGGGATACAAGATAGGTTTGGTAGAGATTCCAAGCTACCATACAGAATCTGGTCCAGAAAGCTGCCTGCTACACCAAAATCCATACCAGAGCTCCTGTGCACATAGAACCATCAGGGTAGGGAGAAGGACAAAGAGAGTTAGGCTACGGTGCTGGAACAGAGAGTAGCAGGGAGATTACTTGATTGTCGGCCACTCGTCTCTGCCTGGTGGTGCGGTTTCAGTGGACATTTAATGCATGGGTGATTGGCTACTCTGCTTTAAGGTGCATGTTATTTCTTCAACAACGCGCACACTCTTTGGGGGGCTAAGGGAGCTCTCCCTAACTGTATGGGTTATGGAGATATTGCTGATGAGGGTCTTGCAGCCTGAAAGTGGTTAGAAACATAGAAAACCTACAGCACAACACAGGCCCTTCGGCCCACAAAGCTGTGCCGAACATGTCCTTACCTTAGAAATTACCTAGGGTTACCCATAACCCTCTATTTTTCTCAGGTACATGTACCTGTCCAGGAGTCTCTTAAAAGACCCTATCGTATCTGCCTCCACCACCATTGCTGGCAGCCCATTCCACACACTCACCACTCTCTGCGTAAAAAATTTACCCCTGATATCTCCTCTGTACCTACTTCCAAGCACCTTAAAACTGTGCCCACTCCTGCTAGCCATTTCAGCCCTAGGAAAAAGCCTTTGACTATCCACACGATCAATGCCTCTCATCGTCTTGTACACCTCTATTAGGTCACCTCTCATCCTCCTTCGCTCCAAGGAGAAAAAGGCTGAGTTCACTCAATCTATTCTCTTAAGGCATGCTCCCCAATCCAGGCAACATCCTTGTAAATCTCCTCTGCACCCTTTGTATGGTTTCCACATCCTTCCTGTAATGAGGTGACCAGAACTGAGCACAGTACTCCAAGTGGCGTCTGACCAGGGTCCTATATAGCTGCAACATTATCTCTCGGCTCCTAAACTCATTCCTATGATTGATGAAGGCCAATGCACCGTATGCTTTCTTAACCACAGAGTCAACCTGCACAGCAGCTTTGAGTGACCTATGGACTCAGACCCCGAGATCCCCCGATCCCCCACACGGCCAAGAGTCTTACCGTTAATACTATGTTGTTCCATCATATTTGACCTACCAAAATGATCCACCTCACACTTATCTGGGTTGAACTCCATCTGCCACTTCTCAGCCAAGTTTTGCTTCTGGGAATGGAACTGGGTCCTGGCTGTTCATCTATAGGGTCGTTCCATAAGATGCTTGTCAACATGGACATCCAGAGTGATGAGGCTTTTGAGGTCAGTGGGCATTGCCAGGGTAGACAGCTGATCTTTCAAGCGCTCTGAGAGGCCGTGATGGTAATGGACTAGCAGTGCTTCGGCATCCCAGCTGCATTCCGCCGTGGGGGAGTTCAGATACCAGAATATAGGGCTCTGAGGTGGAAGGCTCAGGGCTGTTGTAGTGAGACACTGAGCTGGTTGAGAGTGGTGACCAGATTGTCAATGATTTCCTCATTTAGGTGTATAACTTCCTTCTGGCGAGCAAACTTTGCTGAGTCAATCACTAACTCACCCATCCCATCAGGAAATATAAAAGAGTTTTGACCCAAATGCTGAATAATGGAGATAACTTAGCACAGGGGTTCTCAGCCTGGGGTCCATGGACCCTTTGGCATTAGTCCATGGCATTAAAACAGTAAGGAATCCCCGATTTAACAGTAAGCAATAACTTTAATAATGAACTGCAAAATAACAAGCCAAAAGGGGTCACACAACAAGAAAAACAAATACTTAACACAACAAGGTAACTGAAGGCTTGGAGCAACTGGATGAACAAGGATTGTGGATGAGAGTTGGGTTTAAATAGGCTGCAGGTGATGGAGTTGGAAATGAGTGGCAAGTGACTCTTGTTAGCTGAGTGGAGACTGGGATGTCTGTGCAGACCTGACAAAAGTCTTTGTGATTCAAAACGTTATAGACAAATGTGAGGAAGAATTGATTGTTCGAAGTTTCATCTCTGTATTAGTGATTGTAATACTTAAAAGCACCTTCTTGTATTTATTTTCTATCCATTGATAAGATCATTGTTTTGAAACAATGTAGTTATTCACATCTCAATTCTCAACACTTTATATAAGAGGTCCATTCATTCTCCCCATGACCACGGGGGCTTCCTCGAGGTACTCCAGTTTCCTCCCCTATTCCAAACACGTACAGGTTAGGGTTAGTAAGTACAAGTTCAAATTCAAGTTTATTGTCACTCAACCATATATATGTACACTACCACACAAAACAATGTTCTCCTGGACCAAGGTACACAACACAATACACACATTAAGTAATATTGCCAGGAATAAATTAATAAATAATAAAATATATTCCAGAAGTTTGACATTAAGCATAAGGTCCATTTTCAACACATGGCAAAAAGTAAACAGTATAACAAGATTGGTGTTTTATAAGTGATGAAACCTAGGTGGTGGCAGGGAGTTTAGTAGTCTCACAGCCTGAGGGAAGAAGCTGTTACCCATCCCTAACAGTCCTTGCCCTAATGTCACGGTACCTTCTGTCTGATGGTCAGGGGACACAAAAAGATTGTGGGATGGATGGGACTAATCCTTGATAATGTATATTGTAAGTTACTGAGCATGCTGTGTTGGCGCTAGAAGCTTGGCAGTGCTCGTGGGCTGCCTGCAGCGCATCATTATCCTTAACGCAAATGACGCATTTCACTGTACGTGTCAATCTACATGTGGCAAATAAAGCTGACCTTTAAGATATTTTATCTTGCACGCAAATTGTGTTTTTATTCCTGCATAAATGGGATGTAAATACCTAGAAACTGCACCACTTGTGTTGGTAATTACATGCAAATTATAATAAAAGCCATCTAGCTCACACTTTGAGAATGCTTGGTGCCAGTTAGAATTCAGGCAATGGAGTCCATTTCTCCTACCGTGATCCCACTTGCCTCTCAAAGGCCCACATGGTACCTGGTAGCACAACACACTCAGTACCTAAATGCTACTTACACTGCTTCATTTTTGCCCCATTGTTGTATTCTCTGCAGCATCAAAGCTTTTGGACCAGACAAATATCAGGTGCAGTTTAATGGGTTGTATCTGATCACCTACCCATTCAAAAAGCTGCTGTTTTTTAATGTAGAATCAATAATAAAACCTCTTTATTGCTGCATTTATACTCACATTTGCATTCTATCTTCATTTCGCTCTTCTATCTCAGGAATTAATTATAACTTCGAACCCCGGAGACAACATGTGCAATTCTTCTTTCATGATTTTGGAAGCTGTTGAAGGGACCATTTAGAATAGCTGTTAAGGAGATTTTGTTCATACATAGAAATGGTCTGCAAGTAAGATACTGGAGGCCAAACATTATATTAATTTATGGAACTGTTCGAGATGAGTGCGCTGCACAGATCCTCGAGCTAGCTCTGTCATTGAATTGGATCAGGAGTCTTCTGCATCTTAACTCCATGCCGTGTTCTGGTTCACAAATATATACTCCGTGACCACTTTATTAGTACAGGAGTGGAATGCTGCTTGGTCTTCTGCTGCTGTAGTCCATCCAATGCAAGTTTCAGCATGACATGCATTCAGAGATGCTCTTCTGCACACCACTGTTGTAACGCATGGTTATTTGAGTTACTGTCACCTTCCTGTCAGCTTGAGCTACTCTGGCCATTCTCTGCTGACTTCACTCATGAATAAGGCATTTTTGTCCAGAGAACTGCTGCATGGTAGATGTTTTTAGTGTTTTTTCCCCACTATCTGTAAACTCTAGAGATTGTTCTGCATGATAATCTCAGGAGATCAGCAGTTTCTGAGATGCTCAATCCACCCCATCTGGCACCAACAATCATTCCACGACTAATGTCATTTAGATCACATTTCTTCCCCAGTTTGATGTTGGGTCTGACCAACTGAACCTCTTGACCATGTCTACATGTTTTAATGCATTGACTTGTTGCTATATTATTAGGTGATTAAATATTTTCATGAATGTGCAGATGTACAGGACGTACCTAATAAAGTGGCCACTGAATGTACAATTCCCTTACTGACTAAAATATGACAATATCTGCTTGGCTCTGATTTTTACTGTTCAAGCCCTCTGTACTGGACACTAGGGAAATAGTTCTCAGTCAACTCTATCAGCTCCTTTAATTATGTTAAGCTCATCAAATAGATCATTCCTTAATCTCCCACAATCCAAACTGCATACCAAGTGGGTCCAAAGGTTTGCTGCCTTGCATGCTGGAGGTCTGAGAAAAAGTAGAAAGCACTGAAGCTGCTCAGCAGATCTATTACAGGGTAAGTGATGGCACTGGTGTTTCAACCCAACAACAATCCGGCAGAACAAAGAGAATTTAAATTTAAAACCAGTTATAAGGCATATAAGCAGTGAATATCAGTAAAACCTGATGTGGCACATTTAAATGCTTCAGAGAAAGAAATTTCTTGCTTTCTCTCAAATTCAAAGTTAAAGTAAATTTATTATCAAAGTACATATATGTCACCATATACTACCCTCAGATTCATTCTCTTGAAGGAATTTACAGGAAAATAAACAAAAATATGATAGTATTTATGGAAAGCTATACATAGATAATGACTGACCATCTGATTGACTTTTGAGCCTGTCAAGAAGCTAACAGTGATGAATTATAAGCAGAAAAATAGTGCTGGCACGAAAATTCAATCAGTCATGGTTTAATTGAATGGTGGAGTTTCTCGAGGGGCTTTCTGACCTATACTTGCTTATATTTCTTATGAAGGAAGGAAGAGGAGGAGCAAATGAATAAATTGGAAGATAGGAAAATTCTCCGTAGCTCTGAGGGACAAGTCTGTTGATAAGTTCTACTTCCTGGCTGTGGGTCTACTTCCTGGTTCTGTGGCAGTCACTGTATTTGATGCGTTTGATGATGCAATAATCCTCAAATATTAGCCTTCTGAAAACCGTGAATCTTTGTACAGCTGTATGAAGAACTAACAATTTCAAATCAGTATGGTGAATTTTAAAAAAACACAAACTGCTGGAGGAACTCAGCTGGTTAGGCAGCAACTGAAGAGGGAGATCGGCAGCTGATGTTTTGGGTCAAGACCCTTCATCTGGACTGAAAGGCAAGCGTCTGTACAAGGAAGTGAAGGGAAGGAGTGGAGTAAGAGCTAGCAAACAATCATATGATCCAGGTGAGGAAGAGTGATAGGTGGAGGAGAGAAGAATGGAAATAGTGACAGAGGCTGGGAGGTGATAGGGGGAGCAAGAAACAAACTGGCTGAATCACCATCTGGTATTGGAGGGGTGCACTGCACAGGGTTGAAATAAGCTGCAGTAAGTTGTGAACTCAGCCAGCTCCCACCATGGGTGCTAGCCTCCCCAGCATCCAGGAAGTCTTCAAGGAGTGAAGCCCCAAAAAGGAGGCATCCATCATTAGGAACACTCCATCACTTAGGACATGACCCCCTCTCAGTGCTAACATCAGGGAAGAGGTAGAGGAGATTGATGGGATGCACACTCAACAATTCAGGAAGACCTTCTTCCCCTCTGCCATCAGATTTCTGAATGGATATTGAATCAATGAACACTACTTATTTAATTTAGAAGACTGGCATCCATTAGACTTGCGAGACCATGGATCTGCGCCTGGAAAGTCTTCACTCTCCAGGGCGCACTCCTGGGCAAGGTTGTATGGAAGACCAGCAGTTGCCAATAAGTCTCCCCTCTCCACGACACAGATGTTGTCCAAGGGAAGGGCATTAGGACCCATACAGCTTGGCACCAGTGTCGTCGCAGAGCAATGTGTGGTTAAGTGCCTTGCTCAAGGAAACAACATGCTGCCTCGGCTGGGGCTCGAACTCACGACCTTCAGATCGCTAGTCCAATGCCTTAACCACCTGGCCACATGCCGACATTTAATTTAACTTATTAAATAAATATATATATACATATACTTCTTACTATAATTTAGAGTTTTTATTATTTGGTATTTCAATGTACTACTGCCGCATAACAACAAGTTTCACAACATATGCAAGTGATTCTAGTTCTGGTAAACATGGTGAATAGATTGGGGAAAGAAGTCCTTTGAATGGCTCAAGCCATGGCTTTGCTGATGTGATATTTTAGTTCTGAGTCAATTGCGGGTGCAAGTCCCACGCCAACTGAATCCGAACTGGCACTATGCTAAATTAAGGTGCCATCTATCCAATGAGACATTAAACCCAATTTAGACTGTTTTCTGAGCAGGTGTAAACAATGCCAAGGAACATTGGAAAAGCAGAGGATTTTACCCCAGTGTTCCAACCAATACTTATCATTCAGTCAATATTCAAAGATTCAAAGTGTTCAAGGTAGACTTTTTATCAAATTAGAAAAATGTATGCCTCTTTATATTACTCTGAAACTCATCTTCTTAAGGCATTCACAATAGAACAAAGAAATGCAATAGAATCAATGAAAAACTCCGCACAAAGGCTGACTAACAATCAATTTGCAAAAGACAAACCCTGCAAATAAAAAATAAACAAGTAAGTAAATAAGTGCTGAGAACATACGTTGTTGACTTCTTAGGTTGTGTTCAGTGATCAGTTCAGTGTTGAAGTGAGCAAATTTATCCACTCTGGTTCAGGAGCCTGATGGCTGAACCTGGTAGTGAGGGACCTGAGGCTCCTGTCCCTCCTTCCTGATACCAGCAGCGATAAGACAGCATGGCCTGGATGGTGGGGGTTCTCGATGACGAAACCTGTTCCAAATGGTTCAATTTAATATCAGAGAATGCATACAGTAAAAAACCTGAAATTCTTACTCTTCACAGACATCCATGAAACAGAAAAAAGCTAAAGTGTGAATGACAGAATTATTAAAACCCCAAAGCCCCCCTCCCCACTCCTTATCATAATATAACAACATCCCAGAAAAAACCAATAAGTTTATCGAGTTGTTAACATTTTGTTGTTCGTGGGAGGTACCTATATGCAAATTAGCTTTGTTATTTCCAATATTAGAACAGTAACCACAGATAGAAATACTCCATGGGTTATAATTTGCCGCAACTACGAAAAGCACCAGGTAAGTCATCTTCTACCTGTGTTATTTAATGGCACATTGGAGGAAATAGGCAACTCAGGTATCAATATTCCCGGATGGTTCATGCTATGTGAAAACTGTCTTCCTCTTACCTCTGTGAGTGAGTTAAAATGAAGGAAAGATCCGCGACAATGTTTAAGGTGATCCCTTGGAGACTTCTTATAAAAGAATAATATTTTCCTTCCAATGGACAGCATACTCTTTAGCATTGTTCTGGAATCATTTAATATTTAGCATCTTACTTCTCTTTGACAGCCACATGAAGACGAACCTTACCTCTGCTTCCACTTTCAGAATATTGATTGCGTCCTCTATCGATGGTTCACCTGTGAATCTTTCATCTAGAATCATGCACTTCTTTTTAAGATATTCTTAAACTACCTGCCCCCCCCCCCAAAAAAAAGAACCAACGTGTGAAGTTTTAGATATTTTTTATTCTTGGCAGAGCTGTTCATGATGTATGAGTCTCTAAAAATTAAGTGCCTGCTGCTATATTGTTTCTTCGGAGATGAGATAATTGGCTGGTAAGGCAAAGAAGGAAAGCATGTAAAGAGTGAATAAAAGTTTGATCAAGGAATTTGAAAGAACGGATATTTTTAAAAGGAGGAGAGGGATAAAGGTCCTAGTGTGAGGTACAATCTGCTGTTTAGACAATTGAAACGTCGACCCAGATTGGAAGCAAGAGCAGATATCACTCTCCGTGAGTTTCACTCCTCTCCCTAGGGGGCCAGAGCTTTTTGCTGTTCCGTTGTTTGGTCTATTTAAACGAAAGCCAAGGTAGACTGAAAAGATCGGGTTTTGGGATCCAAGGCAAGAGCCGATTTCACTCATTCTCTGCGATGGTCACTTCTCTCTCCACAGCATTGATGCTATGACAACTGCCCTGGCGGCTGTGCCCTGTGCCCACTAATATGACGAACTGAGAAGCGAGGCTTTGGGCCTACTCTGGGCTGCTGTGGGATTCAGTCTGAAGACTCAATTTGGTTCAAAATGTTGTTGTTCGCTTCAATTGTTTGCATGATTTGTGTGTTTTTCTTTCTCTTGCACATCAAGTGTTGGTCTTCTACTTCTATTTTTATTCTTCATTTTTCTTTAATTGTGTTCTTTCAGGTTTCTTGCTTAGTGGCTACCTGTAAGCAAATGGATCTCAAGGTTGTATAATTTATACATTCTTGATAATAAATGTACTTTGAATGAAAGGTAATTCAGGTAAGAAATTCCAGAACTTAGCTTGTTATGTTTGAAATGAGTTGGGTGGTAGTTGCCATTGAATATGCAATTGGAGTCAGAAGGGGTGGTGGTTCAGGAAAAGCTTATGGAAATAGGACTTGAGTTAGAATGGGTGGTGAGATTGGAAAAGCTTAAGGAAATAGGACTTGAGTTAGAAGGGGTGGTGAGATTGGAAAAGGTTATGGAAATAGGACTCGAGTTAGAAGGGGTGGTGAGATTGGAAAAGGTTATGGAAATAGGACTCGAGTTAGAAGGGGTGGTGAGATTGGAAAAACTTAAGGAAATAGGACTTGAGTTAGAAGGGGTGGTGAGATTGGAAAAGGTTATAGAAATAGGACTTGAGTTAGAAGGGGTGGTGAGATTGGAAAAGGTTATAGAAATAGGACTTGAGTTAGAAGGGGTGGTGAGATTGGAAAAGCTTAAGGAAATAGGACTTGAGTTAGAAGGGGTGGTGAGATTGGAAAAGGTTATAGAAATAGGAGTTGAGCTAGAAGGGGTGGTGAGATTGGAAAAGGTTATGGAAATAGGACTCGAGTTAGAAGGGGTGGTGAGATTGGAAAAGGTTATGGAAATAGGATTCGAGTTAGAAGGGGTGGTGAGATTGGAAAAGCTTATGGAAATAGGACTTGAGTTAGAAGGGGTGGTGAGATTGGAAAAGGTTATGGAAATAGGACTGGAGTCAGGAGGAGTGGTGAGATTGGAAAAGGTTATGGAAATAGGAGTGAGGCAGGTTGGCTTAGATAAAGTGGGATTTATACACAGTATGAAGCTACAGTTCAGTCGCTGATCAGTAGAATCTTGACTGAAGTGGTTCATGGAACATGGGAGGTAGCATCTGTAGGCAATCCAGCAATCAAAGGGTTAAGAATGCTGCTGAGCTTCTGATCCACTGAGAGCGGACCATTCCTGGCCCTATGTCACTTCCACACCCCAGAACATAGACTGTGTCCATGCTTCCCCACTCTTCTTTTGTCATAACACCTCCCCAAGCACCACTTTGAACTCACCCCCACCCCCCAAAGTGGAAACTTGGGGCTGGGGGTGAGTCCAGTACCCACCCAGCCTCGACATAAAGAAAGGATGCTTAAAATGTCACTGGATAATCGAGATACAGCAGGGACAGTAACAGGCCCTTCTGGCCTAATTTCACCCATGTGACCAATTAACCTGCTAACCCGTATGTCTTTGGAATGTGGGAGGAAACCGGAGCACCCGGAGGAAACCCATGTGGTCATGGACAAAAGGTACAAACTCCTGACATGCAGCAGCAGAACTGGTGCTGTAATAGTGATATGCTAACCGCTAAGCTATGCTACTGTTCTAATGTGGCAGCACAAATAATCAATCATTAGAAAACTGCCCAGGTTAGTAAAGCAAACAGCATCTTAAAGCTAACTGAATTGTTCCACTGCATTTCAAGCAGTCCTTCCAATAGTGTGCCTGCAGCTTCAGGGAATAACTGTCCACACTCATTTATGATATAATCTTGCATAACAAAATCTTTGGGAAGCAATGACCTGTGCTTCTTCCTACAGCAGAAACATCACAGCCCATCAGAAGAGGAGGAGGTGTTCCGTGTAAAACTTCCTGTCACTGCATGGCCTCAGACATAGAGAAGAAAATTTTTAAAAACATAATCTATACACTGCTTTTTAAGAGGCCAGATCCCTATTGTTAACCACTCTGATGCTAACACCCCTCAGGATAATATTTCTGCATTAATATTATTCAAGTATTTTTGTTGCTTTTGGGTACAATGAAAGAATCCCCTTATTAGAGTCTCCTCTGTGTCCTTTCTGCTTGAGTTGGACTGAAAGTAGACAAGAGGCCATTGGGTCTCCCCATGGGAGAGTGTGGGTATGGCTTGGGTGGCAGTTTTCAGAATGTGGCTGTGACTGGAGAATATTAAGATTTAAGCTTCCATTTGTTGGTGTAAGTGGAAAGTGAAGTGGTGAATAAACTGTGGGGAGAGTGGAACTGACCAAGCGGAAAGTGGAAAGTGAAGTGGACTTGTGGTGAATACACTGTGGGGATAGCAGAACTGACGAAGGTCAGTGTGGGTCCACTCATATTGATCAGAAGCTTGGCCAGCCCCACTGTTCCCCTCAAGATCTGAACCCCATTACATTATCCAACCTCTATCTGCCTGCTTGGAGATCATGGAGCCATAGAGTTGTACAGTGAGAAACAGGCCTTTTGGCCCATTACATCTATGCTTACATTTTTGCCCATTTGCACTAATCCCACCTGCCCACGTTAGGTCCATATCACTTATGAGTTGCCTATTCGAGTGCCTGTCTAAATGTCTCTTAAACATAGTGACTGTACCTGATTGCACCCTCTCCTCTGGCAACATGTTCCTCATTTCGACCACTCTCTATGTAAAATACTTTACCCTCAGGTTCTTCCTTGAAGTTCCTTCTTCCCATAATAAACACTATTCCATCTTGTTTTGACAACCCTACCATGGGAAAAATGTCTCAGCTTGCTCCTGCCCCACCGAACTCATTTCTGCATACCTCGACACGGTTTTATCCCCCCTTGTTCAATCCCTTCTGACCTATGTTCGTGACACTTCTCATGCTCTTAAACATTTCGATGATTTTAAGTTCCCTGGCCCCCACCGCTTTATTTTCACTATGGATGTCCAGTCCCTGTATACTTCCATCCCCCATCAGGAAGGTCTCAAAGCTCTACGCTTCTTTTTGGATTCCAGACCTAGTCAGTTCCCCTCTACCACCACTCTGCTCCGCCTAGCGGAATTAGTCCTTACTCTTAATAATTTCTCCTTTGGCTCCTCCCACTTCCTCCAAACTAAAGGTGTAGCTATGGGCACCCGTATGGGTCCTAGCTATGCCTGCCTTTTTGTTGGCTTTGTGGAACAATCTATGTTCCGTGCCTATTCTGGTATCTGTCCCCTACTTTTCCTTTGCTACATCGACGACTGCATTGGCGCTGCTTCCTGCACGCATGCTGAGCTCGTTGACTTCATTAACTTTGCCTCCAACTTTCACCCTGGCCTCAAGTTTACCTGGTCCATTTCCGACACCTCCCTCCCCTTTCTGGATCTTTCTGTCTCTGTCTCTGGAGACAGCTTATCCACTGATGTCTACTATAAGCCTACTGACTCTCACAGCTATCTAGACTATTCCTCTTCTCACCCTGTCTCTTGCAAAAACGCCATCCCCTTCTCGCAATTCCTCCGTCTCCACCGCATCTGCTCTCAGGATGAGGCTTTTCATTCTAGGACGAGGGAGATGTCTTCCTTTTTTAAAGAAAGGGGCTTCCCTTCCTCCACTATCAACTCTGCTCTTAAACGCATCTCCCCCATTTCACGTACATCTGCTCTCACTCCATCCTTCCGACACCCCACTAGGAATAGGGTTCCCCTGGTCCTCACCTACCACCCCACCAGCCTCCGGGTCCAACATATTATTCTCCGTAACTTCCGCCACCTCCAACGGGATCCCACCACTAAGCACATCTTTCCCTCCCCACCTCTCTCTGCATTCCGCAGGGATCGCTCCCTACGCAACTCCCTTGTCCATTCGTCCCCCCCATTCCTCCCCACTGATCTCCCTCCTGGCACTTATCCATGTAAGCGGAACAAGTGTTACACATGCCCTTACACTTCCTCCCTTACCACCATTCAGGGCCCCAAACAGTCCTTCCAGGTGAGGCAACACTTCACCTGTGAGTCGGCTGGGGTGATATACTGCGTCCGGTGCTCCCGATGTGGCCTTTTATATGTTGGCGAGACCCGACACAGACTGGGAGACCGCTTTGCTGAACATCTACACTCTGTCCGCCAGAGAAAACAGGATCTCCCAGTGGCCACACATTTTAATTCCACATCCCATTCCCATTCTGACATGTCTATCCACGGCCTCCTCTACTGTAAAGATGAAGCCACACTCAGGTTGGAGGAACAACACCTTATATTTCGCCTGGGTAGCCTCCAACCTGATGGCATGAACATCGACTTCTCTAACTTCCGCTAATGCCCCACCTCCCCCTCGTACCCCATCTGTTACTTATTTTTATACACACATTCTTTCTCTCACTCTCCTTTTTCTCCCTCTGTCCCTCTGAATATACCCCTTGCCCATCCTCTGAGTCCCCTGCCCACTTGTCTTTCTTCCCGGACCTCCTGTCCCATGATCCTCTCGTATCCCTTTTGCCTATCACCTGTCCAGCTCTTGGCTCCATCCCTCCCCCTCCTGTCTTCTCCTATCATTTTGGATCTCCCCCTCCCCCTCCAACTTTCGAATCCCTTACTCACTCTTCCTTCAGTTAGTCCTGACGAAGGGTCTCGGCCTGAAACGTCCACTGCGCCTCTTCCTGGAGATGCTGTCTGGCCTGCTGCGTTCACCAGCAACTTTTATGTGTGTTGCTTGAATTTCCAGCATCTGCAGAATTCCTGTTGTTTGCATGGGAAAAATGGTTTGGACTATCGACCCTATTTATGTCTTTTGTAATTTTACATATCTCTATCAGATCATCCCTTCAGCTGCCTTGCTTTCATGGAGAACAAGCCTGTTTTATCTGATAATCCCAATAACTGAAGCCCTTTAATCTGCTCAGTTTAGAACATAAAACAGTACAGCAGAGTACAGGCCCCTCGGACCACAATGCTATGTTCAAACCTTTAACCTACTCCAAGATCAATCTAGTATTTCCCTCTCACATATCCTTCCATTTTTCTTTCAACCATGTGCCTATCTAAGAGCCTCTTAGATGTTCCTTCTGTATCTGCTTCCAACACTATCGTTTACAGTGCATTCCATGAACTTACCATTCTCTATATAAAATACCTGCTGCTACTGACATCCCCCTTATGCTTTCCTCCAATCCTGAAAATTATGCCTTCTTGTATGCATCATTTAAATAAAATGAATTATAGGAAAGATGTCAATAAAATTGAGAGAGTACAGAGGAGATTTACTAAAATGTTGCCTGGGTTTCATCTCCTAAGTCACAGAGAAAGTCTGAACAAGTTAGGTCTTTATTCTTTGGAGCTTAGAAGGTTGAGGGGGGATTTGATAGAGGTGTTTAAAATTTTGAGGGGGATTGATAGAGTTGACGTGGATAGGCTTTTTCCATTGGGAATGGGGTAGATTCAAACGAGAGGACATGAGTTGAGAGTTAAAGGGCAAAAGTTTAGGGGTAACATGAGGGGGAACTTCTTTACTCAGAGAGTGGTAGCTGTGTGGAATGAGCTTCCAGCAGAAGTGGTTGAGGCAGGTTCGATTTTGCTGTTTAAAGTTAAATTGGATAGATATATGGACAAGAAAGGAACGGAGGGTTATGGGCTGAGTGCAGGTCGGTGGGACTAGGTGAGAGTATGAGTTCGGGACGGCCTAGAAAGGCCGAGATGGCCTGTTTCTGTGCTGTAATTGTTATATGGTTATTTCTGTCCTGGGAAAAAGGTGCTGAGTGTCCACTCTACCAATGCCTCTAATTATCTTACAACCCCGATGAATCTCCTCGACAGTGAGTATGGTTCCAAATTTTATGTCGCTTGCTCCTGTGCAACAGATTGGCTTGATGCTGAGTGTAAAGCGGGTGATCACCAAACTGGATCTGGTGAAGGTTGGATCTAACTACTGGTTTGACCCTGCCTCATATGGAAATGTTCCTGATTAGCCAGGGCATCAAAGGATATGGGGAGAATGCAGGGGAGAGGGGATGACTGGAAGAATTGGATCAGCCATGATTGAATAGCAGAGCAGACTTGATGGGCCGAATAGCCTACCTCTGCTCCTATATCTTATGGAAGTGTCAATGCACGGGGTTATAAAAGGCTTCAGACGGTTGTAGATTGAGCTAGCTCCATCACAGGCACAAGCCTCCCCTTTATCGAGGGCATCTTCAAAGCGCAGTGTCTCAAGAAGATGGCATCCATAACAAAGGACACTCACTATCCGGGACATATCCTCTTCTCATTACTGTCATCAGGGAGCCTGAGGGCCCACACTCAACATCTTAGGAACAGTTCCTTCCCCTCTGACATCAGATGGCTGGATGGCCATGAGCTCAAGAACACTACCTCATTTTTGCTCTTTTGCACTACTTAATTATGTATTTGTTATTGCAATTTTAGTCATTTGTTATGATTTGCATTGTACTATTGCCACAAAATAACAAATTCTACAACTACTGTCAGTGGCAATAAATCTGATGCAGACTAAGTAACTACCTTCTCATTTTCAAATAAGCATTGTTTCACTTCTTTTACTCTATTTCCAATGTGTTAAACAAAATCCATTACCTGTAATGTCTCTGTGTAAGCTTCCACTTATTGTGATTTTCCTAAAATGCTGGACAAGTTTTCCAGATGTCCAAAGTGAAATGTTGTATGTCCTCGAAGTACAAAATGACTGCAGAATTTATTTTATTTGATTTGACACTCCTTTCTGTAACCTTCAGAGGGAGGACTAAAACTCCTTTCAAAAGTCAAAACTAGCTTGTATCAAGTACCAAGGTTGAAATCAAGTCACCTCCAGTTAAAAACATAAAACATCAGCACTTCCAGAGGTTTACTAAGGACAAGGCAAGCAATACCCAGAAAGGACAAGCAAAAAAAAACTGTAGGTGCCGGAAGTCTAAAATTTAAACCACGAATGCTGGAGATCTTCAGGACAGGTGGTAGCTGTGGAGAGAGAGGGAAGCAGAACTAGATTATGAAGACACGCAGTCCTCTTTTATTGTCATTTAGTAATGCATGCATTAAGAAATGATACACTATTTCCTCCGGTGTGATATCACAAATCACAGGTGTGACGAGAATACACATAAAATTAAGATGTTTGCTGGCCTGGGTTAGCATCAGTGACATCAGCAAGTGGTCTGCCACCTGCCCTCAGGAGGAGAGATAAGGAACAATGGAGCAGCGTCTGGAGATGTGTAATGAAGGAACGGGGGAGAGAGAGCTGTCTGGAGCGGCTCCCCCCTTTGAACCTTGAACTGTTTGAAGTGATGGACAGGCGATACCCCAGCAGGGGGATAAAAAGGGACCGGTTCGCTAAGGCAGACACACACGCCACCCGAGGTAATGAGACCCTGGAAGCGGTGCGCCTCTCACGAGTGGGTGAGAAGTATCAGACAACGACCAGGGTGGTAAGGTACAATCAGCGGGAACCCGGTGTGTGTCCGCCCTTGCCTGGGTGCCGGGTTCACTGCAGAGGATTGACCGCATCTGGAGGAGGGGTCACAGTCGGTGACCTCAGGTGACATCACCAAGGACCCGCCCAAAAGCTGCTTGTGAGCCATCTCGCCGGTCTGTGAGTGAAGCCGTTCTGAATGATCAGTTGTTCCTGTTCTATCTCTCTCTCCCCCCACGTTGTCCATCGCCATGGCAACGATTACTGCGAACTGAACTACTAACTGGACTGAACTTTGAGTCACTTTGAAATTTGGTCATTTACCCCTAGACAACGATAGAGCTTGATTGATGCTGTTATCTTAATTCTGTGCACATGTGTGTTTATCATCGCTGAACTGTTGCATTTATTATCCTTTCGGTTACTGTGTTGCTTGTTTCTTTAATAAAACTTTCTTAGTTCTAGTACTCCAGACTCCAACTGAGTGATCCATTTCTGCTGGTTTGGCAACCCAGTTACGGGGTACGTAACACAGGACAAACCAAGACTGAAAAAAAGCTAACAAAACCACATAATTATAACATATAGTTACAACAGTGCAACAATACCATAACTTGATGAAGAAGTCCATGAGCACAGTAAAGTTCAAAGTTTCTCAAACGTCCCACATCTCACGCAGTCGGGAGAAGGAAGAAAAACTCTCCCTGCCATACCCCACTACAGTCCGACTTTGAGTCATCCGAAAACTTCGAGCTCTGATCAGCTCTCCGACACTGAGTACCGAGCGCCATCTCTATCCGAATGATTCGACCTCCTTCTCGGTCGCCAACAGCAGGCAAAGCCGGGGATTTTGAGGCCTTCCCTCTGAAAGATTCCCGACCACGCAGTAACGACAGCAGCGAACGAGCGTTTCAGAAATTTTTCCAGATGTTCCTCTGTGCTTTCACGTCCATCTCCATCAAATCAGAATTGTCCACGGCCCCTATTTAACAGATACGATATCATTTTTCATCGGAGGGCCGCACACACGCAGTGCACTGCTTCTCTCTCTTCCCGCCGTTTCTTGAAACTAGCATTTCAAGTCAATTACCTTTCTTCAGAAGTTGACCACCTCATTATAAGAAGGGTCTGAAAGCTTTAGGGAGGTTGCAGAGGAGAGTTATCAAGGTGCTGCCTGGATTAGAGAGCATGTCTTATGAGCATAGGTTGAGCAAGTTAGGGCTTTTCTCTCCGGAGCAAAGAAGGATGAGAGGTGACTTGATGGAGGTGTACAAGATGATAGGAGGCATAGATCAAGTGGATAGCCAGAGGTTCTTTCCCAGAGCATTAATATCTGATACAAGGGCTATAATTTTAAGGAGATTTGTGGAAAGTGTAGGGGGGATGTTAGAGGTATATTTTTTTACATTCAGTAGTGGGTGTATGCAACTCCTTACCAGGAGTGATGGTAGAGACAGATACATTCGGGACATTTAATAAACCCTTAGGTAGGCACGTGGTTGATAAATAAATGGAGGGCTACGTAGGGCGGAAGACTTAGATTGGTCTCAGAGTGGTTTAAGAGGTCACCACAACATCTTGGGTCAAAGGGCCTGTACTGTGCTGTAGTGTTCTTTGCTCTATGTTTTATGTTCTAAGTGCCTCAATTAATACACCTGGTGGCCACTTTATTAGGTACCTCCTCCAGCTAATGAAATGGCCACTGAGTGTATGTTTATGATCTTCTGCTGGTGTAGCCCATCCTCTTCAGGGTTGTATATGTTGCACATTCAGCGATGCTCTTCTGCACACCACTGTTGTAATGCGTGGTTATTTAAGTTACTGCCGCCCTCCAGTCAGCCTGAACTACTCTGGCCATTCTCCTCTGATCTCTCTCTTTAACTCTCTCTTTCACCCACAGAACTGCTGCTCACTGGAATTTTTTGGTTTGCTTTGTTTTCCTTTTGCATGATTCTCTACAAACTCTGGAGACCGTTGTGAGTAAAAATCCCAGCAGATCAGCAGTTTCTGAGATATTTAATCCACCCTAGATACCCATTTGATATTTGATCTGAGCAGCAACTGAACCTCTTGACCATGTCTGCATGCGTTTATGCATTGAACTGCTGCTGATGAGATGCATTGGCTGATTAGATATTCGCATTAATGAGTAGGTGTACAAGTGCACTTAATAATGTGGCCACCAAGTGCAGTATCCCTAACTTTGTTTGTGTTTACTCATATAAGGGAACCTCAGTTGCTCTGGTCTCACATTATAGAAGATTTGGGTTCATTTCCTTTACCTTAATGCAGCGACTACAGGTGACTCCTGCATTTTGGGAGGGAAGGTAGGAGCTGGGGATTGTGTCCCAGAAAATCATCCGCATAGTGAACTTCCATCACACAAAGGCATATCATATGCAAATGTGCCAAGAAATGCATGCTAAAAATAAAATAACAACTGACACTCAGATTGCGTAAGAGCATATTTTTATTCTGTACCTCAGAATTTTATTTTTGACAATGATTTATCAGTTTCCATAATCTGAACATCTGCAATATGGAGGTCACCTGTGCTGGATCAGCTGCACTTGAAGGAATCTGTTCTCTGCCCTCTTTTGGAGATGAGACTTGGGGTGAGGGGTTTAGAAATTGCATTTTCACCCAGTTCATGCAGGTAGGAAAGGCCTGGAGTAAGTGGAAAAGCGGGGCCAGTGGACCAAGATATAGCATCATCTCCCAATAACCACAATCTCTGCAGGCTCTGCACCTTAAAGCTAGCTTAAATAGCAATCATCACATGCTGTCAGACCAGTGACAAAGCAGGGAGTTCGATAAACTGGAGCATAGTTTATTGTTACAGGTACTCTATAGAGATTATAACTATTGATATTGTGTCATATTTTAATGCACTCCCATTTTCACTAAATTAAATAGTCGGAGGTTATAGTGTCCAGACAGAAAAGAGAAGTTCAGGCCAGCAATAAGGTAAATCAGTCCAAGTGAAGTGTCTTGGCCTGAAATGCCGACAATTCATTTCCCTCCACAGATGCTCCCTGTCCTGTTGAGTTTTTCCAGCAGCCCATTTATTACTCTGGATTCCGTGTTCAGCAGGCACAGCCATTGGTAATTTTTGTCCCCAAAGTCCATGCACAGGGGCAGAGCCACCCCCAGAAACTGTTCTCGTTGCTAACATCAGGAAGGAGGTACAGGACCCTGAAGGCTCACACTCTGCGACCCAGGAACGGCATCTTCCCCTCTGCCATCTGGTTTCTGAATGGACATTGAACCCACGAACATTAACTTAGTACATTTTTTATTTTTATTTTTGCACTACTTATTTAACTACAGGTATCTCATAAATGTATACTTAGTGTAATTAGTGTAATACTCAGGGTCTCGGCCTGAAATGTCGACTGTACCTCTTCCTAGAGATGCTGCCTGGCCTGCTGCGTTCACCAGCAACTTTGATGTGTGTTGCTTGAATTTCCAGCATCTGCAGAATTCCTCGTGTTACTGTAATTCACAGTTTTATATTATTATGTATTGCATTGTGCGGCTGCCGTAAAGTTAACAAATTTCATGCCATATGCTGATGATATTAAACCTGATTCTGATCCTTAATCCCTTTGAGTCTGATGACAGTGAGAAAGAAGCTGTCGTTGAGTCTGGTGCTGCCTGTTCTCGAGCCGTGGGAGAGGGGAGAAGAGAGAATGGCCTGGAGGTGAGTGGTATGTGATCATGTTGGCTACTTTCCTGAGGCAGGGGGAAGTGCAGATGGAATCATTGGAGGCGATCTTGTGTGATGGACTGGGCTAAATTCTGAACATACTTTTCCAAAACTCATTCCTTTCTCAGATATCCCTTTCGGGTGATTTCTTACTCATAAACCATTCGACCCTGCTTTAATTTAGCAGTAATGATCATATTCAAAATTCTACACTATGTCATTCATAATTCCACTGAGTAGAAAATGTTATTTTAAAAACACTCATCGTAGAATAACATCATGACCATACACATATTCATTCCTTCCTCTGCTTAACAAACCGTCCAGGATTTGATGTAAAGTGCGGTGCTGAGATGCAAGCGTGAGACTTGACAATTGAAGAAATGTGAAATTAATTTTCTGTATCTCTACAGCTTTGAAACCTTCATCACTCAGAAGACCAAACAGCTTCCCGATGAAGAACCGGAGTGCTGGGGCTCAGTGGGGTCGACGCCTGTCGATGAGTTCAAGTCCACCGTGGAGCTTTGAGCACGGCTCATTACTGAGGAAGGACAGCACTGCTGGAGATGATGAGATGATAGGTCAAGCCACTACTTGTTCCTTCAGCTTTAGAAAATGGTGTGGCATGCCACGGTACAAAGGCACAGGGAGTGTTTCTAAGTAGGAGGGATAGGACTAGGGGTAGACGCTTGGGCCCTTCAAATTAGAATCAAAATTACAGTCTTTGCAAAAGTCTTAGGAACATATATGCAGCTAGGGTGCCTGAGATTTTTGCACCGTATTGTAGTAATTTTATGTATTACACTGCACTGCTGCCACAAAAAAAAACAAATATGAAAACATACATGAATGATGATAAACCTGTTTCTGATTTGGGTCTCTGTTGTGGACTGAGAGTGGGAAGGGAGCAGGGAGAGGGAAATCGTGGTTGGGAAAAGGGGAAGGGAGAGGGGAGGGAGCAGGAAGCAAGAGAGACATTTTGTAATGTTCAGTAAACCAGTTGTTTGGAATCGAATGTCCATGCCTGGTGTCCCAGGACTGGGTGTGTCTGCACCAGTGCCACCCACCACCCCTGGCACTCCCTCTCTGCCACCAATCCCGCACCCCTCCCATGGCACTCCACCCTCACCATTTCCAACATCCTTTTCTCCCGTCATATTTACAAACTTGCTCTCCTTCCACACTGACAAATATAATACTGTGCCAAAGTCTTAAGCATGCTAGCTATATACATGTGCCCAAGATTTTTGCACAGTACTGTAGGTTTTATTATCCCTGACGTATACCATGACACTTGTTCATTTTCAGCAGCAGTTATGCATTAAACATTACATAAGTTACAATAAGAAATATATAAAAAAAAGAGAGTGCAAAACGAGAGCAAGCTAGTGAGGTTCAAGAGTAGCTAGATAGTGTGATTCATGGGTTCATGGACTGTTCAGAAATCTGATGGCAGTGAAGAAGTTGTTCCCGAAACGTTGAGTGTGTGTCTTCAGCTTCCTTTGTAGTAGGAATCAGAAAAGGGCATGTCCTGGATGGTGAGGATCCTTCGTGATGGAGGCCTGAATCCATCCTGAAGGCTGAATTGATTCTACCCTCAGTTCACTCTGCAATTTATTTTCCTCATTCACCCTGTAATCTTCAGAAGAATAGTTCAGGTCAAGTCAGGTTTATTGTCAGGTGCACAAGAGTGGTATAATGAAAACTTGCAGTGTTAGTACAGACAAAACACAAAATATAAATCATACATAAATTTTACATGGAGTTTTATCAAAAATAAAAAAAGGCCATGCAAAACCAAGATCAAAACACAAAGACACAAAAGAAGGCAAGTCCACAGTATTGCAAGAGGTGGCCTGTATTATTCCATTGCTGAGGTAGAGTTAGGGTTGTGCACATTGATTCATTAACCTAATTATTGTAGGAAAGTAGTTGCTCCTGAACCTAGTGCTGTGGGACTTCAGGCTTCTGTAACTCCTGCCGCTGCCTGATGGTGGCAACGAGAAGAGGGCATGACCTAGACGGTGGGATCCGTAATGATACACACTGCCTTCTCGAGGCAGCGTCTCCTGTGGAGGCTCTGAATAGTGGGAAGCAGCTCTCTGCAACTTCTTGTATTACTGTGTGTTGTATTGCTGTGTGTTGTATTGTTGTTTGTTGTATTGCTGTCTGTTGTATTGCTGTGTGTTGTATTGCTGTTTGTTGTATTGCTGTCTGTTGTACTACTGTGTGTTGTATTGCTGTGTGTTGTATTACTGTGTGTTGTATTGTTGTTTGTTGTATTGCTGTCTGTTGTATTGCTGTGTGTTGTATTGCTGTTTGTTGTATTGCTGTGTGTTGTATTGCTGTGTGTTGTATTGCTGTGTGTTGTATTACTGTGTGTTGTATTGTTGTTTGTTGTATTGTTGTCTGTTGTATTGCTGTGTGTTGTATTGCTGTGTGTTGTATTGCTGTTTGTTGTATTGCTGTCTGTTGTACTACTGTGTGTTGTATTGCTGTGTGTTGTATTGCTGTGTGTTGTATTGCTGTGCGTTGTATTGTTGTGTGTTGTATTGCTGTGTGTTGTATTGCTGTGTGTTGTATTGCTGTGTGTTGTATTGCCATGCGTTGTATTGCCGTGCGTTGTATTGCTGTGTGTTGTATTGCTGTGTGTTGTACTGCTGTGTGTTGTATTGCTGTGTGTTGTATTGCTGTGTGTTGTATTGCCGTGCATTGTATTGCTGTGTGTTGGAATCGATGTACCAGGCAGCATACTTTCAACTGTTGAAGGTTTTTAGAGTATTTGGTGGCATGCCAAATCTCCTTAAGCTTCCAAGGAAGTGGAGACTAGCTGATTATAACCAAATTGTTTTTTGAACATAAGAGCTTAGAGAAAGACATGCAACACCTCTGTATTGTGTGCTACTCTGCAGGCATGCTGCTTTCTCCAGATGCAGACAGAGTCTTCAGAATATTTATCCTGAGCGTTGCTGTAATAAATAGAGTACAATGGGTCATAAGTATAAGTCTTTGAGAAGTACCAAACAACATTACATGTCTGGATGAAGGGTCTTGGCCTGAAACATCGACTCTTTATTCCTTTCCATAGATGTTGCATGACTTGCTGAGTTCCTCCAGCATTTTGTGTGTTTTATTCTGAATTTCCAGCATCTGCAGAATTTCTTGTGTATACATATCCCATAACTCTTGACTCTCTTAGAGGACAAACACTTTCTCTGCTTTGAGTAGATTCAATAGATCCCACAACTCTCTGGGGTAGAGACTTCTGATAACTCACAACTTTCTGAGTGAAGAAAATCCTATAACTCTGATATACTGTAACTGTGTGCCACTTATTCTGGGGTAATATTTCCCAGTTCCAAATTTCCACTGTAGGATAAAGATTCTTTCAGCCATCCACCTTATTAAGCCTCTCTTTGCTATCTTACTTTTTAATAAGGCCATCTCTTTTTTTCCTAAACTCTGAGTTTAGGTCTGACCTGTTCAAACAAATCAAGCAAGGCAAACCTTTCATCCTGATAATATGACCAATGTTTTTTTTTCCCTGAGTCAGGTTAAAAAGATCCTATTTGTGAACACATGATTTAGGAGCAAGAGTAGGCCACTCGGCCCCTTCAAAAATGTAGGGGTCTGTGGTTGAGATGGTCTTTGCCCAATTCCATTTTCCCACTCGTTCTTGGTAACTTATCACCCGTTTGCTTATCAAGACTGTAAAGGTCTTTTGTTTAAGCACTTTGCTGTGTTTGGGATCTTGCCATGTGTATATGTTTCCTCAATAGCAATAACAGCATCATTGAATGTGTTTCACTGGTTGCAAAGCTCATGGGACTGTCCAAGGTAATAAATGTATGCTATATAGATGGAATAATTACACCAAGCGACAAATTGTGTATAGAGTGGAGAGTTGTAAACTCAGCCAACTCCATCATGGGCAGTAGTCTCCCCACTATCGAGGACATCTTCAAAAGGTGATGCCCCAAAAAGGCAGCATCCATCAGTAAGAACCTTCAGCATTCACTACATGTCCTCTTCTTATTACTACCATTAGGCAGGAGGTACAAGAGCCTGAAAATACACACTCAACGTTTTAGAGACAGCTTCTTCCCCTCTGCCATCAGATATCTGAATGGTCCAAGAGCCCACGAACACTACCTCCCTATTTTGCTCTATTTTGCCTTACCTATTTATTTTGTATGCATTCCCCATTTTAACTCATGGTAATTTTTTATTATTGCACTGTACTGCTGCCATAAAACAACAAATTTTGTGGCGTTTGTCAGTGATAATAAGCCTGATTCTGATTCTGAGTGTCATAATGATTCAAGATTCAAGATTGTTTAATGTCATTTCCAGTACACGAAAGTAAAAGGAAAAAAAATGATTCTTAGTCTGGATTTGATGCAGCAAAAAAACCCCAAAATAAATAAGACAACAGAATAATTTAAAAAACAAAAAAACATAATAAATATAAATATATAAGATAGGTAGCTTATGTGCATAGATTTAGTATATGTACTTAATGCTCATTCTTGGTGGCAACTTTAGGATGAAGGGACATATTAAATGTGTTTGTCTCCTAACTCTGGGTGGATGGAAGCATTCTACAAATTTAGAAAGGCTCTCACTATGACATGCATTTAATCTCAAGTCATGAAGAGAATGACCGAACAAAATAACAGAATCTTTCTCGTGTGAAGAATTCTTCCTTCATGGCAGGAGCTGTAGCTCGACAGTTATCTGGCTGCAGTCCCCCAGATATCTCAAGGTTTCTGGCAGTACACAGCATGGGGCCAGAACAAGTGCTTTGACACGATCAAAAATAATTGATTTTCCGAATACAATTATGTTGGCTTCAGGATGTTGGATATATATTACAATATAAATGCAGGACCATGAAATGTACAGTATGGATGTTAACTCTGGTTAAATATGAGATGAAAGAAGGACAAAAAGGACAAACTCATCTACCTAGTAGCTGATTTGATCTATCTGTCTTCATAAAAGGTACTTAAAACATCCCCCACTCTAAGATTAAAGATGATGAATGGTGCCAGAGACCTTGTAGTTTTTTATTCAAGCCCATGGAAGAGCAACTCAGTCCCAACCAGTCATGGAAGGAGCTGATCTTTAGCAAGATTGCTCAAGGGGGTGGGCAATTCACCCTCTGCCTTTCAGGGAATTCTGAATGGACCTATGTAGTTATTAGTAACTCTCCCTTGTGTACTGGAAGATAAGGAATAAGTTAATGGGATCAAAGCCACTGTTAAACCAGAGGAATTACAGTGAGGGACATTTATATATGGCCTCCTCCTGATAACTACAGCTTCATTTATATCTCAACCAGTAACAATCTAAAGAGAGCAGTTGGTCACAACTGATAAATGGAAAATACATGATATCTGTGTGTGTGTGTGTGTGTGTGTGTGTGTGTGTGTGTGTGCGTGCGTGCGTGTGTGTGTGTGTGTGTGTGCGTGCGTGTGTGTGTGTGTGTGTGCGCGTGCGTGTGTGTGTGTGTGTGTGTGCGTGTGTGTGTGTGTGTGTGTGTGTGTGTGTGCGTGTGTGTGTGTGTGTGTGTGTGTGCGTGTGCGTGTGTCTCCACACACGCTCTGATTTTCTATGCGCCATTCAGCATAAATTCTACTTCACCTGCCATCCCTCCCATTTACATTTTTTTCTGTAATTGACAATTGAATTTTGTAAAGACAAGAGATTCTGCAGCTGCTGGGAATCCCGAGCAATGCACGCAGAACACTGGAGGAGCTCAGGCAGCATCAATGGAGAGGAATAGACAGTCGACATTTCAGGATGCCATCCTTTATTTTGTTTTTTTTATTTTATTGAGATACAGCCATTCCAGCCCCTTTGATCCATGCTGTCCATCAATCTCCTGATTTAATCTCGGGGAAATTTATAAGGGCCAATTACCCTACCAACCAGACCCTCTTTGGACCATGAGAGGAAACCGGAGCACCCGGAGGAAACACACGTGGTCACGGGGAGAACATACAAACTCCTTCCACGCAGCGGCAGGTATTGGCCTAGTCACCTGTATCGTAAAGTGTTGTTTAAACCACTGCACTACTGTGCTGCCTTCAAATCTTGATGAAGGGACTGAGCCAGACTGTTTATTCCTCTACATCAGGGGTCCCCAACCTTTTTGATGCCGTGGACCAATACCATTAAGCAAAGTGTCCGTGGACCCCAGGTTGGGAACCCCTGCTCTTCAAGGATGCTGCCTGACCTGCTGAGTTCCTCCAGCATATTGTGTGTGTTGTAATTGAATTTAATCTGTTTTTTCTTCCCTCTCACTCTTCATTTTCCTCTTCCTCTCCCTCTCTCCCTCACCCTCTCCTTCATGCTTCAATTGCATGGTCCAGGAAAGGAAGATCAGGATCTGCCAGTGCTGAGGCTTAGGAGGAATATACTTTGAGAGTGCACAGTATACCTGGAATATATCCAGCACCCTGCATACCTCTTAATCAAATCTGACCAACCATTTTAACTCCACTCCCCTATCCCCATTCTGACATGGCCTCCTTTACTGCCTCAGTAAGGTCACTCTCAGGCTGAAGGAATAACACATCCTATTCCATTTGGGTAGCCTCCAACCCGACAGCATAAACATCCATTTCCCCAACTTCTGATAATTTCTGCTCCCTCCTCTGTTTCTCCTCTTCCATTCCCCATTCTGACTCCCCTCTTACGCCTCCTCTTTACCTCATCTGCCTATCACCACCCTCTGGTGTACTCTGCCCTCCCCTTTCTCCCATGGTCCAGTATCCTCCTCTATCAGATTCCTTCTTCTTCAGCCCTTTATCTTTTCCAACTATCACCTCCCAGCTTCTCACTTCATTCTCCCTCCCCCCTCACACCTACCTTCACCCTCACTTGACTTCACCTATCACCTTTGAGCTTGTACTCATTCCCCTTCTCAATACCTCCTATTTTTGACTTCTTTCTCTTTCCTTTCCCATCCTGATGTATGGTCTCAGCCCTAAGTGTCAAGTGCTTGTTCCTCTCCATAGTTGCAGCCTGACCTGCTGAGTACCTCTAGGATTTTGTGAGCATTACCCTAAATTCCTATCCCACCTTATGAGCCCCTGCTAATTGCATATTCAACCCCTTGGTTCCAATAATACCATTTCATTGGATGAGAGATCTAGATGATATACCTACATGGAAATTGTAACTGGAATACAATGGTATGAAAACAGGTGTTAAGTATTCTTATTATCAATAAACATTATTCCCTGGAGCATTGGAGAATGCAGGGAGATTTGATAGAGGCATACAAAATTATGATGGACACAAATAAGATAAATGCAAGCAGGCTTTTTCCGCTGAAGTCGGGTGAGGCTAGAACTAAAGGTCATGGGTTAAGGGTGAAAGGTGAAATGTTAAGGGGAACGAGGGGGAACATCTTCGCTCAGAGGGTGGTGAGAGTGTGGAACGAGCTGCCAGCAGGAGTGGTGGATGTGGTGGATTTGGATAAGTATATGAGTGAGAGGGATGTGGAGGATTACAGACAGGGTGCAGGTCAATGGGACTAAGCAGAATAGCAATTTAGCATGGAGCAGACCGAAGGGCCTCTTTCTGTGCTGTAGTGCTCTGTGACTCTATTACTAGTCTTTGATCCTTGTAGAATCCATTAGTATGTTCTAGCACCACACAGATTCACACACAAAAGAAATTACTCCAGGACACGATGGTAGCATAATGGTTAGCATGATGCTATTACAACTCAGGGTGTCGGTGTTCAATTCTTCTGTAATATTCTCTCCATGACTGCATAGGTTTACTCCGGGTGCTCTGGTTTCCACCCACAGTCTAAAGACATACTGCTTAGTAAGTTAATTCTTCTTCTTCTTAAGCCCATCACCTCTACTGCAGCTCACCAGCGTTCTCTGTCCTGGGTCAGTCTTTCAAATTTGCCCTCAGGTGTAGCCCATCCTTGAAGATCCTTCCTCTCCCAGTGACGAGGTCTTTGAAGTTTCTGTCGGTGTTTTTGTAGCACTGAGTATTTATGGGACGGGGTTCTTGGCCCCACGCTCAACCCTCCCCCTTTCGCAGCTTGGCTTGGGACTCTCCATGGCGGAGTTAGTAGCTCAATCGGACATCGTAAACTGTCCTGTGTTTGTGCTAGTGTTAAATTGGTGGGTTGCTCGGGGGTGCGGCCCTTTGGGTGTGAGGGGCCTGTTCCACACTGAATTTTAAATAAAAATTTTAAAGATCCCAGATTTGGGAACAGCTTCTTTCCAACTGTGATCAGACTGCTGAATGGATTCTGACCCGGATCGGGGCCGTACCCTCCAAATATCCGGACCTGCCTCTCGGTTTTTTGCACTACATTACTTTCCCTTTTCTAATTTCTATTTATGATTTATAATTTAAATTTTTACTATTTACTATCGATTTGTACCACAGGGAGCGCGAAGCGCAGGATCAAATATCGCGATGATGATTGTACGCTCTAGTATCAATTGTTTGGCGACAATAAAGTAAAATGAAATAAATGAATAAAATAGTTTACAGTAGAATGATCTGTTAGGTTTAATATCAAGGTCTGTAAACAATTTTAGATAAATGAACTGGAACAAATGTACTTCATCAACTGCCAGGAGACATAAAACTAACCTTATTCTTAATAAAATGACAATTATTGATGGCATTAAAAATGAAATTTTTGTTCTTAAAAGCCATACTAAAATGTTAGTTTTATTGATAGTAACCTCAGGGCATGTCCTTTTACAAAAACTCTTGAGGACTTTGACCTTTCCCTAAGAATTAGATTCGATTTCTCATTGACATGTTAAATCACTGTGTCGTCCAGAGCTAACACTGAGTTGGGACTTCACAAAAGTTCATAAAATTGACCAAAAGTTACCAAAATGTGACAGAGTATTTTGCACCCAGGAAAGGAAGGTACACTAAACCAGGATCTGTTATATGGTTCATAGCTCCTGCAGGGCATCGTTGTCACTGTAGAGTCCTATTGCTAAGATTAAAGTTCAACATAAACTTATTATCAAAATAAGTCACTATATACAACCCTAAGATTCATTTTCTTGCGGGCATTCACAGTCAATACAAGAAACGCAATAGAATCAATGGAAGACTACATCCAACAGAGTGGACAAAACATCAACATGCAGAAAAACAAACCAACAAACTGTGCAAATACAAACAGAAAGAGAAAAAAAAAGAAATAATAATAAAAAATAAGTAAGCAATAAGAATAAAGAACATGAAATGAAGAGTTCTTGAAAGTGAGTCCATAAGTTGTGGGAACATTTCACTGATGGGGCGAGTGAAGTTGAGTGAAATTATACCCTCTGGTTCAAGAGCCTGATGGTGGAGGGGTAATGACTATTCTTGTACCTGGTGGTGTGAGTCCTGAGGCTCTCATACCTTCTTCTTGATGGCAGCAGCGAGACGAGAGCATCGCCTCGATGGTGGGGGTCCTTGATGATGGAAGCTGCTTTCCTGTGACAGAGCTCTGTGTAGATGTGCTGAAAGGTGGGGAGGGCTTTACTCCGTAGTGGACTATGATAGATTGCAGTCACACTCCACATCCCTGCATGACGTGCTCCTGTTTTTTTTATAAACCCTGTGAACATTCACAGTGTAGGATTCCCTTTACCTGCTCTAATTTCATTTGGATTCTTCCCGCATTCCAAAGATGTACAGTTTGGGTAGTGGGTTGCAGGCTTGCTATGTTAGCCTGGAAGTGTTGCAACACGTGCACAATCTTTGCTGATTTGATTCGATGCAAACGAATTTTACTGTATGTTTCAATATCTTGATGTACATATGACAAATAACGTTCATCTTTATCTTCTTTTCCCATTTCTCCTAACTCTGGAGTAAAACTCTGCTCTGCAACTTGTGGGGTCATCAGCTGTCTGACTAATATTGAGCAATTATCACCTTTCCTAAGGTGAACCTCACTCAGATGTGCCTGAGCTCATTTAGGGTACCATGGTAGCCTCGAGGTTAGTACGATACTATTACAGCTTGGGAAATTCCAGAGTTCAGCGTTCAATTTCAGCGCCAACTGTGAGGAGATTGTAAACACAAAATATTCTGCAGATGCTGGGGTCAAAGCAACACTCACAACACGCTGGAGGAACTCAGCAGGTCGGACAGCATCCGTGGAAAAGTTTGTACATTCTCCCTGTGACCATGTGGGTTTCCTTTGGGTGCTCCGCTTTCCTCCATAACTCAAAGACGTCCCAGTGAATAGATGAATTTGTCATTATAAATTGTCCCATGATTAGGCTAGTATTAGTAAATAGGTGGCTTGGGCTGCTTGGCTCATTGGGCCAGAGGGATTTGTTCAATGAGGTATCACAAAGTAAGTAAATTTCCATAGGCTTGCTGAGTAATTCGGAAATGCTTCAAACATAATCTACTGCATGCAAAATGACTTTTAACTGCAATTTGCACAGAGACAAGTACAAAGAAAACCAAAATGGCCAAATCTAGAAGATATTGGAATGGATGACCAATGATTTGATGAAAGACAGCAGCTTTTGACTAGAGAGAGAGAGGGGTGGAAAGTTTCAGGAGGAGTTTAGCAGTAACAGGTTACAAATGAGAAACTGCTGCTCTTATGCAGCCGTATTAACAACAGAATGATCATTCCCATCTGAGAGTAAGTTAACGGATATGTATAAAAAGAGATGTTTCTGTAACAAATTACTGTGTCTCTGCTGTTAACTGGTAATGTGTGTAGTGGGAATAAGAATAGTCTGTTTGATTCCAGTTCACTTGTGAACTACATCAAATACAAAACTGAACAAAGGAAACCTTCTTGGATTTTACTATTGTGACAGGAGCTGGCATCAAGTGCTTAAAGAGCAAGACGTAGATGTAGACGAACATAGAAAGTGCTGAAAACACCCTGTATATCACTCAAGAGAGGGAGAGGGGGAAAGAGAAGCAGGGGGTTGGAGAGAGAAAGAGAAAGAGTGGGGTGTGGAGAGAGGAAGAGAGGAGAGAGGGAGAGGGAGGGAGAGTGGAGAAAGAGAGGGTGAGAGAGGGGTGAGAGGATAGAGGGAGGGGAAGAGAGTGGGAGAGGGAGAAGAAGGAGAAATGGAGAGAAAGAAGGAGAGGGATGGGCAGGGAGAGAGAGGGTGAGATTGAGGGAGAGGAAAAGGAAGAGGGAAAGGAAGATGGAGGGAGGGTGAAAGGAGAGAGAGGAGAGAGAAAGGGAAGAGAAGAAGAGAAAAAGGGGAGAGGGAGAAGGAGAGATGGAGAGAGAGAGAAGAAGAGATGGAGAGAGAGAGAAGTGGAAAGGGAGAGGGAGGAGGAGAGGCAGAGGGAGAAGGAGATGGAGGAAGAGGAAGAGGGGCAGGCAGGGAGAGAGGGAGAGAGGGGATGAAAGAGAGAGAGGGGTTCAGAGGGAGAGAGAGGGTGAGAAGAAGAGAGGGCTTGAGAGGGAGAGGGGGAAAGTGGGAGAGAGAGGGGGAGATGGGGAGAGAAGGGGAGAGTGGGATGGAGGGAGGGAGAGAGGGTGGAGGGAGAGGAGGAGAGGAGGGGAGGGGGAGAGAGGAGATGGAAATAAAGGGAGAGTAAGACAAAGAAAGTTGAAAGAGAGAAATAGAGCTATAAAGAGAGTGAGAAATAAAGAGAGAGAGAGAGAGAGAGAGAGATTTCAGGCTGATGAATTTTGACAGAATAGAAAACCTTTGGATAGGGAGGTGCGATATGATTTACTTTATTAAACTTTATGTTCCTATTTTCAAGGAAATGTGTCAAAACACCATTTGAAATTTTGACTAGAAGATTTTCCTAACCTCCACTCTTAGGATTCTTCTGCCCTATCTGTATTTTATCCTAAAGGGGAGAAGGAAAGGAAGTCTTTCAGCTCTCAGCTGCACCATTGGTGGGGTTGCAGAGGAATGGTGGCTCCTTATTCCTCCCCATCTTGTGGTCTTCTTCCCTCGTTATTAACACAAATTCTGCCTCATCTTATCTCCATCCAAACCACCCACACACTATTCTATCCTCTACTTCCTTCACTATATCAATGCTCACTATCCATAACCATCCATCCATTTACCACAACCCAAAGACTGAGTGGAAGAGATACATTCTTGCATTCTCTCTCCATCTACTCACCTTCATACCCATTTCCTTCTAGAAACCACTTCCAAAATGGTTTTATTTAAACAAACCTAATTATCATGAGATAAAAAGAGCAACACACAAATAACATCATGAGATATGTTGAGGTATTACGACATAATATGTATGACTGTTCTTTGCTGTTTCCTCAAACAGTGGGTATCTCTGCCTCACAAGTTTGAACCAATTAAGAAATTTACACTTTTACATTTGGATGGCATTGTAACACAGCAGTTAGAAACATAGAAACATAGAAAACCTACAGCACAATACAGGCCCTCCAGCCCACAATACTGTGCCAAACATGTAATTACTTTAGAAACTATCTAGGGTGACCTATAACCCTCTATGTTTCTCAGCTCCAAGAGTCTTTTATTGTATCCGTCTCCACCCCTGTCGCAGGCAGCCCATTCCACGCACTCACCACTCTGTGTGTGTAAAAACTTACCCCTGACATCTCCTCTGTACCTACTTTCAAGCACCTTAATACTATGCCCCCTCATGTTAGCCATTTCAGCCCTGGGAAGAAGTCTCTGACCACCCACACGATCAATGCCTCTCATCATCTTATACACCTCTATCAGGTCACCTCTCATCCTCTGTCGCTCCAAGGAGAAAAGGCTAAGTTCACTCAACCTATTCTCATAAGGCATGCTCCCCAATCCAGGCAACATCCTTGTAAATCTCCTCAGCACCCTTTCTATAGTTTCCATGTCCTTCCTGTAGTTAGGTGACCAGAACTGAGCACAGTACTCCACGTGGGGTCTGACCAGTGTCCTATATAGCTGCAACATTACCTCTCAGCTATTGAACTCAATCCCATGGTTGATGAAGGCCATTATACCGTAGGTTAGCATAACACTATTACAGAGCCTAGACTTGGGTCTATCTGCTTCGCATATTTAGGTAATTAAGAGATTTACCCTTTACACTTGGGTGACACAGTAGTGTAGCAGTTAGCATAACACAATTACACCAGCAGTGACCTGGGTTCAATTCATGCCACCATCTGTAAGGAGTCTGTACGTTCTCCCTGAGACCATGTAGCCTCCCTCCAGGTGCTCTGGTTTCCTCCCATTGTCCAACGATGTACCAGTTAGTAGGTTAATTGGTCACATAGGTATAACTGGGGAGCGCGGGCTCATTAGGCTAGGAGGGTCCGTTACCATGTTATATCCCTAAATAATAATAATAGGCATCCGTTAGTCTCGTGGGACCATGGATTTGCGCCTTGGAAGATTTCCAGGGCGCAGGCCTGGGTAAGGTTGTATGGAAGACCGGCAGTTGCCATCTCCCCTCTTCATGCCACTGATGTTGTCCAAGGGAACAGCACTAGGGCCGATACAGCTTGGCACTGGTGCCAGCGCAGAGAAATGTGTGGTTAAGTGCCTTGCTCAAGGACACAATACGCTGCCTCAGCTGATGCTCGAACTAGCGACCTTCAGGTCACTAGACCACCACCTTAACCACTTGGCCACGCGCCGACACATCCCTAAGTAGAAATAAATAATAAATAATTGTAACCTTTCGGTATTTGCTTATGGGATGTTAGTGTTGCTGGCAATAATGCCATCTTTTATTTTCTCTCCATAATTGCCCCCACTCGTGGGGATGATCAACCACAGTCTGGAGCCATTTATACACCAGACTGGGTATGGGTGGCAGATTTCTTGTCCAACCATTTTTCAAGAACACAAGAATTCCACCTGAGAGGCAGTTTCATCAGACATACAGTATGATATATAAATTAATCGGAATCTGACTTAAATAGTGATTTCACTGAGGATCATTAAGATTCACCGAATGACGGGGTTCATTCTTAATGCCATGCCTGCGTGTTAGATTTAAGACCAAGCTTGTTGTGCAGAGGCTCTGATGTCTCTTCTCTCTTACAGAAGAGTTAGCTTACACAGCGTGCTCCATGGGAGAAAATGCACAGTAACTTCAAAGATTTTCAGTGCAGCAAGAAACATGTGGGCAGAACAGTGACCTTAGGAATCGACTGATATATCAGAGAAGTTGGTTAGCTGAAAACATTAAATCAATTGTGTGGCTCGATGAGCTGCATCTCAGCAAATGTTAGACTTAATTAGGAAGCCAAATGGAGAAGTGTGGAACTCTGGGAGATTTCAGGTCAGCCAATGGACGTCAAGGCTGTGAACGAGTCTACTGGAAACCAGAGACAGTTCTAGTGCTGCCTCTCGTCTTTTAGAGGCAACTCCTGAAATGTCTTGCTCTGTTCATGCGAGTTCATTTCATTGCTAGCCACAGGCAAGTTTATAAAAAACAACACCCAGATTAACTTCCACTCCAGAAACCCCCAACAAAACAAAATACTTCAGCGGGATGCAAAAGGCCTCGAGGCAAAGTGAACACAACCAAGAGTCAAGACCAGAGAGCCATGCTGTTAATCAAGATAATTATACAACCAACAAGAACAATGTCTTTAAGAAAATATAAAGATCAAAAGTATATGCCTAAATGCAAGTTATTTTTATGATGTGGCACTGTTGTTGAATATGCCCGCGGTATGTTTGGACTTCCGTCACATAAGAACACAAGAAAATAGAATTGGAATCAGGTTTACTATCACTAACATATGTCATGATATTCACATTTGTACCAGAAGTACAGTGCAGTACACAAAAAATAAAAGTTACAACAAGAAATATACAAAAAAAAGAGGTAGTTATTGAGGTAGTTCACGGACCATTCAGAAATCTGAAGGTGGAGGGGAAGAAGCTGTTACTAAAATGTTGAGTGTGTGCATTCAGGCTCCTGTAACTCCTCCCTGCTGATATTAATGAGAAGCAGGCGTGCCCTGGGTAGTGGGGGTCCTTAACATAGGATGCTGCCATTTTGAAGCATCACCTTTAGAAGATATCACTGATTATGGGGAAACACTTGCCGACGATGGAGCAGGCCATGAGGCCCTTCAAGCCTGCCTCTCCACTTACTATGATCAAGGCTGATTTACGCTGGTCTCATCTCCTCTTCTGTGCTGTTTCTCACTACCTTTATATTCTTTAATCTATAAAATATTTAACGAACTGCAGTGTTAGTTAAATACTTCTAGTGATTCAGCTTCTACTACCTATTGGGGCAGAAAACCCCAGTTACAGCACCCCCTCCCAGAGAAAAATATCTTTGTACCTCTAAAAGAAACAAGCCCAGTGTAGTGCAAAGTGCCAGTGTGGTCAGTGTGTTGCCATATGAACTACTGATTCAGATTGTGCAGGCTGATTCATGAATCAAATGGTTAAACGGAAATAACTGCTCTTGAACCGATTGGAGCGAGACTTCAGATTTATGCTTCTCCTGCCCGATGGTAGCTGTGAGAAAATGGCGTGGCCCAGATGGTGAGGATCTGTGATGATGGACGCTGCCTTCTTGAGGCAGTACCTCACGTACTGTAGATGCTTTTGTTGATGGGGAAGGATGTGCCCATGACATATTGAGATAAATGCACTGATCTCTGCAGCTTCTTACAGTCTGGTACATTGGAACTGCCGTACCAGAATACGGTGCACATCCTTGTCCTGAAACTCCTGGTGGCCTTCAGATCTCAGAATCAGATTTACTATTGACATATGTTCCAAGGTTGTCAAGCCGAGAAGTGGTAGGGGGGACAAGCTCCCACTACCTAAAAGTGCTCCGCATGGCATGTGCCTCAAATAGCCTCTGACAACTAAGTCCAACTCCTGGCCTTCTCGTGTGGCTTAGCCTCTAAGCCCGGTGGAACTGTTTCTACTGACAGGAGAAGGGGCGAAAGTGGGTCCTGGCACCTTAAAACCAGTGCTTCGGGTAGATGGAGCTCGTCAGCCTGGGATGGTAGTCCATCTAAGGGAGGATAACTCTGATTTCAAACCTCCGCTGCCTTGCAGCCATACCCACTGATGGGAAAGGCTTCGGGAGTAAACCCTGAGGACAAATCCGGAGCTGGAGTTCCTAAGTCAGTCCGACGTTGCCTTCAACCTCGTTCTGGCAACTCCTGCGATGACACTGGTGCCAAACTGTATCGGCCCCTGCCCTTCCCTTGGACAACGTCGGTGTCGTGGAGAGGGGAGACTTGCAGCATGGGCAACTGCCAGTCTTCCATACAACCTTGCCCAGGCCTGCGCCCTGGAGAGGACACTCCAGCGTCTCCCCACCACGACGGCACGACACGGAAAGCAGCAGTCTACCGGTTATAAGCCTGCACTCAACTGGCGTAGAGCAAGGTGCCAGGCGTTGCTTTTGACGGAGGGAGAGACCATCGCATCTCACTGGACAGCTACCGCCTGTCTCAAGCTGGGCAGCCCCCAGCCAATTAGATGCTGTCCCGCCACAGTCCGCCCGCTCCACTAGGTGCGTGGGGCTTATGGATACAAGTAGTCCGAACTGCGGACTGTAAACACTGCACCAAGCACAACTAGAAGATAAAGAAAGAAGCCAGCACTCAGACTAGGATGTTGGAATATACGGACCATGACAACTGGTATATCAGATGACCTTTGGGAGATCAGCGACGCACACAAGACAGCAGTGATTAACAATGAACTGTCGAGACTCCAAAGGACATCGCAACGCTCCAAGAGACACGTCTTGCAGAATCGGGAACCCTACGTGAAAGAGTCTTCTGGCAGGAGAAGGGCTCAGACGAGACCAGAGAGCATGGTGTAGACTTTGCTGTGAAGAACTCGCTGCTGAAGACGGTAGAGCCTAGCGAGAAAGGGACAGAGTGGATTTTCTCACTTCGACTCCACACATCCGACTGGCCTGTCAGCCTAGTCAGCGTCTATGCCCCAACCCTCTACTCTACACAAGACACAAAGGACAAGTTCTACGACCAGCTCTCAATGATGATACAGGAGATCCCAAGTCAGGAACAGTTGCTGCTACATGGTGACTTCAACGCCAGAGTGGGCGCCGACCACGACTCCTGGCCAAGCTGCCTGGGGCGGTATGGGATTGGCAGCATGAATGACAACGGGCAACGACTGCTCGAGCTCTGCATGCTCCACGAATTGTGTGTCACCCACACCTACTTCCAGACCAAAGCTCAGCACAAGGTGTCCTGGCGGCATCCCTGCTCCGAACACTGGCACCAGCTCGACCTGATAATCACAAGATGCCGTCACCTGAGAAACGTGCTCATGACTCGCTCCTTTCAGAGTGCCATCTGCGACACGGATCACTCTCTGGTTTGCTGCAAGATCAGACTTCAGCCTCCAGGCAAGCAGTAAGACACAACACCCAGCCAAAGCTGCAGAGCTCATCAGGTCACTGGAGGACGCTGTCCTTGCAGACCCACCAGAAGGAAGTGCTCAACGGAGATAGGACTCTCGCAGGGACTCTATCCACAGCACTGCACTCAAGGCCTTTGGGAAGGAACGGGGCAAGACACAGGACTGGTTTGAAGCAAGCTCAAGTAAGCTCACCGTTGTCATCGAGGTGAAGCGTGTTGCACTACTAGAGCACAAACGCCACCCCACCCAGGCAAACTGCAAGCGCTAAGGTCAGCAAGAAACAAGGCCCAGGAAACAGACAGATGCTGTGCAAATGACTACTGGCTACAACTATGCGAAAGCATTCAGTCATCATTTCACACAGGCAACATCCGTGGAGAGTACGAGGGGATCAAGAAAGCCATCGGGCCAACCCAGAGCAAAACAGCACCATTGAAAACCATGACAGGTGAGACCATCAATGACAAAGGCAAGCAGATGGAGAGATGGGTGGAGCATTACTCTGAACTCTTCTCCAGAGAAAACAGCATCTCGGACAGCACGCTAGATGCTGTGGAATGCCTGCCTATCATGGAGGAACTCGACGCATTGCCGACTGCTGAAGAGCTGAGTAAAGCCATCAACAGCCTGCCCACTGGGAAGGCACCAGGATTGGATGGCGTTCCACCAGAGGCCATCAAATGCGCAAAGGGCGTCCTGCTAAACCACCTGCACGAACTACTGTGCCAGTGCTGGATAGAGGGAGCAGTGCCGCAAGACATGAGAGACTGCAACATTTGTCACCATATATAAGAACAAAGGGGACAGACGCGACTGTAACAGCTACAGGGGAATCTCCTTGCTGAGCATCGTTGGGAAGGTCTTTGCCCGTGTGGTCTTGAACAGACTGCAGAAAATAGCCGAAAGGGTATATCTCGAGTCTCAGTACCTTTTCAGGTCAGAACGCTCCACAATTGACATGATCCTCTCCCTTCGACATCTACAAGAGAAATGCAGAGAGCAAAGACAACTACTCTACGTCTTTTTCATTGACCTTACGAAGGCCTTCGACCTTGTGAGCAGAGATGGCCTGTTCAGAATCCTTGCCAGGATTGGTTGTCCCCCGAAGTTCCTCAGGATAGTTCAGTCATTCCACACAGACATGAAGAGCGTCATTCAGTTCGACGGCTCTTCTTCGGAGGCCTTCAACATCCGCAGCGGTGTGAAGCAGGGCTGTGTGCTTGCCCCCACCCTGTTTGGCATCTTCTTCACTGTCATGCTGAAGCACGCCTTTGGAACATCAACTGATGGTGTCTACCTCCACACCAGATCGGACAGGAGTCTGTTCAGTCTGTCCTGGCTGAGGGCAAAAACCAAGGTTCGTGAAGTACTCATCAGGGACATGTTGTTTGCAGATGACGTGGCACTGGCAACACACTCTGAAGAGCAACTGCAACGCCTCATGGACAGCTTCTCAAGAACCTTCCAGGACTTCAGCTTGATCATCAGCCTGAAGAAAACCAATGTGTTGGGCCAAGGCATTGAGCACCCCCTGCCATTACCATCAACAACTACGAGCTGGAGATAGTTCACGAGTTTACATACCTTGGCTCCACTATCACGGACAGTCTCTCCCAAGACCCCGAGATCAACAGACAGATCGGACGAGCAGCCTCAACATTCGCCAGGCTGACAAAGAGAGTCTGGGAGAACAGAAAGCTGATGCCGCACACCAAAGTTGCAGTCTACGGGGCCTGCGTCCTCAGCATACTGCTTTACGGCAGCGAGACCTGGAGCCTCTACTACAGACAAGAGCGGCGTCTCAACGCCTTCCACCTTCACAGCCTGAGACGCATCCTGGATATCACATGGACTGACCGAGTCACCAACAATGAGGTCCCGGCCCGCGCCCCGGTACCCAGCCTCTTCACCCTGCTCCAACAACGCCGTCTCCGCTGGCTGGGCCACGTACACCGCATGTCAGACGGGAGGATCCCAAAAGACCTGCTGTACGGGCAACTGGCCTCCAGCAAGAGAGCACAAGGGTGGCCCCATCTTCGTTTCGAAGACGTTTGCAAGAGAGACATGAAGTCACTGAAAATGAACGTCGAGAGGTGGGAGGACATCGCAAGCGATCGCTCTCGCTGGAGGCTGGAACTACGCAGAGGTCTAAAAAGAGGAGAAGAGAAGCTGAGGCTTGCTGCTGAAGAAAAGCGCACTCGTCGGAAAAACAGCACCAAGATAACACTGGAGGACAGCGCCTTCAAGTGCAGTCGATGCAGCCGAGACTGTCACTCCCATGTGGGCCTCTACAGCCGCAACAGACACTGCTCACACAGACTGAAGCAAGACCTTCCAGGCACAGATCCATGGTCTCGCAAGACTAACGGATGCCACCACCACCACCATGTCATGAAATTTATTGTTTTGCTGGAGCAGTACAATACATTAAAATACTAAAAGTTACAACAAAAAATACATTTAAAAAGTAGTGCGAAAAGAGAGCATAAGAAATCTAGTGACGGAGGGGGAGAAGTTGCTCCTAAACTGTTGACTGTGTGCCTTCAGGTCTATTATTCAGATATTATTGTTTTAGAGGTTACCACATCCCCAACATGGACCAAGGCCCCCAAAAAAACATAACATATTGTTATTTATTACAAAACACACCGTTAATCCATCGTGACCAAGAGGAAAAGAGATGTTGATAAGTGTGTGAGAGTGAGTGTTTTATATATGTGTAAGTACACTCAGTAGTCACTTTATTAGCTACACCTGTACACCTGCTCAATAATGCATATATCTAATCAGTCAATCATGTGGCAGAACTCAATGCGAAAAGCATACAGACATGGTCAAGAAGTTCAGTTGCTGCATGGACCAAACATCAGAATGAGGAAGAAATGTGATCTAAGTGACTTTGACTGGGGAATGCTTGTTGGTGCCAGACAGGGTTGCTTGAATCTCTCAGAAACTGCAGATCTTCTAGGATTTTCTAGAATTTACAGAAAATGGTGTGTGTCGGGGTCCTGAATTGCCCCTATGAACTGTGATCGATTACCCCTATTAACTGTGCTTTTGAAAAGAGAGAGAGAGAGAGTTACTTAACACCGACACCTTGTTTTGAAAGAGAGAGAGAGAGAGAGAGAGAGATGAAGACTAACTGTTGGACTGTCACTTTAAGGAATGAGAAAGAACTGGTTAACTTTTGGATTTCTGCTGAGTTGGAGACAGCAACGAGCAGCTTGTAAGTTGCTATGGTGACCGAAGGCAGCGTTATTTTATGGACACTCGATCTTATGATTTTCGGCAGGTTGTTGATACTTCTCAAGGACTTTTGCCTGCTTGCATTTCTTCACAGAGAGAGGAAGGAGGAGTTATTTGAATGACAGTTGATGCTCAGCACAGGAAGATAAAATAGGAGGTCATATGATAGACCTCAAACACATGTTCTGGACACTGAATGAGCATTGTTGTGTCTGCAGGAAAAGTGGGTTTTGGAGGATCGATCAGGCGGATCGATCAGTCACTCTTGCGGTGGAAAGAGGAAAAGGGTTGACTGGTGGGGAGTTGTCCATGTGTCCACCCTCGCCTGGGGGATAGCTCCGCTACAGAAAACCGATCCCCTTTGTTAAAGTCACAGTCAGTGACTTTTAAAGGATTTCGAAGGACAACAAGAAGATCGACGGCATCAGCTCACCTGAAGACTCAAATCTCTCCTTCTCTCTCTCTCCATCACTACTCAACTCAATACCATGAACTGAACTTTACTCATCATCATAAGACTGTATCTTTTTACCCCTAGACTTAAAGAAGCTTGGTTTTTCTTACATATATTTCCACATTTACTGATATACTTACTTACATATATATATAAAATCATTGCCAACCTGTTTTTGATTCATCTACATTTATATTACTGTATTGCGTAATTACTAATAAATATTATTAGTTTATAACAATACTGGACTCCAAAGTGTTTTCCATCTCTGCTGGATCTTTATTCCCGTCACAGGGTACGTGACAAAATTGGGGCCTGTGTCCGCGATATGAAGAAATTGGTCAGGAGGCTGGTTTGAGTTGATTGGGGAAAATCCATTTTGATTTGGTTGTGTGGAAATACAGCAGAAGTGGATGTTAGTGTTGAGGAGTTTCTGTTGGAACCAACCCCAGAAGCGTTGGATGATGCTACGAGGGTTGTGCTGTTGGGAATTGCTCAAAAGTTAAAATTAAAGGTGACCAGTATAATGAGGAAAGCTCATATGCAGACGATAATAGCCCAGCATTATATAGATCAGGGAACGTTTGATGAGGAGGCGTTAGAGTTGTTTGTCGGAAGGAAACCTACTGAGGCTGAAGCTCAGTTGAAACTGAAATTGGAATTAAAACAGCTCGAGGCTGAGGCCGCAGAAAAGCAAAGGATCCATGAGGCTAGAGAGGCAGCAAAACGGAGAGAAGAGGCAGAAAGACAGAGACTGCTCGAGAGGGAGAAATGGCAACATGACGATCACGTGGCAGACAAGCAGAGGCAGTTCGAGCTGGAAAAGATAGAGAGGTTGCAGCAAAGAGTTTTAGTGTCGGACCCTGATGATTTTTGCAGCTCGGAAGGGCTTGTTTTGTGTGATGAATTTAAAAGTTGTGTTCTTAATGGTGTAAGGGCATACCCATATGCAGAGGATACCGCTACCCTGCAGGGGTCTGATAAGAAAGCAGATGAAGAAGTTTTAACCCACGAGGTTGAGTTTACTCCAGATGAGAGTTTGCCAGAGAATAGCTGGGAGATTTGGGGTGACCTTGAATGTGAAACTGGGACAAGTGATGACAGCCCAGAAGAGGCAGCTGCTCTGATTTCACATGTTCAGGTTGTTGAAGTACCTGTGAGTTCACAGGATTCTGAACCTTGTGTTGAAGCTCAGTTAAAGTCTGAGGTGTCTGACTTGGTTGAAAAGGAATGCAGTTTTTTTGTGTCCGATGATCCTGGTTCAGTGAATAAGGGGTTAACCTTGGTACCAGTGGAATGTGGGGATTCTCAGTCACTTGTGTTAGACCGTATTTTAAAAGTCGGTGAAGAGGTGGACATTGGTGAGGTCAGCGTTGCTGAAGGTAATGGGAAAAGTGCCGTTCCTGGATTTTTGGATAAAGTGCTGGAAAAGGTTGGATTGGTTGCACGACCTTTGACCTTGCTTGCAGAACAAAGGCCTGCTGAGAAAGGATGTGCTACTCTGTAGAATTTTGTTTGGACATTTGAACACCTGCAAGGTTAAGTTGTTATTCAGGGTGATGTTATGGAAGCAAATCAAAGTGAATGTTGTAATCAGATGGGTGGATTGTTTCGTCTCTTCCATAATGTATACCTGGTTCTCATAAGCCTGATGATGGTGCTGAGTTTAGTAAACAATGGAGGCATGTTGATACCTCTCCAAGATAAGAGTGTTTCAGAAATTCAGCTGATGAGCAAAGCTGCTTTTGAGGCCTATGACAGCAAGACCAGAGGTTTAAATTATGACAATGTGACACAGACTTTTCTACCTTCCAGATTTCAGCAGGACTTAGAGGGTAGTACAGCTGATAAGAGTAAGATGTATGAGAAAGGTTTGTCTTTATTGAGGAAGGAACTTATAGAGGAACAGAAGTGAGATTCTGGAATGATGGCTTTAAAGGAGATAGCTCTCACAGGAGAGGAGGTTCAGGGAGAGTCAGTAGGACATTACCTTAAAGATGGGATGTTGATAAGGAGGTGGAGACCAGCCACTGTGCCTGCAAGTCACGTGGTGGTTCTGAAAGTTTACAGGGCTGATCTTTTAAACATGCCTTACAGTTTGCCTTTAGGTGGACCTCATGGAGTGAGAAAGACAGTGAATAGGATTGTGAAGGAATTTTACTGGCCTAGTTTAAGAAAGGATCTTGTGAATTGTAACAGGATTTGCCATACCTGTCAAGTTGAGGGGAAATCTAATCAGGTTATTCAAGTCGCATTACTTAAACCGATATCTGCTTTTAGTGAACTTTTCCCTAGGGTCATAGTGGATTGTGTAGGCCCATTGCTAAAGACTGCAGCTGGTTATCAGTATGTGTTAATAACTATGTGTGCTGCGTCTAGGTCCCCTGACGCAGTGTCTTTTGAAAATATCGAGGCCAAGACTGTGGTAACAGCATTCAGTAAGTTTTACACACTGGTAGGTCTGCTCAAAGAAATTCAATTTGACCAGGCCAGTAACTTTACTTCGAGAACATTCCAGGGGATAGTTAGAGAATTGGAAGCTAAGCACATGGTGTCATCTGCATATCACACAGAGTCCAAGGGAGCCTTAGAACGGCTCAACTCAACTCTTAAGACCATGGTTAAAGCACATTGTGTGAGAAATGGAAAAAATTGGGATGAGGGTGGTTCCCCTCCTCTTATTTATTGTTGGAGATTCGATTCCGAAGGCATTGGAGTGTAGTTTGTTGAAACCTGTATTCAGTTACAGGCCAAAAGGAACTTTCACCCTACTCAGAGAATTCTGGAAGGGATTTAGTAAACTTTGTGTCCTTGCAAAGGAAAGTTTACAAAATGGTCGAATCAAAATAAGACTCTTGTTTGCTAGAACTGCAGCTGGGAGAATTGTTATAGAACAAAATGGAGTCGTGGAATTTGATAATGGAGTGGAAAAACATGATTACCCACTGAATCTAGTCTCACCAAAATGTCAGAATTCCATTGTTTTGGAAAATATTACTGGTAAGGTCCATCAGTTGGACCCAAAACCACAAAAACAAGTGAAAGGACTAATTGGCATTTTGACACGGTGCACAGGTGCAGTGCAGCACAGCATTATCAATTCAGCCCAGACTATGAAACAGCATCTTCACAGGGTGAACTTTGAGGAAAGTAAAGTGGTTGAAGAAGAAATTAGAAACAAGAAAGAACAAGGAAAGAGAATGGATGTCTGTATTGATAGAATGGGGAAAGCTAAATGCCTTATTAAGATTGACTTGTTAAAATCAATCTTTCTGTTAAAGGTTTTCCTTTAACAGAGAGGGCTAAAGAGATATCAGCATTTGTGACACCGTCTGGACTGTATGAGTACTATGTTTTACACTTTGGGATGAAAAATGCTCCAGGGATATTTCAAAGAATGATCAATTCTGTGATTGGAGGATTAGAAAGCATGGGGGTTTAGATCAATGATTTAGTGGTCTGGAATGACACGTGGGAAGAGCATATTGCAGCTGTAGAAGAACAGTCTGACAGACTTTCCAAGACCAATCTTACTGTGAACCTCCCTAAAAGTAAGTTTGGTCATGCTACTGTTATTTATCTTGGCTACGTAGTAGGCCATGGCCAACTGGCTCCTGTACAGGCCAAGGTTCAAGCTGTTGCTGAGGTTCCTGTTCTGACTGGCAAGGAAACTTTAAGAAGGTTTTTGGGAATAGTTAGGTATTACTGTAAGTTACGTAAGAACTTTGCTGACATTGCTCTGCCCCTAACAAAACTCCTAGGGAAGAGTGAAAGATCTGTATGGAATGATCTTTGCCAGGAGGCATTTGAATGCCTGAAAACTATCTTGTGTTATCATATTATGCTCAAAGCACCTGGTTTTTCAAAGCCATTTTCTATAGCCACTGGCGTTAGTGACGAAGCTGCTGGGGCAGTACTGTTACAGGAAGGAGTGAATGACATTGAACATATTTCTCAAGGAAATTTAATGTACACCAGGAAAATTATTCAACTGTTGAAAAGGAATTACTAGCACTTATTCTGCCCTTACAACATTTTGAGAACAATGTTCAAAAAAAAAACCTTGAAATCTTTCTGTTGTCCAGAGACCAGTTGCGGTTTACATGGGCTTTGATCTGTTGGTGTTTCTAATTAAGATGAAGGATAAGAATAGAAGGTCGTTAAATTGGAGTCTGATATTGCAAGAGTGTGACTTAAAAATCAAACATGTGAGAGTACTGACAATATTATAGCTGATTAGTTATCCAGATATTAAGTTGGAAATTGTACAGATTTTTGCTCTGTCATCTGATGATTTTACCGGTATTGTTACAAACACTGTAATTTACATTTAGACAAAAAAAATGTCTTCGTCAAATTTTTTGCTCTGAGGAAGGGGAGTGTGACGGGATCCTGAATTACCCCTATGAACTGTGCTCTTGAAAAGAGAGAGAGAAAGTTATTTAACACCGACATCTTGTTTTGAAAGAGAGAGAGAGAGAGAGAGAAAGACTAACTTTTGGACTGTCGCTTTAAGGAACGAGAAAGAACTGGTTAACTTTTGGATTTCTGCTGAGTTGGAGACAGCAACGAGCAGCTTGTAAGTTGTTATGGTGACAGAAGGCAGTGTTATTTTATGAACACTCGATGTTATGATTTTCGGTGGGTTGTTGATACTTCTCAAGGACTATTGCCTGCTTGCATTTCTTCACAGAGAGAGGAAGGATGAGTTATTTGAATGACAGTTGATGCTCAGCACAGGAAGATAAAATAGGAGGTCATATGATAGACCTCAGACACATATTCTGGACACTGAATGAGCATTGTTATGCCCACAGGAAAAGTGGGTTTTGGAGGATCGATCAGGCGGATCGATCAGTCGCCGTTGCAGTGGAAAGAGGAAAAGGGTTGACTGGTGGGGAGTTGTCCATGTGTCCACCCTCTCCTAGGGGACAGCTCCACCACAGAAAACCAATCCCCTTTGTTAAAGTCACAGTCGGTGACTTTTAAAGGATTTCGTAGGACAACAAGAAGATCGACGGCGTCAGCTCACCTGCAGACTCAAATCTCTCCCCCTCTCTCTCTCCATCACTACTCAACTCAATACAACGAACTGAACTGAACTTTACTCATCATCGTAAGACTGTACCTTTTTACCCCTAGACTTAAAGAAGCTTGGTTTTTCATACATATATTTCCACACTTACTGATATACTTACTTATATATATAATTATTGCCAACCTGTTTGATTCATCTACATTTATATTACTGTATTGCGTAGTTACTAATAAATATTATTAGGTAATAGCAATACTGGACTCCAAAGTGTTTTCCATCTCTGCTGATTCTTTATTCCCATCACGGGGTACGTGACAGGTGCAAAAAAAACAAAAACCATCCACTGAGCGGCAATTGTGTGGTTGAAAAAGTGTTGTTAATGAGAGAGTTCAGAGGAAAATGGTTCAAGCTGGCAGGAAGGTGAAAATAACTCAAATATCGACGTGTTACAACAGTGGTGTGCAGTAGAGCATCTCTGAAGGCTTATCCCTTGAAGAGGACAGGCTACAACAGCAGAAGACCACAAACATATACTCAGAGGCCACTTTATTAGGTGCAGGAGATACCTAATAAAGTGGCTACAGATTGCATATATTAACTTACTTCAGGGAACAGAAGGCATGGAAGTATTGGTGAAAATGGGAGTGGGGAGAATGAGTTTTTTTTATATCAGTGAACGTTGTGTCATCAGGAGATCTACAGACTAAAAGATCTGTTAATCCAACTCCATCACAGATGATTATTTATTATTAAATCCTGGAGTAATAATCATGACACACTGTTAGGCTTCAGCTGCATTAAGAACTAATGGTATGAATTCACAATGCTGTGATTATATGGGTTGTTTTATGAAATTTAAAATCCACACTTAAAGCTTTCCTCACAGTAATTTTAATTTTGGATAGTTCATAAAGAAACAATCTTTTTAATATTCCTATCTTCAATTTATGCTGTAAATACTAAATAGGGAATTCAAAACGCATTGTATTGAGTGCAGAGGTTTTCACACAATTGAGATCTCTGGCAGAATATTTCAGCAAGTAACCATTAGTACAAGGGAGGAAGCATCAGGGATCTACTCATTGTTTTATGGAGTGGGGAGGGGGATCTGGGCACATAACAAAAGGCCCTCAGAAGTCAAAGTTCGATGATGAGCCAATTTATCTATTTAGTGGTACAGTGCAGAGAATGTCTTTCAAGACATGCCATCCCAGCAACACCACAACCCTGATTAACCCTAGCCTAACCACAGGACAATTTACAATGACCAATTAACCCACCCGGTATGTCTTTGGACTGTGGGAGGAAACTGGAGCACAAAGGCAACACCCACACATTTCACGGGGAGGACATACCGAAATTCCATACAGAACAGTGCCAGAATTGAATTCCAAGCTCCGGACGGCCCAAGCTGGAATGGTGTCGTGCTAATGCCCATGCTACCGTGGCACCCATTGATGTCAATGTGGAGCTCAGTAGAATTGCCAGCACATTCACTTTGAGGTAGTAGCCAATGGCAAACGTTTCAATTGTAATTTTCCAACCAATTCTAATTTTTCACACACTGCACTGATCAAAGGAATGCTTGAAGACTGCTGCTCTGGTCACAGACAAGAATGATCCTGGATGATACTGTCCACACTTCCTCTGTGATTGCAATGGTGGGCGCCAAGAGTTCGTTTGCTACCTGGTGAAAAAACATAATCAAAATGCCATTACATCAAGAATCCCACAGATCCAAGCCTGAAATACCCAATACACGGTGTTCTGCACGTTTTGATTTATCACTAGGATATGAACCAACCCATCCCGATAGAGCTCCTTACAGCCAGATTTACCTGGAATTCCATGAGGAATGGACCATCAGCCACAGATGATCCACACCAGATTTCAGGCTCTATAAGAGATTCCTACAACCCTACTTCACCTTCGATCCATTCCTTACCAATGCACGTACCTTACTCTTCCTTAAACACGGCAATTTTAATGTGCAGTCCTAGGGAAGGGCACATTCTAAAATATTTCCCTGTCAGCTTCTCAGTACAAAAAGAGTGAATCCTTCTTTGTTTCTGCATAAACATCTCCAGTATGTTGCCACGGTCTCATTGCCTGTGAGTGCACTAGAACTTGCACCTTGCAATTGTTTATCCAGTGACTCTTTTATTTCTTTAGATTTGCCAACAATTCCTTTCACTTTTCATGGATTTGTGTTAAAATATCACCCAAGAATAAACTGTGAAGATAAAAATAAGCTGTTGTCCATTCCACTAATTTCCCTCCAGCTGCTCTCAGCAATATAAGGATTGATAGAAGAAAAACAAGGTCAGTCTAATTCTTCCCCTTGGTACAATGGTATTGGAGTTGACTAATTATAACAATCAATCTCAATCAAATTGACTGTGGAATCATTACTGCATGGCAAGAGCCATTCAGCTCATCAAAAATACATTGCATCGTTACATGAGCAATTATTCCACAGAAGATCTAGAAGTGACATTATGCAAGCTCGTATGACAGAAACCCTTGCAACTCTTCTTCTAAAGTCATCCTTTCTGTCTTAGGTACATACTTTCAGGACTGCACAGACAGGCACCTCCCAGTCTCCACCCAGGTAACAGGAGTCATCTACCACTCATTTCCAATTCATCACCCGCAGCCTATTTAAACCCCGCTCTCATCCGCAGTCCTGGCTCACTCATATGAACCAGCTAGCTTTGACCAGTGGCTCCTAGCCTTCTGTTACTTTGTAAACTTGTTAATCCATTGTTGTTTTGTGGCCCCCTTGTGGCTTGTTATTTTGCAGTTTATTATTAAAGCAATTGCTCACTGCTAAATCATCTCTGCTCCTTGGTGTTTGGGTCAAGCCTCTGCCACATTTCCTGACAGGATGAGTGACCCAGCAGAGTTTCCTTGCCTAAAGGAAGTCATTTACCTTAATGAGTACATAATCCAGTAGCAGCAGGAAACCACTGAGAGTCTGCTTGCTACTCTGAACCAACTCTGTATCTCATTACAGCAATCATGTGCCAGCAACATTCTTCCTCAGAGCCCAGGAACCTGGTGCCAAAATGCTTCAAAGCATTGCAGTTTTCTGTCCTAGAGTGTCTTGTACTTTGAGTTGCAGCCACCTCTGTATTCTACAGACTGAGCCAAGATCCCCTTTGCCATCTCTTTCTTGACCAGGCGAGAGCTGACCTGGGCATTGATCGTATGGATAGCCGGAGGTTTTTTCCCAGGGCTGAAATGCTAACACGAGAGAGCACAGTTTTAGGGTGCTTGGAAGTAGGCACAGAGGTGACATCGGGGTAGGTTCTTCACTCAGAGAGTGGTGGGGGTGTGGAGTGCACTGCTGGCGATGGTGGTGGAGGAGGATCAAATAGAGTCTTTTGAGAAATTCTTAGATAGGTACATGGAGCTTAGAAAAATAGAGGGCTATGTGCTAGGGAAATTTTAGGCAGTTTCTAGAGTAGGTTACATGGTCGACACAACATTGCGGGCTGAAGGGCCTGTAATGTGCTGTAGATTTCTGTATTCTAACTGGAACAATAAAGCCACTGTCGGTAGTGAATATGAGGAATTCACTGCTGAAATGTACTGGAAGGGAGGCAACAGATTGGATTCTTCACCTGCTTCGAGACTTGCGCTCGGTGCTGCATTACACTGGGGTTTCAGGACACTTGCAGCGGGATGCAGCTGGAATGTGGAAGTGCGGCTGGCAGATTACCATCACACATTTGAAAGGTGTGCTGTCTACCCTGTAGAAGCCCATCAACCTCAAAAGCCTCATCATACTGTACTGACAATCATCTTATGGAACAACCCTCCGGATCTTCAGCCAGACCACCACCCCCTCATTCCATTCCCAGAATCATTTTGGGCTGCAGGTGCCTTGTCACCCATGTAGTTGGGGGGGGGGCTCCCTTAACCCCACCTCCCACCCCAAGAGCATGAATATTGGTGAGGAAATAACTTGTGAGCTTATTGCAGAGCAGCTGAGCACCCATGCATCAAATGCCCACTAAGTCCAGGAAAGCAGCACCATCAAATAGAGATGAGGGGCATTTCATCAAGTAAGCTCACGCCGGCCTCTTGTTCCAGCATCATAGCCTAACACACTCTCTCGGTCCTCATCCACACCCTGATGGCTCTACGGCAGAGGAGGAGCTCATGAATTCCAGCACAGCAGGTGACTTTTCGGACTGGGCTCTCTGTGCAGCTAGGCTCAGTAAAGGGTCCAATCATTACCCCTTCTGCACCACGGCCATTGATGGATATCTGTTGGGCTCTGGAATGGTTAGAGTGTGTACAGGGACTGTGCACATGAGATTTGGAAAGCACCGTGAGTCTATCCCAATTCCTTCAGATAGACTGTCCCAATACTCATCTCATGTTGGGCTACCACTGGCTCTCCTCTTGCAACCCTCACTTTTCCTGGTCATTTGCTTCCTTGCTGAGTTGGGGACCCATGTGACAGAACGGCTGCCAGCAATCTCAGATGACTTCACACCATAAGAGGATGCTGTCCAAGTTGCATGCCTTCTTGGACAATGTCTCCCATCCACTACATAATGTACTGGTTGGGCACAGGAGTACATTCAGCCAGAGACTCATTCCACCGAGATGCAACACAGAGCGTCATAGGAAGTCATTCCTGCCTGTGGCCATCAAACTTCACAACTCCTCCCTTGGAGGGTCAGACACCCTGAGCCAATAGGCTGGTCCTGGACTTATTTCCTGGCATAATTTACATATTACTATTTAAATATTTATGGCTTTATTACTATTTAACTATTTGTGGCGCAACTGTAGCGAAAACCAATTTCCCCCGGGATCAATGAAGTATGACTATGACTAAATCCCTGAAGACAGCGGAAACCTGTGACCTCACCAAACTTCTGCAGGAATACCATAACCTAGCCATCGCCTTCAGTAAAAGGAAAACCAGCACCCTGCCATCTCATAGACCACACAACTGTGCGACCGACCTCTTGCTGAGCACCACACCTCTCTGAGGTCGCCCTTTCTCCCTCTTCTAACCTGAGACACAAACAACGAATGACTACATCATTGAAGTGCCACTGCACAGCTTGATTCGACTGCTCCAGTTGTCAAACGTTTCAGGGTTCTTCTTTGTCGAAAAGGATGATGGGGATCTCTCTGCCTGCATTGACTACTGTGGACTTGACTCAACAAAATAAGCATTAAGATCCACTACATATCCCCCTTGATGGATAGGACATTTGAAACACTCCTCAGGGCCCAGATCTTCACAAAACTGAATCTACAGAGTGCCTACAATCTGATCTGGATCTGCCAGAGGGATAGGTTGAAGACTGTATTCATAGCACCCACTGGCCACTGCAAATAATTACAGACTTTCCAACAATCCAGCCATTTTCCAAGCCTTCATCAACAGGATCATCTAAGGTATGAACACAGGTGTGCGTTCATCTACCTCGACCACATCCTCATCTTCCCCAAGAACATCTGTCACACCTATTCAGTCCTTCAGCATTTCCTCAAAAAACAAGTTATTAAAATCCCAGTCGACACCCGTCATTTCCTTCCTGGGTTATGTCCTTTCACCCCAAGACATAACTATGGACCCAGAGAAAGTGCACACCATCGTTGAATGACCTTGACCGCACTCTCTCAAACAGCTACAGTGATTTGTGGGCTTATCCAACTTCAACTGCTGTTTCATCAGGAACTACAGCCCCTCTCGCCTCCCTCACCATATCACCAACCTCACCTATCTCACAGATAAACTGGTCTGCTTCCATGGACCACTCTTTTGAGGAGCTCAAGAGACTTCACCACTGTTCCCATTCTCCACCATCTGAATCCCTCCAGAACACTTGTAATAGAGATGGACGTGGGCACTAGGGCCGTCCTCTCCCAGCAAGGACAGGAAGACACTCCTGTGCCACCTTCTCACGCAAGTTCAATTCTACACAGTACCATTATAAAGTAGGGGGCAGGGAACTACTCACAATTAAATGGTCCTTGGATGAATAGATACATTGACTGATGGGGAACACCAAGCCTTTCCTAATCTGGACAGACCACCAGAACCTCATATCCATTCAGCAGACAACCCAACTTGACCCATGTCAGGCTCACTGGGCCCTCTTTTTCAAGCAATTCAATTTCACCATCTCCTATGACTCGGTTCTAATTTCACTAAGGCGGTCACCCTGCACAACAGTTTGACCCAGCTGATATGGAGATCGGTCCTCAGTCTACTATTCCATGCTCACAGGTTGTAGTGCCAAACATCTGGGATGTGAAGAACCTATTCCATCAAACCCTACAACATGAGCCTGCTCCAGCCAACTCACCTGACAGCCATGTGTATGTGCTGACAGCTGTGTGGTCTGAGGAACTCCAATGGGCCCATTTCTCACCCCTCTCCAGCCGTCCAGGCACACGACAGACCCTAGGGGTGGCCCACCACGATCGCAGATGTATGCCAGTTCAATGCTACCTGTCCTCGATGTGCCCAATCGTATTCCTCCAAACAGCAGCCCTCTGGGTTCTTGCGGCCCCTATCGCTCCTGGTCCTACATCGCCATGGATTTCATCATGGGTTTGCCATCTTCCAATGAAGTCACCGTGATCTTGACAGCGGTGGAGCACTTCTCCAAGTTGGCCCACTTCAATGCCCTCCTCAAACTTCTGTCAGCCACTGGTTCACCAGCATGTACTTTGTCTCCAATGTTTTCCTCAGGACATTGTATCGGACCAGGGCCAACAATTCATCTTCTGCTTTTGGTGAGCCTTCTGTTCCCTCCTTTGCACCTCAGTGCGTTTGTCCCCTGTCTATCATCCGCAGACCAACGGTCAGTCAGTAGGATCTAATTAGCAAGTGGAGAGGTTTCCATGATGCCTCACTGCCTCTAACCCTTCCACATGGAAGAGGTATCTGCTCTGGGTCAAGCTGTCCCACAAACTCCACACCTCCTCTGGCATGGCTATGTCACCCCTTAAAGTGCTACATGGTTACCAAACCCCTTTGTTCCCCATGGAGGTGCCAATGATGAAGGTCCCATCCACCGAGGTCCTGGTTCATTGCTGACAGAATTCTTGTAAGATGGTATGGAGGGTCATCCGAGCTGCCAACTGCACCTACTGCTGTCAGTCCAGTTGCTGGCAATACCCAGCCAGACTGGGGACAGTCATTCTATCCACCTGGGATCTGCCGCTGTGCACAAACTTCCATAAGCTCTCACCCCAGTTCATTAGCCCCTTCAAAATTACCCACTGCATAAATCTAGTTACTTTCCACCTCTACCTGCCACCAGATCGCACATACCTTCTACATGTCCTGCCTCAAGCCAGTTGTCAATGAACTACTCAACCCACCTGAACCTGCACTTCCGGAATCTAGGATGGTGGAAGTTGATGGATTCACGTCATCGTGGAAGGGCTGTGTAGTACCTGGTTGACTGGGAAGGGTACAGCCCAGAGGAGTGCTCTTAGGTGCCATCCAGTTTCGTTTTGGATCCGTCACTCTTGAGGAGGTCCACCAGTCCAATCTAGACCATCCTGTGCTACCAGCTGCTGGCTGTAGGAGATTTGAAGGTTAATTTTATTGTCAAAGTAAGCATGTACAATACACTTCTGATATTTGTCTTCTCTAGATAGCCATGAAATTCAGAAAGACTGTGAGGTCCCACTATTCAGGACATTTACAGAGACAGGTGCATAAAAAGGACCTGAAGGATCATTGGGGAGCCGAGTCACCCCAACCACAAACTGTTCCAGCTATTCTCATCCAGGAAACGGTACTGCAACATAAAAGCCAGGACCAACAGGCTGCGGGGACAACAACTTCCACCAGGCCATCAGACTGAGTAATTCACACTGATACAATTGTATTGCTATGCTATATTGACTGTCCTGTTGTACATACTATTTATTACAAATTACAATAAATTGCACGTTGCACACTTAAACAGAGACGTAACGTAAAGATTTTTACTCCTCATGTATGTGAAGGATGTAAGAAATAAAGTCAATTCAATTCAACTCCACCTCCTGGTATGAAAAGAAAAAGAAACAGAACTTGAAAACCCCAAAATGCTTTACACCTCCCCTGCAGGAAAAAGAACAGTGGCAACAGCAACAAATCCCCAAATCCCCCAACCCCGCCCAACCCCACAGAGAAAGAACAGCAACAAGAACAATCCCAATCCCGTCACTCACAGAAAAGAAAAGAGACAACAGCAGCAAAACACCCAAGCCCCACTTCACACACAAAAAACTAACAGGTCACCCACCCGCCAATCAGCCACAAGAAAAAAAATGCCAAAAAACTGGAGGAGTATAAAGCACAATGTGAAGTACAGTCCAATAATCACGTAAATCTCAGAATATCTTTCCATCAGCATATGAGGAGAAAGGCCGCACAGCTCAGTCCTTCCGTGAAGAGTGGCGGTCAAGCCAGGTCTAAATGCCGCTGACAACCCCTCCCCCCCCCCCCACCGCTGATAGTCATCGCCCCGGTAGACCAGGTCCGAACACCGTTGAACCGGCTTCTGACCATCGTCACCCCAGTGGCCTAGGTCCAGAGAAATAAATGACCCTCTCCGCATTCACCTTGATGTCTCAAAGCTCTTCGCTGTTACAAGATGGAGTCGTTCGTGACCCCATGCTCTGTCTCAGGCTTTTTCCATGACTCAGCTCAAGTTCTCGATGCTTTTCGGGTCCCCGTCTCTGATCTCCATGAGGCAGCTCTCCAGAAGACACAGCAGAGCGCTAGATCATTCGATCGAGTTCCAAACTGCACGTCACATCTGCACCCAGGAGGTAACATACCATCCGGGAGTCCCATTCTCAGCCACAGAGCCTCATGTCCATTCACCTAACTAACGAATCGCCTTTCACCACAATGAGCCTTTACTCCCCGCTTCCCTTCTGAGTCACAGAGACCCGACCGCTGTGACTTCCCTCTGTTAGATCAACTCTGCAACGGTGTCCAAAGTGATATACCTGTTGTTGAGGGGGATGGCCACAGGGGTACTCTACACTGGCTCCTCAACCCCTTTTCCCTTCCTGACTATCCTGCACCCTGGGTGTAACTAGCTCTCTGTACTTCATATCTATCACTGCCTCAGCCTCCCGAATGATCCAGTTCATCCAGTTCCAGCTCCAGCTCCTTAATACAGTTTGTTAGAAGCTGCAGCTGGATGCACTTGTTGAAGTTGTGGACATCAGGGACACTGGATGGTCTCCCTGCCTTCCCACATCCCGCAAGAGGAGCATTCCCCTATCCTGCCTGGCATCCCTACTGTCCCAATTGAGTAAATATAAAGAAGGGAAGGAGAAAGAGGCAACAAAGAACCTTGAGCTTTTCTTCTTTTGCTTTGCTTTCTCTGACTGAAGCCTCAAAGAGCTTAAGCGTCAAGATCACCTGTAGCTTCTATCCACTCAGATAATGGCAGCTGCATTTGCCCCTGCCTTCCTTTAATTTGCTGTTGTTATTCAATCACAAACACTGCTGCCGTTTACAACTCAGGCAGTGGACCAAAGTGAAATTCCCTTCTCTCAATTTTCTGAAGTCTGGGCTGGTCACTGGTCAAAGCTCTAAAATGCTAACTATCTGTTCTCTCTTGTTTCGTGACCCCTCGCGGCTTGTTATTTTGCACATTGCTACTGTAGTGATCGCTCACCTCTAAATCCTCTCCACCATTTGGGTCAAGTTTCTCTACATTTTCTGACACATATCATGCCATGCCTTACATACTGTGGGACTGAAACCTCTGTGCACCTCACTGTTGAGCTCTAAGGTTGGCCACCACACGGTGAACTAGCTACGTCTTGTTGTTTTACACCTGCAGGGCAGTGTATATCGGCCAGACAGGGTGCATGGTGGAAACCCACATCAAGGAGTATAGGAGGTGTATCCATTTGGGTTACCGGGGGAAATTGATGGTAGCACAGCATTGCATTTGCCAAAGGGTTGACTTCAACTGCACAAAGCTACTGTGCCGCACTAATAGTTTTTGGGAACGCCTGGTAAAGGAGGCCACTGAGATAAAACTAGAGGGGAAAAAAATTTAACAAAGATAAAGGTCTCACTCTAAGTAAGAACTGGAATTCGATTGTAAGCAAGGTGGGACAGTGGAAACCTGATTGGATGAGGACTAACCAGTCAGGAGGGACGGATGACAGGGGTGTATATACCTCTGGACTAGACATGCCTGGGCATCATCCCTGATGAAGATGGCAGAGTTTGTCATCGAAACATCTGTTAAAATCAATACCTGTATTCAGCCAGTATCCCAAGAAGAGTTTAAGGGTGACATCATTTGTATCCCCCCTGGGAGATTTAAGATTGCTTCATGTCATTTCTAGTACACAACTGTAAAGAAGAATGAAATAATTGTTACTCCAGATCCAATGCAGCACAATAATAACACAATATGATAAAGAACACAATAATAAAGTCTTAATAAATATAAATCCATCAATATGATAGCTTACATACAGATTGATTGTACATAAAAAGACACAAGGTGCAGAAGTGTTTTTACATAAGGTGCTGACAGGAAATGATTAATGGAGTGGATATTACACTAGGGTGAGTTAGTGGGTGGAAGAGTTAACCAGCATTCCTGCTTGGGAAGAGTTAACCAACATTACTGCTTGGGGAACGTTACTGTTCTTGAGTTTGTGGTCAGGTGTGGCTGCTACGTAGTCTCCCCTGTGATGGGAGTCAGACAAACAGTCCATGAGCAAGGTAGGTGGGATTTCTCATGACGTTATTGGCCTTTTATCTGGCACCTATCTGTGTATATGTCCTTGGTGGCAGACAGGCTGGTGTCGTTGATGCATCGGACAGTTTTTACAAATGGTTATAGAGCTTTCTTGTTCGGTGAGGTGCAGTTTCCATACCAGGCAGTGATGCAGCTACTGCACATCTGTAGAATGGCATGAGTATTTGTGAGCAAGACTGGACATCAATAAGTCCATTTGATGGGAATGTCTGAAACAGACAGAGGAAATCTGCAGCATTCCTGTTTTAAGCCAGCTCCTGTCCTGTTTTGGACTTTGACTGAATACATGAAATGAAACAGGAAATCTGTTCTCCATTTAAAATGTTTCCTGTCGATATTTTTTTGGAATCAGAATCAGGTTTAATATCACCAGCATATGTGATGGCACTTGTTGTCTTTGCAACAGCAGTACAATGAAATACATAGTAATAGATTTAAAAAGTGAATTACAGCAAGTATATATAAATAAAGTAGTTAAATTAAATAAGAGTGAAAAAATAGAAATAAAAAAGTAGTGAGGTAATGTTCATGGGTTCAATGTCCATTCAGAAATCGCCTGGCAGAGGGGAAGAAGCTGTTGCTAAATCACTGAGTGTGTGCCTTCAGGCTTCTGTACCTCATTCCTGATGGTAGCAATGAGAACAAGGCATGTCCTGGGTGATGGGGTCCTTAATGATGGATACCTTTTTGAGTCGTCGCTCCTTGAAGTTGTCCTGAATACTACGGAGGCTAGTGCCAATGATGGAGCTAAGTTTGCAACTCTCTGCAGCTTATTTCAATCCTGTGTGGTAGCCCCCACCCCCATACCAGACGGTGATGCAGTCAGTCAGAATGCTCTCCATGGTATATCTGTAGAAATTTGCGAGAGTCTTTGGTGACACCAAATCTCCTCAAACTCCAACTTAAATATAGCCAATGTTGTGCCTTCTTTGTAGCTGCAACAATATGTTGGGTCCAGGATAGATCCTCAGAGATATTGCCACCCAGGAACTTGAAGTTGCTCACTTTTTCCACTCCTGATCCCTCTATGAGGACTGGTGTGTGTTCCCTCGTCTTATCCTTTCTGAAGCCCACAATCAGTTCTGACACTGCGCGATACCACTCAACTAGCTGATGTACCTTGCTCCTGTACACCCTCTCGTCACCATCTGAAATTCTGCCAAAAATAGTTCTGTGTCAGCAAATTTATAGATGACGTTTAATCTGTGCCTAGCCACACGGGGATGGATGTAAAGAGAGTAGAGCAGTGGGCTAAGCACACATTGCTGAGGTGCACCAGTATTGATCGTCAGTGAGGTGAAGATCCACAGAGATTGTGGTCTTCTGGGTCAGGAAGTCAAGGAACCAGTTGCAGAGGAAGATACAGAGGCCATGTTCTAAAGCTATTCAATTAGAACTGTAGGAATGATTGTGTTAAACAGCATCCAGGCATAGATATTTGTTTTGTCTGGATGATCCAAGGTTGCATGAAGCAACAATGAGATTTCATCTGCCATAGACCTATTGAGGTGATAGGCAAATTGCAGTGGGTTCAGGTCCTTGCTGAGACAGGAGTTAATTCTACCCATAACCAACCTCTCAAAGCACTTCATCACCGTGGATGAGAGTGCTACTTTAATGGAAAGTGGGCAGTCATTTTGCAATCTTGTGGTCTGTCACAAATTTAAATCTCCACAGAGATTCTGCAATGCCAGCCCACTGCCTGAATCACTCTGGACACTGTTCAATCTAATGTTTAAAATAGACCACTATTTAATACTCTGGGACTTTTGACTTTTAAATAGTTCCCTCTAATTAAGATGTCAAGTTCAATATCTCCAGATATATTTAATCAAGCATGCTATCTTATTTCCAGTGTGTTCATCTTCTAAGCCTGGAGTGAGATGAATTGCAATAATGTTCAGCTCAAGAAAGCTATCAAAGCCAACGGGTACCTTTAACTAAAACAACACAATGTCTTGTGGATTCAGAAAGCAGTGGGCAAGTAAAGGAAAGCAATTACCGGAAGAGTCTTTCTCTAATAGAATGCAATCTGCCTCATTGTGTTTGTCAGCATTACGTCACGTGACAAAGCACCACAATTTAGTCCTGAAATAGAAGGCAGTAAAAATCAATGCACCAGTGTTTCTGAAAATTATGGAGAATGGCTTTGAAGCCTCCAGAATGTGGAGGAAGTGGGTGACAAGGACTGAGTACCTTGAAACCTGATTATCTCACGCAAGTCATTTCATTAGGCTTACACTTACAGTATAATTAGATTATGAAGACACATAGTCCCCTATTATTGTCATTTAGTAATGCATGCATTAAGAAATGATATATTATTTCCTCCAGGTGATATCACAAAAACAGGACAAACCAAGACTGAAAAAAAACTGACAAAACCACATCATTATACATATAGTTACAACTGTGCAGAATACCATAACTTGATGAAGAAAGTCCGTGAGCACAGTAAAGTTCAAAGTTTCTCAAATGTCCCATATCTCACGCAGACGGGAGAAGGAAGAAAAACTCTCCCTGCCATGCCGACCACAATCCGACTCTGAGTCATCCGAAAACTTCGAGCTCTGATCAGCTCTCCGACACCGAGTACTGAGCGCCATCTCTGTCCGAGCGAATCGACCTCTTTCTTGGTCGCCAAAAGCAGGCAAGGTCGGGGATTTTGAGGCCTACCCTCCGAAAGATTCCCCACCACACAGTAACGACAGCAGCAGACGGGTGTTTCAGAAATTTCTCCAGATGTTCCTCTGTGATTTCACGTCCATTCTCCATCAAATCAGAATTGTCCACGGCCCCTATTTAACAGATAAGACATCATTTTTCACCAGAGAGCTGCGCACGCACGGCACACTGCCATCTTCTCCTCCCGCCTGACATGTTATTAAGTACCTCCTGAACATATTGTGTATTCAAATATGCTCTTCTTCACACCACTGGTGTAAGGCATGGTTATTTGAATTACTGTCGCCTTCCTGAACCAGTTTGGCCATTCTCCTCTGATCTTCTCACCTACAGAACTGCCACTCACTGGATGTGTTTTCTTTTGGTCTTCTTGCCCCATTTTCTATAAAATTCCAGGAGATCAGTTTCCGAGACTTTCAAACCACCCTATCCGGCACCAACAATCATTCCATGGTCTAAGTCACTTAGATCGCATCTTTTCCCCCATTCTGATGTTTGGTCTGAACAACAACTGAATCCCTTGACCATCTCTGCAAGCTTTTATGCATTGAGTTTTGCTGATTAGATACCTGAATCAACAAGCAGGTATAATTAATAAAGTAGACACTGAACGTATGTAGCGTATTTAACGTCATGAAAACACTTTACCAAAAAATGCATTTTCAGACAAAGTCTGATAGCAAGCCATACGAGGAGGGAATGGAACAACTGAACAAAATTTGTGCAAAAGGCATCACTCGCAAGGAAAACTTTACAGGATAGGAGGCAGAGAAAAAGAGAGGGAATTCTGAAGATTCCAGCCAAGTGGTCAAAGTGGAGAACTGAGAATTAGGAAGATGTGCAAATCTCTCACTTTTTATGCATCCTGATGTTTGTCGTCCTCTCAAATATCATAAAGATAAATTTGGTTGGAAATGTCCAACCAGCAAAAGGTGGAGCTCACCACACATTAAGTCTGGTATTTTTCTATTCCTGCTGGACTGACCTACTTAACATTTAGTCAAGCCTTTGAGAGATTCTAGTTCTATAGAATTGCAAGAGCAATTTGGAAATCTACAGTGACAATGCTATCTTACTTTCAACATTATCAATTTATATTCATTCCCTTGAGATTTTTTCTGAATCCCCAGAGATCTTGTTGTTATTTGTTTTAAATAATGATGTGAGCATCAATATACTCTCCAATCACTGGAGTTATTTTCCTTCCATCGGGACATGGTCACTTTCCCAGTTCTACCTCTTATGAATAGACTGAGGGCTGCTTTTCGTGGAAAAGATCTTCCAGCCAAGCTCTTCTGGAGGTGGAGTCATGATGGCGCTAAATTGCAACTCATTCATGGTCATCTGCGAAAACAGCTTGATTTCTGTCTTTGATGTCTCTCCTTTTCCTTTTCAGGGTGGATGGGGTTCTGTTGAAAATCCTGAGTTACACTCAGACTTCGGTTCTTTGTGGCGGAGGGGGGACCCGCTCCCAGGGACACATCTCAAGGACACGGCCTAGAAGACGAGTGCACTTTCAGGGCTCAGCTGCCGGATGCTCTGTATTTGGTGAGAGGTTCTCTCTCTCTCTCTCTCTCTTTCATATAGAAACCCAATGTGGCTTATTAGTTTTTGTATTTCACTGTTAAGCAAAATATTCCCACAGAGTTTTCTTTTCTCCAGTATAAGTTCTTGGTTGGATATCTGCAAGCTTCAGTTCAGTTTCTTTAAAATGTCATTCAAGCTTATTTTGTTTAATGACTGAAATAGCCATGCCAGTATCCTATCCATTAATTAATTTGCCGTTCGCTTCTAGTATAAGCCATATTGCTAGTCTCTTGTTCTTTTTCACATTGTAAATCTCCATGCCATTCTCAGTATTCTCAGATTGTTCATCAACAGCATGCAGATTAGTACTCTTTTTGAAACTGCAACTTGACTTTTTACCTTTACTTCTTCCCCATGTAGTCCATTTATTTTTGTCTGCCTGACATGATCTTTGTATGTGTCCTATTTTGTTGCAATCTCTGCAAGTTTCGCCTTTAAACCTACATTGGTCTGGTGCATGTGAGCTCCTGCCACAATGGTGAGGCAACTTGTTGGGTACGGCTCGATGCTGCAATTATGTTCATGCTCATTTTAATTCCTAACAGCAACTCAACTGCTTCTCTGGTTTCTGTTTCTATTGTTATAGGGATTTCAACTGCTCTTTTAAATGTGAGTTATGCTTCAGTTAGGAGCTGTTTTTGAAAGCTTTCTTGTAAGATTCCACAAACTAAACAATCTTTCAGTGCGTCGTTAAGCCAATCATTGACAATGCTCAGACAATTTCTTCAAGTCAGGCACATAAGTTGAAATGGACTCCCTCTTGATTCAACTTATGAAACCTAGAACATTCTCCAATTAATAATGGTTTTTGTCCTGAATATTTCTACATTACATTCACAATATCAGCAAAGCTCACTTTGGCTGGTTTGGTTGGAAGACCTAAACTTCTAAACAAACTCTATGCTTTTCCACCCATTGCACTCAACAACACAGGCACTCGTTTTTCATCAGCCATTTCATTTGCTTCAAAATGCAGCTCATTTCATCCAGTATATGTCATCCAGTTATTTGTTGTGCAATTGAGTACATCTATCTTTCCAATGTAGCCAGACAATTCTGCATTATTATTATTATTATCATCATAATCATCATCTCCTAGTATTCACTTTTTATGAACCCATGTCCATACTCATTGCTTTGTTAATTTCATCAATTTTCTTCCTTTTTTAATGCAAACCTTCCAAAAAAAAAATGTGCCATGTTCCAACAGGTAGGTAGTCATTTTAAAACTACCTCTTCCCGACTGTCATGTTTTGTAACTCCAGTAGCTAATTGAAAGAGAAACACAGGAACTGGGATTCTGGTCTACTTAGTTTTCTTTGCTTTTTCTTACACGTGACCCATAATGAATTATGTAAGCAAACAAAGAATGCCTGATCGAACAATATCTTTACAATATTACTCACATGTTACTGAAATACTTAATATTTAAGATTGGAGGTACAGGGTTAATTAAAGAATGAGATTTAGAGGGGATCTTGAGGAAGACCTTTTTTTTCACCAGGAGGCTGGATGAAGTCTGAAGTGCAGGTCCTGAGAAGGTCATGTAGGCAGATGCCATCACAGCTTTCAAGAATCATCGGAACAAGCCCCAGAATCACCAAGGTTGACAGGGCCATGGACCTGTTGCTAGTGAATGGGAATAATTTAGGAAAAGGGTTCTTAACGGTCAACATAGACTTGGTTTACCAAGGTGCCTACTTCTATACTGTATGATTCAGATCCATTCAAATTCAGATTCGAAGTCATATATTTATTTATCACATGTACATCAAAGCATGCAGTGAAATGTGTCATTTGCATTCATAGTCATAGTCATAGTCATACTTTATAGATCCTGGGAGAAATTGGTTAAATTCACAACCAGCACAACCTAAGGATGCAGTAGGAGCAGCCTCCAAGTGTTGCCCCATATTCTGGAAAAAAACATAGCATGCCCACCATGGTTGCAGAACACACAAACAATGACAATTGCTGAACACCAGCAACAAAACAACAACAGCACATCAAACCCCTTACCTCTCTACCAGACACACACACACACACACACACACACACACACACACACACACACACACACACACACACACACACACACACACACACACACACACACTCACACTCACACACACACACACACACACACACACAGACACACACACACACACACACACACTCACACTCACACTCACACACACACACACACACACTCACACTCACACACACACACACTCACACACACACACACACACACAGACACACACACACACACACACACTCACACTCACACACACACACACACACACACACACACACACACACACTCACACTCACACACACTCACACACACACACACTCACACACTCACAGTTCTCTAACCCCAGGACAGGCTGTGTCACGGCCTACAGCCTCCAGCATACTTGAACTCAGAGGCACTGGACCTTTGACTTCCCCAGTGGACTTGTAGACCCGAGCTTCTGCCATCAGGCCTCAGCTTCCACACTTCTGAGCTTATGACTTTGAGAATGAGAGGAAATGCTTTGCAAATTGTAATTTTTTTTCATCTGCATAGTAAAACATGGACCTGGAGTCCCAAACATTACTTTGCTTTTGAAGTTTGAAAATTGTTTTATTCTGTTCTGATCTATAAGCAAAGAAGAGAGTGTTGACTTCTCCTTGTTTTCGACACCTTGGTGACACGTCATGGAAATGTTGCTATGGACTCCCCGAGATGGTAAAATGCTAATTCATTGAGGCAGCATATCCACTGATGATTTCTGCCTCACTTTGTGAGTTAAACTCACTGTTTCTAAATGTGTATTCCTTTTTGAATTCATGCCTTTTAATTACTATCAGCCACTTGATATAAAATAATCTACCCCCAAAGCAGCAGGGTTTCAATTGCTGTTGGCATGCAGGCTAAGAGCTTACTCCAGATGTCTAATGAGGAACGATGCTAGAAGAATTAATGAGGTTCACATGCATGATCCAGTCCGTCACAAAGTCTGTCTCCCATGCTTTCTACTACTACAGGGCTTGACTGAGTGTAAATTCAGCATATTATTGACAAACTTTTATAGATGCACAGTGGAAAGTGGTGTTTCTGTAGCCTTTTCTATTTCTGGGCAATGCCCTCTTCTCACTGAAACCATTGGGCAGGATATACAGAAGCCTAAGGTTCCACACCCCAAGCTCAGGAACAATTATTACCCTACAACCATTACTTCCTGAACCATTGTGGATAACTTCAGTCACCACTACTCTGAATTGATTCTACAACCTACAGACTCACTTTTAGGACTCCTGTTCCCAGTACAGTATTACTTTTTTAAATTACCTTTTGTCTTCTTTTGCACACTGGTTGTCTGTCAGACTTTCTGCTTATGTGTTGTTTTTCATAAAATTCTAATGTATTTCTTTTCCAATAAATGCCTGCAAGAAAATTAATTTCGAGGTAGTAACCTTGAGGGAGAAGATGGCGGCATGACGCAGCTCGCAGCGGACTCTCCGGTGAATGATACCTGTTATTTGTCAAGTAGGGTGCCGTGCACAATCTTGATTTGATGAAGACAGACGTGAGAGCATAGAGGAACATCTGGTAAAACTTCTGAAATGCCTGTTTTGCTGCCGCTGCTACTGTGAGATCCAGAATCTCCGGAGGGGAAGGCCCCGAGTCCTCAACTTTGCTTGTTGCTCGGCGGCCAGGGCGGGGTTAAAGCGCTCGGCAGAGATGGCACTCGGTGCTCGGTATCGGAGGGCTGGTCGGAGGCTCGAAGTTTTCAGACTGACTCAGAGTTGGCTGCGGTCGGGTGCTTCCAATGCATCGGCAAGTTTGCGGCCCTTCCGTCTGCGTGAGATGATGGGGCTATCAGGATTTGAGACTTTTTTTTACCGTGCCCATGGTCTGCTCTTTATCAAATTATGGCTTTGCTTTGCACTGTTGTAACTATATGTTATAATTATGTGGTTTTTGTCAGTTTTTAGTCTTGGTTTGTCCTGTGTTTCTGTGATATCTTTCTGGAAGAACATTGTATCATTTTTTAATGCATGCATTTCTAAATGACAATAAATGAGGACTGAGTGTCCTCATAATCTAATCTAATCTAATTTTGATAATAAATTTTCTTTGGACTCTTTAGAGTTACACTGGGTTAGGTTGGGGAATCAGGTTAACAAGCAGCCTTGCTGACCAAGACTAGGCTATGGAAGCATTGAGGCTGAGAAAGGAAATTTGCCAAAGGATCAAGGCTGGGAGGGGAACATCTGGAAGAAAGATTGGGGCTGAGTTGGAACAGCTGGCAGACAGATTGGGATTGAGAGCAGACAATTAAACTTGCATAAGATATTGGTGAGAGTTAATTGAGAGCATGGTGTGCAATTCTAGTTACCTACCTACAGGGAAGATATCCCTAAGATTGAAAGAGTGCAGGGAAAACTTACAGGAATGTTGCCAGGACTTGAGGACCTGAGTCACAGTGACAGGTTGAATACGTTAAGACATTATTCTCTGGAACATAGGAGAATGAGGCAAAATTTAAGAGAGGTATACAAAATTATGAGGGATATAGACAGTGTAAATGCAAACATGTCTTTTTCCACAAGTTGGGTGGAGACTCGAACAGCAGGTGATAGATCAAGGGTGAAAGATGAAGTATTTAAGGGGAATCTGAGGGGGAATTTCTTCACTGAAGGTAGTGTGAGTGTGGAACAAACTACCAGTGGAATGACTTATAAGAAGTTTTTGAATAACAATATGGATAGGTATGGAGGGCCGTGGTCCAGTTGTAGGTCGATGGTAATAGGCAGAATTACAGTTTGAGTTGGACTAGATGGGCCAAAAGGCCCCCTTCTGTGCTGTCGTGTTCTATGACTCCATAACTATGAAATCTGGCTGAAGGATCTGGGCTGGGGCGGGGGGAGGCGTTGACAGAAGTTGTGGTCAAGGTGGGGATCTCAGTCTTCAACGACAAGGGTTTCAGGAGACCAAGAACTTTGAAGACTGGAAATTCAGTGGGCTAAAGGATCAGACCAGTAAGTCATCAGGGTTCAGTGGGTCACAGGGGTTGGGCCCTGGGTCTTAGGGAAATAGGGTCTCCACTGTTTGGAAGATAAATGGATGGTTGTAGAATCATAGGTAAGGATGGGATGCAACCTTTAGAATTCCTAATCTACATTGTGGTATTGAAACCTTATTGTCCTGGGAGTCCCCCCTTGGTGGTCCAAAATAAATCATTGACGTCAGTCTCAATGCCTGGCAAACAAGTGTAAATTACTTGGTGGAGAGCCCTGTTGAATTCCTGGAGTGTTGCATCATAACTTGGAAACAGTCATTCTCTGTTTCATCCTGAATAAACAATCCTGGGATAAAAGCAACACCATCCAATTCAACTTCCAAGTCAGTGTTTCCACGTGTGGCAAATCGTAAACCAGAGACCCTAAATATTGGACAGCCACTGATAAATCCAGCAAGGAATTCAGCAGAAACTTCTTCACATCAAGCGTGGCTGGAATATAACATTGAGCACCTCAGAGAAGTTGAGTTAAACAACATGGGTGCAGTTAAATGGGAAAAATAGTGGGCTCATGAGGGAGGAAAGAATCAAAACATAGAAGAAGAATTAGGCCAGTTGGTCCATCAAGTCTGCTCTGTTATTCAATCATGGCTGATCAATAAGTAATGTATTATCAAGCATTACTGATTGTGGCAGCTTGCTGTGCATAAACTGGCTACCGTCGTCATCGTCGTGGCTATCCGTCGAGGTCGAGGATGATGGTCTTCATTCTAAAGAAGTGGCCCACAGAGCAAAGATGCCTGTGCGTGTATTTGTTTAACGTGTACTTGATGTTGCACTCCAAGAAGCACACGATACTTTACAAATCAACCAACTGATTCCAATGGCATGGAAACCACGACGATTGGAGCTGATGGATTTGTTGCAGCCTTCATCTGCCTTCACAGCCGTTGAGATCGAAGTAACTTCGTCCGCCTGTTCCACCGTTGAGGTCTGGTTGGATTGCTCTTTGTCAAGGACCTCACCCTCGACCTCACCGCCATGGGTGACCCTACCAGGAGCATAGCTCCAGACGGCATTGCTCTCGGGATCACAGGACCACACAAGCTTCTCCACCATGACAAGGTGACAATCCACGGAGAAAACTGGCTACCATACCACATGTGTTACAACAATGACTACATTTGCTGACTGAATTGCTTTGAGGTGTTCTGCTGAATATTCCTATCAGTCAGAATGGATGTGATTGGTGGGCATAATAGCAATGAGCCAATGACTGCGTTGGCTTTGGTCACAGTACTGTAATCTCCTTCAGGGTCACAGGATACTTGCTTTTCTGTTCTCTGGCTAATGAAGCTGAGTGGGCTTTGGTGAATGATTGGGAGATGGAGATCATAGCTGTCTTGGGTCTTAGGAAAAATCACTGAGCAGGGGTCTAGTCTGACCTAGGGGGAGTCTGAGGCCATCAGTAGGTGGGATGGGGTGGAGATGGAGCCCCAGTGAGCTGGAGAGTCGGAAGGGAGATCAGTGAATTTGGGGGATGTTAGGGGTTGTGTAAGATAGGCTGTTTTTTTGGTGGCATACTGTGATGATCTGTTTGCACTGGAAACTGCATTAGGGGTAGGATTAGGTTTAGGATTAAGAAACGAGCAATGGGCTAAACGATATGTCAGAAGGCATTTTGCATGGGGAGTGACAGAATTGGCTACACATCAAATTTGAGGTCAGATCAGTGTGATTCAAGTCAAATTTCCGTGAGTCACACAATATGATTTGTAAGTGGTTTTTACACATTTATAGTTTTCAGGCACATCATGCTGATTTTAACATCAGCACATTTTCTAGACTCTCTGCCTAAGTCACTCTTTTTTATATATAATGGGATAGGTAGAAATGACCTGCCAGTGAAAATAAGCACGTCTGGATGAAAAGCTGTTTACGGCAATGTAATATCTAGTGTGACATGTCTACATTTTCTCCCAAGAAGCTGTCTACCTGAATGACGGATCAGGATACATTATTGGAGATCTTTGCCATCCACCTTGGACCAAATTATGTTAAAGTATTGAAAGTGAGGGATAAAGTATATGTAATTGGATATGTTGCAGTAAACTTGCTTAGACATTACTGCACGCTAGTGTCTTCTTAACTATCATATCTGAATTAATCTATGGTGTTGCTTTCCATGATCGTCTCTACTTTAGTTTCCTTTCACTCACTACGTACTTCCTTGAATTGTTTATCTCCCTACACTTTCATTTGTCACTTCTTGTGCCCATCTAAACAGGGCATTAAAATCAACCCGTGCTGTAGAGCTTTCTGCAATGTGCAGGAATGAAAAAGAGAAGCTGGGATTACAACCCCAAAGCCCCTCAAAGACAGTCCGAACTGATTCATGAATCAAAGGGTATCTCTGGTAGGGAGTTCAGAGCTTAGGTCCGAGAGAGCTGAATGCACGGCTGACATGAGTGAGAGAATGAATTTGGGGATGTGCTACGATCAAAGGAATGCTGAAGTTTCAGAGGGTGATAGAGCCAGGGAGGCTGCAGAAATGCTGGCAGCATGAGGAAAGGTATAAGAATAGGGCAGCATGATAGCATAGCAGCAAGTGTAATATTTACAACACCAGGAATCAGTGTCCAAGTCCCGCTGCAGTCTGTAAGGAGTTTGTACATTCTCCCAGCAGGTTTCCTCCACGTGCTCCTGTCTTCCTCCCACATTCCAAGACATACAGGATAGTAAGAGGTATCAAGTTTTTTGGGAGGGGGCTCTGTTGGCACCACAAGCATGGCGACACTTGCAAGCTACCCCCAGCACGTCCTCGGACTGTGTCAGTATTGATGCAAACAATGTATTTCACTGTATGTTTTTAGATTACGAGAACACTCAGTCCTCTTTTATTGTCATTTAGAAATGCATACATGCATTAAGAAATGATACAATGTTTCTCCGGCGTGATATCACAGAAAACAAGACAGACCAAAGACTAACACTGACAGAACCACATAATTATAACATATAGTTACAGCAGTGCAAAGCAATACCATAATTTGATAAAGAACAGACCATGGGCACAGTAAAAAAAAGTCTCAAAGTCCCGAGTCGATCGACTCCCGAGTCCCTGATAGCAGGTGGCAAAAGGGAGAAACTCCCTGCCATAAACCTCCAGGCACCGTCAACTTGCCGATACCTTGGAAGCAGCCGACCCCAACTGACACTGAGTCCATCCGCCCAAAAACTTTGAGCTTCTGACCAGCCTCTCCGATACAGCCTCCTGACCACCATCGACCTGTCCTCGGCCGCTGAAACACGCAAAACCGAGGATTTCGGGGCCTTCAGCTCTGGAGATTCCGGTTACCACACAGTAGCAGCGGCAGCGAAGCGGGCATTTCAGAAGTCTTCCAGATGTTCCGCTGTGCTCTCACGTCTGTCTCCATCAAATCAAGTCCCCTACTTGACAGATAACAGACATCATTACCGAAGTGGCCGCGCGCTGCCATCACGCCGCTATCTTCTCCCCCCTCCCGGGAGAATTTTAAAATGCATGTGACAAATAAAGCTGATATCTTCAATGAATTTTTGGATTGTAATAGTACTTAATGGGAAGCCTTTGTTAGCCAGCAGGTGAAGAGGTGAAGTGGCGTGACAAGGTAGTGTGTAGATAAGACACGTCAAAGCTCAGGATACCAGCTGGAGAGGTTCTAGTGGGTCGAGAGTGGCTGAGGACAGCCCATATACGGAAGTACTAGAATTTATTTGAAATATGCCCTTTGACTCTGTCTTTTATATCATTTACTTCAGGAGCTGCTACTATCCAAATGATCCCACATTGTAATTCAGGTTACTAGATTAAACTATCATTAGATGGTTAAAATAACAAACCACATTATTAAAGACTATCAGTACGCTGGATGAACTCAGCAGGTCGGGCAGCATCAGTTAGAAATGATGAGTCGATGTTTTCGGCTGGAACCCTTCATCAGGACTGAAGAATGAAAGATGGGGAAGGATTTGAAGAATGCTTGTAGCTTCAAATCCTTCCCCATCTTTCATTCTTCAGTCCAGACGAAGGGTTCCGGCCCGAAACATCGACTCATCGTTACTGACTGATGCTTCCCGACCTGCTGAGTTCATCCAGCGTACTGATAGTGTTGCTTTGATCACAGCATCTGCAGATTATTTTGTGTTTATTAAAGACTATAATAAGAACAGTAAACAATCTATCAATTCATCTCAGGTGATGTTGCTAATTCAGATGAGTCTGAATGGGTTTTAATTTTTAAAACTGCTTTCATGGCATGTAAGAAACAAATCTATGGAAGAACTCAAAGGGTCAGGTAGCATGTATAGAGGGAAGGGAATGATCGGCATTTTGGGTGAAACCCTGCAGCACTCCCAAAGCAAGTCTTGACCTGAAACCTTCAGCCATCCCTTTTCATCTGCAGATGCTGCCTGACCCACTGAGATCTTCCAGCAGCTCATTTCTGCTCCAGATTTCCAGCATCTGAAGTCTCTTCTGTCTTTGTTTCCACAGCCTGATTCATTTGAGCAGATATTTGGCCTTGTGCCATTTTCTAATTCAGTTTGTCTCAAAATATTTCATAATGTATCAAATGAATATTTGCACACAGTACTTCCAGAATATCAAAAGGTTGTCTTCAAGAATGAGCCACATATTTTCTTTCCCGCTCAAAACAATCCTAACTTACCCTACTAAGAAAATATGTATTTCAACATGTATTTAATATTCAATATTGTATTTAAATATTCAAGTAGTTCCACATACTTGATACAAGTGTTGCATAAAATGATCTTTGTACAGGACATCCTAGACTTCAATGCACATTAATTACAATGACGAGCAGGCTTTGTGAATTTTATCTGGAGGTTTCAAAATATCTTTTATTATTTTGATGTGATGTCACCCACTAGACTTGTTGCTTAGAAGATATAGTGGACATTACTTGGCACTAACAGCTAAAGAATTATTGAGGGATTGAGTCACTTTCTCAGTCTGTCAATGGGAGAAGGGAGGAACCCAGGGAACAAGGTGGATTTTGGACACTTTTAGTCCAAACCTCCAGGGATATGGGTTCAAGGATAGAGTCACACAAGAGGTTGCTGATACTGGAATCTAGAAAAAACAATCTGCTGGAGGTATTCAGTGTGTCAAACAGCATCTGTGGGGTTGGGAGAGGGTGATACGAAGGAAATGTTGATGTTTCAGTGCCAATGCAGGGTTTCATTCCAAAACATCAACATTTCATTTCCCCGCTCAGATATTGCCTACTACTTGCACTGAACGCCAGCAAAACCAGGGCCTTCAGGAAGGGGAAGACAGGAGAACACACACCAGCCCTTACTGAGGAGCCAGTGATGCAAAGGGTAAGCAGCTTCAAGTTCTTGGGTGTGTCAACATCTCAAAGAGTCTGTCCTGGGTGCATCACATAAATGAAGTCAAGAAGACATCTTCGAGAGGCATTGCCTCAAGGAGAAAATATTCATTATTAACATCTGTCTCCACCCAAGGCATGCCCACTTCTCATTACTACCATTGAAAAGGAGATACAGGAGCCTGAAGGCCCACATTCAGTGTTTTAAGAACATCACCTTTCCCGCCACCATCAGATTTCTAAATGGTCCATGAACCCATGAACAATACCTCATTATTTGTCTTTTGCACTTTTGTAACATTGGAGAGCAGGTTTGAAGATCCAACAAGTGAAACAGGAGACACAGATTTGAAAATGGATATATCAGGTATTTATTTAAGAAATGAACAGTGAAGCATTAAATTGGGCATACAGCTAGACAAATGGTCATCTAAGCTACCCAGAACCGCTACACCATACATTCAGTTACCCTTTAAATGAACAGACACTCTGCTAAGCCTCCCCAATTTATAAAAACCAAGAAGTAAGCATGCTACGAATGGGTAATGATAGCTGTTGTTGCAAAGGTGTCCATTGTACCATCCCCCGTACATTTCTGATCCTCGTCCCCCTCTTGAGAGGAAGAAGTCACAGGCCAGCGCCCCCTATGGTGGGAATGGGAATGCATGATCACTGGCAGAGCCTGCACTGTTTTGGACAAACAGGCGAGAAGGCAATAATTTCAAGAAGGATTTCCAGAACTCCACTCTATCCCCTCTGCCCCATCTTCACCTTCCAGGTAGACATCTCCATTCCCTATTTATGTGTTGAGATCAACGCCCTTCCTCATAATAGCTCCAAATTTAACAGGAGCTGGTTAGCCCTTTGAACCCCTCTAAATTCTGTAACTTCATTAGACGACAAGGGTCATGAAGTGTGTGAAGTTACCATAACTACAGAGAAGGTTCTTGGGATATTAAAAGGTATGAAGGTAGATTAGTCACCTGGACCAGATGGCATATGCCATCTGAAAGAGGTGACTGAAGAGACTGTGGAGGCATTAGTAATGATCTTTCAAGAATCACTAGTTTTATCATAAGATAATGGTTCTGGAAGACTGGAAAATTGCAAATATCACTCCACTCTTCAAGAAGAGAGAGAGACGGAAGAAAGGATAGGTCAGTTAGTCTGAGCTCAGTGGTTGGGAAGATGTTGGTGTCGATTTTTAAGGATGAGATCTCAGCGTACTTGTAGGCACATGATAAAATAGATCGTAGTCAGCATGATTACCTCAAGGGAAAATCTTGTCTGACAAATCTGTTGGAATTCTTTGAAGAAGTAACAAGCAGGATAGACAAAGGAGAAAAGGTTGATGTCGTGTACTTGGATTTTCAGAAGGCCTTTGACAAGGTTCTACACATGAAGCTGCTTACAAGCTACAAGCCCATGGTATTACAGTAAAGATTCTAGTATGGATAAAGCAGTGGCTGATTGGCAGGAGACAAAGAGTGGAAATAAAGGGGGTCTTTTCTAGTTGGCTACTAGTGACTATTGGTGTTCCACAATGGTCTGTGTTGGGACCGATTCTTTTTAGGTTATATGACAATGATTTGGATGACACAATTGAGGGCTTTGTTGCAAAGTTTGCAGGCAATATGAAGGTAGATGGAGGGGCAGGTACTTCTGAGGAAATAGAAAGGCTATAGAAGGAATTAGACAGATTAGGAGAATGGGCAAAGGAAAGGAAAATAGAAGGCAGTGTTGGAAAGTGTACGGCCAAGCACTTTGGTAGAAGAAATGAAAGTGTTGACTATTTTCTAAATGGAAAGAGAATACAAAACTTTGTGGTGCAAAGGGACTTGAGAGACCTTGTGTAAGACTCTCTACAGGTTAATTTGCAGGTTAAGTTTGTGGTGAGGAAAGCAAGTGCAATGTTAGCATTCATTTCAAAAGGACTAGAATATAAAAGCAAGGATGTAATGTTGAAACTTTATAAAGCACAGGTGAGGCCTCACTTGGAGTATTCTGAGCAGGTTTGGGCCCCTTCTTTTAGAAAGGATGCGCTGAAACTGGAGAGAGTTCAAAGGAGGGTCACAAAAATAATTCCAGGATTGAATGTCTTGTCGTATGGTGGCTCCGGGCACGTGTTCACTAGAATTCAGAAGAATGAGGGATGACCTCATTGAAAGATATCGAATGGTGAAAGACTTTGATAGAGTGGACATGGAGAGGATGTTTCCTATGGTGGGAGTGTCTAAGACCAGAGGGGACAGTCTCAGAATTGAGGGGCATCCTTATAGAATGGAGATGAGGAGGAATTTCTTTAGCCAGAGAGTGGTGAATATGTGGAATTCTTTGCAGTGGAGGCTAAGTCTTCTTTTTATATTTAAGGCAGAGGTTGATAGATCCTTGATTGTTCAGGGCATGAAGTGATATTGGGAGGAAGGCAGGAGGTTGAGGAAGAGAGGAAAATTGGATCAGCCATGACGAAATGGTAGAGCGGACTCAATGGGCTAAATGGTCTAATTCTGCTTCTATATCTTATGGCCTTATGTTCTTGTGGAGAAAAGAGAAACCACAATGTCAACAAGTAACAAATTGCCAGTAACCTTGGGATTTGGACAACGCTGCAAACCCTTCAAACAGACCTGCCTCTAAGCTAGCCAACCAGAATTTTCTACTGGTAAAATGTTCACGGTGCTTTGAACTAGCCAGCCAGATCATGACGTCTGATCAATATCCATTCGGACCCCGGAGGAGTATATAAGCCAGCATTCTGAGGAGACAACACCCTCAACTGCGCACTGATGATGGGTTCTTGACTGGAACCAAAACATCTGCAAACATTTTGCCAAGCTCAGCAATCAACTAAACTTCCAAATATTAATCACTTATTTACAAACAGTAAAAATTCGACCAAACATTCATGTTCCTTAAGTTACTACAAAGCTGAATATTCAACATACATGCATTCAACAAACATACTTAGTTAAAAGTGCGCACGGAGCACACGGAGCCTAATGGTTATGTGCACAACTTGCCTTAATCAAAGGAAGAGAGAGCAAGCTCCTTCACATGTTATTTTATACCCGGGATATTTAAAACTGGACACAGACAGCTAGTCAATGAGAAAAGGAGCTGCAGTTTCTAAACTACCAATCAGGACGGAAACACAAGGAAATCTGCAGATGCTGGAATTTCAAGCAACACACATAAAAGTTGCTGGTGAACACAGCAGGCCAGGCAGCATTTATAGGAAGAGGTACAGTTGATGTTTCGGGCCAAGACCCTTCGTCAGGACGGAAGCGATTTTCATCTCTCAGAATAAGCCATGCCCCCACAGTACAACTATTTATTAGTTTCTGTAACTCATAGCAATTTTTATGAATTACACTATACTACTGGCACAAAATCGATTTCTCCAACTTACGGTAACTTCTCCCCCCCACCCCCCACCTTTCGCCTTCTCTCCCTTACCATTCCCTATTCTGGTTACCCTCTCACTCTTTCTCTTCCTCTGACGTGACTTCCCTCTTCCTCCCCTTTCTTCCATGATCTGCATTCCTATCCTGCTGGATTATTTCTTCTTCAGAACTTCACCTCATCCACCTATCCCTTCTCCCACCTCGTCACTTTTTCCTTCACCTAGTCTCCTCTAACACCTGCCGGTTTGTACTCCTCACCACCCTCCCCCCACCCCCACCCACCCAGCTTCTTGTTCTGGCTTCCACAGCCTTCTGGTTGAATCTTGAAACATCAATTGCTTAATTCCCCTCCATAGTTGCTGCTAAACATGCTGAGTTCCCAATACTTATCAGAGATAATGATCCTGATCCTGACCTGCTGAGTTCCTGCAGCAGATTGTTTGTTGATCGTGGAGGGAATTACCCTCGTCTTTTTAACATGGAACGTTTGAAATACACACCACATTTTACTCTCCTCTCATCAATATCATCTTCATTAATGTTCGTCAGTCTTTGTCCTTGTGTAGATTTTGTGAAGTTCTGTTGTATTTTTCCTATAAATGTCTACAAGAAAATGAATTGCAAGTTATACAAACTTTGATAATAAACTTACTTTGAACTTTGAGCACTATTACATGGACTGAATACAGACTACTGAATATCCAGTAATACTGTTTGGTTAAAGTTTGGTTTTGTTTCATTGCAGCACCAGTTCTCCAATGGCAAAATCCTTTCCTCTTAATTAGTAAATTTCTGTGCATTATTTGTCTGAGCATTTCTTAATATTATTGAATTATTTCCTTATGTTAATTTAGTAAATTACTCATTAAGCTATCAGCTTACTTATCCAACTGTGCAATACTTGGAAATGCTTGTGCAGTGTTACTGAAAACCAATGAAATTCTGTTTATATTCTTTGATAATTTTAGTCAGTCATAAAATACTGAGATGCTATTTGAGGAATACTTAACACGTTTTGCTCCTATATCTCATGCGTCATCAGGACCTCCTCATTAAAATATGATATCTTCATTGAGTTAAGAACTCGTCAAAGGAATGCAATTTGCCTTCGTCTACTTCAATTCAAAAGACAACACTATTGTTTTAGACACCGCCACTGTAATGTCAAATTATTTATTAACTTTATTACTTACTTGGTTTGCTGTTCAACCATCAACTTTCGATCAAGTTTGTAAGTTCTGTGATGTTATGTTGAAGATGTATAAGATGTTGGTGAGCCTGAATTTGGAGTATTATTTTCAGTTTGGGTCACAGGAAAGATTGAATGAATACAGAGAAGATTTACAAGGGTATTGTCAGGACTTGAGGACCTGGAGTTAAAGGGAAAGATTGAATAGGTTAGGGCTTTAGTCCCTGGAGTGTAGGAGAATGAGACGAGATTTGATAGAGGTATAAAAACATTATGAGGGGTATACAGTAGAAAGGGTTAATGCAAGCAGGCTTTTTCCACTGAGGTTTTGTGAAACTAGAACAGGAGGTCATGTGCTAAGAGTGAAAGGATTAGAAGTGAAATATTTAAAGGGAACCTGAGGGGAAACTTTGTCATTCAGTGGACAGTATGATCACACAAGATGCCAGTGGAAGTGGTGGTTGCAGGTTTGATTGCAGCACTAAACAGAAGTTTGGATAATGATATGGATGGGAACCATATGGAGGGCTTAGGTCCAGGTGCGGGTCACTAGAACTAAGCACAATTTGACATGGACTAGTTGGGCCTAAGGACCTGTTTCTCTGCTGCAGCACTCTATGACTCTGTAATGAACAAGAGGTTCATTTTTTCCGAACTATCTCCATCCTTCTGAAATCCCAGTCTCTAATTCGCCAACTTTACAGGTTCTGGGTTCATTAGGTAAGTACCATGGACTCTTCACCTCAGCTTCAAGCAATTAACAATTATTTCACATAAACTCCCACCACAACCAAAATAGTTCTCACTTCAGCCCTGATTCTCATGAGCTGCTTCTCAATAAAGTTTGGATTTTACCTTCTCCAGGTAATATGTTTACTCTGCAGGATCGTGACTTATCAAAGCCAGAAAATTCATAAGATTTCTTGGCAAATATTCAACATTTCACAGTTCAAAAGCCTCCAAAGACAGGTATTTGATTTACTCCTGCATTGATATACAGTAAAGGTTCGCTATAGTGGTGTAAAATAGGTGATAGACATCCTAGACCCCAAATTAACATTCTTCCCAAATCTACAGCTCCTGCCTACTAGTTTGGAAAGTCTCAATGAGCACATCATTGGTCACAAGGGTCATTATGATACCCTGAGGTCATGAAAGGCATCACATTCATTCAGTGGCTACTTTATTAGGTACACGTATACATTTGTTCATTAATTCAAATATCTAATCAGCAAGTCGTGTGGCAGCATAAAACCATGTAGACATGGTCAAGCGGTTCAGTTGTTGTTCAGACCAAACGTCAGAATGGGGGAAGAAATGTGATCTGTGTGACTTTGACTGTGGAATGATTGTTGGTGCTGGACAGGGTGGTTTGGGTATCTCAGAAACTGTTGATCTCCTGCAATTTTCATGCACAACAGTCTCTAGAGTTTACAGACAATGGTGCAAAAGAAAAAAGAACCAGTTAGCAGCAGTTCTGCGGGTGAAAACACCTTGTTATTTAGAGATTTCAGAAGAGGTGCCTAAGAAGAATGTGGCAACCTGCCTTAATGTCTACCATCCAGCAGCACTTACATCCACTGTAATGAACTGTTTTTAGAAGCTGGTGCTAAAACATGTCAACTCCTGCCTGAGAAGTGACTTGGATCAGATCCAAATTTGCCTAACATCACAACAGGTCCACATCAGATGCCATTTCATTGGCTCTTTACTCAACTCTGGAACATCTGGACAGTGAAGATGCATACATCAGGATGTTCTTCATCGACTACAACTCGACATTCAATACTATCATCCCCTTAAAACTAATCAATAAGCTTCAAGACCTTGGCTTTAATACCTCCTTGTGCAAATGGATCCTTAATTTCCTCACTGGCAGCACCCAGTCAGTTTGGATTGGCAAAACCTTCTCCTTCACAATCGCCATCAACACTGGAGCACCATAAGTTTGTGTACTTAGCTCTACTCACTTTATACTTATGACTGTGAGGTTAACCACAGTTCCAATGCTGTATTTAAGTTTGCTGATGGCACCATTGTCATTGGCTGAATCAAAGGTGGTGACAAAACAGGTTTCCTCCCTGAGATTCATGAGCCAGTCCTCATAGAGGGTTCAGAACTTTGAATTCCTCTGTGCCACCCATTTCAGAGGGTCTGTCCTGGATCCAGCATGTAAGTGCCATTACAAAGAAAGCAAGGTAGCGACTCTACTTCTTTAGAAGTTTGTGAAGATACAGAATAACATCTTAAACTTGGACAAAATTCTAAAGTTGTGTGGTGGAGTGCATATTGACTGGTTGCATCATGGCCTGGTATGGAAATACTAATGCCTTTGAATGGATAAATCCCACTGAAAGTAGTGGATACAGCCCAGTCCATCATGGGTAAAGCCCTCCCCACCATTAAGCACGGTGCACTGTCACCAGAAAGTAGCATCCATCGTCAAGGGCGCCGACTATACAGGCCATGCATTCTTCTCACTGCTGCCATCAAGAAGAAGGTACATCAAACCACCAGATTCAGAAACAGTTACTACCACTCAATTATTGTGCTCTTGAACCAAAGGGGATAACTTCACTGAAGTTCACTTGCCCCATCATTGAAATGTTCCCTCAACCAATGGACTCACTTTCAAGGACTTTTCATCTCATATTCTCCATATTTATTCCTTATTAATTTATTACTATAAATATTATTACTATTATTATTATTATTCTTTTCCTTTGTATTTGCAGTTTGTTCTCTTTTACACACTGGTTTTGTCCATTCTGTTGGGTGTGGTCTTTCATTGATTCTATATTTCTTAAATTTACTGTGTATGCCCACAAGAAAATGAATCCTATGGTTGTATCCTATGGTTGACAATAAATTTACTTTGAACTTTGAATTTCAAGTGGATGGGCTACAGCAGCAGAAGAGCATGAATAGTCTGACGAATCTCATAGAATTTTTTGAGGATGTAACTAGTAGAGTGGATAGGGGAGAACCAGTGGATGTGGTATATTTGGATTTTCAAAAGGCTTTTGACAAGGTCCCACACAGGAGATTAGTGTGCAAACTTAAAGCACACGGTATTGGGGGTAAGGTATTGGTGTGGGTGGAGAATTGGTTAGCAGACAGGAAGCAAAGAGTGGGAATAAACGGGACCTTTTCAGAATGGCAGGCGGTGACTAGTGGGGTACCGCAAGGCTCAGTGCTGGGACCCCAGTTGTTTACAATATATATTAATGACTTGGATGAGGGAATTAAATGCAGCATCTCCAAGTTTGCAGATGACACGAAGCTGGGTGGCAGTGTTAGCTGTGAGGAGGATGCTAAGAGGATGCAGGGTGACTTGGATAGGTTGGGTGAGTGGGCAAATTCATGGCAGATGCAATTTAATGTGGATAAATGTGAAGTTATCCACTTTGGTGGCAAAAATAGGAAAACAGATTATTATCTGAATGGTGGCCGATTAGGAAAAGGGGAGGTGCAACGAGACCTGGGTGTCATTATACACCAGTCATTGAAAGTGGGCATGCAGGTACAGCAGGCGGTGAAAAAGGCGAATGGTATGCTGGCATTTATAGCGAGAGGATTTGAGTACAGGAGCAGGGAGGTACTACTGCAGTTGTACAAGGCCTTGGTGAGACCACACCTGGAGTATTGTGTGCAGTTTTGGTCCCCTAATCTGAGGAAAGACATCCTTGCCATAGAGGGAGTACAAAGAAGGTTCACCAGATTGATTCCTGGGATGGCAGGACTTTCATATGAAGAAAGACTGGATGAACTGGGCTTGTACTCTTTGGAATTTAGAAGATTGAGGGGGGATCTGATTGAAACGTATAAGATCCTAAAGGGATTGGACAGGCTAGATGCAGGAAGATTGTTCCCGATGTTGGGGAAGTCCAGAACGAGGGGCCACAGTTTGAGGATAGAGGGGAAGCCTTTTAGGACCGAGATTAGGAAAAACTTCTTCACACAGAGAGTGGTGAATCTGTGGAATTCTCTGCCACAGGAAACAGTTGAGGCCAGTTCATTGGCTATATTTAAGAGGGAGTTAGATATGGTCCTTGTGGCTACGGGGGTCAGGGGGTATGGAGGGAAGGCTGGGGCGGGGTTCTGAGTTGGAGGATCAGCCATGATCATAATAAATGGCGGTGCAGGTTCGAAGGGCCGAATGGCCTACTCCTGCACCTATTTTCTATGTTTCTATGTTTCTATACATTCTGTGGCCATTTTATTAGGTACAGGAGGTACCAAATAAAGTGACAACGGAGTGTAGATGTAAATTTTTCACGACATTTTTATGAAAAAAAAATTCACAGCTTGCTTTTTCAATAACAAATTCTTGTTTTTGGTCTGCAAGATCCCACAGGATGATAACTATTCAGCATTAAATATCTCTTCTGGGATGCCTAACAAAGAGAAGTGTAACACGCTGTAAGGCTTCACTGCTATGGCTAATGTAATGGCTTCTATGTAATGTTCCGCTGGTAAGGTAATGGTTTCTCTGTAGCAGCATTGTTTGGGTTATGACTAGAGATAACGGGGCTTTGGAATGCAGAGGTTAGCCAATCAGGAGTTTGTTGACCTGTCTTGTGATTCTGGAAACAGTTGATTTCACGGGCTTTTGCCAGAGGGAGAGGGAGAGATGAAGAGAGAAGACGCAAATGGAGAGATTTGGTAGACCGCCGGACGGGGTGGACTCGGAGTGGGGGTCCAATGGTCAGCGAAGCTCGGAGGAGATCGAGGGTGGAAGAAGGACGATTGAACTGCCTGAGCTCCAACTTTTGTGCACAGACTGTTTATTATTAAATCTTACAATTTGGGCCCTTTTTCTTTTATATTTTGTTTCTCTACTAACCATATATTCAAAGTAAGAGTTATAAAGCTTAATCATTTAATCACATATTGTGTACTGTTTGTTATTTCGGGGTACTGATTTGTAACAGGGGACACATCGCGCAGCATCCACCCAAATGAGGTTTCTTAAGTTCGGCCGGGCAGTTGGTTATCACACCCTATATTAAGCCGTTAGGCAAAGCGAGTGTTGCAGAAGGAATTGCACAGTAAGGAAACTGAGAACCTGCTGTGAGATATGGAAATCAGTTTCATGCTCAAGGTATTGACTGTTTAGAGAGCGAGTAACAGTTGTCTTCTACTAGAGAGAGAAAACAGCGTCTTCTGAGAGAGTTTTCCAGAGCAGACTCGATGGACCAAATGGCCTAATTCCTCTCCTATGCCATGTGGTGTTATGGAGTTCCAGTATGTTCAAAAGCAAGTTCTCTCTCACTGTCAGATAGAAGTGACTATCTGAGGAATTATCTCACAGCAACAAGGATTTGGAAGGTCAAACGTGAAGACTGAGTAGAAGGTTAAGGGCAGGATTCTTTGCAGTGTGGAGGAACAAAGGGATCTTAGGGACAACATCCGTAGATCCCCCAAAGTTGTACAGGGTGGGTAAGGAGACATATAATGTGTTAGTCAGGGGATTGAGTTCAAGAGCCATGAGGTAATGTTACTGCTCTATAAAACTCAGGGGGTGGTGTTACATGACACTTGGAGTGTTGTGTTCAGTTTCAAACACTTGTCAGCAATTCTGGTCATCTGGAAGAACGTGGAAGCTTTAGAGCGGGTGTAAATGAGATTTACCAGGATATTGCAGGGATTCGAGAGTATACGGTATCTTGTGAGGAAAGGTTGAGTGAACTAGGTAGGGCTTTTCTCTTTGGAGTGAAGGAGGATGAACAATGACTTGATAGAGTTGTATAAGATGATAAGAGGCATAGATCGAGTGGATAGGCAATAGTCAGATGTAGCTTTTTACACAGAAAGTGGTGAATGCAAGGAACTGCTGATGGGGGTGGTGGCAGAGGCAGATGTATTAGGGACATTTAAGAAACTCTTAGATAGGCATGTGGATGACAGAAAAATGGAGGGCTACGTGGGAGAGAAGAGTTAGATTGATCTTGGAGTAGGTTAGAAGGTCAGCACAATATTGTGGGCCAAGGGCGCGCTGTACTGTTCTAAGAATTAGTTGCTGATTTTGCATTTTGCAGAATATCCTATTCTGAGCTTCTTTTAAAACCAGTAGTAAAAAGAGAACTTGCTGATAAAACTCAGCAGGTCAGTCAGCATCTGTGGAAAGAGAAACATCTCATGTAAAACAAAGCCGAGAAAGCAAGTGAGTCTAGATAACAGAGAGAGTCAGGGGAGGTCCAAAAGGAAAGCTTTATAGGACAACATGATGTATCTGATAAGATCCTTTGTATAAATGTGCTGATAATCTTGTAAAATCAGAGGAATATTGAATAGGCCAGTTTACTCACATAGAATATGCAAATGAAAGAAGAAAAGAAGGCAGGCAAAATAAGCTGGTCCTGATACAAACTCTATTAGTTAACTATCGGCTCTATTCCAATCTTGAATAATGAGGTGGATCTTCAAGCTGTTCATCTGCAACATCACAATAAACTCCTATTTTCAACTTCCCTACCATCATGTGACCTCACACCTGTTTCAGAAGCCCTGATCTGTGGCCTTATGATCACTTGGTAATCCTTACACCTGTCTGGCCTCCCTTGTTGTAGCCTACGTAAACTTGAGACATTCAAATTCTGAGCATGTCCTAACATACAACAAATACCATTCATCTGTCTCTGTCCTCCGTGCTTGCTGACATACAATGGTTGCATGTATGCAGACCTAGACCTGTTCTGGACCCAGTACAAAAATGCAATTGCGAAGAAAGCGCGGCAATGCCTCTTCTTCCTTCGAAGTTTGGTAGGAGTTAGAATAGCATCTAAAACTTTGACAAAGTTCCCAAGATGTGTAATGGAGAGTGTATTGACTGGCTGCATCATGACCCGGTATGGGAACAACAATGCCTTTGAATAGGAAATCCTACAAAACGTAGTGGATCTGGCCCAGTACATCACAGTTAAAACCCTCCCAACCATTGAGCACGTCTACATCAAACACTGTCGAAGGAAAGCAGCATCCATCATCAGAGATCCTCACGACCCAGGCCATGCTCTTTTCTCACTGCTGCCATCAGGTGGAAGGTACAAGAGCCTCAGGACTCACACCACCAGGTTCAAGAACTGTTACTACCCCTCAACCATACTTGCCCATCCACTGAGCTGTTCCCACAACCACTCGTCTAACTTTAAGAACTCTTTATCTTGTTATTTCAAGTTCTCATTATTTTTTGCTATTAATTTATATATCTGCATTTGCACAGTTTGTTGTCTTCTGCATTCTTCTTGCTCTTTCATTGATCGTGCTACAGTTACCATTCCAAAGATTTGCCACAGGAAAATGCATCTCAGGGTTGTAGGTGGTGATATATAAATACTCCAATAATAAAATTTACTTTGAACTTTGAATCTCAATTTTAAACTAATCTTCTTTGTTTGAAGCATCACCACATCATAACACTCTAATCCTCTACAAGGCTATAGCCTTGCTCCTCCAATTCTAGCCTTTTTTTCAACCACAAATATAATTGCTCCACCGATGACTGTCCACAGAGTACCTCAAGCCCATCTTGTTATATCCATGGGCCTATATAAAGAGAAGCTTTAGTTATCTTCCAATCATAGAGTCACACAGCAGAGAATCTGATCACGTCGCCCTCCTAATCTTTGCTGAATGATTGTAGTCATATATACTGTATCTCATTTACCAGTGCTCATTCCTCAGCCTTCTGCGTCTTGAGATTTTGTACTTCTTATATGTTGAGAGAGTTTCAGCCTTTCAACACAATCTCAGGAAGTGCATTCCATGCTTCACTCTCTGGATGAAAAAAATCCTTCCTGATATCCCCTCAAAACCTCTTACTCATGACCTTAAACATATACCTTTAGACTACAAAGCAGCACACTTAAAATGCTGAAGGAACGCAGCAGTTCAGGCAGCACCTGGGGAACAGAATAAACAGTCAACGTTTCGGGCCAAGACTCTTCTTCAGGACTGGAAAGGAAGGGGGAAGCTGCCAGAATTAAAAGGTGGGAAGAGGGGGAGGAGGATAATTAGAGAGTGAAAGGTGAAGACGGCTGAGTAAGAAAGGTAAAGGACTGGAGAGGAAGGAATCTGATTGGAGATGAGGGTGAACAATAGGAGAAAGGGAAGGAGGAGGGGGCCCAGAGGTGGTAATAGGCAGGAGAGAAGAGGTAAAAGACTAGAGTGGGGATTGGAGAAGAGGGGAGAGTAGGGATTTTTTTTACTGGAAGGAAAAATTTTTGTTTCTTCTTTGTTTTGTTTCCTTAAACTCTGCTATGACAATCTCTGTTTCTTTCTTCATATGCACTTTTCTTACTTCCCCTTAAATGTATCTATCCCATTTAATCAACTCTTCATGTGGTAACACATTCCACATTTTAATCCATCTCTGGGCAAAGGTGTCTCTGCTGACTGCATTATTGATGAATTTAAAATGATACTTTCTATTTCTGTTGAAATATTTTCATTACATCTACCTGATTAGATCCCTTCATAACTTTGAAAACCTCTGCAAGCTTGTCGTTCTGCCATCTCTTTCTTTAGTTAGTTTTGTTTAGTTTGGCTTATTATCACATAGACCAGGATGCAACGAAATTCCTTGCTTAGATGGAGCTCACAAAGTAAACAATATACAGGTATGTGCTAATAATAAATATAATGATTCAGTTCGAAACAACCAAATTAGGAGCCCTGCCTGAAATAGAGCAATAAGTAATGCAAAAGTGACAATAAAAAATAACAGAATAAATGAGCAGCTTGTCTGGATGCTCATTATAGACTCAGTTCAATTGAGCTGTTTTATTTGACAAATTCACAGCAAGAAACATTATATTGGCCCAGGGTAACATCAAGAGCAGTACAGGCATTTCAGAATCAGAATCAGTTTGTTATCACTGACATATAACGTGAAATTTATTGTTTTGTGGCAGCAATATAGTGTAAGACAAAACAAGGTTACTGTAAGTTAGAATAAAAATAAATAAGTAGTAGTGCAAAAGAGGATAAAAAATGTGGTGTTCATGGACCATTCAGAAATCTAATGGCAGTGACTATAACATTGTCTGTGGGTCTTCAACAGTGGTGCAGTGCTAGCCGGAGTGCACCAGAGCACGTCCCGCACATCTTTAAGAAAAAAGCCGAAATAAACAAGCTAATTGATTAGGTGCCGCCCAGGAAGATTTGAGTATCTCAGAAACTACTGATCTCCAGGGATTTTTACGCACAACAGACTCTGGAGTTTACAAAGAATGGTGCCAAAAACAAAAAAAAAAATCCAGCAAATGGCTATTCTGTGAGTGAAAACATCTTGTTAAATCCACTCGCTGGATTTCTTTTCAGTTTTGGCACCATTCCTTGTAAACTCCAGAGTCTGTTGTGCATAAAAATCCCAGGAGATCAGCAGTTTCCGAGATACTCAAATCACCCTGGGCAGCACTTAATTAATTACCTTGTTTATTTCAGCTTTTTTCTTAAAGATGTGCGGGACGTGCTCCCATGCACTCTGGCTAGCACTGCACCACTGGTCTTTGAGGTCTCATACCTCCTCCCTGATGGTAATAATGAGAAGAAGACATGTCCCAGTTGGAGAGGGACCTTAATGTTGGATGCCACCTTCTTGAAGCAATGCCTTTTGAAAATGTCCTTGATGGTGTGGTGGGGGGAGAGGGTTGTGCCCTCAAAGGAGCTGCCTAGTTCTACCACATTTTGCAGCCCCTTTTGATCCAGTGCATTGGACTTCAACAGTTTGGGAAGCTGCTATCTGTATTCGGGACAGTCGACAGGACCCAGAAGTCAAGTTCCACATGGAATCCTTGTATTTGCAGTCATGGGATTGTGCTGGGAATTGTATCTGCAGGTTCAATCCAGGGTCGAGTAGGCTCTCCATTGGAGGTTCCATCTAGGCATGGAAGCTTTCCTGGATGCACTGGAGAGATCAACAGACTGTGCAACTGCACAACCATTCGATGTTTCAGAATGGATTAACATGAGCCAAACGCACTTACCCATCTGTAATTATCTGATGAGCTTCTACTCTCATTGACATCTCTTCATCGGGCTAAATCAGGTCTGTACTGAGACAGCTAGCTTCCTTTTTGACTTGCATGGTAAATTGTCTGACAAAATACAATTGAACAAATATATTCCTGAAACTAAAAAAAGATCATTATAAATCTGCTAAAGAGCAATGAATCTCACTGGATTGGCAAATCTTAGTGAATTTCTCATTAATATGGATTTTACTCATTGCTTCCTGCAAATCAAGGTCACCTTGTAAAATGTAGGTATCCTGGGCAAATATCATTAGTTGCTTCCCAATATATTTGCTGATAGTTTCCTGTTTAACAATCTATTTGTGATTGCCTCATAAACAAAAATGTCCTGAAATTGCTGGAAGTTGCCAACTGTGCTCCACCACCGGACGACTTTGAGTGTCCTGTGAAGAACCACAGTGCTGCCCACCTCGATTACATGGGGAATCCAGTCTGAGAATGACAGGTTCCACTCAATTTAATTAGACCATCAGCAATGTGAGTATGGAAGTGAGATACATCAGCTGGTTGAGTAGCGTCACAACAACATTACACTCATCATCAGTAAGACCAACGAATTGATTGTGGACTTCAGGAAGGGGAAGTCGAGGGGACACATACCGGTGCTCACTGAAGGATCAGCAATAGAGAGGGTGAGCAGTTTCAAGTTCCTGGGTGTCAACCTCTCTGAAGATCAACCCTGGGCCCAGTATTTGATGCAATTACAAAGAAGCCACAGCAGCAAATATATTTCATAAGGAATTTGAGGAGACTTGGTTTGTCACCAAAGACTCTCGCAAATTTCTGCAGATGTACCGCAGAGAGCATCTGACTGGTTGTATCATCATCTGTTATGGAGGGGCCGCTGCACAGGATCAGGAAGTGCTCCAGAAAGTTGTAAACTCAACCAACTCCATCATGGGCACTAGTCTCCCCAGCATCGAGGGCACCTTCTGAAGCACCTTCAATTACTCCAAAAGACTGAGGTTTGGTAAAATACTGAAAGGCTTTTATTCGCTGTACAATACGACCTCCACAGTAAGTGTCTGCCCCCGGACTGAGGGGGAGGGGCAAGGCGAACACCTTTATACAGGACTCTGTGGGAGGAGCCACAGGGGCAGTCAGCAGAGGTGTGTGTCCAGACAGGTAACCGAGTTACAACTTATATACATGGTTTACCACACCTTCAAAATGGGATGCCTCAAAATTGCAGCATCCATTATTAAGAACCCCCATTACCCAGGGCATGTCCTCTTCTCATTGCAACCATCAAGGAGGAGGCAAAGCAACCTGAAGACACACATTCAACATTTTAGGAACAGCTTCTTCCCCTCCATCATAAGATTTCTGAGTGGACAATGCACCACTTCAGTATTTTTTCCTGCTCTCTTTTTGAACTACTTATTTAAATTATATGTACATATTACAAATTACATATAATTTATAGTTTTTTTTATTATTTAAGTATTGCATTGTGATGCTGCCACAAAATGACAAATTTCACAACATATACATGCCAGTAATATTAAACCTAATTCTGATTCTGATTCTGATGAGGGACAAAAACCAACAATTAGTATTTTTAAGCAACATACATCAAAGTTGCTAGTGAACGCAGCAGGCCAGGCAGCATCTATAGGAAGAGGCGCAGTCGACGTTTCAGGCCGAGACCCTTCGTCAGGACTAACTGAAGGAATGTTGCTTGAATTTCCAGCATCTGCAGAATTCCTGTTGTTTGCGTTTAAATTAGTATTTTTAGATTGTTTTATTGATTGAGGTTTATTTAAACATTTTAAGTTTGCTTTATGTGTTTTAGTATTCTGGATGTCTGTATGTATAATATATTTATTTTAGTGTGAATAGATTTAATAGTTTTTATTAGTCTTGAATGCCAGAAACATTCGTAGCTTTCGGCAGCTTTAACATTTGGCTCAGCCAGGGACATAATGTTTGTCATCTGCTGAAGCTTTTGTCCTGAGTCTCAGAGGGGAGCTTCTTCTGGCTGAACCATGAGACTATAAGACCATAAGATATGGGAGCAGAATTAGGCCATTCGGCCCATTGAGTCTGCTCTGCCATTCCATCAGGCCTGATTTATTATCCCTCTTGACTCCATTCTTCTGCCTTCTCCCCATAACCTTTGACGCCATGACTAGTCAAGAACCTATCAACCTCTGTTCTAAATATATGCAGTGACTAGGCCTCCACAGCCATGTTAAACAAATAACTCACCATACACTAGCTAATGAGATTCTTCCTCATCTCTGTTTTAAATGAATATCCTTCTATTCTGAGGCTAAGCCCTTTGTTCCTTGTCTCCTCCACCATAGGAAACATCTTGTCCACAATGGTCTTCAATATTAAAGCCACTTGAACAGAATATGTGAAGAGCCAGGTGCATGATCATTACATCTATCCATCCCGTTTACCTGCATTAGGGTTGCAGTTTTCTATAAACTACTGCCTGGCTAGATGTTTCTTAAACACTGTGACTGTATCTGATTCCACCACCTCTTCTGGTAGTGTGTTCCAGATATGAACCACTCTCCATATTGGTAATATGGGCTTTCTACTGGAGTGTTTGGACTGGAGACCAAAAACTTCCAATATGGAGATGGAAGTGTGACTCAAGGAGGTATATCTAACACTGAAATATAAAGGTCCTCAGGAAAAGTTTAAATACCTTAAACTGTAAACACCCTGGAGCTGAATAGTTATTAATAGACAAAAATCCCCCCCCCATTAGAATCTTCACTCCATTTTCAAGCATTTATCTACATTTCCCTCAACCCTTGCCTGAGCAACAATCCCCTTCAGAAGAGACTGTGGACTTGCATACGGTGCTATCTTCTCAGCCCTCTATATTAATGCTGAATAGCTGGGAGTAGGTCGAGAAACACTGTTAGTGCCTTGTTGATGTTTTGTGAGTCACATAACTGCAAAACTAAAATCTTAACACACAGAGTGATAATTTTAGCCCTGCAACATCATAACAATGAACAATTATGAAGAATTATGGTGCTTTTTAATCTGATTGAACCAGTCTTAATGAGCATCAAATGAAGCTAGAAGTCACCATTGATCACATTTGTTTGATAGAACTGAAACCTCCATCAATATAGATACTGTGGCAGAAATTGGCTTGAGCCGAAATCAGACAGTAAGCCAGTAAGCTATTTGTATTCAAACCCCATTCTAGTTCTTCCCAACTCTGCAAGTGAATATTTAAAGTGCCTTTCTTTTGAAGCCTTGGCGTCAGGATTGGTTACCATTCCATCAAGTTCCATTGCTATTAAAGGACACTTGGTTGAGCCATAGCACCATAGAGTCAACCAGCATCTTTCAGCCCATTGCCTCCATGCTGTCCATCGAACCTAACCACACTGATCCCATTTGCTTACATTAGTTCGCAGTCTTCTATAAACAAGTGTCCATCCAGAAAAGATTACTTGTTATGATTGTATCTATTGGCAACATCTCCTCTGTCAGCACATTCCAACCACTCTCTGTGAGAGAAACCTTGCCCTATAGGTACCACTAAACCTCCTGCCACTCACCTTAAAGCTCTTAAAGCTGTGCCTTCTTGTTTTAGATGCCCTCACCCTACACTAAAGATTTTTACTAAATATAGGCTATCTTACTTTCCAGACCTCTCTCAATTTTTGTACACCTCCCCCTGATCACCCCCTCAGCCTATTCCATCCTGGGAAAACAAATCCAGCCGATCCAATCTCTTGTTATAAGTAAACTTCCTCAAGCCTGACAACGTTGACAGTGGAGATTAAATTGTTGCCTGATTTAGGTGAATGCCACACATGCCCAATATATATTTTTTTAAGTAAAATGGAGTCTGTATTTCAACCATTCTACATTAAAAAGATGAGGGTAGTAACAATTCCCTCCACGGACCAACAACCAATCTTTTGCAGGAACTCAGTAAACCAGAGCCAGAATCAGAATCAGAATCACGTTTATTATAATTGACATATGTTGTGGAATGTAAATGCAAAATACTCTGCAGCTGCTGGGGTCAAATCAACACTCACAACACGCTGGAGGAACTCAGCAGGTCGGGCAGTGTCCGTGGAAATGATGAGTCAACGTTTCGGGCCGGAACCCTTCGTCAGGACTGTAGAGGGAGGGGGCAGAGGCCCTATAAAGAAGTTGGGGGAAGGGTGGGAAGGAGAAGGTTGGTAGGTTCCAGGTGAAATGTGTTGTTTGTGGCAGTAGTACAGTGCAAAACATAAAATTTACTATAGGTAACAGAAACAAATTGATAATGCAAAAGACAAATTAAGAGGCTGTGTTCATGGCAAGTTCAGAAATGTGCTGGCGGAGGGGAAGAAGCTATTCTTAAAATGCTGAGTGTGGATCCTCAGGCTCCTGTACCTCCTCCCCGATGGTAGTCATGAGAAAAGGTATGATCTAAATGGGGAGGATCTTTAACAATGGATGCTACCTATCTTGAGACACTGCCTCTTGAAGATGTCCTCGAGGGAGGGGAGGGTTGAGGAACTGGCTGAGGCTACAGAACCCTCTGCATCCTCTTTTGATCCTATGCACTGGGGGCTCCATACCAAGCTGTGATGCAGCCGGCCAGATTCCTAATGAGGTAGAGCTGCCGGTGTGACTTCTTTGTGATTTCATCAATATGTTGAGCCCAATCCGGAACCTTTGAGATGTTGACAGCCAGAAACTTGCAGTTGCTCACTTCTTTCACTTCTGACCCCTCAGTGAGGACTGGTGTGTGTTCTCCCAATGTCCTCTTCCTGAAGTCCATAAGGAATTCCTTGGTCTCGATGATGACGAATGCAAGCAGTGTCTGAGAAAGGAAAGGAAAAGCCAATATTTTGTGATGAAACCCTGAATCAGCACTGAGATGTCAACATTTCCTTCACACCATCGACCCCCTCCCGAAGCCCAAGAGATGTTGTTCAACACAGTGACTGTTGAATCCCTCCAGCATTGCTTTTTGCTGCAGATCCAGTATCTGTAGGCTCTCATATGTCTCTTTATCAACCCATATCCCTAGAGGTATGGGCTAAATTTGATTTAAAACAAATAGCTTTATTCCTTAGGTTTCCTCCTTTCCCCCAATAACAGAAAGGTGGAATTGTTGATTTTCAATCTCTCGGTGATCCTTTAACTCTTAGTGCCAGGTGATGTCCACTATACCTTGTAAGCAGCAAGTCTAGTGGGCGACATCATGTCAAAATAAAAAATATTTTGAAATCTCTATATGAAATTCACAAAACCCCTGGTCATTTTCATTAATGTGCATTGAAGTCTGGAATGTTCTGTACAAAGTTAATCTTTTACAACACTCGTATCAAGTAGGTAGAACTTCTTGAATATTCAAATACAGATTTTCTTAGTAGAGTAAGTTAGGATTGTATTAAGAGGGAAAGAAAATATGCGGCTCATTCTTGAAGACAACCTTTTTGTATTCTGGAAGTTCTGTGTACTAACATTCAATCATTGCATTATGAAATATTTTGGTTCAAATTGATGTAGGAAATGGCACAAGGCCAAATATCTGCTCAATTGAATCAGGTTGTGGAAACAAAGACAGAAGAGACTTCAGATGCTGGAATCTGGAGCAGAAAACGAGCTGCTGGAAGATCTTAGAGGGCCAGGCTGCATCTGCAGAGGAAAAGGGATGGCTGATGTTCCAGATCAAGACCTTGCATCGGGAACGCTGCAGGGTCTCGAACCCAAATGCCGATCATTCCCTTTCCTTCACACATGAGTTCCACAAGTTTACTTCTTGTGAAAGCAATTAAAAAAAAAAGTCCCATTCAAATTTAGCCAAATAAGAAACACCAAGTTAAGAAGAATTGATAGCTTGTTTACTCCACTTACTTTGGTCAAATTTGCTTCTTCAATAATGCAGCTTGGAACTTCAACCATCTATTGATAGTTCAATATCATTAAACTGAATTATAATATGGGATTATTTAGATAGTAACAGCTCATGAAGTATATGATAAAGGCCAGAGTCCAAGTGCATATTTCAAAGATATTCCATTATTTCCCTGGTTATTATTTCCCAATAGGCTGGTCCTGGACTTATTTCCTGGCATAATTTACATATTACTATTTATTATTTATGGTTTCATTACTATTTATTATTTATGGTGCAACTGTGACGAAAACCAGTTTCCCCCGGGATCAATAAAGTATGACTATGACTATGACTATGACAAGCAGGGCCAATGTAGCTAAACCGTTATAACTCGTACATCTTTTGGACCGTGGATGGAAACTGGAGCACCTGCAGGAAACCCGCACAGTCACTGGGAGAATGTACAAACTCCTTACAGACACGGCAGGAATTGAACCCCGATCGCTGGCACCATAAACGCCACACTAACTGTTACCCTACCACACGGCCCCTTTCTGATACCTTTTATCATGCTGCCATCATTTTTGTAACCTCCCCCAGATCTATCACCCTCTGAAACTTCTGCATTCTTTTGATTGTTGCACTGGAGGGAGGAGAAGATGGCGGTGCAATGCAGCACGCGCAGCTGTTCCGAATGTATATCGATATGTGTAACTAGAGGTCGTGCACAATCCGGATTTGATGGAGACAGCCGTAAGAAGTGCAGAGGAACACCTGGACTAACTTCTGAAATGCCTGCTTCACTGCTGCTGCTACTGTGCGATCGAGAATCTCCGGAGAGGAAGGCCCCAAATCCTCAGCTTTGCGTATCACCTGTTGCCGGGGGCGGGGTCGAAACGCTCGGCAGAGATGGTGTTCGGTGCATCGATGTCGAGGAGCTGGTCGGAGGCTCGGAGTTTTCGGATGGACTCAGAGTCGGACTGTGGTCGGATGCTTCCAGGACGCTGCATCGGCAAGTTTGCGGCGCTGGAGGTTCACCGTCTGCGTGAGATGATGGGACTTTCGAGAGACTTTGAGACTTTTACTGTGCCCATGGTCTGCTCTTATCAAATTAAGGTATTGTTTTGCACTGTTGTAACTATATGTTATAATTATGAGGTGTTTGTTAGTTTTTAAGTCGGTTTGTCACGTGTTTTCGTGATATCATTCTGGAAAAACATTTTATCATTTCTTAATGCATGCATTACTAAATGACAATAAAAGGGGTATCCTTATATTCATCATCATCATCTGAAAATTCATTTTCTCCCACCTATGACAGCTGTGTTTTCAGCTGTCTTGTTCCTAAACTCTGAAAAACCCTCAAAAGATACCCTTTGATTCAAGGGTCATTTCAGGGCTCTCCTTATTCATTTTCTTCATTGTGCTTGCATTGGTTCATATCTCTGAATCACTATAAAGCTTAAGAAACCATGAGATTAAACTGAATGCTTGATAGATGATAAAGGAACTGAGGAGCGTAGGATTAGTGTCAGGAAGTGATGCTAAGGTAAACTATGTGCCGAGGTCTAATTGCATGGTGGGGCAGGGATTCGGGGTTGTAATTCCAGTTTCTCTTTTTTGTTCCTGTGCATTGCAGAAAGCTCTACTCCACAAGCTGACATTAATGCCCTGTTTAGGTGGGCACAAAAAGTGGCAAATGGAAGTGTAAGGAGATTAACAAGGCAGTGACAGGCAACTAAAGTGCAGAAGATCGTAGAAAGCAAAACCATGGATTAATACTGATAAGGTTATTAAGAATACACTAATATACAGTGATGTCTAAGCAAGTTTACTGCAACATATCCAATAACGTTATACTTCATCTCTCACTTTCAATACTTCTACCTAACTGGGTCCAAGGTAGATGGCAAAGATCTCCAATAATTTATCCTGATACTTCATTCCAGTAGACGGTTTCTTGCGAGAAAATGTAGACATGTCACCTTAGATATTACATTGCCCAACGCAGCTTTTCATCCAGATGTACTTATTTTCACTGGCAGGTGATTTGGACAGAGCATCTAGATAATGTAGTGATGTTAAAATCAGCATGATGTAACTGAAAGAAATAGATGTGTAAAAACTACTTGCAAGTCATATTGCGTGACTCACAGAAATTTGACTGAGTTTTTCCCAGCTGCCATTTTGATCCATCTTCATCTTTGATGTGTGGCCAATTCTGTCACTTCCCATGCAAAATGCCTTTTGCCAAAGAGATGAAACTATTGTTCATCTCTTAACCCTAAACCTACTCCTAATGTAACTTCCCGCACAAACAGTTCATCACAGTATGGCATCAGAGACATGCCCCACTCTTACCAAACCCCTTGCACCCCCAACTCACTAATCTCTCCTCCGATTCCCCAGCTCACTGGGGCTCCATCTCCACCCCAGTCCTGAGGAAGGGTTCCCGCCCGAAACGTCGACCGATCTTTTCCACGGATGCTGCCTGACCTGCTGAGTTCCTCCAGCGTGTTGTGAGTGTTGCATCCACCCCATCCCACCTACTGATGGCTCCCAGACTCCCCCAGGTCAAACTAAACCCCTACTCAGTGATTTTCCAAAGGCCCAAGCGAGCCATTATCTCCATCTTCCAGTCATTATTCCAAATCATCCACTCAGCTTCACCACCAAAACAACCAAAAAACAAGCATCCTGTGACACCTAATGAGTTTAAAGCACTGTGTCCATAGCCAAAACAGTTATTCCCACCAATCATACCCATCCTGACCGACAGATACCACATTTATGCAGTAGCTTGCTTCTCCCAGCAGAACACCTCTAAGCAATTCAATCAGCCAGTGTAGTTATTTTTGTAACAAAGGCAAATATGGCATTGTTCCAGTTTATGCACAGCAAGCTGCCACGATCAGCAATGTCATAAATATTCGATCACAAACAAGAGAAAATCTGCAGGTGCTGGAAATCCAGAGTATCACACACAAAATTCTGGAGGAACTCAGCAGGTCAGGCAGCATCTATGGACAAAAGTACGGACAACATTGCAGGCTGAGACCCACCTGGTAGGTCCAGTCCTGTGTTGCACAAATATTTGATAATGTATTGCTTAGTGATGTTAGTTAAGTGATAAATGACACAAGCCATTTCCTGAATATTTCATCTCTCCCTGATTGGATAAGCTTTGCTTTCCTCCCTCATGTGCATATCTGGCTTCCCATTTAACTGCACCCATATTGCTTAACTCCACACCATGTTCCGACCACTCTCAGTGTGAAGAAGTTTCTGGTGAATTTCTTGTTGGATCTTTCAGCGACTGTCCAATATTTAGGGTGTCTGGATTTCAATTTGCCACACGTGGAAACACTGATCTAATATTTGAATTGGATGGCGTTTTTTTTAGCCCGGCATTCCAATTTGTGAATTGCTCATTTAGTCAAGGTAAAAGAGAACAGTGACCATTTCCAAGGTATGATATGATACTCCAGCAATTCAACGAGATACTTTGTTGAGAGATTCAGCATCACATGTCAGAGATGGGGACTGATGACAAAATGCTATAAATTACAGTAGTGGTGTCCTGCAAGGATCTGTTCTGGGACCTCTACTTTTCGTGATTTTTATTAACATCCTGGATGTGGGGGTAGAAGGGTGGGTTGGCAAGTTTGCAGATGACACAAAGGTTGGTGGTGTTGTAGACAGTGTAGAGGATTGTCAAAGACTGCAGAGAGACATTGATAGGATGCAGAAGTGGACTGAGAAGTGGCAGATGGAGTTCAACCCGGAGAAGTGTGAGGTGGTACACTTTGGAAGGACAAACTCCAAGGCAGAGTACAAAGTAAATGGCAGGATACTTGGTAGTGTGGAGCAGCAGAGAGATCTCGGGGTACATGTCCACAGATCCCTGAAAGTTGCCTCACAGGTGGATAGGGTAGTTAAGAAAGCTTATGGGGTGTTAGCTTTCATAAGTTGAGGGATAGGGTTTAAGAGTCATGGGGTAATGATGCAGCTCTATAAAACTCTGGTTAGGCCACACTTGGAGTACTGTGTCCAGTTCTGGCCACCTCACTATAGAAAGGATGTGGAAGCATTGGAAAGGGTACAGAGGAGATTTACCAGGATGCTGCCTGGTTTAGAAAGTATGCATTATGATCAGAGATTAAGGGAGCTAGGGCTTTACTCTTTGGAGAGAAGGAGGATGAGAGGAGACATGATAGAGGTGTACAAGATAATAAGAGGAATAGATAGAGTGGATAGCCTGCACCTCTTCCCCAGGGCACCACTGCTCAATACAAGAGGACATAGTTTTAAGGTAAGGGTGGCAAGTTCAAGGGGGATATTAGAGGAAGGTTTTTTTACTCAGAGAGTGGTTGGTGCGTGGAATGCACTGCCTTAGTCAGTGGTGGAGGCAGATACACTAGTGAAGTTTAAGAGACTACTAGACAGGTATATGGAGGAATTTAAGGTGGGGGCTTATATGGGAGGCAGGGTTTGAGGGTCGGCACAATATTGTGGGCTGAAGGGCCTGTACTGTACTGTGCTGTACTATTCTATGTTCTATGCTCTATGTATCAAGAGGGAACACCCAAGAGAACAAGGATTGAAAACACAATGTAGATTAGAAGTTCTAAAAGTTACATCCCATCCTTGTTTGTGATTCTACAAGCACCCCTTCATCCTCCAAACAGCAGTAACCCCATTCCCAGGTGAGCAGAGACCCAGTCCCCAACCCGTATGACCAACCGAATTCTGACAACTCACAGGTCTGACCTTTTGTTTCACTGAATCTCAGGTCCCCGAAGTTCTTGGCCTCCTGAGACCCCTGTCCTTGAAGACTTAGTTTCCCACCATGACCACAATCCCTGAACCTTCTGTCACATGTCTCCTCCCAGCCCTAATCCTTCAGCCAAATGTCATAGTCATAGAGTTATAGAACTCTACAGCACAGCACAGGCCCTTTGGCCCATCTAGTCTGTGCCGAACCATTAATTTCCCAAGTCCCATCGATCTGCACCCAGACCGTAGACCTCCAAACCCCTCCCATACATGTACCTATCCAAATTCCTCTCAAAAGTTGAAATCAAACCCACATCCATCACTTGCGCAGGCAGCTCGTTCCACACTCTCACCACCCTCTGAGTGAAGAAGTTCTCCCTCATGTACTCCTTAAGTATTTCATCTTTCACCCTGAACCCATGATCTACTGTTGCAGTCCCACCCAACCTTAATGGAAAAAGCCTACTTGCACTTACCCCATCTGTACCCCTCATTATTTCATATACCTCTATCAAATCCCCCTTCCATTTTCTACATCCTAGGGGATAAAGTCCTAACCTATTCAACCTTTCCCTGTAACTCAGGTCATCAAGTCCCGGCAACATCCTTGTAAATTTTCTCTGCACTCTTTCAATCTTATTTACCTCTTTCCTGTAGGTAGGAAACTGCACACAATACTCCAAATTAAGTCCCACCAATGTCTTATACAATTTCAACATAACATCTAACTCCTGTACTCAATACATTGATTTATGAAGACCAATGTGCCAAAAGCTTTCTTTACAACACTATCTACCCTTGGCACCACTTTTAAGTAAGTGTTGATCTGTGTTCCCTGATATCTCTGTCCTACTGCCCACCTCGGTGCCCTAATGTTCATCGTGTAAGACCTATCCTGGTTGGTCCTCCCAAACTGCAACACCTCACACTTGTCTGCATTAAATTCCATCTGCCATTTTCAGCCCGCTTTCCATCTGGTATAGATCCCCACGGTAAACTTTGACAGTCTTCCTAGCTGCTCACTGCACCCCAAACTTGCTGTCACCGCAAATTTGCTGATTCAGTTAACCCCATAATCATCCAGATCATTAATCTGGATGACAAACAACAACGCGCTCAGCACCAGTCCCTGCAGCACTCTACTTGTCACAGGCTTCCAATGAGAAAGGCAACCATCTACAACCACTTCGGCTTCTTCCACAATGTCAATATTTAATCCAATTTACTTACCTCATCTTGAGTGCCAAGTGACCAAACCTTCTTGACCAACCTCCCATGTGGAACCTTGCCAAATGTTTTACTAAAGTCCAAGTAGACAACATCCTTGCCTTGCCTTCATCAACTTTCCTGGTAACTTCCTCGAAAAACTCTAAGATTGGTAAGACATGACTTACTATGCACAAAGCCATGTTGACCATCCCTAATCAGACTCTGTCTATCCAAGTACAGTACTTATATATCCAGTCCATTAGAATACCTTCCAATAACTTTCCCACTACGGATGTCAGGCTCACTTGCCTATAATCTCCTGGTTTATTCTTAGAGCCTTTCTTAACAATGGAACAACATTAGTTATCCTCCACTCCATTGGCACCTCACCGTAGCTAAGGATGATTTAAATATCTCTGCCAGGGCCCTTGCAATTTCTGCACTTGCTTCCCGTAGGGTCCAAGGGAACACATTGTCATGCCCTGGGGATTTATCCACCCTAATTTGCCTCAAGACAGCAAACACCTCCTCCTCTGTAATCCGTAAAGGGTCCATGACCTCGATGTTGCATTAACTCATATCTATAGATTCTGCGTCCGTCTCCTGAGTAAATAAAGATACAAAATTTTCTTTTAAGACCTCCCCATCTCTTTTAGCTTCATACATAGATTACCACTCTAATCTTCCAGAGGATCAGTCCTGTCCCTTGCTATGCTTTTGCTCTTAATATATCTGTAGAAGCCCTTGGGATTCTCCTTCAGCTTGTCTGCTCAAGCAACCTCATGTCTCCTTTTAGCCCTCTTGATTTCCTTCTTAAATGTTGTCTTGCATTTCTTACGCTCCTCATGTACCTCATTGTCCCTGCCTCCCTATACCTGCTCTGCATCTTCTTCTTTTTCTTAACCAAGGCCTCAATATCTCTTGAAAACCAAGGCTCCCTAAACCTGTTATCTATGAAGTCATAGAGCAAGTCAGCATAGAAACAGACCCTTCAGCCACCGAGTGCATACTAAACTGTTACTCTGCCTAGTCCCATCAACCTGTACCTGGGCCATCGCACTCCCATCCATGTAGTTGTCCAAGCTACTCTTAATTCTTGCAATGAATGAGATAGTACCAGTGGCCAACAGGGATGTTTTGCAAATCGCTCACAAAACTACTAGATACTCTAGTAGATAAACTTCTTCTTTCGAACTGCGATAGCTGCAGTCTGCAGCCTGTATGCTCCCTTTTGAGGATGTTCTTTTGAACTGACTAAATGATCTGGCGCTTTGGTGATCTCCTCTGGGATTCGGTGAACTGGACCCTCGTGAGTGCAGGTACAGCTGGGCGGCCATCACTGGGGGTGGGAGCTGCGTCGAAGCCTGATAGGGAAAGACAAACCCGTGGTCAGCTCTATTGCTCCACTGCAATTGAAACGTCCAGCGAGATTGAAGTCCTCAAGGGCAAGAGCAGTAAAAGAACAGGACTTCACTCCTGGACGGACTTCACTCGCCGTAACGCTGAACGGGCTCTGCAGCTATGGACTCATTTTCGGGAACTCTACAGTTCATGTTCCATGTGTTTCTATTTCCTTTTTTTCACTTTTGCGTGAATTGATCAAGTCATCAAGGCCAAGGGAGAAGGACAAACTGGTGTTCCGCTCACCACTCCATGAGGTTTACCCACCTCAGCGCTGAACTGACTCCATGCCTATGGCCTGCAGCTATTGGGCTCCTGGACTGATTCCCCTCACCTCAGCACTGAACTTGCTCTGTGGCTGCAGACTCATTTTTGGAGACTCTGCAGTTGACGCTCTGTGTGTTATTTCCTTTTTTAATGTTTGCATGATTTATTCCTTTTTTCGCACTTTAGTTTACAACAGTTTGCTGTTCTCGGTGTCGGATGTGGGAGGCCCTGGAGTCTCCAAGCCTCCCGGACGTCTACATCTGCGCCAAGTGCATCGAGATGCAGCTCCTAAGGGACCGCGTTACGGAACTGGAGCTGCAGCTCGATGACCTTCGTCTGGTCAGGGAGAGCGAGGAGGTGATAGAGAGGAGTGGAAGGCAGGTGGTCACGCCGGGGCCACGGGAGGCAGACAAGTGGGTCACGGTTAGGAGGGGGAAGGGGAAAAGGCAGGTGATGGGGAGTACCCCGGCGGCTGTGCCCCTTAACAACAGGTACTCCTGTTTGAGTACTGTTGGAGGGGACAGCTTACCCGGGGGAAGCGACAGTGGCCCTGCCTCCGGCACAGAGTCTGGCCCTGTAGCTCAGAAGGGTAGGGCAAGGAAGAGGAGGGCAGTTGTGATAGGGGACTCGATAGTAAGGGGGTCAGATAGGCGATTCTGTGGACGCAGTCCAGAGACTCGGATGGTAGTTTGCCTCCCTGGTGCCAGGGTCCGGGATATTTCTGATCGTGTCCAAGATATCCTGAAGTGGGAGGGTGAAGAGCCAGAGGTCCTGGTACATATAGGTACCAATGACATAGGTAGGAAAAGGGATGAGGTCCTGAAAGAAGAATATAGGGAGCTAGGAAGGGAGTTGAGAAAAAGGACCGCAAAGGTAGTAATCTCGGGATTACTGCCTGTGCCACGCGACAGTGAGAGTAGGAATGCGATGAGGTGGAGGATAAATGCGTGGCTGAGGGATTGGAGCAGGGGGCAGGGATTCAAGTTTTTGGATCATTGGGACCTCTTTTGGCGCAGGTGTGACCTGTACAAAAAGGACGGGTTACACTTAAATCCTAGGGGGACCAATATCCTGGCAGGGAGATTAGCGGGGGCTACTGAGGTGACTTTAAACTAGAATGGTTGGGGGGTGGGAATCAAATTAAAGAGGCTAGGTGTGAGGAGGTTAGTTCACAACAGAGGGATGGGAACCAGTGCAGAGAGACAGAGGGGTGTAAAGTGAGCATAGAAGCAAAAAGTACAAAGGGGAAAAGTAAAAGTGGCAGGCCGACAAATCCAGGGCAAGCATTAAAAAGGGCTAAGAGAGTTGTAAAAGAGCGCCTGAAGGCTTTATGTGTCAATGCAAGGAGCATTCGTAATAAGGTGGATGAATTGAAAGTGCAGATTGTTATTAATGATTATGATATAGTTGGGATCACAGAGACATGGCTCCAGGGTGACCAGGGATGGGAGCTCAACGTTCAGGGATATTCAATATTCAGGAGGGATAGACATGAAGGAAGGGGAGGTGGGGTGGTGTTGCTGGTTAAAAAAGAGATTAACGCAATAGAAAGGAAGGACATAAGCCGGGAAGATGTGGAATCGATATTGGTAGAGCTGCGTAACACTAAGGGGCAGAAGACGCTGGTGGGAGTTGTGTACAGGCCACCTAACAGTAGTAGTGAGGTCGGAGATGGTATTAAACAGGAAATTAGAAATGTGTGCAATAAAGGAACAGCAGTTATAATGGGTGACTTCAATCTACATGTAGACTGGGTGAACCAAATTGGTAAAGGTGCTGAGGAAGAGGATTTCTTGGAATGTATGCGGGATGGTTTTTTGAACCAACATGTCGAGGAACCGACTAGAGAGCAGGCTATTCTGGACTGGATTTTGAGCAATGAGGAAGGGTTAATTAGCGATCTTGTCGTGAGAGGCCCCTTGGGTAAGAGTGACCATAATATGGTGGAATTCTTCATTAACATGGAGAGTGACGTAGTTAATTCAGAAACAAAGGTTCTGAACTTAAAGAGGGGTAACTTTGAAGGTATGAGTCGTGAATTAGCTAAGATAGACTGGCAAATGACACTTAAAGGATTGACGGTGGATATGCAATGGCAGGCATTTAAAGATTGCATGGATGAACTACAACAATTGTTCATCCCAGTTTGGCAAAAGAATAAATCAAGGAAGGTAGTGCACCCGTGGCTGACAAGAGAAATTAGGGATAGTATCAATTCCAAAGAAGTAGCATACAAATTAGCCAGAGAAAGTGGCTCACCTGAGGACTGGGAGAAATTCAAAGTTCAGCAGAGGAGGACAAAGGGCTTAATTAGGAAGGGGAAAAAAGATTATGAGAGAAAACTGGCAGAGAACATAAAAACGGACTGTAAAAGCTTTTATAGATATGTAAAAAGGAAAAGACTGATAAAGACAAATGTAGGTCCCCTGCAAACAGAAACAGGTGAATTGATTATGGGGAGCAAGGACATGGCAGACCAATTGAATAATTACTTTGGTTCTGTCTTCACTAAGGAGGACATAAATAATCTTCCAGAAATAGTAAGGGACAGAGGGTCCAGTGAGATGGAGGAACTGAGCGAAATACATGTTAGTAGGGAAGTGGTGTTAGGTAAATTGAAGGGATTGAAGGCAGATAAATCCCCAGGGCCAGATGGTCTGCATCCCAGAGTGCTTAAGGAAGTAGCCCAAGAAATAGTGGATGCATTAGTGATAATTTTTCAAAACTCGTTAGATTCTGGTCTAGTTCCTGAGGATTGGAGGGTGGCTAATGTAACCCCACTTTTTAAAAAAGGAGGGAGAGAGAAACCGGGGAATTATAGGCCAGTTAGCCTAACGTCGGTGGTGGGGAAACTGCTGGAGTCAGTTATCAAGGATGTGATAACAGCACATTTGGAAAGCGGTGAAATGATTGGACAAAGTCAGCATGGATTTGTGAAAGGAAAATCATGTCTGACGAATCTCATAGAATTTTTTGAGGATGTAACTAGTAGAGTGGATAGGGGAGAACCAGTGGATGTGGTATATTTGGATTTTCAAAAGGCTTTTGACAAGGTCCCACACAGGAGATTAGTGTGCAAACTTAAAGCACACGGTATTGGGGGTAAGGTATTGGTGTGGGTGGAGAATTGGTTAGCAGACAGGAAGCAAAGAGTGGGAATAAACGGGACCTTTTCAGAATGGCAGGCGGTGACTAGTGGGGTACCGCAAGGCTCAGTGCTGGGACCCCAGTTGTTTACAATATATATTAATGACTTGGATGAGGGAATTAAATGCAGCATCTCCAAGTTTGCGGATGACACGAAGCTGGGTGGCAGTGTTAGCAGTGAGGAGGATGCTAAGAGGATGCAGGGTGACTTGGATAGGTTGGGTGAGTGGGCAAACTCATGGCAGATGCAATTTAATGTGGATAAATGTGAAGTTATCCACTTTGGTGGCAAAAATAGGAAAACAGATTATTATCTGAATGGTGGCCGATTAGGAAAAGGGGAGGTGCAACGAGACCTGGGTGTCATTATACACCAGTCATTGAAAGTGGGCATGCAGGTACAGCAGGCGGTGAAAAAGGCGAACGGTATGCTGGCATTTATAGCGAGAGGATTCGAGTACAGGAACAGGGAGGTACTACTGCAGTTGTACAAGGCCTTGGTGAGACCACACCTGGAGTATTGTGTGCAGTTTTGGTCCCCTAATCTGAGGAAAGACATCTTTGCCATAGAGGGAGTACAAAGAAGGTTCACCAGATTGATTCCTGGGATGGCAGGTCTTTCATATGAAGAAAGACTGGATGAACTGGGCTTGTACTCGTTGGAATTTAGAAGATTGAGGGGGGATCTGATTGAAACGTATAAGATCCTAAAGGGATTGGACAGGCTAGATGCGGGAAGATTGTTCCCGATGTTGGGGAGGTCCAGAACGAGGGGTCACAGTTTGAGGATAGAGGGGAAGCCTTTTAGGACCGAGATTAGGAAAAACTTCTTCACACAGAGAGTGGTGAATCTGTGGAATTCTCTGCCACAGCAAACTGTTGAGGCCAGTTCATTAGCTATGTTTAAAAGGAAGTTAGATATGGCCCTTGTGGCTACAGGGGTCAGGGGGTATGGAGGGAAGGCTGGTGCAGGGTTCTGAGTTGGATGATCAGCCATGATCATAATAAATGGCGGTGCAGGCTCGAAGGGCCGAATGGCCTACTCCTGCACCTATTTTCTATGTTTCTATGTTTCTATGTTTACGGTCTTTGTTGTGTGGGTTTTTAAAAAGGGTTCTATTGTGTTTCTTTGTTTTGTGACTGCCTGCAAGAAGACAATTCTCTAGGTTGCATGCAGTGCACATGTTTTGATAATAAATGTACTTTGAACTTTAAGCTTCGAACTTTGAATCAAACCGACATCTCCTCTGATAGAAGAAATATTTCACCTTTCAACCTTTAACTAGAACCTTTAGTTCTGTTCTCTGTCAAACCTCCGTGGAAAAAAATAGCCTGCATGCATTTAACCTATTTATATCCCTCATAATTTTGTATACCTCTATCGTATCTCCTCTCATTCTCTCTTGCTCCAGAGAATAAAGTCCTGCCCTATTCTACTTTTCCTTATAACTCAGGTCTCGGCAACATCCTTTTAATCTTCTTGATATCTTTCCTGTAGGTAGGTGACCAGAACTGCACATAATACTCCAAATTTGGCCTCGCTGACATTTTATGTAACCTCAACTCTCTGTTGCCAGTCCCAGTTTTTCTGCCAGCTGTTCCCATTCATCCCCAATCCTTCTTCCTAATATTCCCCTCCTAGCCTTGATCCTTCAGCAAATTTTCTTTTTCAGCCTCAGTCCTTCTTGGCCCAGCTTCAGTCACCTACGTTGCTTGATAACCTAATTCTTCAACCTAAGCCTAATCCAGCCTAAATCTGAAGATTTCAAAGGAAGTTTATTTACAAGGATACCATATACTACCTTGACATTTATTTTCTTCCAGGCATTTACAGGGAAAAAAAGAAAAACTGTAGAGTTTTTATGGAAAACCATACATAAACAGAAAAAGATTGACCATCAATCAATGTGCAGAAGAAAACAAACTGACCAAATATAAAATAATATTCAGCACATGAGTTGTAATGAGTCTTTGAAAGTAATTCGGTAGGTTGTAGAATCAATTCAGAGTAGTGCTGATTGAAGTTATCCACCCCAGTTCAGGAGCTTGATGGTTGCAGGGTAATAACTATTCCTGAACCTGGCGATGTATCCCTGCCGATGGTAGTAGTGAGAAGGGTGCATGGCTTAGATGGTGGGCATCTTAGATGATGGTGAGGGTTCTGCTTTCTTGTGGCAGTGCTCCATGTGAATGTATTCAATGGTGGGGAGGGCTTCCGTATATCCATCACTTTCTGTAGCCTTTTCCATTCCTGAGAATTGATAATTCCACTCCCGAAGCAATGTGCAAAGCTCTTGCATTTGCACCTTAGCTCCTGGTGATTTGCAATGGGTGGCCCACAGCAAACACAGTATTGTGGTGACCCCCAAGCACCTTCTAGCCAATTACTTTTAGACTCATGCTGAGACGCCATGTCATGATTTCAAAGATTTCTACAGCTCAGAACCCTTTATTATCGTAAAAGAATCTCAGGTTCAGATTCAGTTGTTTGTTTTTTTAGAGGCAGCTCAGTTTTGAGAGCCTGAGCATGTGCTTATGGTGAACATCAGGAAACCACCTGTCTTTGGTCTTCAGGTCGCCTATTACTTGTTTTGATCAACTGTGAATGATACCTCCTCACATCCCTGCATCATTAATGGAGAGGATTGATGGAACTCATCCTCCTGGGGCCAAGATAACTAGGAGATACTAATAAAAGCAAACAAACCACAGCCAATAATCTGTTTTGCTTTAGTATCTTATCCTTTCTGTTAAAAAGAACCAATTAAATAAGGTTCAGTAGCTCCTGACAGCTGACAAGGCTAGAGTAAGTAGCATGTGCATTGTGATATGGATTTGTAGTCGCGAGGGAATTACACTAAAATGCAACGGTTTATTCAAGAAGTAGTGTTCAAAACAAATCTGAAAGGAAGGGTTCTATATGATCAAAGATCAGAAGGTCCCATGCAAACAATATACATTCTAGAGGAGATAATAATTATTATTCAACAAATGGCTGCCGTGAACTTGTTCTTTCTTATTTGGCCATAAAGCATTGGGTAACTCTTATCATTATAGATCCTGAGGGTATGCCCTGCTAAAATGTCCCAGCATGATCAAAACTGTCCAACTTTGGATAGAATTTGGTCTCTGTTTTGGAATTGCTACATCATCATGAAGTAAGATCGAAGCCCTCATGGTTACTAAAGGAATACATCTCTGAGCCGGGAACTCTCTCTTAAGAAGGGTGATTGGCCAGCTGCTGGTAATCCAACTTGAAATAGGATACAAGAGAGTTTGCAGATGCTGGAAATCCAGAGTAACTCATACAAAATTCAGGAGGAACTCAGCAGGTCAGGTCACATCTATGGAAAGAAATAAACACTCAATGTCTTGGGCCTAGACCCTTCATCAGGACTCCTGAGGACATTTGCATCAAAATAATGAGCCCAACTTGCTTTGCTAATGCCACTAGCCACAAAAATAAACACTTAAAAAAGTGTATGCACTGGGGAGACTACAACATTGCTAACACAGTGAAAGGCAACACATGGAAGGCATAATAATTAATAGCATCATCAGCACCAGCCTATCCACCATCAAGGACATACTGCATATACAGAAGGATGCCGGGAAAAGTCCAGCAATATCAAGAAAAATCCCACCAACCCTGCTCATGGACTGTTTATCCCATGCCCATCAGGGAAAAGGCTACATAACATCCACACCAGGACCAGAAGACTCAAAAATAGTTAATTCCTCCAAGCCATCAGGCTGATCAACACCTCCATTTATTAACACCCCCCAGCACACCCCCAACCACCACTACATACACATCACCTAGCATCACTTTATGTACTGTAAATACAGTTATGTATATAAGTTACTTGTACATTGTGTTTTATAAGAATGCTTTCTTATTTATATTCATAGGGTTTTTTTGTTTCTTTATCATGTTCTTTATGCTTATTGTTTTTTTATGCTGCATCAGATCTGGAATAACAGTTATTTCATTCTCCTTTACATTCATGTACCGAAGGATGACAATAAACAATCTCGAGCCTTGAATTTTGAATTTGCTTTTCTGTCATGGCTTATTTCACCCTTTGACAACATGAGTTTATCCGATCCATGGACAGGTGAAAATTCCAAATCTGCGCTGGAATCTTATAATGACGATTTAATGACTGTGGGTGCGGCTGTCAGAGGCCTCTGTCTTGAACAATTACTCTTCTCTCTCTCTCTCTCTCTTACACTCTCTCTCTCTCTCTCTCTCTCTCTCTCTCTCAATGGTGAAAGAGAGTTTGCTGCTGATTCTCAAGTCGGGGAATTCGAAATAAAGTGACACGGCAGACCGTTACATCAAAGCAGTGAGCTGTTGACCTCCTCTCTGTCTGTAGCAGGAGTGATACCTCTCTCTCCCTTGTTAGTCAGAGAGAGAGAGCCTGTGGGATATCGAACTGCTGGGATAAGCAGTGGTTCTTTGATGGACTCTGGATCATGGTCCTTTTGGGGGCTTTGCTGTTGCTTGCTGGTGGTGGGGGAGGGCTGAGGTTTCTACTGGAACATGTGTGGCAGGGGAAGGGAGGAGGCTTCATCTTTGCTGCTGCTTGTGTGTGGGAGGGGGAGGGGGTCTTTTGGGTTCTAACTGTTTCCTGTCATTCATTCTTTGAGGTTTTTCTTCTGTTTTGTGGATGTCTGTGAAGAGTAAGAATTTCATAGAAACATAGAAAATAGGTGCAGGAGTAGGCCATTCGGCCCTTCGAGCCTGCACCGCCATTTATTATGATCATGGCTGATCATCCAACTCAGAACCCTGCCCCAGCCTTCCCTCCATAACCCCTGATCCCCGTAGCCACAAGGGCCATATCTAACTCCCTCTTAAATATAGCCAATGAACTGGCCTCAACTGTTTCCTGTGGCAGAGAATTCCACAGATTCACCACTCTCTGTGTGAAGAAGTTTTTCCTAATCTCGGTCCTAAAAGGCTTCCCCTTTATCCTCAAACTGTGACCCCTCGTTCTGGACTTCCCCAACATCGGGAACAATCTTCCTGCATCTAGCCTGTCCAATCCCTTTAGGATCTTATACGTTTCAATCAGATCCCCCCTCAATCTTCTAAATTCCAACGAGTACAAGCCCAGTTCATCCAGTCTTTCTTCATATGAAAGTCCTGCCATCTCAGGAATCAATCTGGTGAACCTTCTTTGTACTCCCTCTATGGCAAGGATATCTTTCCTCAGATTAGGGGACCAAAACTGCACACAATACTCCAGGTGTGGTCTCACCAAGGCCTTGTACAACTGCAGTAGTACCTCCCTGCTCCTGTACTCGAATCCTCTCGCTATAAATGCCAGCATACCATTCGCCTTTTTCACCGCCTGCTGTATCTGCATGCCCACTTTCAATGACTGGTGTATAATGACACCCAGGTCTCGTTGCACCTCCCCTTTCTCTAATTGGCCACCATTCAGATAATAATCTGTTTTCCTATTTTTGCCACCAAAGTGGATAACTTCACATTTATCCACATTAAATTGCATCTGCCATGAATTTGCCCACTCACCCAACCTATCCAAGTCACCCTGCATCCTCTTAGCATCCTCCTCACAGCTAACACTGCCGCCCAGCTTCGTGTCATCCGCAAACTTGGAGATGCTGCATTTAATTCCCTCATCCAAGTCATTAATATATATTGTAAACAACTGGGGTCCCAGCACTGAGCCTTGCGGTACCCCACTAGTCACCACCTGCCATTCTGAAAAGGTCCCGTTTATTCCCACTCTTTGCTTCCTGTCTGCTAACCAATTCTCTATCCACATCAATACCAAATCAGATTGTATACTGTATACATTCTCTGATACTAAATGGAACCATTGAACTATTGAACCATTGACCCTTGGCAGGGAATATCAGTTCTCTTATTTTCTTTTCACCAAGTCCTTCACCTCTCCTTCCCTCTCTCAGTGCCAATCATCTGCCAGTTGTTTCTATCCCTCTGTTTCACACCTTACATTACTCCTCAACTCTTCCAAGCTGTTGGTTGTCAGTCATCCACATTTTAAGTTGTGGCTTGAGTGAATCTATAAGTACTCAATGATTAGCATGGCAGCAGCTACATCATAATTCTAGCAGACCTGTCTACTGTGTTCATTCATAATGAAATGAATCAGCAAAGAACAGAGCATTTCAAGACAGATTGTCCCTTCAGTACAAATTGGACTCACTGCTTCTTTAAACAGACATTTCAGACTGGAATGTTCAGCTACACCTGGGCTTTTTAAAGGCTGCTGACATGTTGTTGCAAAGAACCTTTGTGATCACTCCATGTACATTGCATGGATCTTACCTAGTGGAATAGATCACTCACTGATGGAGAATCTGCCTGGCTTTAATTGGAATGAAACTGACAGGATTCAATAAGGCAGATTCAGAATTGAGGATCAGAATTCTGAACAGTGTATCAGAATTGAGACAGATATTCAGTTTGACAGCATACTGCCCGTCGGGGGGAAGTGGACCTTTGCCACATCAGCTTCAAAGGGCTATTCTTTATTTAAAAGCTGAAGCAAATATTTGAAAATCCTTGCATAATACCAGGCAATCTACTTGAGGATGCTAAGGCTGGTGTAAACCACAATGCCTTCCCTTTGGCATGAAATACTGAACTGATTTGCTTTTAAAAAAATAAGATAAGATTAGAGTTTAATGAAAAAGGTGATTTTTGCTGATGACTTGTGATTCTAAGAAGCTAATATTATTCAAGGAAATCCATATAACCATATAACCATATAACAATTACAGCACGGAAACAGGCCATCTCGGCCCTTCTAGTCCGTGCCGAACTTTTACCCTCTCCTAGTCCCACCGACCTGCACTCAGCCCATAACCCTCCATTCCTTTCCTGTCCATATATCTATCCAATTTAACTTTAAATGACAACATCGAACCTGCCTCAACCACTTCTGCTAGAAGCTCGTTCCACACAGCTACCACTCTCTGAGTAAAGAAGTTCCCCCTCATGTTACCCCTAAACTTTTGCCCTTTAACTCTCAACTCATGTCCTCTTGTTTGAATCTTCCCCACTCTCAATGGAAAAAGCCTATCCACATCAACTCTATCAATCCCCCTCATAATTTTAAACACCTCTATCAAGTCCCCCCTCAACCTTCTACGCTCCAAAGAATAAAGACCCAACTTGTTCAACCTTTCTCTGTAACTTAGGAGATGAATCCCAGGCAATATTTTAGTAAACCTCCTCTGCATTCTCTCAATTTTATTAACATCTTTCCTATAATTCGGTGACCAGAACTGTACACAATACGCCAAATTTGGCCTTACCAATGCATTATACAATTTCAACATTACATCCCAACTCCTATACTCAATGCTCTGATTAATAAAGGCCAGCATACCAAAAGCTTTCTTCACCACCCTATCCACATGAGATTCCACCTTCAGGGAACTATGCACCATTATTCCTAGATCCTTCTGTTCTACAGCATTCTTCAATGCCCTACCATTTACCATGTATGTCCTATTTTGATTAGTCCTACCAAAATGTAGCACCTCACATTCTTCTAACTGTCCTAAATCTCTCTGCAAGCTTTGAAAACCTACCTCATCATCTACAACACCAGCTATCTTAGTATCATCTGCATACTTACTAATCCAATTTACCATCTCATCATCCATATATATGACAAACAACATTGGACCCAGTACAGATCCTTGAGGCACACTGCCACACACCGTCCTCCAATCTGACACACAGTTATCCACCACTACTCTCTGGCGTCTCCCATCTAGCCACTGCTGAATCCATTTTACTACTTCCATATTAATGCCTAACGATTGAACTTTCCTAACTAACCTTCCATGTGGAACCTTGTCAAAGGCCTTACTGAAGCCCATATAGACAACATCCACTGCTTTACCCTCATCAACTTTCTTAGTAATCTCATCAAAAAATTCAATAAGATTTGTCAAACATGAGCTTCCACGCACAAATCCATGTTGACTGTTCCTAATCAGACCCTGTCTATCCAGTTAATTATATATACCATCTCTAAGAATACTTTCCATCAATTTACCCACCACTGACGTCAAACTCACAGGCCGATAATTGCCAGGTTTACTCTTAGAACCCTTTTTAAACAATGGAACCACATGAGCAATACACCAATCCTCTGGCACCAGCCCCATTTCTAATGACATTTTAAATATTTCTGTCAGAGCCCCTGCTATTTCTATACTAACTTCCCTCAAGGTCCTAGGGAATATCTTGTCCGGACCCGGAGACTTATCCACTTTTATATTCCTTAAAAGTGCCAATACTTCCTCTTCTTTAATTGTCATACTTTCCATAACTACCCTTCTTGTTTCCTTTACCTTACATGGCAAATCCTATTTTTGGTTCAAATAACATTCTTAATAATTCTGCTTGAAGAAGTTGCCTTGTTTCCTTCTTAAAGATCAGGGTTATGATATTATTGCTAAATCAGAATCAGAATCATTATCAGAATCAGAATCAGGTTTATTATCACCGGCATGTGACGTGAAATTTGTTAACTTAGCAGCAGCAGTTCAATGCAATACATAATATAGAACAGAAAAAAACAAAATAAAATAATAATAAATAAATTACAGTATACGTATATTGAATAGATCAAAAATCGTGCAAAAACAGAAATATTGTATATTAAAAAAAGTGAGGTAGTGTCCAAGGTTTAAGTGTCCACTTAGGAATCGGATGGCAGAGGCAAAGAAGCTGTTCCTGAATCGCTGAGTGTGTGCCTTCAGGCTTCTGTAGCTCCTACCTGATGGTAACAGTGAGAAAAGGGCATGCCCTGGGTGCTGGAGGTCCTTAATAATGGACGCTGCCTTTCTGAGACACCGCTCCTTGAAGATGTCCTGGGTACTTTGTAGGCTAGTACCCACGATGGAGCTGACTAGATTTGCAACCCTCAGCAGCTTCTTTCAGTCCTGTGCAGTACCCCCCCCCCATACCAGACAGTGATGCAGCCTGATGCAGCTAAGTGCAAGTTATATGATGGCTTTGTTACTTTACAGTTTGATAGTCCATCATTTTTTTTCTTGATGATTAATTTATGTCTGGTTTCAAGTGCAAGCTCTGTACCTGAGACAATGAGCTACCATCTTATTGACACAAGACTATTTCGCAGGTTTACATTGACCAAGACATCTTAATCAATGTAATGAATACCACAAGAAATCTGCTGCAATCCATTCAACTACCCAGATTTATGGAGAATAAATTTTCTTTGGAAGGGAAACTTTAGAGCATTAGACATTCTTTGGGTGCCACAATGCCTAAGTTTGTATAATTTCCACAGGTGCACAATGACTTTAAGTGGATTATGTCACTTCCAGTAAACAAGGTTCACATTAGTTATTAGGAATTGAGATTGGGCATGTGGCAGAAGAGTTGGATCATTTTTGTACAATAATTTCTTAAGTGTCTCCACGAAGTAAATGAATTTGCCATTTAAAATAAAGAGGCATAAGCATGGGCAATTTACATAGAAGAAGCTTTTCAAGTCCATTAGCCCAGGTAAGCACAAGTTATGGGGTAGAAATGTCAGTATTGAGTGAGCTGGGAATGTATTGTTCTCATGATGTGCCACCCATAAATGGGAACAGGATCACACGCTGGCACTAGGATCATCAGTAACAGAGCATGAAAATAGGCCTTTTGGTCCAACTCATCCATGCTGATCACCAAGCTAGACCCATTTGCCTGCATTTGGCCAATATCCCTCTAAATCACTCCTATCTACATACTTATTCCAAATGTCTTTTAAGTGCTGTTATTGTGCCTGTCTCAAACACTTTCTCTGCCAGCTCATTCTTTATATGCACTACTCTCTGCAGGAAGTAGTTGTCCTCAGTTTCCTCCCACATTCCAAAGGCATATGGTTAGGGTTAGTCAGTTGTGGACATATTATATTGACACCAGAAGCCTGGCAGCACTTGTAGGCTGGCCAGTTTAATCCTCACTGGCTTAATTTGAAGCAAAAAGATATGTTTCACTGTGTGATTGGACGTCCATGTGACAAACAAAACTAATCTTTTTCATTGCAGAGATGAAAATTCTTGCACAACATTATCCACTTTCACTGACAGTAGACATCTATAACTAATGTTGAAACCACCAAACAACCAACCATCTCTTGGAAATAGTTCTATAGATCTGATGGCAATGCCTGTGTTTATTTTCCATCCCTAACTGCCCTTAGATTGAGGAGGAAGTTAAGAGTCAACTAAGTCGGTGGGTCTGGAATTAAACTGGCAAATTTCCTTTCCTAAGATCATTTGTGATCAGTCAGTTGTTTTTATAGTTTTCATTACTGAACTTAGCCTTTCTTAATTCCATATGTATTTAACTATTATGAGTGTCAGGCAATGTTTCCACTAAGGAGTGCATGCGTGTGCACACACACCCCTTTTGTTACTAGCGCACAAAGGAATTTAATCTGTGCACAAAAGGTTGTCACCCTCTACCTCATTGGCATGTGAAGTATATTTCACAATTGTATGCAATCACATTTTCTTTTCCGGTTTCTGATGTGGACGGTGTTGACAACATGGAATTTGCGAAGAATTGTGTGCTGATATTAGATCTGGCTTATTCATACTGTTTTTATTGAAGAAATTATTTAAAAATTCAGTGTGCACATTGTTGTCACTGGCAAAAAAAAATTGCACAGCACAAGATTTTTTGCACACATTACAAGTTAGTGGGAACATTGTTGGCAGGGTGCAGATACTTCTCTACCATAGGATGTATAAAGCACTCCTTCCTTCTGCTAGCCTGCAGAGCACCCTTGAGAAGGGTGTAGCATCGGGGTAGCACCCCTCCCCCACCCCCAATCAGGATTACATGAAGCCATGGGAGGAGGTGGTGGATGGTCATATGAGCAGCAGGTGCATATCACAAGTCCTGGTTATATGACCACTGACCGCAGGCAGCCAGTCTCTGGAGAGCATTGATAATGGCTGGGGTCACATGTCTTGTAAAGACACTGCCCAGAAGAAGCCAATGGCAAATCACTTTTGTAGAAAAATTTACCAAGAACAATCATGATCATGGAAAAACCATGATCACCTAATTTACACAACATGGCACATTATTTATTTATTTGTACTGTAGTAATTTTATGTACTGCACCATACTGCCGCCACAAAGAAAAACAAATTTCATGGAATATGTGAGTGATGATAAACCTTATTCTGGAATGGGTCTCTATTGTGGACTGAGAGTGGGAAGGGGGCAAGGACAGAGGAATCATGGTTGGGAAAAGGGGAAAAGAGAGGGGAGGGACCAGGAATGTTACAAAATCTTCAAAATATGCACTCAGTGATCACTTTATTAGATGCAAGAGCTACATATTAAAGTAGCCACTGAGTTTTTTTCTGTATGTTAATTGTCTCCTGCTTCTGTAGCCCATCCACTTTAAGATTCAGTGTGACATATGTTCAGAATGCTCTTCTGCACACCTCTCCCGATAACAAGGCGTCTTCACCCACTGAATTGCTACCCACTAACAACGTCCAAAAGGGTCTTGCGATCAAAGATAAAAGTGACTAAGACGATCACTCTCTGTTAGACTGCACATCATCTTCGAGCACTGTCTACTCCAACACCTCCCTGACGTAGACAGCAGAATGATCAGCACCAAGCCCAACTGCTTCAATTCCTCGGCCAATGAGCAACTCATTGATAGGGTAGACCTGCAGTACTTACAGTTATTAATGTCCAGCAGCATCTTGTGATCATAAAAAATACATTTAAAAAGGGCAATAACACCTTTGGTTGGCCCATAGAAGCCACTGCTACTAAGCACGCCAACGTCTACCTTCTCTTTTTGTGAGAAACATTCAAAGTCCAATGAAGGACATTATTTGGGGTCTGTACAAGTGGCCACTCTCATTCCTTGAAGATCTACTTCTGTTGGTGGTGATACTCTCATGAGTGATAGCTCTGATCCTTTACTTTGGCAGAGTTTACAAGGTTTGGAGTTTGTTTTGACTGTTGCCTTGCACTCTGTAAATAGTTCACATCACACACTTCCGTTGGATGAGCAGATAAAAGTCGAGAAAGCAGATTGATCTCTCCAGAAGTGTATTGGGCTTCTTCTATTGTGCTTCTGTCTTGAGTCATTTAGATGGTGAAAAGACTTGAAGACTCAGCCTTTCACTGATCACCATTACTGATGCACTAAGCCTTTCTACTGTTGTCATTGTACTGATACGTCTCTTCATTTAGCTGTTCTAGGAGAGCTGTTCAGTGAATCACAAATAGTGATGCCTTTGAAGGTCAAGGAAAGGCACTACAGGACATGATGCGAATGAAAAATAAAAGTTCTGTAGATCTTTTTTCAAAATGTTTAAATTCTGTGGTATATAGTCTTCAAAAAGAGCAGCAGGTCTAAACACAGTTCCGTGGACATACAACTATAGAAATATTTACCATGGTCCCTACTAAATGAAGTAAGATGGACAAATATACCAGGGCACAAATGTAGAAGGCCATTCAGCCCATTAGGGCTGAGCCAACTTATAGAAAGAGCTAAGAATTGAAAGAAAAAACTGCAGTGTTGTAAATCCAAAATAGAAACAGATATTGCTGAAGGGGTATCATACTCAACAGATTAGGCAGATGCAGCCTGACATAGAACATAGAACAGTACCATGCAGTACAGGCCATTTAGCCCGCAACGTTGTGCTAGGATCAATTTAACCCTTCCCTACTGCATAGCCTTCCATTTTTCTGTCATCCATGTGCTTACCTATGAGTCTTTTAAATATCCCTAGAGTATCAGCCTCCATCACCACCCCTGGCAGTGAGTTCCATCACTCCCTGTGTAAAAAAACCTGCCTCTGACATTCCCCTATATTTTCATGCAATCACCTTAAAATTAGCCATTCCCTCCCTGAGAAAATGTCTCTGGCTGTCCTCTCATCCTCCTTCGCTCCACAGAGAAAAGCCCCAGCTCACTCAACCTATCCCCATAAGACATGCTCTCTAATCCAGGCAGCATCCTGGTAAATCCCCACTGCTCCCTCTTTAAAGCATTCACGTCTCGCTGACTATTTCCAGGGTTTTCTGAATTTTATCCTTGATAGAACCAACCAACCAACCAGACCACTGCAGTTTCTTCCTTTTCTAGTATTTATCAATAATGACTACTAGATTCTGTAGGAAGAGGAGGTTGAGGAATTTGGTGGCATGTAGTGTCGGCTAAAGAGGGGTAAAAATACTAGTGGTTTAAGATGGTGCTACTGAAGATGTGTGACAGCTGACTAGTAGTTCAAAAGCAAAGGAATTTGATTAAAAACATTATTCATAACACTTTTTTTTAAAGTAAATTGTGGTAAACTATAATCACAAATGATACAGAAGCGAGTGAAGGCAAAGCAAATTCACAGGTTGTGCCCTGCTGGTGCACTGCAAAATCAGTGCATTTGGAGTTGGAGCTGTGCTGGTTAGAGTGAACAATTCAGAGGGGAGAAGGTGGGATGGAGGAGTTACAATGCCCATCTAGCTGGCCTGGGTGCAAGGGTGATTTATTCTAAGCACCAAGCCGATTTGGAGAGGTCGAGAATGGCTTCTTTGGTAGTGAAATATAAGTCTGAAGTGAATCGCCGGACAGCCTGCTGTAAACTGGAGCAATTCGCTGTAGCGAGGCCCAGGTCCTAATGCAAGATACAATATGCTGTTTGGTCAATCTAAATGCAGGCCCAGATAGACTGAAAGCCAGGGTGTTGGGTGAGGTTGGTTCGCTCTAGGTGCCGAGCCAATTTGGAGAGGTCGAGAACGATTTCTCCAGCAGCAAAATCTAGGCCCGGAGCCACTTGGCATGAAGCGGCCATGTCCTAGTGCAAGGTTCGGACAATTTAAAGGCCTGCCCAGATAGTCTGGGGACTTCTCTCCTCATGACGCTAAGGCAACGAGACTGACCCTGGCTGCTGTGCTTTGTGTCTGCAAACTTTGCAACAACTTGCTCCGCTAATATGATAAATTGAGACTGAGGCTTTGATCCTACTCTGGGGATTTGGATTGAAGGGCTCAGGTTGGTTCGGAATGCTATTGTTATTGCTTGCTTCTATTGTTTGCATGATTGGTTTCGTGTTTTTTTTCCTCCTTCTCTGTGGGCACTGCAGGCTGGTCTTATTTTTTTTAAATTGGGTTCCTTCGAGTTCCTTGCTTTGCAACTGCCTGTTAAGCAAACAAATCTCAATGTCGTGCACGTTCTTTAATAATAACTACACTTTGAATCTTTGTATCTTTAAAATAAGCAAAGGCAAGAAATCATTTGAGAGCCTATTAGGAACATAACTGTCACCCAAACCAACACAGCACATCATAGAATGAATGTGTGTCACTGTTTCAATCACTGTTTGTATCTGTCCTTGAGTTCATACTTGTGGGAATAATATGTTTTCCAATGTAATTTAAATAATGCATTTAGTTAAATGCCAGAAGAATAAATAATTATATTGTTCGGTATAATTATTATTACTCTATACTTGCACCACATCATTCACCAGTGAACATATTGTATCATTCAGCAGAACACATGGCAAAATGAACATCTTGTCTGGAATTCTAATCAACAAACTATGTTCTGAAATTCTAACACTGATATAAATGTGTCCTTGATGGCTCTGGGCCCATACTTGCTAGAGTTCAGAAGAATGAGGGCAGAATCTCATTGAAACCTATCAAATATTGAAAGGCCTAGACAGAGTGGATGCAGAGAGGATGCTTCCTATAGTGAGGGAGTCTAGGACCAGAGGGCAAGCTTCAGAATACAAGGATATACTTTTAGAACTGAGATGAGGATGAATTAGCCAGAGGGTGGTGATTCTGTGGAGTTAATTGTCACAGACTGCTATGGAGGTCAAGTCACTGGGTATTTTTAAAAGAGGTTGATGAGTTGTTGATTAGTAAGGGTGTCAAAGGTTATTGGAAGAAGGCAGGAAACTGGGAAATGATGAACGGTGGAGCAGGCACAATGGGCTAAAAGGACTAATTCTGTGGCTCTGGCTAATAGTCTTATGGTTCTGTATTTCATGGATAGTTAATTAATGACATGATATTACAACATATGAATGATTTCTGTTTCCCAAAGTGCTTCCCACATGCAAGTTGCAGCAAACACTGTTTGCAGAAGTTACTATAGAATGAAAGGTAGCAAAATAATTTGCTTTGCTGAAGCTTGGCTGTAATACATTGGGAATTTTATAATTAAAAATTAATAACAATAGAAATGGCTCATAAATAATGTAACTGAACATTTCATCCACGAACAGATCAATCAACACATACTGATGAATTGTGGTCCTTTATTCTGTATGAACTTGGATGAACTCTTCCTGTGTGGAATAATGTCCCAAGGCTCTCTTCCACCTAGCACCAGCTGCAACCCAGTGGGTACACACATTTTTTTAAAGATGGAGCATTAAATTCTAGTGTGACCCTCCAGTAATACTGAGGAGTGCTGTACTGTTGGAGGTGCTATCATTCACATTGGACATCGAACCATGATGGTTTCTGATTCTCATACGGATACACAGGATCCAATGCCGTTGCTCTGAGGAGAACAGAGCTTTCCTTTAATCAACATCACAAAATAAAACAAATTGTGTGGTCATTTCTATATTGCTCTTTTTGGCAGTGTGCTGTGCAGAAATTGGCTACTATACTTCCCGGCTCGCAATCGTGACGGCACTTCAAAAGTATCTACTGGCTTAAAGTACCGGCAATTTCAAGTTCCTGGGCATCAGGATCTCTGAGGATCTAATCTGGTCCCAACATATTGATGCAGTTATAAAGAAGGCAAGACAGAGGCTATATTTTATTGGGCGTTTGGAGAGATTGGGTTTGTCATCTAAAACACTTGAAAACTGCTATAGATGTACTGTTGGGAGTATTCTGTCAGGTTGCATCGCTTTCTGCTACGGGGGGTGGGGGGAGGGGGGGTGGCTACTGCATAGGACCAAAAGAAGCTACAGAAAGTCAGCTCCATCTTGGGTACTAGTCTTTGTAGTATCCAAGACATCTTCAAGGAGCATTGGTTCAGAAAGGTGATGTCCATTATTAAGGAATGCCTGTTGCAACAATTGATTCCGCAGTACAGCAGATACAGTCATTGCGCTCGTGAATAAGCATGTGTCAGCTAATTATTATTTTATCGTGATTCTATTTCATTCCCTTCATTCTGTTGTAGTATTTGTCGAGACTTGGACACGGACACAGCAACGCTTCACTGCCCGCTTGCATTCCGCCTTGCCTGAGAAATTGGACTGTCGAGTCAACTGACTCTGAAGACTAGCAGTATTCATTTTATTCTTAGTTGTTCTTTTCAGCTGCAGTGTAGGCTTTGTTTACCATCTGAGAGTTTTAGTTAATGGCCCTGTTGGCCTGGCGTTCATTGTTTTCTTTTCCCTATAACATTGTTCGCATTAAAGTCTGCGAAATACCAACCAGTTTCAGAGTCTCTCACTCGGCACTTGGGCCATATCTGAACTTTGGTGACACCCCCATCACCCAGGGCATGCCCTCTTCTCATTGTTACCACCAGGAAGGAGGTACAGAAGCCTGAAGGCACACACTCAGCAATTTAGCAACAGCTTCTTCCCCTCCTCCACATAATTTCTAAATGGACATTGAACTCATGAACACTACCTCACTTTTTTAATATATATATATTATGTCTGTTTTTGCACTATTTTTAATCTATTCAATATATGCAGTATACTTTTCTTCTTCTTTCTATATTATCTGTATTGCATTGAACTGCTGCTGCTAAGTTAAAAAAATTTCACAACACGTGCTGTTGATAATAAACCTGATTCTGATTATGAAGTACTTGGGATGACCACAAGTTCCAAAGGGTACTTGAGAAATACTTGCTTATTTTCATTTTCAGTATACGAGGTGCACCCAAGTTACACTGAAGAACTTTGCAAAATTGGAAATAGGAGCAAGTCAAGTGTCCTTTTGAACTTGCTTCACCATTGACCAAACTTACTGCCATTTCAGCATTTTCTCCCCTTTCCAACCCAGTCCCTAGAGAATGTGATTCCCATCATAGAAACATAGAAACATAGAAAATAGGTGCAGGAGTAGGCCATTCGGCCCTTCGAGCCTGCACCGCCATTTATTATGATCATGGCTGATCATCCAACTCAGAACCCCGCCCCAGCCTTCCCTCCATACCCCCTGACCCCTGTAGCCACAAGGGCCATATCTAACTCCCTCTTAAACATAGCCAATGAACCGGCCTCAACTGTTTCCTGTGGCAGAGAATTCCACAGATTCACCACTCTCTGTGTGAAGAAGTTTTTCCTAATCTCGGTCCTAAAAGGCTTCCCCTCTATCCTCAAACTGTGACCCCTCGTTCTGGACTTCCCCAACATCGGGAACAATCTTCCTGCATCTAGCCTGTCCAATCCCTTTAGGATCTTATACGTTTCAATCAGATCCCCCCTCAATCTTCTAAATTCCAACGAGTACAAGCCTAGTTCATCCAGTCTTTCTTCATATGAAAGTCCTGCCATCCCAGGAATCAATCTGGTGAACCTTCTTTGTACTCCCTCTATGGCAAAGATGTCTTTCCTCAGATTAGGGGACCAAAACTGCACACAATACTCCAGGTGTGGTCTCACCAAGGCCTTGTACAACTGCAGTAGTACCTCCCTGCTCCTGTACTCGAATCCTCTCGCTATAAATGCCAGCATACCATTCGCCTTTTTCACCGCCTGCTGTACCTGCATGCCCACTTTCAATGACTGGTGTATAATGACACCCAGGTCTCGTTGCACCTCCCCTTTTCCTAATCGGCCACCATTCAGATAATAATCTGTTTTCCTATTTTTGCCACCAAAGTGGATAACTTCACATTTATCCACATTAAATTGCATCTGCCATGAGTTTGCCCACTCACCCAACCTATCCAAGTCACCCTGCATCCTCTTAGCATCCTCCTCACTGCTAACACTGCCACCCAGCTTCGTGTCATCCGCAAACTTGGAGATGCTGCATTTAATTCCCTCATCCAAGTCATTAATATATATTGTAAACAACTGGGGTCCCAGCACTGAGCCTTGTGGTACCCCACTAGTCACCGCCTGCCATTCTGAAAAGGTCCCGTTTATTCCCACTCTTTGCTTCCTGTCTGCTAACTAATTCTCCACCCACACCAATACCTTACCCCCAATACCGTGTGCTTTAAGTTTGCACACTACTCTCCTGTGTGGGACCTTGTCAAAAGCCTTTTGAAAATCCAAATATACCACATCCACTGGTTCTCCCCTATCCACTCTACTAGTTACATCCTCAAAAAATTCTATGAGATTCGTCAGACATGATTTTCCTTTCACAAATCCATGCTGACTTTGTCCGATCATTTCACCGCTTTCCAAATGTGCTGTTATCACATCCTTGATAACTGACTCCAGCAGTTTCCCCATCTCCGACGTTAGGCTAACCGGTCTATAATTCCCCGGTTTCTCTCTCCCTCCTTTTTTAAAAAGTGGGGTTACATTAGCCACCCTCCAATCCTCAGGAACTAGTCCAGAATCTAACGAGTTTTGAAAAATTATCACTAATGCATCCACTATTTCTTGGGCTACTTCCTTAAGCATTCTAGGATGCAGACCATCTGGCCCTGGGGATTTATCCGCCTTCAATCCCTTCAATTTACCTAACACCACTTCCTTACTAACATGTATTTCACTCAGTTCCTCCATCTCACTGGACCCTCTGTCCCTTACTATTTCTGGAAGATTATTTATGTCCTCCTTAGTGAAGACAGAACCAAAGTAATTATTCAATTGGTCTGCCATGTCCTTGCTCCCCATAATCAATTCACCTGTTTCTGTCTGTAGGGGACCTACATTTGTCTTTACCAGTCTTTTCCTTTTTACATATCTATAAAAGCTTTTACAGTCCGTTTTTATGTTCTCTGCCAGTTTTCTCTCATAATCTTTTTTCCCCTTCCTAATTAAGCCCTTTGTCCTCCTCTGCTGAACTCTGAATTTCTCCCAGTCCTCAGGTGAGCCACTTTCTCTGGCTAATTTGTATGCTACTTCTTTGGAATTGATACTATCCCTAATTTCTCTTGTCAGCCACGGGTGCACTACCTTCCTTGATTTATTCTTTTGCCAAACTGGGATGAACAATTGTTGTAGTTCATCCATGCAACCTTTAAATGCTTGCCATTGCACCGTCAATCCTTTAAGTGTCATTTGCCAGTCTATCTTAGCTAATTCACGTCTCATACCTTCAAAGTTACCCCTCTTTAAGTTCAGAACCTTTGTTTCTGAATTAACTATGTCACTCTCCATATTAATGAAGAATTCCACCATATTATGGTCACTCTTACCCAAGGGGCCTCTCACGACAAGATCGCTAATTAATCCTTCCTCATTGCTCAAAACCCAGTCCAGAATAGCCTGCTCTCTAGTTGGTTCCTCGACATGTTGGTTCAAAAAACCATCCCGCATACATTCCAAGAAATCCTCTTCCTCAGTACCTTTACCAATTTGGTTCACCCAGTCCATTAAATCCATTAAATTCATCATGTCCATTAAATTCTCAATATCTGCTTCTGGAGTATCAACTATCTCTTGAGTGGAGAATTGAAAAGACATAGACCCCTCTGAGTAAAAATTTCACCTCACCTCAGTCCTACATCTTCTTCCTGAGACTTTAATCCTCTTGGCACCCTTTCAGCAGCTACCCAGTCTGTGCATTTACCATCATACTATGCTTCAATACAATATCCTCTCTGTTTGCTGGTATCTTTTGACATTACTTCCTAAACTGGTGAATGTGAGTTTGGAGCCCCACCTAGAGCAGTGCTCATGTTACAGGAAGGATATGAAGAGTGGTATAAGCTCCTTCTTGTAACCAGAACTGGAGGAGTATACTTAAGAAATGAAAAACATGAGGAACTCTGCAGGTGCTGGAAATCCAAAGCAACACACACAAAATGCAGGAGGAACTCAGCAGGTCAGGCAGCATCTATGGAAGTGAATAGAGAGTCAATGTCTCGGGCCAAGACCCCTCATCAGTACTGAGAAGAAAGGGAGAAGATTCCAGAATAAAAAGATAGGAGGAGGGGAAGGTGGCTAGCTGCAAGGTGATAGGTGAAGCCAGGTGAATGGGAAAGGTAAAGGGCTAGAGAAGAAAGAATCTGAGAGGAGACCAGGAAGGAGGAGGAGACTAAAGGGGAAGTAATAGGCAGGTGAGAAGAGGTAAAAGGTCGGAGTGGGGAACAGAGAAGGGTGGAGGTGGAATTTGTTAGTGGAAGGAGAAATCGATATTCATGCCATCAGAAATTAGATTGCCTAGGACTTGGAATTGTTTTCTTTGAAATTGAGAAGGTTAGGAGACATTTAATCAAGGTGTATAAAGTGATGCCACTCTCAAGTAACAAAGTTTCTGTCCTGTAATGGGCTTTACTCTTATTTTTAGCCGCGAGATGCTTGCATTGTGGACTCCATTACTCCCCTTCTATGACACAGTTAGAGATGCAGTCATTTTATCAAAGTGCTGAATCCAGATCCTGCCTATTGCCCTGAATGAACTTAATAGGTACAGTACATCACACAATTTCAAAGAAGACCATGGAAGCTCTCTCTAGTGTTCTGGTCAATATTTATCCCTCACTTAAAATGTAATACGATAGCAATTTATCTTCGGTTGCATACATTAAGTGTGTAATACAGTGGTAACTCTGCTTTGTGGTTCCTTAAGGTTGGTATAACCAGGGGTGGAGTAGTGGGGATAAGCTCTCACTATCTATTGAATGTTCTCAACAGCGTGCACCTGAAATAGCCTCTGACAAACAAGTCCAGCTCCTGGCCTTCACATGTGGCTTAGCTAATAAGCTTGGCGGAACCATTTCTACTGACAGGAGAGGGGGCAAAGGTGCCTTAAAACTAGTTGCTTCGGGCAGCTGGGGCACGTCAGCTGTGGTTGGCTGCTCATCTAGGAGAAGAAAAGGCTCTGATCTCAAACCTCCGCTGCCTTGTGGCTATACCTACTCATGGGGAAGGTTTGGCAAAGGAAGAACCCAGAGCTGCCGTCTCTAAGGCAGTCCTACGTTGACCTCAATACTGAGTGGCAACTCCTGTGATGCTGCTGGTACCAATCTGTATCGGTCTCTGCCATTCCTTTGGGTTCACCAGATGCATGGAGAGGGGGAGCTTGCTACATAGTCATCAGCTCACTGTCCATATCATATTGCCCAGGCTTGCAAATCTAGACAACTAGGGCGCACCATCCACGGTCGGCTCTGACTGATGGAGGCCTCATTCACTCACTCACTCTGCTTTGTATCCTGCTTCTGAAGTTTCATACCATTGACTGGCCCAAAACCAAATTCCAGAAGTCTACTACAATGCAACCACATACATGGATATGAGAAGGCATTTCCACCTCCACATGGAGGACATGTCCTCGTTCCATTACTTCCCATCAGCCTGAAGCCACGCACTCAGTGTTTTAGCAACAGCTTCTTCCCCTCCACTACTAGATTTCCATGAATCCATGAACACAACCTCACTGTATTGCTCTCTTCATGGACTATTTATTTTTCAATATTTCTTATTGTAACCTGTAGTAATTTATGTATTGCTCACGACTGATGTCAGAAAACAACAAATTTCACAACATATGTCAATAATTCTGACTGATTCTGATTCGCTTGAAATATCTGCTCAACATCACTTTGAAGTCTGTGAGATCTCACTGTGCTCAACCTGGGTAGCTTATTTCCTATATTACAGTAGTCACTATAATTCAAAAGGGCATAATTAACTGAGAAACACTTTGAGACGTAATGTAATAGTAAAAAAATTGAATGGAAATACAAGAATTTTCTGGTGTAATTTGCCTCCCTCTGGCTTGAATGATCCTTATTTTGGTGATGTGCCAGTGTAAATGGACAATTGCAGGATGTTTCTTCTTCCTTGGGAAAATAACAGGAGAAAATTAACAGCATTGCTGTCGGAGCAGTGCTGCCAGGATAATCAAGGACACGACCCACCCAACCAACACATTTTTCGTTCCTCTTCCCTCCGGGAGAAGGCTCAGGAGCTTGAAGACTCGTACGGCCAGATTTGGGAACAGCTTCTTTCCAACTGTGATAAGACTGCTGAACGGATCCTGACCCGGAGCTGGGCCGTACTCTCCAAATATCCGGACCCGCCTCTCGGTTTTTTTTGCACTACCTTACTTTCCATTTTTCTGTTTTCTATTTATGATTTACAATTTAAATTTTTAATATTTACTATCGATTTGTAATCCAGGGAGCATGAAGCACAGAATCAAATATCGCTGTGATGATTGTATGTTCTAGTATCAATAGTTTGGCAACAATAAATACTAAAGTATAAAGATTAATGAGCAAAAACAGAAGTGTGTTCTTAACTTTGCTTTGGTTAACAGTGTGCTTCTCTTTCAGCAAGATGTATGTTCTGAGAAGCAGTAATATCATTGCCATTCTGACTAATACGTAGCTAAATTTAATATTTTAAAGATTGCCTGTGCTTCTGAGATCTTGTGGGAATAACTGCAGAACACTTCAAGCATCACACAACCCAAAATAAGAGTGAAACCCATTACAGGACATAAACTTTATTACATGAAGTTGGTATCACTGATAAGCTGTAGCTTTAACCTTTTTCTCAGCTCACGAAATGGCATCGTCAACAAAGAATGGTTAATTAATCAGCTCTGATGCATCTCCTCACACTGAAAAGGAGATTTAAAAGCAATATAAGAGCAAATAGACGCTACACTCCAATATATATCTTATGTCTTTAAACTCTGTTGGGTGCTTCCAAGCAGAATCCTATGAAGTTTTGATTTTTAAATTTATCTGAGGACAGATAAATTGAGCAGGTTATGCCTTTTCCAATTTTAACCTGGAAGCAGATAAGGTGGTCACCATGGCTAGGTAGTGACCTCATGAGTTTTGGCCAGTCATACCCAATTGCACCAAAAAAAGCAACAATTGCATTTGAGGTGGGACCATTTTGAGGAAGTTACTGAGCATTTCTATTCAGGCTTGTCTGCACAAACTAATGAGGGTCTATGATAAAGCATAGAGTCAAGCAAGCTCCTTGGAGAATTAGAGAAGGAAAGTCACGTCCCCATGAGCCAGAAGACACCGGCTTTATGGTGACTCATTTGATAGCAGCCTGCCTTGGTGGTGGAGCTGTCTGGGTCTGAGTCCTATTCCAGAGACTCAAGCACAAAATTCCAGACCAATGGAGGATTTTTGATAGATGTCAGAAATCCCTTGGAAGTAATTCCAAAGATAAATTAGCCTTAGCATGTGTAAGTCCATGCTACAGAGATCTTTTAGCTCCAGGGCAAGCATCAAAAAGGGCCACTTTTCAACATAATTGTATAAGGGCTAAGAGAGTTGTAAAAGAGCGCCTGAAGGCTTTGTGTGTCAATGCAAGGAGCATTCGTAACAAGGTGGATGAATTGAAAGTGCAGATTGTTATTAATGATTATGATATAGTTGGGATCACAGAGAAATGGCTCCAGGGTGACCAAGGATGGGAGCTCAACGTTCAGGGATATTCAATATTCAGGAGGGATAGACATGAAAGAAAAGGAGGTGGGGTGGCGTTGCTGGTTAAAGATGAGATTAACACAATAGAAAGGAAGGACATAAGCCGGGAAGATGTGGAATCGATATGGGTAGAGCTACATAACACTAAGGGGCAGAAAACGCTGGTGGGAGTTGTGTACAGGCCACCTAACAGTAGTAGTGAGGTCGGAGATGGTATTAAACAGGAAATTAGAAATGTGTGCAATAAAGGAACAGCAGTTATAATGGGTGACTTCAATCTACATGTAGATTGGGTGAACCAAATTGGTAAAGGTGCTGAGGAAGAGGATTTCTTGGAATGTATGCAGGATGGTTTTTTGAACCAACATGTCGAGGAACCAACTAGAGAGCAGGCTACTCCAGACTGGGTTTTGAGCAATGAGGAAGGGTTAATTAGCAATCTTGTCGAGAGAGGCCCCTTGGGTAAGAGTGACCATAATATGGTGGAATTCTTCATTAAGATGGAGAGTGACATAGTTAATTCAGAAACAAAGGTTCTGAACTTAAAGAGGGGTAACTTTGAAGGTATGAGTCGTGAATTAGCTAAGATAATTAGCAAATGACACTTAAAGGATTGACGGTGGATATGCCATGGCAAGCATTTAAAGATTGCATGGATGAACTACAACAATTGTTCATCCTAGTTTGGCAAAAGAATAAATCAAGGAAGGTAGTGCACCCGTGGCTGATAAGAGAAATTAGGGATAGTATCAATTCCAAAGAAGAAGCATATAAATTAGCCAGAAAAAGTGGCTCACCTGAGGAGTGGGAGAAATTCAGAGTTCAGCAGAGGAGGACAAAGGACTTAATTAAGAAGGGGAAAAAAGATTATGAGAGAAAACTGGCAGGGAACATAAAAACTGACTGTAAAAGCTTTTATAGATATGTAAAAAGGAAAAGACTGGTAAAGACAAATGTAGGTCCCCTACAGACAGAAACAGGTGAATTGATTATGGGGAGCAAGGACATGGCAGACCAATTGAATAATTACTTTGGTTCTGTCTTCACTAAGGAGGACATAAATAATCTTCCAGAAATAGTAGGGGACAGAGGGTCCAGTGAGATGGAGGAACTGAGTGAAATACATGTTAGTAGGGAAGTGGTGTTAGGTAAATTGAAGGGATTAAAGGCAGATAAATCCCCAGGGCCAGATGGTCTGCATCCCAGATTGCTTAAGGAAGTAGCCCAAGAAATAGTGGATGCATTAGTGATAATTTTTCAAAACTCGTTAGATTCTGGACTAGTTCCTGAGGATTGGAGGGTGGCTAATGTAACCCCACTTTTTAAAAAAGGAGGGAAAGAGAAACCGGGGAATTATAGACCGGTTAGCCTAACGTCAGTGGTGGGGAAACTGCTGGAGTCAGTTATCAAAGATGTGATAACAGCACATTTGGAAAGCAGTGAAATCATCGGACAAATTCAACATGGATTTGTGAAAGGAAAATCATATCTGACGAATCTCATAGAATTTTTTGAGGATGTAACTAGTAGAGTGGATAGGGGAGAACCAGTGGATGTGGTATATTTGGATTTTCAAAAGGCTTTTGACAAGGTCCCACACAGGAGATTAGTGTGCAAACTTAAAGCACACGGTATTGGGGGTAAGGTATTGATGTGGATAGAGAATTGGTTAGCAGACAGAAAGCAAAGAGTGGGAATAAACGGGACCTTTTCAGAATGGCAGGCAGTGACTAGTGGGGTACTGCAAGGCTCAGTGCTGGGACCCCAGTTGTTTACAATATATATTAATGACTTGGATGAGGGAATTAAATGCAGCATCTCCAAGTTTGCGGATGACACGAAGCTGGGCGGCAGTGTTAGCTGTGAGGAGGATGCTAAGAGGATGCAGGGTGACTTGGATAGGTTGGGTGAGTGGGCAAATTCATGGCAGATGCAATTTAATGTGGATAAATGTGAAGTTATCCACTTTGGTGGCAAAAATAGGAAAACAGATTATTATCTGAATGGTGGCCGATTAGGAAAAGGGGAGGTGCAACAAGACCTGGGTGTCATTATACACCAGTCATTGAAAGTGGGCATGCAAGTACAACAGGCAGTGAAAAAGGCGAATGGTATGCTGGCATTTATAGCGAGAGGATTCAAGTACAGGAGCAGGGAGATACTACTGCAGTTGTACAAGGCCTTGGTGAGACCACACCTGGAGTATTGTGTGCAGTTTTGGTCCCCTAATCTGAGGAAAGACATCCTTGCCATAGAGGGAGTACAAAGAAGGTTCACCAGATTGATTCCTGGGATGGCAGGACTTTCATATGAAGAAAGACTGGATGAACTAGGCTTGTACTCATTGGAATTTAGAAGATTGAGGGGGGATCTGATTGAAACGTATAAAATCCTAAAGGGATTGGACAGGCTAGATGCAGGAAGATTGTTCCCGATGTTGGGGAAGTCCAGAACGAGGGGTCACAGTTTGAGGATAAAGGGGAAGCCTTTTAGTACTGAGATTAGGAAAAACTTCTTCACACAGAGAGTGGTGAATCTGTGGAATTCTCTGCCACAGGAAACAGTTGAGGCCGGTTCATTGGCTATATTTAAGAGGGAGTTAGATATGGTCCTTGTGGCTACGGGGATCAGGGGGTATGGAGGGAAGGCTGGTGCAGGGTTCTGAGTTGGATGATCAGCCATGATCATAATAAATGGCGGTGCAGGCTTGAAGGACCGAATGGCCTACTCCTGCACCTATTTTCTATGTTTCTATGTTTCATGAGATCCAAGAGGACATTGCTTTGTGGATCCAGAACTGGCTTGCCCACAAAGGCAAAGAATGGTTGTAGATAGGTCATATTCTGCATGGTGGTCAGTGACCAGTGGTGTGCCTCAGGGATCTGTTCTGGGACCCTACTCTTCGTGACTTTTATATAAATGACCTGGATGAGGAAGTGCAGGGATGGGTTAGTAACTTTGCTGATGACACAAAGGTTGGGGGTGTTGTGGATAGTGTGGAGGGCTGTCAGAAGTTACAGCGGGACATTGATAGGATGCAAAACTGGGCTGAGAAGTGGCAAATGGAGTTCAACCCAGATAAGTGTGAGGTGGTTCATTTTGGTAGGTCAAATATGATGGCAGAACATAGCATTAATGGCAAGACTCTTGGCAGAGTGGAGGATCAGAGGGATCTTGGGGTCCGAGTCCACAGAACTCTCAAAGCTGCTACACAGGTTGACTCTGTGGTTAAGAAGGCATGTAGTGCATTGGTCTTCATCAATCATGGGGTTGAGTTTAAGAGCCGAGAGGTAATGTTGCAGCTATATAGGACCCTGGTCAGACCCCACTTGGAGTACCGTGCTTAGTTCTGGTCACCTCACTGCAGGAAGGATGTGGAAACCATAGAAAGGGTGTAGAAGAGATCTACAAGGATGTTGCCTGAATTGGGGAGCATGCCTTATGAGAATAGGTTGAGTGAACTCGGCTTTTTCTCCTTGGAGCAACGGAGAATGAAAGGTGACCTAATAGAGGTTTAAAAGATAATGAGAGGATAATCAGAGGCTTTTTCCTAGGGCTGAAATGGCTAGCACAAGAGGGCATAGCTTTAAGGTGCTTGAAAGTAGGTACAGAGGAGATGTCAGGGGTAAGTTTCCAAGCAGAGTGTTGAGTGCATGGAATGGGCGGCCGGTGGCAGTGGTGGAGGCAGAAACAATAGGGTCTTTTAAGGGACCCCTGGATAGACCCCTTAGAAAAATAGAGGGCTATGGGTAAGCCTAGGTAGTTCTAAGGTAAGGACATGTTCAGCACAGCTTTGTGGGCTGAAGGGCCTGTATTGTGCTGTAGGTTTTCTATGTTTCTATCTTTATTCAAAGACAGAGCCATCACTTCATGCAGAACATGGAGCTTTTAGTTTTTGAAACTCATAAAGGTGAGAACAATATGGAAACAATTAAATCTCTACGTTTGCTAATAGCTCCACCAAAGTGAAACATCATCTCATGAATCCATCGTTCTCAGTTCCATACCAAGCAGATGTCCATATCAAGCATTGCCTAATATATACCCGTCTAGTTGACATTGTGATCATCAGTGATTGACATCCAAGCTTATATCACGTTCCCTGAATCCCCACAATCCCTCTCCTCAGTTATCCTCTTTTTCTTAATATAACTATAAAATGTCTGTTCACCAAGGACATTTCTTGGCCCCTTTTGGCCTTCCTAATTGTCTACTTGAGCACTTTCTTGTTATCCTTTACATTTCGTGCTGCTTTGTTGAAGAACACCAACACTGTGAAAAACCTCTAACCTATTAGTATAAGGCTAATGAAAAGTTTTCCAGAACATATGGGTGGCAAGGTAGCACCACATTCTTACAGTATCCAGTAACCCCGGTAACCCCAGTTCCATTCCCGCCGCTGCCTGTAAGGAGTTTGTATATTCTCCCCTTGACCGTGTGGGCTTCCCCCGGGTGCTCCTGTTTCCCCTCACCGTATGGGTGGCATGCCAAACAAAGCTTTACACTGCATCTTCGTACATGTGGTGATAATAAAATCAATTTACCGTTTGACTTTATCACGATAACCAGAAGCTAGGAGAGTATCATAAAAAAAAACTCATTGTCTCACTCGTTTAATTTAGGAAAGGGAATTCTTATTGGTTCTAGCATAGTTAGAGCAGACAGCCAGCACCTTTTTTTCCTAGAGTGCCAATGGCTAATTCCAGAGGGAATAATTTTAAGGTGATTGGAGGAAAGTATGTGGAAGCGGGTATTGTCAGAGGTAGGCTTTCTCATACAGAGAGCGGTAAGTGCATGGAATGCACTGCCGGGGGTGGTCTTAGAGGTAGATAGATTAGGGACAGCTAAAAAGTACTTAGGTAAGCACATGGGTGAAATTAAAATGGAGGGCTATGTGGGAGGGAAGAGTAAGATTGATCTTGGAATGGGTTAAAATGTCAGCAGTGTTGTGGGCTGAAGGGCCTGTATTGGGCTGTAGTGTTCTGTGTTCTTTATGTGACTCTAGAATTACCAATTGATTTGCTGCTAACTTTCTTCACAATCAGTGGAAATGGGGGATGGATCATAAAACTGGCATGGCCACAACATACATATCTCTTTAATGATTCAATGAAGACTGTGAATTCACTCTTCAACACAGAAGTGGGAGGATCACCTGCCTGAGGGTTGCTGCACGATCATCTTCTCAAAGGGAACCAGCATGGATAGTGAGTGAAGTGCTCGTGTCCCCAGAGGAATGAAAGAATCACCACGTGCCTTTAGAACTCTTTGCATGCTTGTTATAATCACTGCAGAGCAGTTGTAAAGGATATAATAAGAGTTAAATGCTGTGGAAGCTGGAAATAGAAATGAGAATTGCTCAGCAGACCAGGCAGTTTGGCCCACAGTCAGGTTAAAAGCAGATCACTGAAAATTTCAAAGCAAAGTTCTCCAAGTGCAGGAAATCAGAAATAAAAACAGAAAATGCTTGGATCTGGACTTCATGAGTATTTCAAATGCTTGAAATACTCAGGATGTCTGCCAGCATGTGTGGAGAGAGGACGGAGTTAGTGTTTAAGATTGATAGACATGTATCAGAGCTAGTTATTTCAGGTACAAACTGGAAAGTCTATTAATCTGAAATTGCAAATTCAGTGTTTGTGGCTGCCTGTAAGCAGACAAATTTCAGGGTGTGTGATTTATACATTCTTTGATAATAAATGTGCTTTAAATCTTTGAATCTTTCAAAGTCCCAAGGGCTGTAACATTATTTTTCATCTGAATTGGGAAAGACTTACAATACAGAGAAAGCAGTGAAGGGCAAAAAGAACACAAAAGGAAGATCTCTGATGGGTTGGAGAACCGTTAAAATTAAATTACAGAATGAAGGCCATTATGGAACTGCCTTGTAGAAAACTTAAGTTCAAACAACGTTTGGCCCTTCCAGTGGGTTGTCACTTCAATTTCCAATCCACTTTGATCTCTATTCTCAGCCTCCTGCAGCTTCTCATTGAAGCCCAGTGTAAATACAGGAAACATCACCTCTGCTTTTTCCTCAGCACATTACTGCCTTCCAGATTCAATGCTGAATTCAAAAATTTCAGGTATTCACATTCATTTCTCATCCAAGTCCATCTTTCATTTCTTTCCTTCTTCAGTTACACCCTCTGTTATGCCCTGTGTCAGAATCCATTCAATTTTTAGTATCCCCTGCTTTACTCCTAACCCTGGAACTTCCCTTCCATCCCTTCCTCTCCACTCCACTTTTCCTTGCTTTTAAATCCAATATTTCCATTTCAAATGGAAACTAGATGTATAAAGCCTGGGAATTGAATGTCGCCCAGTCGTACTTTGGGCACTGGGCCACTTATATATCCAAAGATCCACCACTGCATAATTCAGTAGGGCTGAGGTGTAATCAATTGCTCTGTGGTTCTTATACAATCCATAGAGCTCTCCAAATCCACATCTTCTGCCCACTTTCCTACACCTTTTTGCTCACTAGCCCAACCCCCTCTCCCCATTCTCTCCCAGGGCAACTTCATGCTCTCTGGGGTGTTGGCCTTGGACTGCAGAACTCCCCATCCAATGCAACAGACAACCTGCTGGAGGAACTCAACAGGTTGAGCAGCCTCTGCGGGAGGGAAGGAATTGTACATGTTTCGAGTCAGAAACCTGCATAAGGACAAGGGTTGGCTCAGGGTTTTGACCCAAAATGCTGATAATTCCTTCTCCCCCCACAGATGCTCCTCAATCCATTAAGTTGTTTCAGCAAATTTCTTGTTGCTCCAGATTCAAACATCTGCAATCTCTTGTGTTCCCATCCAAAACCTTCCAGCCTGCTTGAGAGTGGGAGTTTTACAACACTCCCCAGTAACTCATTCCCCTGGTTTGCCTGACCTCATAACAGACTTAACTTCCACATGGCCTCAGCCAAGCCTTTAGAATGTTTCTACAGAACAGTAAGTTTACCAATGGGTTCCATCTCAAACCATGTTACTGAAACACTATTAGGTGAGTAAATACACTGCTATTTGAATAGCTTGCCCTGCAAAGTTACTTGACATTACTGAATAATATTGGTAAATTTTACAGTGAAGCACTTTGAAACATTGTGAAATATGCAGCAGAAAAGTAGATTTATCATGCCAGTTTAATATGAATACCTAATCCATCATGGAGCAGCTGGTGCATATCGCATGTCCTGGTTGTGTGACCTCTGATGCCAGGCAGACAGTCTTTAAAGAGTATTGATAATGGCTAGAGTCACCCCTCTTGTAAAGATACTGCCAAGAAGAATGCAATGGCAAACCACTTCTCTAGAAAAATTTGTCAAGAACAATCATGGTCTTGGAAAGGCCTTTTGTTAAATTTATTGAGATATAGCATGGAGTAGGACCTTCTGGCCCTTCGGGCTCTTTGCGCCATGCTTCACAGCAACCCAGCAATTTAACCCTAGCCTAATCACAGGATAGTTTACAATGACCAATTAACCTACCAACCGGTAGGTCCTTGCACTGTGGGAGGAAACCAGAGCACCTGGAGGAAACCCACACGGTCACAGGGAGAACGTACAAACTCCTTACAGGCAGCATCGGGAATTGAACCCAGGTTGCGTGTACTACAAACCGATGTGCTAACCAATACGCTACCATGCCGCCCATGTCATACGATGTAGCACATAATGAATAAACAAATCTGTCATACAATCCAGAAGTTAAAACATACCTATTTGTTACATGATAGAAGAGACACACTACAAGAGATTAATTATTTGCAACCTCCAGATGCTGCCATCTTGATTGTTATGCATTTTAAATTATTCGTGACCTCCACTGCGATGCTAGCTAGCAAGGTAGCTGTACTAGTTTTAGTGATGTAACACGGGAGGGATGTATTATCTATGGATTTGTCGATTAAGGTCTTACCAAAGTAAATTGCTATATACAGCCATCAAAGATGTCTACTGAGCCATCCCTTGTCCACACTTTGGTAAATCAGACCCACTGGGCTGTCCTCCTAATCGCAGCATACTAACAGAAGCTGAAACAGGACGATCCAGAACAGAAAGGTGTACAGCACTGATCTGAGGAAACAGGTAAGATTCTATATGACTGCTTTGAGTCAGCATACTGGTCCACTTTCAATGACTCAGCTGCTAGCTAGATGAGTATGTAACTAACATCACAGACCTTATCAGCAAGTATGTTGAGGACTTTGTACCAAAGAAGACAATCTGGGTGTTTCCAAACCAGGAGATCCACTCTTTTCTGAAGCCTATGTCTGCATGTCTGTTTAGGTGACACTAATCTTTATATGAAATCAGGATGCTGAGAGGCAGCATCAATCCAAAATCATGTTACGGCTCAGCCTTCAGCTATGCCAGGGCTTACACATTATAATGAGATACACAATGAAGTTGGCATCATTGCTGAAAATCACACAATCCTTCCTGATGAGCTTAACACATACTATGCATATTTTGAACAGAAGGGAATTGGTATGTCCTGAATCCAATTCAGGGGAATCTGCACTCACTGTCATGGATTTAAGTTCAGTCTTCCATAGGGTGGTTCTACGGAAAGCATCAGGACCGGTTGATGTTCCTGGCCATATACTTAAATCCTGTGCAGATGAGCTGGCTGGGGTATTTGCAGAATTTTTAACATCTCCCTGCTTCAGGTTGTGGTTCCCTCCTGCTTTAAGAAGACCACTATCATCCCAATACCCAATAAGAACAAGATAATTTGCCTTAATGACTACTGCCCAACATCTGCCATCTTTATCTTAGTGTGTTTTTTAAATGTTGCATTGGATCCAGAGTAACGATTATTTCATTCTCCTTTACACTTGTGTACTGCATATGACATTAAACAATCCTGAATATCTACCATCACAAAGAGTTTCAAGTGGCTGGCCAGGTCACACACCAATGCCAGCTCTGCAATCTGAATCCTTGACTTTCTGACTAATGGACCACAATCGGTAAGAATAGGCATCAACACCTCCATCACAAGGTTGGAGGTGCTCCACAAGGCTGTGTCCTTAGCTCCCTACCTTACTCCCTGTAAACTCATGACTGTGGGGCCAGATTCTACTCTAATTCCATCTATGAGTTAGCAGATGATACCACTGTAGCTGGCCGCATCTTAAAAAGTGATGAGTTAGAGTACAGGAAATTGAGAAAGAGCTTAGTTACCTGTGTTACGTACCCCGTAACTGGGTTGCCAAACCAGCAGAAATGGATCACTCAGTTGGAGTCTGGATTACTAGAACTAAGAAAGTTTTATTAAAGAAACAAGCAACACAGTAATCGAAAGGATAATAAATGCAACAGTTCAGCAATGATAAACACAGATGTGCACAGAATTAAGATAACAGCATCAATCAAGTTCTATCATTGTCTAGGGGTAAATGACCAAATTTCAAAGTGACACAAAAGTTCAGTCCAATTTAGTTCAGTTCGCAGTAATCGTTGCCATGGCGATGGACAACGTGGGGGGAGGGAGAGAGAGAACGGGAACGACTGATCATTCAGACATGGCTTCCACTCACAGACCGGCGATATTGCTCACAAGCAGCTTTCAGGCAGGTCCTTGGTGATGTCACCTGAGGTCACCGACTGTGACCCCTCCTCCAGATGCGGTCGATCCTCTGCAGTGAACCCGGCACCCAAGCGAGGGTGGACACACACCGGGTTCCCGTTGATCGTACCTTTCCACCCTGTGCATTTAAGGTCCGGTACTTCCCACCGACTCGTGAGAGGCGCACCGCTTCCAGGGTCTCGTTACCTTGGGTGTCGTGTGTGTCCTTAGCGAAACCTGTCCCTTTTTATCCCCCTGCTGGGGTATCACCTGTCCATCACTTCAAACAGTTCAGGGTTCAAAGGGGGAGCCGCTCCAGACAGCTCTCTCTCCCGTCCCTTCATTACACATCTCTAGATCGCCTGTCCATCACTTCAAACAGTTCAGGGTTCAAAGGGGGAGCCGCTCCAGACAGCTCTCTCTCCCGTCCCTTCATTACACATCTCCAGACGCTGCTTCATTGTTCCTTATCTCTCCTTCCTCCTGAGGACAGGTGGCAGACCAACTGCTGATGCCACTGATGCTAACCCAGGCCAGCAAACATCTTAATTTTATGTGTATTCTCGTCACACCTGGAATCATGACAATGACCTTTCTCTCAAGGTCAACAAAACAAAAGAGTTGGTCATTGCCTTCAGAAAGGGGGGAGGTAAATACACTTGCTCCTGTTTACATCAGTGGTGCTGAGGTTAAGAGGATTGAGAACTTCAGATGTCTAGGTATGAACATCAATAATAGCCTGGCCTACTCCAACCACGTTGATGTCATGACCAAGAAAGCTCACCAATGTCTCCAATTCCTCAGGAGGTTTAAGAGATCCAGACATTCTCGTTCCTCTCCCGCCCATTACGCAGAAGATGCAAAACCTTGAAAGCACATACCGCCACTCACAAGGACAGCTTCTATCCCACTGTTATCAGACTATTGAATGGAGCTCCTGTATGATAAGATGGACCCTTGATCTCACAGCCTCTTCCCCTCTGCCATCAGGTTTCTGAATGGACATTGACACTACCTCTCTACTTTTTTTTACTCTTTTTGCACTACCTATTTAATTTAACTTTTTAAGTACACACACACACACACATACACATATATATATGTAAATGCGAGGAGTTCTGCAGATGCTGGAAATTCAGGCAACACACATCAAAGTTGCTGGTGAATGCAGCAGGCCAGGCAGCATCTCTAGGAAGAGGTACAGTCGACGTTTTGGGCCGAGACCCTTCATCAGGACTAACTGAAGGAAGAGCTAGTAGGAGAATGCCTACGCTCTGTCCGCCAGAGAAAGCAGGATCTCCCAGTGGCCACACATTTTAATTCCACATCCCATTCCCATTCTGATATGTCTATCCATGTCCTCCTCTACTGTAAAAATGAAGCCACACTCAGGTTGGAGGAACAACACCTAATATTCCGTCTGGGTAGCCTCCAACCTGATGGCATGAACATTGACTTCTCTGACTTCCGCTAATGCCCCACCTCCCCCTCGTACCCCATCCGTTATTTATTTATATATGCACATTCTTTCTCTCTCTCTTTTTTCTCCCTCTGTCCCTCTGACTATACCCCTTGCCCATCCTCTGGGTTTTCCGCCCCTCCCTCTTTTCCTTCTCCCTGGGCCTCCTGTCCCATGATCCTCTCATATCTCTTTTGCCAATCACCTGTCCAGCTCTTGGCTCCATCCCTCCCCCTCCTGTCTTCTCCTATCATTTTGGATCTCCCCCTCCCCCTCCCACTTTCAAATCTCTTACTAGCTCTTCTTTCAGTTAGTCCTGACAAAGGGTCTCGGCCCGAAACATCGACCGTACCTCTTCCTAGAGATGCTGCCTGGCCTGCTGCGTTCACCAGCAACTTTGATGTGGGTGTTGCTTATATATATACACACACAGTTTTATTATTATGTATTGCAATGTACTGCTGCCTCATAACAACAAATTTCACGACATATACCAGTGATATTAACCCTGATTCTGATTCTGACAATCTAACCTGTCATGGCCCTACAGATCACAGTTTGCCTACAGTACACTTACTCTGTAACGGTAACAGTTAATTCTGTATTCTGTCATTGCTTTCCCTTCTACTACTTCAATGCACTAATGTGATGAAATGATCAGTATGGATGGTATGCAAAACATAGTTTCTCAATGCACCTTGGTACATGGGACAATAATAACCACATTTTACAAGTTCTTGTAAAATATTTTGCCACTTTCTGCATTAAGGGCACATATAATATTGATAAGCATTTTATCTTATATCCACATTTAAACTCATTCCTAAATTACTTAAGCAAATATCTGTGGAAACAATGGAACTAAATTTGATGTGACATTCATTGCAGGACCATTATTATATTATGCCTTTTGTTGTGGAGAGTGTTATTCAATTTCTAGCCTCCAGCACCTTTATCTGCTGAGATAGTTCCCTTTGGTAACCTAACCCATTTCAGCTGAGCACAAGGGACAGTCTTGTGTGAAGCGCTTAAGAGAAATGTGCTTTGTTTTGTTTATACTGTGTTTCTTTATCTTCTTTTCCCTTCAATATAACAACACAAAAGGAGGCCTTATGGCGATCTAATCCCATTAATTTCACTCCTCTCTCCTTATCTCTCTATCCCTGCAAAATATTCTGTCACTCAACTTTCCATCAATTCCTTTTGTCATTCACTTACACTCAGTGGCCACATTATTAGATATACCTGTACACCAGCTCATTAGTGCAAATAGCTAATCAGTCAATCATTTGGCAGCAACTTAATGCATAAAAGCATGCAGACATGGTCAAGAGGTTCAGGTGTTTTTTAGACCAAACATCAGAATGGGGAAGAAATGTGATCTAAGTAACCATGAAGTGATTGTGTGTGTGTGTGTGGGGGGGGTGGTGTGATTGAGTATCTCAGAAACTGCTGATTTCCTGGGATTTTCACACAAAACTGTCTCTGGAATTTACAGGGAATGGTGCAAAGACCAAACAACACCCGGTGAGCAGCCGAGCAGCAGTTAGGTGGGCAAAAACACCTTGTTAATGAGAGAAGTCAAAGGAGAATGGCCAGGCTGGTTCAAGCTGACAGGAAGGCTATAGGAACTCAAACAGTACAGGAAATCAAATAACCACGCGTTACAACAGTGGTGGACTGAAGAGCACATCTGAACACACAACACATTAAACCTTGAAATGGATGGGCTACAACAGCAGAAGACCACAAACATACACTCACTGACCACTTTATTAGTTACAGCAGGTACCTGATAAAGTGGCCATTGAATGTACACTTGAGGTAATTTGTTGTAGCCAATTAACCCAGCACATCTTTGAGATGTGGGGGAATCTGGATCACCCAAACAAAACCAAGGTAGTCACAGAGCGAATGGGTGATTTTTACAAACACCCATGATCAGGAACAAATCTGGAGCCCTGGACTTCTAAGCATGTGTACTAACCTCTGTGCCACTGGCCCTGAAATGTTAACTACCGTTTCCCTCTGCACAAATCTGCTAAGCAACTTGAAGTCCTTTTTTTATTTTTATCTACAATCCATACCTACCGTTGCATTTTGTCATTTGGATCGGCTTTCGCCAGGTAGCAAACTGCCACCATCTCAAGGTCAGTGAAGGATGGTCGATAAATGTTGGCCAGGAACAGATCTCAAAATAAAACTACGATGCAAAGCAACATTTCTCAAAGGAGCTTCCTCTACAGAGCCAATGGTGACTTGAAACTTCTACACCAAAACATTAGTCGCAGTGCACTGGTCTAAGGGACTGTCTTGTCTCCCTTTCTCTTCACCACTTACACCTCGGACTTCAGCTACTGCACAGAGTCTTGTCATCTTCAGAAGTTTTCTGATGACTCTGCCATAGTTGGATGCATCAACAAGGGAGATGAGGCTGAGTACAGGGCTACGGTAGGAAACTTTGTCACATGGTGTGAGCAGAATTATCTGCAGCTTACTGTGAAAACGTCTAAGGAGCTGGTGGTAGACCTGAGCAGAGCTAAGGTACCGGTGACCCCTGTTTCCATCCAGGGAGTCAGTGTGGACATGGTGGAGGATTACAAATACCTGGGGATACGAATTGACAATAAACTGGACTGATCAAAGAACACTGAGGCTGTCTACAAGAAGGGTCAGAGCCATCTCTACTTCCTGAGGAGACTGAGGTCCTTTAACATCTGCCAGACAATGCTGAGGATGTTCTACGAGTCTGTGGTGGCCAGTGCTATCATGTTTGCTGCTGTGTGCTGGGGCAGCAGGCTGAGGGTAGCAGACACCAAAAGAATCAACAAACTCATTCGTAAGGCCAGTGATGTTGTGGGGATGGAACTGGACTCTCTGACGGTGGTGTCCGAAAAGAGGATGCTGTCCAAGTTGTATGCCATCTTGGTCAATGTCTCCCATCCACTACCTAATGTACTGGTTGGACAAAGGAGTACATTCGGCCAGGGACTCATTCCACCGAGATGCAACACAGAGCGTCATAGGAAGTCATTCCAGCCTGTGGCCATCAAACTTTACAACTCCTCCCTTGGAGGGTCAGAAACCCTGAGCCAATAGGCTGGTCCTGGACTTATTTCCTGGCATAATTTACATATCACTATTTAACTATTTATGGTTTTATTACTATTTAATTATTTACGGTGCAACTGTAACGAAAACCAATTTCCCCGGGATCAATAAAGTATGACTATGACTATGAATAACACTGCAGTCCTCATATTCAATATTGTGAAGCCAATGATGTTTCATAAATTTGTAAATTACCCAGTAAGTGCAGTTAAGTCTGAAATCAGTGGATTCCTATATGCCAAGAAATCAAAAGGGAATGGGTAGGAATATTGTTGAAGTAGGTGATTGGTCATGGTCTTACTAGATTGTGCAATATTCTTGTGCACCCACTGGTGCAATTTAAGTGTCTACAGGATCTCAACCGCGTTTATAAAATGGACTGAAATAAAATTGGTATGCTTGTTCATGAGGGTAGGGGTGGTACAGGTGATTGAGAGATGAGGTTGTGACTGAGTTTGGCTGTAGCATGAACAGATGGGAAGAGTGAGATTGTTTGATAGTGTCAGGGTACCATGAAGAACCATTCAGTGTATATTGCAGTACACTCCACATGTCTGAGATCCCTTATGTGGTAATATGTAAACACATAAAAATCTCGGAAAAAAAAACATTTCAAATGCTGTGAAACTTGCATTATACTTAATTTTTCATTGAAATCAGATCAGGCACTGCTCAAATTCTGTTTTTATTGGTTTTAAGTCGAAGTGGATACTGTATGGATTACAACATTGTAAGACAGAACATCAAAGTCAAAATTTTAAATGGATTGCCCAAGCAAGTAATAACCATTTTGTTTCCAAGCTAATTGTCCACTTTGCCACTATAAAGGACTATATAGAGAACATTAATTCCTTAAAGGAATCATAATTTTGACCCCGAATTGACAGTACAGCTCCCTTGAGTGCCATCAGCAGTTCTTTTATATTGACTACACTGTTATTGCTGGCCTGGTCACCCCATAGAGCCAAAATAGAGGCAAAAGGCAGATCAAGAAACTACATGAGCTAGATTGCTAACCTACAGTGAAAAACCACTCATACAGCATTTTATACCAACTTAAAAGCTGCTTAAATGGATTACAAAGAAAATTGGATTTAACTTTATATAAAGAGAATGCTTTTAAAATGGCATGGTTTAGATGGAGTCATTGCCCACAGGCTAACTTCCCATCCTCAAAGTTCTGGAGGAGAACTTCCTGCTTGAACCACTCTAGTTTTACTTTTCCATTCATGGATGTGAACACAAGTGACAATACCAGAATTTGTCACCCATCTCAAACAGCTACCGAGCTGTGGAAGTGGTTAAGAGTTAATCACATGAGTAGGTGTGGATTTACATAAAGACTAGGTCAGGTGAAGGTGGCTGAAGCTGATTCAGGAACAGCTTTTACCCTGCAACCATCAAGCTCCTGAAATACTGTGCATAACTTCACTCACCACTACTTCAAACGGATTTTTTATTTATTTACAAATCATGTTCTCAGTATTATTTTATTTACACAATTTGTTTTGTTCTGTACATGGATCTTTGACAGTTTTTGATTGTGTATCTTTTTTGTAAAAAATTTATTGTATTTCTTTTCTCCCTGTAAAATGCCTCCAAGAAAATGAACCTCAAGGTACTTCGATAATAAATTTACTACGAACTTTTGAATTTCCTTTTCTGGAGGATATTAATGAACCAGATGGGTTTAATGTAATTCTCAGTTATCACAAGAATAGTTGCCTTTAATTCCAGAGTTCTTTTTCAGTTGAATTCAAAATCCCCAACTACCAAGATAAGGCTAAAACATGTTTCTGGAACTATGCTCCAGAGCTACAGTAAGAGCAGTGTCTCAGCTGGTAGAACTGCTGCCTGACCCTTCCAGCAAACCAGGTTCAATCCTGACCATCAGTACTGTCTGTGTGGAGTCTGTACGCTCTCCCAGCGAATGCATGGATTTCCCCTAGGTCCTCCCCTTACCACCCGCCGCCAGCATTCCAAAGATGTGCAGGTTGGCAGAACGTTTGGCCAGTGTAACATAGGGGACTGGTAGAATCGAGTGAGATACCGTATGAATCAGAATCAGCTTTAATACCACCAGCATATGTCGTGAAAACAACACAATGCAATACTGTTATGAGACGTCCCCAACCACACCAGCTTCTGGGATTTAGACGCTCAAACTCCCCGAAGTTCGGATGGCTGACACAGTCCCCTTAAGGTTTCAGGATGGTCCCGCTAATTGGTAATCATGTTTCAAGCACCAAGAATTGAGTATTTAAGGAACACCTGAACTGTGATTCGGTGCTAAATCGCAAGCCTACTCGTGATATTGTCCAGTGTTTGTTTTGAGTGCAGATCCAGTGTAATACCGTATCTCGAACCTTGCTTCAGATATCCCAGCATATGGGTCCAATTCATCCTCGTCAAGAACTCTCATCACAAACCCGTGATAATAGATAGAAAAAAGAAAACTGTGAATAAAGGTAAGTACATATGTAGTAAATAGTTCAATTAAATAAACAGTGCAAATGTTAATAAGTAGTGAGGTAATGTTCATGAGTTCAATGTCCATTCAGAAATCAGATGGCAGAGGGGAAGTAGCTGTTCCTGAATTGCTAAATGTATGTCTTCAGGCTTCCTAATGGTAGCAATGAGAAGGGGGTACGTACTGGGAGGTGGAGGTCCTTAATGATGGATGCTGCCTTTCTGAGGCACCACTCCTAAAAGATATCCTGGATACTATGGAAATATGATGGGAATGCTTAGTGAAGATGGATGATTGATGGTCAGCTCCAGCTTGATGGGCTGAAGGGCCTTTTCCCTTGCACTGTCACTACTTGAGCTCCACAACTACAACTGCTGCTCAAATGACTTAACCATTATCTTCTTGCAGGTGATGAAAATATTCTCACATGTAGTGAAGTAGGTGTCATTTTAAATATGGCCCTGTCATGTTAAGTTAGACTGCATTCATTTCAGTGGAGTGGAATCACTGTGACTGTGACGGAGAGATGTAGTTTACAGATTATTTCCATTAATTTTAATTTACAAACTTTAACATATGTAATTGTTTAAAGAACTTTCTACTTTTTTTTACGTTTTAAATAGTTTTTCCTTATTCTTTAAAAAATAAGTTTTAAAATAAGATTATTTAAGGTTTTAATAGCTTTAATGTTGGAGACATTTATAAACATTTGAAGTGCTAAGAGACAATAAACTTAGGTTAAATCCTGTTAAATATTTCTATAGGCTAAGATTTTATTTATGGTCAGAGAGTCCTGTTTTTTTTAAAAAAGTACTTTGGATACTTTTTGCTTTTTCTGGTTGGGAGTAATGGAAGTAAGCCACCTCTTATTCAAACTTCATTCTTGTAGAAATCAGTGGACATGTAAATTAGATGTGGGTAAGGTTAAGTCAAGCAGCAAATGCAGATGCAAATGGTGAAGTTATATTAGCTAGACTCAGTAATAATAACCATGAAACTATTGGATTGTCATGAAGTCCACCATTTTCCCAATGTCCTTCTGACACCCTCACTGACTGTGACCTATATGTGACTCCAGACCCATTAGTAATCTTGGCTCTTAACTGATTTCTGAAATGCACAGCAAGACACTCAGCTAAGGAACTGGATGGCCAAAAAGACCAGTATTGCCCACAACCTGTGAAAGAAGAGATAATAAAAAGGGAATGATCCACAGCCAATCAAATTCAACCTCATCCACACCCATTCCTTCCTCAGGTTTATGAAGCAGTTGCTTATAAACCACAGGAAAAATGCTTCCCTTTTGTTTCCCAGCAAGAACCGAAGGCACCTCAGCTGTTAGTTTTAACAATGACAACTGTTTTGACAACAACACTGTTCTAATCATTTCAGCAGTTGTCTGTACTTTAACCAATGCAAGATCATACTTCAAGATCTTTCAGTTCACATCTGGTACAAATATATTAAAACTGTTCTTCAAAATAAGGATGTCTACAAGCTGTCAAAATAATCTGCTCCTCCAAATACATTACTGTGTGAAGAAAGAGCAAGATATGAGTTCTATACTGAATGCTTAGTGGCCTCTTTATTAGGTACACCTGTACACCTGCTTGTTAATACACATATCTAATCAGCCACTCCTGTGGCAGAAACTCAATGCATAAAAGCTTTTAGACATGGTCAAGAGGTTCATTTCTTGTTCAGATCAAACATCAGAATGGGGAAGAAAAGAGAGCTAAGTGACTTTGACTGTGAAATGATTGTTGGCACCAGACAGGGTGGTTTGAGTATCTCAGAAACTGCTGACCTCCTAGGTTTTTCATGCACAACAGTCTCTAGAGTTTATAGAGAATGGTGAAAAAACAAAAAAAAAATCTAAAGAGAGGCAGTTTTGCGGGTGAAAATGCCTTGTTAGTGAGAGAGATCAGAAAAGAATGGCCAGACTGGTTCCAGCTGAACGGGAAGGTGACAGTATCTCAAATAACCATGCATTATTGCAGTGGTGCGAATAAGAGTATCTCTGAATGCACAACACATCGAATCTGGAAGTGAACGGGCTACAGCAGCAGAAGAACACAAACATACACTCAGTGGCCACTTTATTAGATACAGGAGGAACCCAATAACATGGATACTGAATGTATCATAAATAAATGATATCGAAGAGGAGATTCAAGACAGACAAACTATTTCTGGATTCAGGTGGCATATATTAACTACTCTGCCTTCATTGTCCTGCTTTTTGATGGTTTCTGAATTGCTTAGTGGTGTCATTATCTTCATTTCCATTCTTTTTTCTGGTGCACATCGACACCATTGTATTCCATCCGAAAGCAAAAATGTCAGACTTTCGACTGGTGGTGAATCAGCCCCTGAAATTAGTCTCAGCAGCTGGTACTTACACTCAGCTCTAAGTCAAAATAGGTGGATTAGTTGGTTCTGGAGGCAGTTGTAGTCAAGTGTTAGCAAGATAAATTTCAAGGCTGCATTTTCCACTAAATGAACATGAATGGATTGTTCTTATCATTTCCTGTCAGCATCACCTTATGTACCTAGCATTACTTTACATACGTACAATCAATCCATGTGTATAAGCTATCTGATGTAAATATATATATTGTGTTTTTTATTATTATTGTGTTTCAAATAATTCGAAAAATGTGTAGCTCAGGTGGTTGATGTTATTCTCCGCTTTGGCAATTTGCTTGCAAATGTTTCGTCACTATAGGAGGAACTATTATCAGTGTACTGTTAATTGTGGTGTGTCCTCCGAATGCTTGGCCTTTACATACCTATCAATCAGCGGGTCGGTCACCATTTCAGAAACTCAAATGTGATGTGGAGACGAAATCTCGTCGCTGATTGGTTGTGTGGTGAACTTTGTGCGTTGTGCCCCTACTGCCTCATGAATAGGATCAAGGTCTACATATGTTTCCTTACAGAATTGTTCTCAGAAAACCACACTTCTAGGGATTCTCTTGCATGCCCAGTGTTTGCTTGCGCCATGACTTCCACTGATGCCCAGTAGAAATTATGCCCTCCTCGCTCTTCATGGGTAGAGACTAGGGAGTTAGTCATGCAGCTTCACAGTCAGTTGATGTCCATGGATCCTTGAGGGTAGTTTTCTTCCCGTTTGGCTGAAGTAATATTTGCTGCAGTTCCCACATTGGATTATGTAGACCACATTGGTCTTGTCTAATAGCTTACTTGTAGTTTGTTCTTTTGGTCTGCAAAGTATTCTCCTCCACATTGCTGTTGGCTTATGCACGACTGAAATTCTATGTTCTTGGAGCAGTTGGGCCATCACTTCTGAGATATTTCGAATGTATGGAAGGGCAACGCACTTGGTTGCTTCTTGGTTGGTGCATTGTTGACCTCGTAGGCATCTTCGTATGAAATTCCATGAGTGTCCATTTTGTGTGAATACTTTGAAGAGATGTTTCTCCTCTTTATCCTTTAGTTCCACTGTGCTGCAGTGTGTCTCCGCTCTTCGGAACGAAGTTTTGATACACCTCTTCTTGTGTGTAGTTGGGTGGTTGCTGTGATAATTTAGGATCCAATCTGTATCTGTTCCCTAATGGTAAATTGAAGTATCCAAAGTGCCATCCATGTTTCTATAGACAAGCACATCGAAGAATGCTAGTTTCCCCTCGGCTTCTCTTTCCATTGTGAACTTAATATTATCGAACGCATCGTTGGTCATTTTATCTTCATTCAGTTTTGCTGTATTTTACTATAACAAAAGGTATCATCAACATGGTGGGCCCAAATTTTAGGGTTTATAATTGGCAACACCAGCTTTTCTGACTTTTGCATGATGGCCTCCACTATGAACCCAGAGATGGGCGAACCCATTGGAGTCCCTTTATTACTGAGTCTTTCATCTTACTGTGGGGTGGCAGGGTGGACACTTGTCTTACCAATACAGTTCACCCTTGGGAAGGGTGTAGCACCTGCTTAGCACCCCCCCACCCCCACACCGATCAGGATTACGTGAAGCCATGGGAGCAGGTCATATGAGCAGCTGGCGCACATCACAAGTCCTGGTTATCCAACCATGATGCCAGGCAGACAATCTCTGAAGAGTATTGATAATGGCTGGGGTCACCCATCTTGTAAAGACACTGCCCAGAAGAAGGCAATAGCAAACCACTTCTGCAGGAAAAATTTGCCTGGAACAATCATGGTCATGGATAGACAATGACAGCCCACGTCATACAACATGGCACATAATGATGACAGTGCATATCCCTTTTGCCAATCACCTGTCCAGCTCTTGGCTCCATCCCTCCCCCTCCTGTCTTCTCCTATCATTTTGGATCCCCCCTCCCCCTCCCACTTTCAAATCTCTTACTAGCTCTTCCTTCAGTTAGTCCTGACGAAGGGTCTCAGCCTGAAACGTCGACTGTACCTCTTCCTAGAGATGCTGCCTGGCCTGCTGCGTTCACCAGCAACTTTTATGAGCGATCTTATTGTGTTTTTTGTTAATGCAATTATTTTGTTCTCCTTTATATTTGTGTACTGGAATGACATTGAAAAAATCTTGAATCATGAAAACCAAGTTTGTCTTTCCTTTTCTTCAGTTGAATTGCATTCAGTGTTTCTCCTTAATGGGTCATCCTGAGACTACGAGGGGAGGTGTGAAGGCGATTGGCAGTAACTATAAAGCAGAGCTATTAAGATGTCCATTGTGATCCAGATTTTAACTTTTATCATTATCCCTGTTTTCTTTCTTTAAGTTGTTTTCAATACAGTATCCTTCAGCCCATGATGTTAACACCATAAGATATAGGAGAGAAGTAGGCCATTCGGCCCATCGAGTCTGCTCTGCCATTCAACCATGAGCTGATCCAATCCTTTCAGTCATCCCCACTCCCCTGCCTTCTCCCCATACCCTCTGATGCCTTGGCTAATCAAGAACCTATCTATCTCTGCCTTACATACACCCAGTGACCTGGCCTGCACAGCAGCTCATGGCAACAAATTCCACAGATTTACCACCCTCTGACTAATTTCTCCACATCTCTGTTCTAAATGGACATCCTTCAGTCCTGAAGTCATGCTCTCTTGTCCTAGAATCCCAAATCCTGGGAAATAACTTTGCCATATCTAATCTGTTCAGGCCTTTTAACATTCGGAATGTTTTCTATGAAATTCCCCCTCATTCTCCTGAACTCCAAGGAATACAGCCCAAGAGCTGCCAGATGTTCCTCATATGGTAACCTTTTCATTCCTGGAACCAAAGCTGTACCAACTTTTTAACAAACTCCAAGATCAATCTATCCCTTCCCTTCCACATAGCCTCCAATTTGTCTCTTTCATCCGTGTGTTTATTTAAGAGACTCTTAAATGTCACTAATGTATCTGCATCTACCACCACCTCCGGCAGTGCATTTCATAACCTACCACTCTCTGTGTATGTTAAAAAAAACTATCACTGACATCCCCCCGCCACTATACATTCCTCCTATCACCTTACAAATATACTGCCTTGTATCAGTCAGGGGCTGGCTGATAATAAACCTGATTCTTATTTTTATTCCGTTCTCCATGGTTTTCATTACAATGAGCTGAGGAGCCATGAAAGTGAAATTCCAATAAGCCAGCAAGCTTAGGCGTCTGGAGATGCTGGACTGATGTGATGTTATTCCTATTAATACTCCAACACCTTAGTAACACACATTTAATAGGTTACATGGTATTGAAGTAATTTTTTCAGTGTACAAGTTAGGTTTTAAGGGAGTATGGGAAACTGGACCTTGGTCAGTTTAAAGGGAACAAGGGAGGTATGGGCCCAGACGGTCGAAAGGGAGCTTGATAAATAATGTTGTTTCAGCCAGATGCTGAACCTTCAGGATTTCCAAACAGTCGGACAGTGGATTATTGGTGTTTTGGTGTATTTTGTAGTGGGTTTAACAAGTCCTGGGAGCACTCATCTCTGCAGGTGAACTAATTGAGTCATCCTAAACTATATCAGAGTTCAATTAAAGACACCAAATTCATGCACTATAGAACCTCAGGAAAGAGGCACTGGCCTTGGAAGCTAAAGCCTGCATTCACCAGAGTGACTCACCCCATGTATTTGAGTCACCAGTCCGCAGTGGGTGCTGTCAAACAGATTTAGAATGGGGCAAGAATTACATGAAGACAAGTTTGCAGATGGTGTTAAACATGATTAATCCTTTTTAATAATTCAGTTTATGAGGAGGTTGAAAGTTGGCTACACTAAGTTGCTTTCTCTGAATAAATATCCTGGGTATAAAGTGGTGAGGTCCTGGATCATGTGCATATGATGAGAAAGGAGTTACTTGCAGCCTTGAACAGCATTCGGGTGGACAAGTCCCCAGGCCCTGACCAAGTGCACCTTGGACCTCATGGGGGAAGAGAAGAAAACGCAGAAGATTGTAGAGATATTTTCTTCATCATTAGCTGCTGGTGAAATTCCAGGGGACTGGAGGATGGCCAATATTCTTCCATTGTTCAAGAACAGAGAACCGTACAACATAGGAACTGGCCCTTCAGCCCACAATGTTCTGCTGAACCAACTAAATTATTAATCAGGTGACTAAGTTAATCTCTTCTGCCTATACAATGACCATATCCTTCCATCCTCCTCACATTCACTTACCTATCTAAACATCTCTTAAAAGTCTCACTAAGATGAGAATATCTATAGAGGCTGGAAATCCAAATGCTGAAGGAATGCAGCAGACCAGGCAGGATCTACTGAAAAGAGTACAGTTGACGTTTTGGGCCGAGACTCTTCATCAGGACTGGAGAAAAAAAGATGAGAAGTTAAACCAAGGAGGTGAGGGGGAGGGGAGGAAGTAGTACAAGGTAGTAGGTGATAGGTGAAACTGGAAAAGGGGGAGGGGTGAAAGTAAAGAGCTGATAGGTGAAAGAGATAAAGTGGTGGGGAAAAAAGGGAATCTGATTGGAGAGGGTAGACCATAGAAGAAAGGGAAGTGAGAGGAGCACCAGAGGGAGGCGGTGGGCAAGTAAGGAGATGAGGTGAGAGAGGGAAATGGTGAAGGGGGGGCAATATATAGTTGCTGAGACTTTTGCATTGTATCGTATTTGTCAACATGCAGTGGAGAAGGAGTTTGTAAATCTGGCAGGAGCAAAGGATGTTGGGAATGAAGCACTGTGGGAGGGGTGTGGGACAGGTGGCAGAAAAGGAGTGTCAGGGCAGGAAGTGGGTTGCACGGGTAAAGACACACCCAGCCCCGAGACACCAGGCAAGGTCATTTGATTCCAAACAATTGGTTTATTGATCATTACAGAATGTCTCTCTGGTGCTTCCTGCTCCCTCTGCCCTCCCTTCCCCTTTTCCCAACTATGATTCCTCTCTCTCCCTGACCCCTTCCCACTCTCAGTCCACAATAGAGAGCCATATCCAAATCGGGTCCATCTTCACTCACATATATCATGATTTTTTTTGTGTGGCAACAGTACAGTGCAATACATAAAATTACTGCAGTACTGTGCAAAAGCCTTATGCACCCTAGCTATATATATGTGCCAATGATAACAAAACTGATTCTGATTTCTTTTCCTGGCAAAGGAGGAAGGATAACAAGGACAGGTCAGGAATTATTAGCCAGTGAATCTGACTTCAGCTGCAGGGACGTTACGGTGGGAATTCTGAGGGACAAGATCTACCATCACTTAGATGGATAAGACCTGATCAGGAATAGTCAGCATAGTTTTGTGTGTGCGAGGTCCCGTCTGACGAATTTTTTTGGAGATTTTCAAAGTAGCTAACAGTATACAGTAGATGAAGCTAAGGCAGTGGATGTTGTCATGTAGACTTTTCTAAGGCTACTGACAAGCTGATCTGGAACTCGGGGAGCTAGCGATTCAAAACGGGCTTGTTGATAGGAAGCAGAAGATGATGGTTAGAGGCTGATTTTCTGACTGAAGGCCTGTAACTAGTAGTGTGTCCCAGCGTTCAGCGGGCACACACTCAGCAATTCAGGAACAGTTTCTCCCCCTCTGCCATCTGATTTCTAAACGGACGTAAAACCCACAAACACTACCTCACGTTTTTTCTGTCTTTGCATTATTTTTAATTAAACTGTTTAATATACATATATATACTTTCTGGAATTGATTCATTTTTTCTCTATATTTATCACGCATTGCATTGCACTGCAGCCACTAAGTTAACAAATTTCACAACATATGCTGGTGTTATTAAACCTGATTCTGATTCTGACATCTATATTAATTATGTAAATGACTTGGATGTGAACATACTTGGCATGATTAGCAATTTTGCTCATAATGCTAAATAGGGGGACTTGTTGGTAGTATAATGAATTGCAGAGATCGTGAATCAGTTAGGGAGATGGGCTGAAGGATGGAAAGTATATTCCCACTTAAATAGGTGTGGGGTGATGCATTTTCAACAGTCAAGCCAGAGTAGGACATATACAGGGAATTGCAGTACTTTGAGGCGTATTGTGGAACAGAAGGACTGGGAGTAAAAGTGGACAGTTTGCTGAAGGAGGCTACAAGGTGCTGAAGAAGGCATTTAGCATGCTGGCTTTCATCAGCCAGGGCATTACATTTAAGAGTAGGGACGTGATGTAGGTATATAAGATGTTGGTGAGGTCGCACTTGGTCACCTTGTTATAGAAAATATGTTGTCAGGCTGGAGAAGATGCAGAAATTTATAAGGATGCTGCCTGGATTAGAGAGCTTGAGTTAAAGGGAAGGGTTGGTCATGCTGTATCTTGATTCTCTGGAGCACAGGAAAATGAGGGCGACTTTATAGGAGTTTATATCATGAGAGGAATGGATAAGGTGGATGGTTATAGTCTTCTCCCCAGGATTGGAAAGTCCAAAACTAAAGGGCACAGATACAAAAAAAAGAGGAGAAAGTGTTAAGAGAGACCGTAGAGGTAAATTCTTTGCTCAGAAGGGACGTAGTTGAAGTGGTTATAACTGCATAATTTAAGAGGCATCTGGATAGGTACATGGAGGGAGGGGAGAGGCTTGGAGGGTTATGGGCCAAATGAGGTCTGCTGGGACCGCCAGGAAGGATACTGTGGTCATCATGGTCCAGTTAGGCTGAAGGACTTGCTTCCATGCTACATTACTCTGTCTATAACTCTATAACCAGAATTATCCTAAGGTTTGTATTTCCCTGGGTTTACTAGATGATGACCGACTTATTCGAAATGGTACAGGGATTCATTGGGGTAGGCACTAACTTCTCACATGCTCCTCGAGGAAGTTTGCCTCTATTCACCTAAAAAACCGATCCTAGCCTTCCTATCGGATCGTCAGCAGGTGGTAAGGATGGGCTCCCTCACCTCTGCCCCCTGACCCTCAACACGGGTGCCCCCCCAGCATTGTGTCCTGAGTCCCCTCCTCTACTCCCTTTACACCCGTGACTGTGCTGCCACACACAGTGCCAATCAGTTGATCAAATTTGCAGATGACACGACTTTGATCCACCTACTTCTAGCAGTGACAAGACAGCCTACGGAGGAGAGGTTGACACCCTAACACAGTGGTACCAAGATAACAACCTCTCCCTCAATATCCAAAAAACAAAAGGGCTGATTGTTAATTACAGGAGGAGTGGAGACAGACTCATCAATGGGTCTGCGGTCAACAGCGTAACTCAGCGGTCCCCAACCACCGGGCCGCAGACCGGTACCGGGCTGCGAAGCATGTGCTACCGGGCCGTGAGGAAACGATATGAGTCAGCTGCACCTTTCCTCATTCCCTGTCACGCACTGTTGAACTTGAACATAGGGTTGCCAACTGTCCCGTATTTTCCCGGACATCCCGTATATTGGGCTAAATTGGTTTGTCCCATATGGGACCGCCCTTGTCCCGTATTTCCCCCACTAAGGTACAGCGTTCCTATGAAACCTTACGTGCCAAAATGGCGTGAAACGAAGAAGCAATTACCATTAATTTATATGGGAAGAATTTCTGAGCATTCCCAGGCCCAAAAAATAACCTAACAAATCATTAAATAACACTAACATATAGTAAAAGCAGTAATGATATGATAAATACACAGCCTATATAAAGAAGAAATAATATATGTACAGTATAGTCGGGAAGATGAAGGCAAAACTGAGAAAATCGGCATGTACGCACATGCGCGCATCAGATGCGCACGTCACGCATGCGCACATCACGGATGCGCACGTCACGGATGCGCACGTCACGCATGTGCACACAGGTGCCCGCCAAGGCTTCATAGTCATGGTAGTCTTTCCTGGGATAAAGTGTCCCGGGATCTGACTGCTACTTTTGTCCCTTATTTGAGAGTGAGAAAGTTAGCATCCCTAACTGTGAAAGACATGTTGAGGTGAGTTTAAACCATACTTGAACACCTCCCCCCTCCCCACAAGAATATTGTCAATATTAAACCGGTCCGCGGTGCAAAAAAGGTTGGGGACCCCTGGCGTAACTAGTTTCAAGTTCCTTGTTATAGACATCAACAAAGATCTCACCGGCCGTGTGGCAAAATAAAAGCACAATAGCATCTCTTCTACCTCAGGTGACTGAGGAAGATTGAGCCCTTCTACAGGGGCACCATTGAGAGCATCCTGACTGGCTGCATCACCGCCTGGTATGGGAACTGCACCAACATTGATCGCTGGGCTCTGCAGAGAGTGATACAGACAGCCCAGAGCATCTGTGGATGTGAACTTCACTCTACTGAGGACATTTACAGCAGCAGGTGCAGAAAGCAGGCGTGAAAGATGATCAGGGACACCAGTCACCCCAAACATAAACTGTTTCAGCTGCTTCATCTGGCAAACGGTACCACAGCATTAAAGCCAGGACCAAAAGGCTACGGGACAACTTCTTTCTACAAGCCATTAGGCTTATAAGTTTATAAGCTTATAAGACCGAAGGGTCTCGGCCTGAAACGTCGACTGCGCCTCTTCCTACAGATGCTGCTTGGCCTGCTGCGTTCACCAGCAACTTTGATGTATGTTGCTTGAATTTCCAGCATCTGCAGAATTCCTGTTGTTTAGGCTTATAAGTTCGTATGTCTGTACATTGCAATGGAGTCATAACACAAAGATTTTTGCTCCCTCACATTGTAGGATGGATGTAAGATTTAAATAAATTCAAATTCAGATTCGAAACCTTTTCTGAGCATGTGAATCACACTGTCTGAAGTAAATAGGACTACAACCACTTCTTAAGAGATTGATAATAAGTAGCAACCAGGAATGTATTCGATGTCAACCATCTCTGCTTCAGGAGTTCTCTGAAAGAGTTACTCAGGGCAGTGATCCAGGCATAACTGTCACTGTTGACTCACTGTTGTTTTTTTCCAGCTAAAGGTCAAGAATGGGGATATTGGCAAGGTGACTGGATAATGTTGAATTCCATTTGCAATGACTGATGAAATAAAGCAGCTCCTTCAGGCTTGTATCTTGACCAGGCAATGTTCAGACATTGACTGAGAAGCCGCAACTAACTTTTGAGCTACATGGTTGTAATGTAGTGATCATTTCCAGTAAGAGACGGTCCTTTACATTCACTGCCATATTATCACTGAGTCCCCAGCATCAATATTAATGGCAGAATGTTTCCATTACTGGAGCCAGTTCTGGAACATTTACTTGGCTCTGCGCTGAACTGAGGCTCAGGGTGTGGCCTGCTCCAGCTGCTCCAGGCTCTGTATCTGAGGGTTCACCAACTTTTACTTGGCTCTACACTGAAAAGACACCGAGGCTGTGATCTGCAGCGGCTGCCCTGGGCTTCATGTCTTTTGTTTTGAATGCTATTCGCTTACTTTTATTGTTTTTCAAGATTTGGTTCTTTTCTCTCTGCACATTGGGTGTTTGGTCATTTTTATGTGTTCCTTCGGGCTTCTTTGCTTTGTGGCTGCCTGTAAGGAGATGAATCTCAAGGCTATCTAATGTATACATATTTTGATAATAAATGCACTTTGAACTTTGAACTTTGAATATAGAGCAGGTCAGAGGCGGGGCGTCCTGCTGCACCTACCCCTTTCCCAATCCCTCAGAGCAATCCTGCCATCCACAAAACAGTAAGTCATAGAATATAGAATATTGAACATAGGACATAGAACAGTACAGCACAATACAGGTCTTTCAGCCCTTAACCTATTCCAGAATCCACCTAACTCTTCCCTCTCACATAGCCCTCCATTTTCTATCATAAGTACTGATTTAAGAGTCTCTTAAATATCCAAAATCTACAACTACCTCTGGCAGCTTGTTCCACACACCTACCACTTTCTGTGTAAAAATCGTACCTCTGACATACTTTCCTCCAAAAGCCTCCTCGTATTAATCAGTTCTGCCCTTGGAGAAAATCTCTGGTTGTTAACTCGATCTATGCCTCTAATCATCTGGTACACTTCTATCAGGTCATCTCTCATCTTCCTTCACTCAGAAAAGAAAATTCTTTGTTCACTCAACCTATCCTCATGAGGCACGCTTTCTAACCCAAGCATCGTGACAGGAGTGAAGGTTGGACCAACTAGAGATAAAAGTGGGAAGATGTGCCTGGAGGCTGTCGAAGTGAGCGAGGTCCTCAATGAATACTTCCCTTTGGTATTCACCAATGAAAGGGAACTTGATGATGGTGAGGACAATATGAGTGAGGTTGATGTTCTGGAGCATGTTGATATTAAGGGAGAGGAGGTGTTGGAGTTGTTAAAATACATTAGGACAGATAAGTCCCCAGGGCCTGACGGAATGTTCCCCAGCCTGCTCCACGAGGCAAGAGAAGAGATTGCTGAGCCTCTGGCTAGGATCTTTATGTCCTCGTTGTCCACGGGAATGGTACCGGAGGTTTGGAGGGAAGCAAATGTTGTTCCCTTGTTCAAAAAGGTAGTGGGGATAGTCCGGGTAATTATAGACCAGTGAGCCTTACATCTGTGGTGGGAAAGCTGTTGGAAAAGATTCTTAGAGATAGGATCTATGGACATTTAGAGAATCATGGCCTGATCAGGGATAGTCAGCATGGCTTTGTGAAGGGCAGATCGTGTCTGACAAGCCTGATAGAGTTCTTTGAGGAGGTGACCAGGCATATAGATGAGGGTAGTCAGTGGATGTGATCTATATGGATTTTAGTAAGACATTTGACAAGGTTCCACATGGTAGGCTTATTCAGAAAGTTAGAAGGCATGGGATCCAGGGAAGTTTGGCCAGGTGGATTCAGAATTGGCTTGCCTGCAGAAGGCAGAGGGTTGTGGTGGAGGGAGTACATTCAGATTGGAGAATTGTGACTAATGGTGTCCCACAAGGTTCTGTTCTGGGACCTCTACTTTTCGTGATTTTTATTAACGACCTGGATGTGGGGGTAGAAGGGTGGGTTGGCAAGTTTGCAGACGACACAAAGGTTGGTTGTGTTATAGATAGTGTAGAGGATTGTCAAAGATTGCAGAGAGACATCGATAGGATGCAGAAGTGGGCTAAGAAGTGGCAGATGGAGTTCAACCCGGAGAAGTGTGAGGTGGTACATTTTGGAAGGACAAACCCCAAGGCGAGTACAAAGTAAATGGCGGGATACTTGGTAGTGTGGAGGAGCAGAGGGATCTCGGGGTACATGTCCACAGATCCCTGAAAGTTGCCTCACAGGTGGATAGGGTAGAAGAAAGCTTATGGGGTGTTAGCTTTCATAAGCCGAGGAATAGAGTTTAAGATTTGCGATGTAATGATGCAGCTCTATAAAACTCTGGTTAGGCCACACTTGGAGTACTGTGTCCAGTTCTGGTCACCTCACTATAGGAAGGATGTGGAAGCATTGGAAAGGGTACAGAAGAGATTTACCAGGATGCTGCCTGGTTTAGAAAGTATGCATTATGATCAGAGAGCTAGGGCTTTACTCTTTGGAGAGAAGGAGGATGAGAGGAGACATGATAGAGGTGTACAAGATAATAAGAGGAATAGATAGAGTGGATAGCCAGTGCCTCTTCCCCAGGGCACCACTGCTCAATACAAGAGGACATAGCTTTAAGGTAAGGGGTGGGAAGTTCAGGGGGAATATTAGAGGAAGGTTTTTTACTCAGAGAGTGGTTGGTGCATGGAATGCACAGCCTGAGTCAGTGGTGGAGGCAGATACACTAGTGAAGTTTAAGAGACTACTAGACAGGTATATGGAGGAATTTAAGGTGGGGGTTTATATGGGAGGCAGGGTTTGAGGGTCGGCACAACATTGTGGGCCGAAGGGCCTGTACTGTGCTGTACTATTCTATGTTCTATGTTCTATCATCCAACTAGATCTCCTCTGTACCCTTTCTAAAGCTTCCACTTCCTTTCTATAATGAAACAATCAGAATTTAACAAAATTCTAACCGGAGTTTTATAAAGCTCCAGTTTACCTTGTGGCTTTGAACTCAGTTCCCTGACTAATGAAAGCCAACAGCCCATATGCCTTCTTGACTACCCTATCAACTTGCATGGTAACTTTATGGAATCTATGAACCTTCTGCTCCTTCACACTGATAAAAATCCTGCCATTAACCCTGTATTCTGCCTTCAAGTTCAACCTTCCAAAATGAATCACTTCACACTTCTCTAGATGGAAATTCACCTGCCACTTCTCAGCCCAGGTCTGCGTCCTATCAATGTCACATTGTAACAGCCAATGGTGTGATGGAATACACTCTTGTTTTCTGGATGAGTGCAGCCCTTGACATAGTAGTCCGAATGACTGGGCATGCTATTCACCATGCTAAACATAACCCTCCCCCTGCAACGTCCCATCATAGACTTGGTGTGATCTATTTACAAAATGCACTGAGGTCACTTACCAAGGCTCCTTTGCACCTCTCAAACTCATGATCTCAATCACCTAAATGAAAAGAATAGAAAATGCATGGAAACACCAGTATTTGCAAGTCATTACGTAACACCCTGAGAGAAAAATGTACCACCATTCCTTCCGTCATTGGGTCTAAATCCTGTCCCCTACCCAAACAACAATATTAGAACTGCCTAGAAAGTTATTAACAGGTCAAGAAAGTAGAGAACTACTATCTTCTCATGGACAATTAAGTTCAAGTTTATTGTCATTCAACCGCATACCTGTATCCTGCCTAACAATGCTCCTCTGGAACAAGGTACACAACACAGTACATATAAATACTCAACACTAAGTAATATTACCACATATAACTTAACAAATAATAAAATATATTCCAGAAGATTTGCACTTGGCATCTTGCAACACAAATCAAAAAGTAATCTGTATACTGGTACTTCATAAGTGTTGAGACCTGGGTTTAAAATCTCCAGAAGAAATTTTTAAAAAATAAAATGGAACTGTTTTATTGCTATTGAATATTGCTGTGCTAAACTGCATGCAGAGAGTGAATCAAGAAATAATACTTAATTAAATTCACTCTCTTCCCTCCCCACCTAAAGATGCCTGGTCTTAATTGATTTAAATACGCATGCACACATTAAATCTAGCATTATAGTAAAACGAATTTAATGAGTTTACATAATATTATGGGAGCTCTTTAAGATTAACCTCACAAAAAGTGCAGTTTTAAAATGATTTATTAACCACTGATGAATTGGCAGTGGATGTACAGATGCAGATAAACATGAGGCCCATGTGCTTTATATAAGAAAATATTGCCCCTTATTTCTGCTGCATAGAACATTTGCAAACAGCCAGCTATTTCTGCTGATGCAAGTGATCCAGTCTGTGCAGAACGTAATTGCTTTCTCTGTAGTGGAAATTTCGTGCCCTGAGTTGCTGTGCAGATTTAAGAGCGCAGGTAGTGGGGGTGAATTCCCTCTGCAGACAAGCAGCAGCAAAGCAGAGGACTGGTGAGGGTTACGCAATGTGCACAGGACAATTTGTCTCATATAGCAACAAGAAAAAAGATTCGGAGTGTAGGGTTTCAGATCTCACAAGTCCTCCAGGTAAACGTACAGGGGGGAGAAAGGGTAGAAGGTTCAGCACCCACCTGTAATAAGTCCATAAACACAAGAGATTCTGCAGATGCTGGAAATTCAGAACAACACATACAAAATGCTTGTGGAACTCAGCAGGTCAGGAAGCATCTATGGAAAGGAATAAACGGTCGATGTTTTGGGCTGGGACCCGTCATCAGGACTGGAAAAGAAGGGGGAAGGTGCCAAAATAAGAAGGTAGGGGAGTGGAAGGAGGACAAGCTCGAAGGTGATGGGTGAAGCCAGGTGGGTGGGAAAGGTAAAGGGCCTGAGAAGAACAAATCTGACAGGATGAGAGAGTGGACCATGGGACAAAGGAAAGAAGGAGGTGAGCCAGGGAGAGATGACAGGTTGGTGCGGAGAAGTGGTATGAGGGCAGAGTGGTGAATAGAAAAAGAGGGAAGGGGGAGGGCAAAAAAGAGAAAAATTAAAATGTTACCAGAAGGAGAAATCAATGTTCATGCTACCTGGGCATCCCCCCCACTCTGGTAATCCTCCTTCTTTCCTTTCTCCCATGGCCCACTCTCTTTCATCAGATTCCTATCTCTTCCAACAATCACCTCCCAACATCTCACCCACCTATATTACCCTGCACCTGGTTTCTCCTATCACTTACCAGCTTGTATTCCTTCCCCTTCCCATTCCTTCGTATTCTGGCTTCTTCCCCACTCCTTTCCAATCTTGATCAAGGGTCATGGCCCAAAATGTTAACCTGGTCCATTCCTCTCCATAGATACAGCCTGACCTGCTGAGACCCCCCAACATTTTCTATGTGTTCCATCAGTCACCCTGTTGCAGTAAGGCATATCCAAAGCCAGCTTTGTTCACCATATCCGGCAGCAGTGGCCACTGGGTAAGGTGGCTGGCATAGATGATACAGCCGTGGGGACAATGAGAAGAGAAGGGCCACGATCTGTAGCATTTTGTCTTCCCTGAAATCATCCTGTCGTAAAATTAATGAGAGAATCTCTGCACAGGGCTTTGACAAATTCCTTGCTGTGCTGAAGTCTACTCTCACACCATGCTGTAACCAGTCTGAAAGAGTCGGGAGCACTAGGATAACGGCAGGCCATGGTGTACATATTGAAGCAACCTGTTGGGAAGAGAAGCTATGTTTTGCTGTAGCAAGTATGCAGGATGCTGAATAGGCCAGGTATTATAAAGTACCATGTTAAGGCATCTTATTAGGTCCTGGTGAGGGAGAAGATGGGAATACTGATGCACTAAGTAGAGTTAATTAGTACATAGCTCACTTTCATAATGAGTAAGTGATATAACTGCCCATTTAATCCATTTTAATGTTGCTGCTTGGCAGAATAATGCTGACAAGGAAATGGAAAGTATTTTCCATCCTTGGTTCATATTATTGTGGTCCTTTTCTTTTTCATGAGCAAATACCAATTTATTAGCTCATCCACAAGCTGTTAATAAATCCAGACTGGTCTCAGCCGTAGCTTTATGGTTATTATTATAAACAGGGTCCGTCTCCTTTACTTTGAAATATTGGGCCAGATTGTAGTGTTCTGGGCCTCTGCCCAGAATTGCTGGTCACAACCCTGCTCTGGCATGCCTGAGCGCCCTTGCAGCTGGCACCATGGCCTGATGATGCCAGTGCCAGGGGTGGCACGATGTCGAGATCCTGCCCTTGACTAGCTTTGAGCTGCTTCAGGAGCTTTGTCAGTTATGGGACAGTTATAAGGTCGACCAACAATTTTTAAATGACTACACAGTTGAGAGGTAATTAAAGACAATAAATAATTAAAAGAAAATAATATTAATTTTTTAAGAATTAATTAACGGCGCACAGAAACAATTTTACGTTCTTAAAAGTATCCCTTCTCCCTCCTAATCTCCCAGAATCGCCTTTGAATTCAATGCTACACCTGAACTGACACAAGATCCAACTCCCATCTTCTCACTTCATCCTCACTTCATCCATCTCCCCCCCCCCCCACCTGGCCTCACCTATCACCTGCCAGCTTGTACTCCTTCCCTTCCCCTCATCTTCTTAATCTGGCATTTCCCCCCTTCCTTTTCAGTCCTGATGAAGGGTCTTGGCGCGAAACATCAATGGTTATACCCTTCCATAGATGCTGACTGACCTGCTGACTTCCTCCAGCATCTTGTGTTCCTCTTTAGATCCAACTGGCAAGTCTGCAGAGTTTTGCTAGTGGGATTGGAAGGGTTGGGTGGTGTTCTCTCAGCAGGATTGGGCTCTACCACTCAACTCAAAGTGGAGAGCAGCCAGGGAGCTTCGTAACAGACGTGGTGCCATCTGTCCAATCTTGCATGCTTTCTCGGTTGGGGAAGCAAGAATATGAGAGGGAAGAGACTCAATAGAAGCCTGAGAGGCAAAGTGTGGTATGCATGTGGAATTAGCTGCCAGAGGAAGTGGCTGAGGCAGGTACAATTACAACTTTTAACAGATAATTGGACAGGTACATGCATTGGAAAGGTTTAGGTTATGGGCCAGATGCAGGGAAATGGGTCTAGCTTGGAAGGGACATCCTGGTCAGTATGGACAAGATAGGCTGAAGGGCGTGTTTTTATGCTGCATGACTCTGTGACGCTCCAACTCACTCAGGAAAACCCAGGAGTTAAGATCAGAGAGAGAGCTAGACTTATTTTGCTTTTCCCACACATTTGCCTCAATTTTTTTGTTCCCTCACTATCCGAGGGGCATTGAAATAGTCCTTTCCTGTCCCGATGCCAGCCATCAGCCCAGCTCAGTAACATGAAGAAGAATGTGGACAAGAAGAGCTTGGTTCCCTCATCTCTTGTCAACTGTACAGAGTAACTTACCTTTACGCTGCAGCTGAGTACAAATACATGCTGTGTTGGGCACGTGGCCAAGTGGTTAAGGCATTCGTCTAGTGATTTGAAGGTCGCTAGTTCGAGCCTCAGCTGTGGCAGTGTGTTTGTGTCCTTGAGCAAGGCACTTAATCACACATTGCTCTAGTGTCTGTGCGAGGAATGGCGCCCCACACAGACTTCCAATCTGCACCTTGTAGATGGTCTGAGTCGAAATTCCCCATGAGTACAAGAGCAAAAGTTGCATGACAAGCAACATCCAAGATCTGTAGCAAAAACCAAGTTGCTGGGGGAATTCAGTGGGTCAGGCAGTGGAGGGAAATGGACAGTTGACATTTTGGCCTGAGAACCTTTATCAGGGTTGAAAGCATTGAGGGGTGATTGCCTGTATAAAGAGGTGAGAGGCAAGAACTGACAAGTGATAGAGGCAGATTCCAGCATCTGCAGTCTCTTGTGTTTTCAAGATCAACGTAATTGAACACAAAATGCAGACAGACATTGAAGTGCAGAATCTGAAGGGACATCGTAGTATCAGAGGAGCCACTAAGCCAGTGGTCCGCCAGGGAGGACATCAGAGCTCCCACGGTGGCTAAAGATGCTGGAGTCTTAATCAAGGAACCAAACTGCTGGAGAATCGCAGTGGGTCAAGCAGTATCTGTGGAGGGAAATGCATCAATCCAGATGAAGGGTCTGGAACTGAAACATTGACTGTCCATTTCCCTCGTCAGATGTTTCTTGACACACTGAGTTCCTCCGGCAGCTTATCTTAAAGGTCCCATGGTATTAGTCTGTGGATGGCTGTGAAGATCTCCCCTCCCCTTCCCCTCCATGCACTACCCCCGCAATTCCCATGTCCTAGTTGATGTTATTCTATCGGATTGTCACAATGTGCGCTGGGAACGTCAGAACCCAAGTGTAGAGGGAAGACACGTTCCGATATAGAGACAGTGACCAGAGTTTAATCAACAGAACATCGGTGGCCTCAGCCGAGCGACACCATAGGATGTAACATTCTCAGAACTAGGGCCCTGCCATTAGCACTAATCAGGCATCTGCTTAATAATACAAGTAACACGGAATACCCAAGCCTATCAAAATAAACTTTGTAATGTTTAAACAGAAAGCATTAGAAAGAGCGAGCTGCTTGAGAAAAAGGCAAGGAATTCTAAACAATCAACGACTCTCGTTAAACAACAGTTTATCCAATTCAGGTGCTCTAAAAGCCTTAGAGTCCAATGCTCTCTGGTGCCCCACATAGGCCTGAAGAGCTCATCACACAAATATAACCAAAAGACAAGCAATCTGGTCATCAGCACAATTTCAGTCACTGTGTGAGACATGCTCTTCACACCTCATTTACTACAACAGTAACTGATGCTGCTTTGGTACATCCAAGGATGCGCTAGGACACATTATCAGTGATGTAACCCGGGGTCTTCGGGTGTTTCAGGTCTTTCAATATCAGGCAACCCAGCCAGGATTGATCAGGCCTGGGCTTGTGTCCCAGCAGCATTGGCCCAGGGGGTCACACATTTTGATCCATTTCCATCTGGGGGTTCACTCAGCAGCCTCTGTGACTTTGCTGATGGCTTTTGTTTTTTCAGTCCCCTTAGTGCCAAGGAGAGAGTAGATTCCGCACAGCAGGCAGCCAACAAAACCTCTATGCCCCACCTCTATAGGCTAATATTGTGCTCTCCACCCTTATTTCTAGCACTGCTCTACCAGCCATTGTATGGGGTGTCAGAGAGGGGTAGCACTTCTGGTGTGAAGACCTGTCGTACCTTCCGAGGTGGGTCCTCCACCTGGCACTCAGCTCTCACCTGTGGCTCCAAGTAAGCTGTTTGCATGTGACAGCGGTATACCCTGAGCAATGGCTTTGACAGACTGGCCAAACCAGTTGAGAGTAGCCATCTGGTTTTTTTTTTGAACCCTTGGTGACTTTGGGCTTGTCTACCCAAAGCACGTGAAGACTGGATTCGGCGGACTGTGCAAAGGAAAGCATCAGCTGGTTTAATGAGCAGGAAGGCATTTCCCAGCACCTGTTGTGGAATGCAAAACACAAAGATCACCCTGGCCATCCACTGCATCCTGACCTACCTGCAGTCATCTTGACTTTCGTCTTGCCTCAGGATCCAGGTAGACTAGGATGAGAGAGTGAGGTTGACAACCTCTGCAACTCTCCCTCACTTAATCAAACTCATGCACAAGTCACAACATCACAGATGTCAATGGTCCTTATCACTCGTGGTGGATGCGCGTACACACAAAGACCAGACATTGCTGCTCTGCTGTCATCCTTGCTATTGTTCCCTTTCAGTCAACTTCAGCCAGCTCCTCTTTCATGCCTCTGTAATTCTCTTTACTCCACTGATACATCCGATTTTATCTTCTCCCTCTCAAACTGCAAGGTGAATTTTATCATATTATGATCACAGGCTCCCCGAAGGTCCCTTTACCTTAAGCTGGAAGGTGATAGGTGAAGTCAGGTGAGGGGGGTGGTAGGTGAGTAGGGGAGAGAGGATGAAGTGAGAATCTAGGAGTTGGTGTATAAGATGACGAGAGGCATTGATCATGTGGATAGCCAGAGGCTTATTCCCAGGGCTGAAATCGCTACACGAGGGGGTAGGGTTTTAAGGTGCTTGGAAGTAGGTACAAGGGGGATATCAGAAGTAAGTTTTTCACACAGAGAGCGGTGGGTGCATGGAATGCACTGCCAGTGGGAGTGGTAGAGGCGGATACAATGGGAGAGACTCTTAGATAGGTACTTGGAGTTTAGAAAAATAGAAGTCTATGCAGTAGGGAAATTCTAGACAGCTTCTAGAGTGTGTTACATGATTGGCACAATATCGTGGGCCAAGGGCCTATATTGTGCTGTAGATTTCTATGTTTCTACGTAATAGTTGGAAAAGAGAAAGGGTTGAAGAAGAAGGAATTTGATTGGAGAGAAGAGTGGACAGTGGGAGAAAGGGAGGGACGATACAAGGGAAGGGGGGTATATGTAAGTACAAGTTCTTTCTTTATGGTGTGGGGACCACAGATATAAATAAATATAATCTTCAACTAAACATCTAAAAAAATGTGCAGATGCTAAAAATCTGATCTCAAACCAGTAATGGTGAAATACTCACCGGGGCAGGCTGACCCTCAGAAACAGAATCGGGTTTATTATTACTGACACATCTCATGAAATTTGTTGTTTTGTGGCAGCGCTACAGTGCAACACATAAAAAAGATTATAAGTTACAACAAGGCGTATTTTAGAAAGAAATAAGTAGTGCAAAAAGAGAGCAAAATAGCCAGCTAGTGTTCGTGAGTTCATGGACCATTCAGAAATCTGATGGATCTGTATAAAAAGAAACAAGAGCTAATGTTTCGAGTCAAAGGCCCTTCACCAGAACGGTAAGATCCTAAACGTTAACTCTTGGTTCTCGTTCCACAGATGCTGTGTGCCCCGATGACAGCTTTCAACATTTTCTGATGTTAAACTATTTCCTGTTGCTGTACAGTGCAAGATAATGATCATTTATTTTGGCAATTCTTTGAGTTCATGTGTATGAAGCTTACTATGCTAAGAAGGTAGTGGAGGCAGGTACTCTCACAACATTGGAAAAACATCTGGATGAGCACTGAATTTGCCAAGATTTAGCACGATATGGACTGAACACAATACATAGAACTGTGTACATAGAACATCAAGGGAACAGGCCCTACAGTCCACAATGTCTGCACCAAACATTATGCAGGATTAAACTAAATCTCTCATGCCTCTACATAATCAATATCCCTTCACTCCTTTCACTGCCTCTTAAGTGGCAGCATCATATCTGCTTCCACCACTACCACTTCCAGGTACCCTGTGTTAAAAATTGCTCCACACATCTCCTTTAACATTGATTTCTCCGAATTGACATGATGTAAAGAACCATGGTATCAGCACTGGACTTTGAGGTGGATAGTCCTGAGTTCAGATCCAGCTGTTCCAAATCTGGGTAGCAGTGGTAGCTGCATGGAAGAAAGGGCTGGCAATCTACTTCTGTACCTTACTACGAAAACCCTACTGACAACTACACTATCCATAGAGTTGTCATGAGTCAACAACGAGTCAATGACAACAACAACAAAGAATCAAAGAGTTGTAATCTCTGACAATCAGAGACAACAAATGAGTATTTTAGTAAAACTTGCCAGCCATAAAATAAAGTTTATTCAGTCACATTTTCTGAAAAAAAGGCATTAAATGTTGACATATTTATAATGGACAATCTCAGGATTCCAGCTCTTACAACATCCCTTCATTGTAGCCTGTGATGTTTGTGCCATTTTCTTTTCAATATTTTAATAACAACTCTGCTTACAGATAAAAATGAGTAGGGCTGCCTTGTTATTGCCTTTAATCAATAAGTGAAATTAATGTTGCTTTGAAGCAAGGTAATCTCTGTGATTGTGACAATGAAGACATCAATATATACCTAAAAGCCCTTGTGTCTTACAGTTATGAGTCTGCCATGTCACCATATCACCAGTGAATTGTCTTGATTCACTTGCAAATCTCACCTCTGGGTCAACTAATTTGTACAAAATAAAATTGCTCACAATGGTGATTCTGTTCCTTTTCAAATCAATCAGAAACTCATCAGTTTTATCCTGGAGACAACAGAGTTCCAGAATCGATGGATTTCTCTTCCATACATGTGTGTTTCAGCACTAATTCTCGAACTATATGCTTTGCTCTTGATGAAATACACCTGTACACCTTCTCATTAAATCAAATATCTAATCAGCTAATCACATGGCAGCAATTCATATGACCCTAAGACATAGGAGCAGGATTAGGCCATTTGGCCCATCAAGTCTGCTCCACTATTCAATCATGGCTGACCCCTTTTTCCCTCCTCAGACTTACTCGCCAGCCTTTACCCCGTAACCTTTGATGCTGTGCCCAATCAAGAACCTATCAATCTCTGCCTTAAATACACCCAACGACTTGGCTTCCACGGCAAATTCCACAAATTTACTACCCCCAGGTAACAAAATGTAGCCACATTTCCATATTAAATGGATGCTCCTCTATCCTGAGGCTGTGCCCACGTGTCCTAGACTCCCCCACCATGATAAACCTCCTTTCCACATCTACTCTACCTGGGCCTTCCAACATTCAAAAGGTTTCATAGAAACATAGAAAACCTACAGCACAATATGGGCCCTTCGGCCCACAAAGCTGTGCCGAACATGTCACTACCTTAGAAATTACTAGGGTTACCCATAGCCCTCTATTTTTCTAAGTTCCATGTACCTATCCAAAGGTCTCTTAAAAGACCCTCTCATATCCACCTCTACTACTGTTGCCGGCAGCCCATTCCACGCACTCACCACTCTCTGTGTAAAAAACTTACCCCTGTCGTCTCCTCTGTACCTACTGCCCAACACCTTAAACCTGTGCCATCTTGTGGCAGCCGTTTCAACCCTGGGAAAAAGCCTCTGACTATCCACACAATCAATGCCTCCCATCATTTTATACACTTCACTGAGATCCACTCTCATCCTCCTAAATTCCAACAAGTACAGGCCCAAAGCCATAAAACATTCCTCATATGATAACCCTTTCATTCCCGGATTCATCCTTGTGAACCTCCTCTGGACCCTCTCCAATGCCAGCACACCTTTTCTCAGATGAGGAACCCAAAACTGTTCACAATACTCAAGGTGAGGCCTCACCAGTGCCTTATGAAGCCTCAGAATTACATCCCTGCTCTTGTATTCTAGACCTCTTGAAATGAATGCTGACTTTGCATTTGTCTTCCTTACCACGCAATCAAACTTCAAGATAACATTTAGGGTGTTCTGCACTAGGACTCCCAAGTCCGTCTGCGTCTCAGATTTTTTGATTTTCTCCCCATTAGGAAATTGTTTCTCCTACCAAAGTGCATGACTGTGCATTTTCCAACAGTATATTTAATTTGCCATTTTCTTGCCCATTCTCTTATCTGTCTAAATCCTTCTGCTGCCTACCTGTTTCCTCAACACTACCTGCCCCTCCACCAATCTTCATATCATCTGCAAACTTGGAAACAAAGCCATCTATTCCATCATATATCATTGATATGCAGCATAAAAAGAAGTGATCCCAACACTGACCCCCTGCAGAATACCACTAGTCACTGGCAGCCAACCAGAAAAGAATCCTCACTCACTGCGTCCTACCAATCAGCCAATGCTCTAACCATGCCAGTAACTTTCCTGTGATACCATGGGCTCTTAACTTGGTAAGCAGCCTCATGTGTGACACCTTGTCAAAGGCCTTTTGAAAGTCCAAATTTGCAACACTCACTACTTCCCCTTTATCTATCCTACTTGTAATTGCCTCAAAGAATTCCAACTGGGTCATCAGGCAAGATTTCCCCTTAAGAAAACTACGCTGACTTTGTCCTCTCTTGTCCATGTCACCAAGTCCTCCATAACCTCACCCTTAACAAATGACTCCAACATTTTCCCAACCAGTGAGATCAGGCTAACTGGTCTGTAATTTCCTTTCTGCCGCCTTCCTTCTTTCTTGAAGAGTGGAGTGACATTTGCAATTTTCCAGTCCTCCAGAACCATGGCGGACTCCAATGTTTCTTCAAATATCATTACTAATGCCTCCACAATCTCTACCGCTACCGCTTTCAGAACCCTAGATTGCATTTTCACCTGAATCAGTGCATTAAGGCATGCAGCATGGTCACGATGTTCAGTTGTTGTTCAGACCAACATCTGAATGGGGAAGAAATGTGGTCTAATGACTTTGGCTGTGAAATGATTGTTGGTGCCAGACGGGGGTAGTTTGAGTGTCTCAGAAACTGCTGATCTCCTGGGATTTTCATGCGCAAAGACCTCTAGAGTTTACAGAGAATAGTGCAAAAAACAAAAACAAAACTTCCAGTGAGTGTAAGTTCTGTGGGTGAAAATGCCTTGTTAATGAGAGAGGTCAGAGGAGAATGGCCAGACTGGTTAAAGCTGACAGGAAGGCAACAGTAACTCAGATAACCAGGCATTATAGCAGTGGTGTGCAGAAGAGTATCTCTGAATGCCCAACACATTGAACCTTGAAGAGGATGGGCTATAGGAGCAGAAGACCACGAACATACTCTCAGTGGCCACTTCAGTGGGTACAGAAATTAGAGTGTAGATTACAGGCCTTCTGTGTTGAAGTGGAAACAGGTCAATCTTGGAAACTAAAACTGTCTCAGAAGAAAGTAAACAAGACTCATTCCTTTAAGGAAGGTAAAACTAGAAAATAAACTATAGGTTATTTACATAAAGATGTGTGGTGGAAGGTGTGCTGACATTTCAGCCTGGTATAGGAACACCAATGCCTTTTAGCAGAAAATCCTACAAAAGGTAGTGGATTTAGCTCAGTACATCACGGGTAAAACCCTCCTAACCATTGAGCATATCTACGTGAAACATTGCTGTAGAAAAGCAACATCCATCATCAAAGATCCTCACCACCCAGGCCATGCTGTTTTCTCACTGTTGCCATCAGGTAGAAGGTACAAGAGCCTCAGGACTCGCACCACCAGGTTCAAGAACAGTTACTACCCCTCAACCATCAGGCTCTTGAGCAAAAGGGGGTAACTACACTCATTCTATTTCTGGTGTTCCCACAACTGATGGTCTCACTTTCAGGACTCTTTACCTTATTATTTCATGCTCGTTATTTATTGCTATTTATTTATACTTTCATTTGCACAGTATATTGTTCACTGAACCTGTTTACAGTTACTGTTCTATAGATTTGCTGAGTATGCCTGCAGGAAAAACAATCTCAGACTTGTATGTACTCGAATAATAAATTTTACTTTGAACTTTTTGAACTTTGAACTTCCCCTTGCAGAAACCTGCAATCTTCTCCTCCAGATTGGCTATAGATGTTGGAACATTTAGCACTTTAAAAAGGAGAGGCTGATAGATACCAAGTCAGTGTGTCAAAGAAACGGAGCACGTTTGCCACATAGAGTCAAATTGCGGGTCTCATTGAGTCTGTACAAATCCTTTGTTGTTGTAACCCTGTGCTGTTCCTATCTATCTACTCACTCTCTGTAGTTCTGTATTCTCTTCCACTTCACATATTTATTCAATTCTCCCCCTGAAGACCGAGCCTCGATCACTTACTATGACTGATCATTTTCTGCTCCAATAAGCAGCTGCTTGCGTTTCGATTACCTCTAGACATGACTATCCAGTGCTCTCCCCAACACTCACCTTTTACAAATTAACTCTTTCTAAACAGCAATAGAAACAGAAAATGCTGATAATAATCAGCAGGTAAGGCTGCAGCGGTCGAAAGAGAAAAGCAGTTAATGTTTCAACTTGTCAGAACTGGAAAAGGAGACAAAGAAAAAAAAATACTGAACACAAGAAAGTCTGCAGATGCTGGAAATCCAGAGCGACACACTCAAAATGCTGGAGGAACTCAGCAGGTCAGGCAAGCATCTATGGAAATGAATAAACAATCAGCGTTTCGGGATGAGACCCTTCTTTGGGAAAAAAATACTTGTTAAGCCACCAGGAGGGTGGGGAGGGAGAAGGCCCATTTGTGGATAGGCTATAAACAGGTTTATTTGGTCAGTGATTGAGTGGGAGCAACTAGGGAGTAAGGACGTGAATTATAGAATGTAGGCAAAAGAATGCAGAGGTCGTGAGAAGCAAAGCAGGAAGACGAGTCAGACAGGTTTGGTTGGACATGTCCTCAACTCCCAGATGAAAAGAGAAGGAAAAAGGAAAAACAAAGATTCAAAGCATATTTATTATCAAAGAATGTATAAATTATACACCTCAAAATTTGTCTGCTTACAGGCAGCCACAAAACAAGAAACCTGAATAACCCAATAAAAAAGACCAAAAACCAGTGCGCAGAGAAAGAGAGGAAAAAAACCACACATCATGCAAAGAACAGAAGCAAGCCAACATCATCCTAAACCAGACTGAGTCCCAGTTCCACTCCCTGAAGCAGCCAGAGTAGGCCCAAGCCAAGCTTCAGTGCCCAGTTTGCACACCAGCGGGGCAAGAAAGCACGGCAGCCAGCTCAGTTCACAGCCTCGACGCTGCAGAGAAAGGAATGAACATTCACAGGGGAGCAAGTGAAATCAGCTCAACCCTCACTTCAGGTCCCAGCCTTAGGCTTCCATTCTATCTGTGCCAGTGCTTAAATTGTCTAAGCACTGGGTGGAACTATGTTCTAGGACCCAGATCCAGGCTCTCCGATATACCTGGTCTGCCCCACCCGAAACCATTCTCCATCTCACCAAGTCGGCTCAGCGCTTGGAGCGATCCAACCTCGCACCCAGGTTAGGTGGATGGGCATCAAAACCCTTCCACGTCGACTTCTCTCCAAATCACTCACTCCATCTCTGGCAGCAATACGAACTCCGTCTGCATCTGCAGCTTGAACACGTTGTGCCTTGAAATGGCTCATCCCCCGAACCAGCCTCATCTCCATCTGCCTCCTGACTGTCTGCGGCGATAGCTCACCACAACTTGCTGCATGAAGGATGTTATTGGTAACATTTTAAGTCGGTTCTCTTGCCTTATGATTACCAGTAAGCTGTAGCACATCTTTGGTAGCGCCATCTAAAACCAGAACTGAACCTCCTAAGAATTAAGAAACGCAAGTAATTCTGCAAATGCTGGAAATCTTGAAGAACACACACACACAAAGTGCTGGAGAAACTCAGCACGTCTGGCAGCATCTATGGAGGTAAATAAACAGTCAATAATTCAGGTTAAGACCCTTCATCAGGACTAGAAAGGAAGGGGAAAGGAAGGGGGAAGAAAGGCGGAAGGGGGAAGGCAGTGCGCTGTACACTATGAAGCTATGACTAAGTGGGATCATCATAATTACTCTATTTGGAAGTATGACCATTTTAGCTCTTCTTGTAGAGTAATAAGAATGATTCTTCATTCTTCCTATTAAAATATACCACTTCACTTATCTTTAGGGACAGTATTACTGGGAAGTCAATAGCAAAAACAAATACAGCAAATACTGCAAAGACTTAATTTCAGTGCCAACCCTCAGAGTTTTGCAACTTTATGGGGGTGCTGTACAGGTCTGAGTATTAATTTTAGCATTTGACGTTTACCAGCATGCAGTCCATTGATGACATCTATAAAAGTACAGCCAGAAAGGCTCGGTTTCACTTTGCCATCATAGAACAATTGCATAATATTTGGAATAGCATCCAAGGTCATAAAGATTGTACATGCATTTGGTGTGAATGGTTTGTGTATTGTCATTTAGTTCTGTGGCTTGTTGGGATCTTGCTCATTTCCTTAAGGTTCATTAAATGCAAATTAAAAACTAATTTCAATGCTTTTGTTCTGGCAGGGTGGGAGAAGAGAAAGCCATACAGTACAGTAAAGGTGCCATGACAGCATTGTGCTTAGCGTTAATGCTATTTCAGCACCAGCATTCAATCCCTGCCGCTGTCTCTAAGGAGTTTGTACATTGTCCATGTGACTGCATAGATTTCCTCCGGGTGCTCCAGTTTCCTCCCACACTCCAAAAGATGTACGGTTGGGGTTAGTAAGTTGTGTGCATGCTACAGTGCCACCTTAGTAACACTTGCACAATCCTCGTTGATTGCATTTGATGCAAACAACACATTTCACTGCATGTTTTGTACATGTGACCAATAAGATTAGATTAGATTCAACTTTATTGTCATTGTGCGGAGTACAGATACAAAGCCAATGAAATGCATTTAGCATCTGACCAGAAATGCAAAGAACAGTGTTATTTACAAAATAACTGCGAATAACAAAGTGCTACAGCACACAAATATAAAAGTACTGAGACAGTACAATACAGATGCAATACTGCTTAGCACTGTGATGGGAGGTTCAGCAGTGTCACAGCCTCAGGGAAGAAGCTCTTCCTGTGCCTGCTGGTGTGAGAGCGGAGGCTCCTGTAGTGCATTCTGTTCAGTTGAGTTCTGTGTTGTACGCATGCTATGTTGGCACCACAATCTGTGGTGAAACTTGCAGGCTGCCCCCCAGCACTTCCTTGGGTGTGTTGGCTGCTTTCACAAATCACATCGTGTGTTTCAATGTACATGTGATAAATAAATCTGAACCTAAATGAGAGAAAGGGTGAAAGGAAAATTTGTGTACAAATTGATCTTTTCATGGGGTAGGATGGGTCAAAGGGGTTGTGCAGCCAATGATCTTGGATCTTCTCATATCTCCATTCCAGCCAGACCCTTGCATTATTCCAACCCCGACTGCATCCACATCCCTACCTTTTCATTCGACTGGGTCTCTGGCCATAAACCTGGGATTTTTCTTCCAAATTCCCTCTACCAAGGATGTAATGTTGAGGCTTTATAAAGCACTGGTGAGGCCTCGCTTGGAGTATTATGTGCAGTTTTTGGCCCCTATCTAGGAAAGGATGTGCTGACATTGGATAGGGTTCAAAGGAGGTTCACCAAAATGATTTCAGGATTGAAAAGCTTGTCATATGAGGAGCGTTTATTGGTTCTGGGCCCCTATTCACTGGAATTCAGATGATTGAGGGGTGACATTGAATCATATTGAATGTTGAAAGGTCTTGATAGAGAGGTTGTGGAGAGGATGTTTCCTATGGTGGGGGAGTCTAAGACCAGAGGACACAGCCTCAGAATAGAGGGGCATCCTTATAGAATGGAGATGAGGAGAAATTTCTTTAGCCAGAAGGTGGTGAATCTGTGAAATTCATTGCCACAGGCAGCTGTGGAGGCCAAGTCACTGGGTATATTTAAGGCAGAAATTGATAAGTTCATGATTGGTCAGGGCATGAAAGAAAACAGGGAGAAGGCAGGAAATCAGGGCTGAGAGGGAAAATGGATCAGCAGTGATGAAATGGCGGAGCAGGCTCAATGGGCAACATGGCCAAATTCTTACGGTCTTACCTGCTTCACTCCACCAAGATGGCTTTAAAATTTCACAAGACAAGTTTTTACCCATCTGCCTTAATGTAGCCTAATGCTCCTGTCATGCACGTTTGGGAAATGTTGCTTTGTCAAAAGATGTCCACAATCATACAGGTGTACAGAATAGTCAAAGATCCTTCAGCCTATCGATGCCTAACTGTACAAATTGGACCTGCCTACATTAATTCTAAATCACTTTATGCCTTGTTCAGCTAGATTCCAGCTTGTTAAAGAGCTGAAGTATGACTCTAAGTGACAAGCAGGGGATTTTTGAATGTCTGCCAACGTAACAGCCTTCTAGCTTTCAGTGAGGCACTTTGTCACAATGCCTCTTAAGCATTCTTACTGTTTCTGCCTCTTCCTCCTCCTCAGGCATGCACTCCAGATACAAATGACTCTTTGTGCGAAGAATATACTCCTCAGGTCCCCTTCAAACTTTCTCTCTCTCACCTTAAACCTCTGCCATGTAGTTTTGGATGCTAGGCAGTACCGGCACTGTAGTGGGCCAGCTGTCAGAGTTTGCAGGCTCTCTGCACCTCACTGGAATCTCAGCAAGTGTACTTACTAGATCCGCATTCTTCAGGGCATCCCATTCTACAGGTCAACAGGAGGAAAGTAAGAGAGAAAGCTACACTCACAACACGCTGGAGGAACTCAGCAGGTCAGGCAGCATCCGTGGAAACTATCAGTCAACGTTTCAGGCCGGAACTCTTCGTCAGGACTGAAGAGGGAAGACGCAGAGGCCCTATAAAGAAGGTGGGGGAAGGGTGGGAAGGAGAAGGCCGGTAGGTACCAGGTGAAAAGGGGAAAAGATAAAGGGGTGGGGGAGGGGAAGCAGGGAGGGGTTAGGCAGGAAAGGTGAAGAAGGAATAGGAGAAAACACAATGGGTAGTAGAAGGAGGCGGAACCATGAGGGAGGTGGTAGGCAGCTGGGGGAGGGGCAGAGTGAAACTGGGATGGGGAAGGGAGGGGGAGGGAATTACCGGAAGTTGGAGAATTCTATGTTCATACGAAGGGGCTGGAGGCTACCTGGACAGTATATGAGGTGTTGCTCCTCCAACCTGAGCTTAGCCTCATGATGGCAGTAGAGGAGACCATGTATGGACACATCTGAATGGGAATGTGAAGCAGAGTTGAAGTGGGTGGGAACAGGGAGATCCTGTCTGTTGTGGCGGACGGAGCAGAGGTGCTCGACGAAGCAGTCCCCCAATCTGCGTCGGGTTTCACCGATATAGAGGAGGCCGCAACGAGAGCACCAGATGCAATAGATGACCCCAACACAAGTGAAGTGTTGCCTCACCTGGAAGGACTGTTTGGGGCCCTGAATGGTGGCAAGAGAGGAGGTGTAGGGACAGGTGTAGCACTTACACTTACAGGGATAAGTGCCGGGTGGGAGATCCGTGGGGAGGGATGCGTGGACCAGGGAGTCGTGGAGGGACCGATCCCTGTGGAAAGTGGAGAGGGGTGGAGACGGAAAGATGTGCCTAGTGGTGGGGTTTTGTTGAAGGTGCCCCTTCTCTCTTCAGTCCTGACGAAGGGTTCCGGCCGGAAACGTTGATTGATCATTTCCACAGATGCTGCCCGACCTGTTGAGTTCCTCCAGCGTGTTGTGAGTGTTGTTTTGACCCCAGCAACTGCAGAGTATTTTGTGTTTAAGAGAGAAAGCTGGCAAATAAGCCAAGAAAATCCAGTAATGATTAGTATCAGACTATTGCTCCAATAACAGTTCAGCCTAAAAGATTCCTAAGTACATTAGAGGCTTTACTTGCTTTCTACTTTGATTTAATTATACATATCTTACAGTACTGTGCAAAAGTCTTAACATATATATATATCGCTAGAGTGCCCAAGACTTTTGCACAATACTGTAGTAATTTTATGTATTGCACTGTACTGCTGCCGCAAAAAAAAACATAAATTTCATGACATTTGTGAGTGACGATAAATTGATTCTGATATGGGTCTCTGTTGTGGACTGAGAGTGGGAAGGGGCAAGGGAGAGGGAAATCATGGTTGGGAAAAGCGGAAGGGAGAGGGGAGGGAGTGGGAGGCACCAGAGAGACATTCTGTAATGATCAATGAACCAATTGCTCGGAATCAAATAATCTTGCCTGGTATCTCAGGGCTGGGTGCGTCCGCACCTGTGCCACACACTGCCCCCCCCCCCACAGTTCTCCTTCTCTACCACCTGTTCCACACCCCTCCTGTGGCACTCCACCCTTGCCATTCCCAACATCCTTTGCTCCCACCAGATTAAAAAACTAGTTCTGTGCTCCACGTTGATACATACAGTACTGTGCAAAAACCTTACGCACCATAGCTGTATATATGTTAGATTAGATTATGAGGACACGCAGTCCTCTTTTATTGTCATTTAGTAATGCATGCATTAAGAAATGATACAATATTCCTCCGGTGTGATATCACGAAAACACAGGACAGACCAAGACTGAAAAACTGACAAAAACCACATAATTATAATATATAGTTACAACAGTGCAATAATACCATAACTTGATGAAGAACAGGCCATGGCACAGTAAAACAGTTCAAAGTCTCTCGTTCCCACATCTCACGCAAGCAGGAGAAGGAAGAAAACTCTCCCTGCCATGCCCGACCACAGTCCGACTCTGAGTCATCCGAAAACTTCGAGCTCTGATCAGCTCTCCGACACCGAGTACCGAGCACCATCTCTATCTGAATGCTTCGACCCCAGCCTCAATCACCAGCAGCCGGCAAAGCCGGGGATTTTGGGGCCTTCCTTCCGGAGATTCTCGATCGCACAGTAGCAGCGGCAGCGAACTGGCATTTCAGAAATTTCTCCAGATGTTCCTCTGTGCTTTCACCTCTGTCTCTATCAAATCAGAATTGTCCACAGATATTTGCCTCAGATTTTGGCAAAGCACTGTACATTCTGAAAATTATGAAGTGTTTCATCAAAAAATGTGGTGTGCAATCAACAATGGTGCATGCTGTCTTCTGGCTGCTGCCAGTGGAAAGAGGTACAGGAGCCTTAGGTCCCACACTACCAGGTTCAGGAGCAGTTATTACCCTGTAGCCATCAGGCTCCTGAACCAGTGTGGATAACGTCACTCACCTCAACACTGAACTGATTCCACAACCTATGGGCTCATTTTCAAGGAAAATATAACTCATGTCCTCAATGTTATTTATTCACTTATTTACTTATTACCATTTGTATGACCTTTCTCTGTGATGCTGCAAATACCTGCATGATATTGTAGGATGGTATCGTGGTTCTGCGTTCGTGGATTGGACTGTTGTGTTTATGGACTGTGGACTTTTTCAGACTTATTGTTTTTATAATCTGTGTTTTTTTTTAATCACCTGTTCCTTTTCTGTTTTGTTGTGTGAGGGGAGGGTGTTTGCGGGTTAATGTGCTGTAGGTTTCTCGCGCAAGGGAGGGGTTGTTTTTTTGGGGGGTTGATGTTCCTATTCTATTTTGTGCGGGGGAAGTGGGATTTTGGGGAGGTTAATTTTTGTCTAGGGGGATGGATTTGTGTTTGCTCTGTGAACGACGATCATCGTCTTTCTTTGTTTCATGGCTATCTGGAGAATACAAATTTCAGAGATGTAGATGGATGCATGCTTTGGTAATAAATGAACCTTTGAACTCAACCCACTGCAAACAAAAATAGGAAATGAATATTGTAATGTGAGAGGGTTTCACTCTTGGAAGCTTAAGTTGAGCCTCCAGCTAACTGGTTACTCTCAAATACTCAAGGGTGACCAGCATGAATTAGCATGACACCTTCCCAATATGAAAAACACAGCGGAACTGAAAATAATGAGATTTATGAAATCAGTACTGCAGTCCAGAGAGAGAGAGCCTTTGGCCTTTCAGATACAAAACTTCAAAAAAGACTGTGTGAGTGTAGATAGTGGCAGATTAATTGATGAGAGTTCAGTGAGAATTTTCAGTCAATGTTGTGGGGGGAGGAGGGGGCAGAATGCAGCAATGGGATCCTTCATTCTGAAATATCAAAGAAATCAAACCTGAACAAAGATTCTCCCTGTCATTCCACTTATAGCAGGGGTGGCCAACCTTTTACATTCCATGCGTCAACTTTTTCACGCACGAGTTCAGATGCGCCGTACAACTCTTGTACCCCCATTCAATTCTTGTAAAAATATGTTAATATGGAACTCGTGTGTGATAAATCGTATCTGAACTCATGCGTCAAAAAAATTGCATCTGATCTCATACATGGAATGTAAAAAGTTGGCCACCCCTGATTTATAGAGAAGCTGAAAGCAATTACCCGAAAGGGAATTCCAGGTTTATTTCTACTTCCCCTATAGACTTTCATCCCCCATCGTGAAGGACTTAAAGCTTTTCACTTCTCCGTCCCCACCACCCCCACCCCGGTACAAAGAATACAGACCTAACCGGTTCTCCTCCACCACCACCCTCCTCTATCTGGCTCAACAATTTCTCTTTCAGCTCCTCCCACTTTCTCCAAACCATGGGCGTTCACATTGGCCCCAGCTATGCCTGCCTATTCGCCGGCTCCATGCAGCAGTCCATGCTTCAAGCCTTCTCTGGTAGCGCTGCCCAACTTTTCCTCTGCTACATTGACGACTGCATTGGTGCTGTTCCTGCACCAATGCCGACTTTGTTAAATTCATCAACTTTTTCTCCAATTTCCACCCTGCCCTCAAATTTACTTGGTCCTTTTCTGACTTTTCTCTCTCTCTTTTCACAATCTCTGGAGACAGACTATCCACTGAAACTGATTCTACAGTTACGTTGACTCTACCTCTTCCCATCCTTAACTTGTAAAAAATGCTATTCCCTTTTCTCATTCCCTCCGTACACACCACATCTGTTCTCAGGATGAGGCTTTCTCTTTTAGAACATCTGAGATGTTCTGATTTTTCAAAGAACAGGGCTTCTCTTCCGTCCCAACACTGCTGCCCTCATCTGCATCTCCTCCATATCCTCCACATCTGTCCTTAGCCCATCCTCCTGCTGCAGGGATAGGGTAGGGTTTCACCTTTCACCCCATGAGATTTCATGTCCAGCACATCATCCTCTGTATCTTCAACCATCTCCAGCAGGATCCTACCACTAAACACATCTCCCCCCTCCCGCTCCCACATTCTGCTTTCTGGCTTTCGGTAGGAATTGAGGTCTACATGACTCACTTGTCCACTTGTCTCTCTTGGAACTTACTCCTGCAAGGTCTAGCAGCACCAAACCAGCCAGTCTTTTGAGATCTTCTATTGTATCCACTGCTCCCGATACAGCCTCCTCTACATCGATGAGTCCCAACACAGATTGGGGGAATGTTTTGTCATGCAATCTTAGCTCTGTCTGCAACAAAAAGCAGGACCTCCTGGTGGCTACCCATTTCAGTCCGTTCCCATTCCCATTCTGACATGTTTGTCCATGGCCTCCTCTACTGCCAAGCTTTGGCCAAACTTAGGTTGGTGAAGCAACATCTCATATTCCATTTGGGTAGCCTTGTACCTGATGGCATGAATATCCATTTCTCCAACTTCCAATAATCTCTTCCCTCTCCTTCTTTCCTTTTCCGTTCCCCATTCTGGTTACCCTCTCACCCCTTCCCTTCTCCTCACCTGCACAGCACATCCCTCTGGTTCCCCTCCTCCTTCCCTTTCTTCCATGGTCCACTGTCCTCTCCTATCAGATACCTTCTTCTTCAGCCCTTTATTTCTTTCAACTATCCACTCCCAGCTTCTAACTTCATCCACCCTTGCTCACCTACCTTCCTTTCTCCTCACCTGGTTTCACATATCATCAGCCAGCTTGTACTCCTTCCCCTTCCCCACTCCCAACTTCTTATTCTATCTTCTGCCTCCTTCCTTTCTAACCAGGCTGAAATATCTTGGCCCGAAACGTCGGCTGTTTATTCCCCTCAATAAATGCCATCTGACCTGCTGAGTTTGTGTTGGTCAAGATTTCCAATATCTGCAGAAAGGGAGATCTTTTCTTTAATTATAGTACACCTGCTGCAGTCAGGAAGTGTACAATTCTAACCTGGGTGTCTGGGCAAAGGGCTTATGTTGACAAATTAACCAGCTAATTTGCACCCTGCTGGATTTTCAAGGAAGTTTTGAAACAGGATATTCATTTAACAACTCACTCGCTTTTGCATAACTTGATGAAACGCTCTGCCAGGAATGATCTTCCTGTTGCTGCAGGCAGGACTTCACCGATGTGAAATAGACCTGCATTTGAAACTCTCTGCTCCGAATTTCCATGATATTGGAAGACAAGTTATGTGAGTTCCTAAATACCCATGAGTTCCACACAACCTGCAGAGCCAGAGGGCAGTATATAGACTTCGATCAATTTAGTATGAATTTTTATTAGATCTGGAATAAAACTAAAATCATACAACAGAACTGTGCCTCAGATAGACCAAGACTTAAGAGGAATATTCATAAAAGATGTTGCTCTGTATGCTCTGCAGCAGAAATGTCAGTAAAAGGTGGGATTCTTCTAAAACAAATGTGGAAAACTACAAGTTTCTTGACTCGTACGTAATTTATTTATACATACAAAGGATACTTTTTAAACTTTTTTTTTGTGTGCCATACTCTGCCAGAGCCCCGGCGACCACTTTTTTTTCAAGCGGTTGTCTTGGAGGAAAGATTCTCTGAGCGGTCCCCCACGTCTTTCTCACAGCGCCGTTGTTTTTTTTTACGAGGCTGAGTTGTGAGCTCGACACTCAACCCGGCACGGATGGAAAGCGTGCCGGGAGCAGCCTGACTGGGTTCGAACTTGGGAAGCTTTGCTCCGGAGTCCAGCGCTGATGTCACTGCGCCACCAGCCGGCCGACAAAGGATATATTGACATCAAAGTGTCAAACAATGAATGGAATGTATGGCTGACAGAAGACAGAACCTTGTGCACCAATCATTTAACTCAGTAACAAATAAGGGAGAAGGAAACAGAAGCTGCAACAACATGCAATAAAGGCTGCGCAATTTATTCAGGAAAAAATGCAGAGTGGAGGTAGTTAAAAATAAATTATGTGCATAAAAACAATCTCAATTACATATAACAAGACGCCTGATACCACTGTAAATTTACTAATTTTACATTGTGGGCGCCACAGTAGCATTGCAGTTAGAACGATTACAGCCCAGAGCATTGGAATTCGGAGCTCAGTTCTGGTACTATCTGTAAGGGAACTCTGTACACCCTCCTTGTAAAATGCGTGGGTTTCCCCAGTGTGCTCTGATTTCCTTCCACAGTCCAAAGGCGTACCGTATAGGCTCATTGGTCTTTGTCAATTGTCCCGTGATTAGGTGAAAGGCTGATTTACACTTGTGCGTACCGGCTACGCCGTAGGCCTAATTTATACTTTTGCGTAGCCCTACGCCATAGGGAGCATGCATAGTTGTGTCTGCGTCGCTCTGCAATTCACCACCAAAACGCTAGTTGGCAGTGGGGTTTCTATGCCAGCGTGTCGAGTTTCTTCGTGAGAGACCTGGACGAGGGAATGCATTTCAAATATTTTCAGATGTCGGCAGGTAGATCTGACGATTTGGTTCATCGTCTCCAACCATTTATTTCGCATCAGTGTACAGCCATGGTGGAGAAAAGCAACTGGAAATGTGTAGGAGGAAATGCGATGCTACCGAGCGGACCAATCACAGCTGCTGCGGTCTGCGTCGCCGCGACACGTGAGTTACATTTTTGGGGTGGTGCACGTCTCCCTATGGCGTAGGGTACGTGATACCTATGGCGTACTTTTGACGCACAAGTGTAAATCAACCTTAACGGGCTTGTCGGGGTTTGCTGGGGCATCAGGGATCGAAGGGCCAGAAGAAGCTACTCCATGCTATAGCCCTAAATAAATAAATTTATCCTCTTTACCAACATCTTAAGTTGTCATTATGATGATTATATAAAATGCTTTATATAAACAGGAATAATGGAAAAATTATCACTACTCTTGATCCATAACTTACCTGACAATGTTTAAGATGGAAACTGTGTGCAGGGGTTACTCTGGGTAGGCGTTCAGAGTCCAATAAACAGAAGCTTATCACAGAGTCACAACTGACCTGAAGGACCAGCCAAACGTCTGCCTCACATCAACACTGATGGTGATGGCTCCTCTTCTCCAATTCTGTCTCTATGGGAAAGATTTCAGAGTCAACACTCGATTCCTCCATATTGTTATTTGTTTATCATTGTCACATCTATCAAGATTCATGCGACAATAATCACTTCACAGTGCAATGAGGCAGAAGAAGGTAAAACAATAACAGTGCAGAGTAATGTGTAAAAGTGGCAGGGAAAGTGTAGTCCAGGAAGATCTTAATGAAGTAGATTGTGTAGTCTAGAGTCTATTTTATTGTGTTATTCAATAGTCTTATAAAGCAGGGCAGAAGCTGCCTCAGGCCTGGTGGTCTGTGTTTTCAGGTTTTTGTCTCTGCCCATTGGGAGAGAGGAGAAGAGAGAATGTCTAGGATGGGAGGAGTTTTTGATTCTACTGAATGTTTATTGAGGCAGCAAAAAGTATAGACAGAGTCCATGGAGGTAAAGCTGGTTTCTACAACTCTCCGCAGATTTTTGCAGTTATATGCAGAGCCTTTGATATCCCAAGCCACTAGGCGTCCAGATAGAATGCCTTCTATGGTAAGGCTAGATGGGGAGATGCCAAATTTCTTCAGCCTTCTGAGGAAGTAGAGACATTGGTAAGCTTTCTTGGCCGTGACATCAGTGTCATTGGACCAGGACAGGCTTTGGATGAACGATGCTTTTATTTCTGTGCACGCCATAAGATGATTAAAAAAAAAACTGCTTCATGCTAACTCATGTTTGCAGCAAATATTTTGACAACAATCTGTGGAAGAACTCAATGGGTCTAGAAGCACCTGTGGGAGGAAGAGGATTGTCAATGTCTCAGGTCAAAACCCTGCATTAGGACAGATTGCTTTCTGCTGCAGACTCTAGCACACACAGCTCCTCGAGCTACTCATTTTGCAAGTATTATTTTTTATCTGTTCTTTCTTGAATATGGTGGACAGTTTCTTTATTGGTACCTCCTACAACTCAGTTCTCTTCGGACCCATAGTAGGTAAGTTTATTTTTTGTATTTATTTATTTATTTAGAGATACAGCACGAATCAGACTTTCCTGGCCCAACTAGCTGCACCACCCACATACCCACTAGCCTAATCACAGGATAATTTACAATGACCAATTAACCTACTCACTGGTACACTTTTTGACTGTGGGAGGAAACCAGAGCACTTGGAGCAAACACACATGGTCACAGGGAGAATGTACAAGTTCCTTACAGACAGCACAGGAATTGAATTCTGAGACCTGACTCCCCTGTAATAGCAATACGCTAACCACGATGCTATGGTGACACTTCCTTGCTGTTCATGTTCATGCTCAGATGTCTATTGCTAGCCCCTTACTTTGCAGGCTGCTCTCCAACCATTGCTAAGCACCCTCCTTTTGACATGAGAAATGGAGAGCTTCCTCCTCATCGTTGTCATCTTTCTCCCCATCCGCAGGAAGTACAAGTTTTTTCTCCACTTTAAGCAGCATTCTGAGTGATTCTGGAAACCTTTGCTGAATTCTAATCCAGGAAGAACTCAGCTTCATCCAGGCATCCAATGTAAATCTTCCAAACGCCCACAGCCAGGCCCATTAAAATTCTTTCAGTCTCCAGGGATCTCATTGTGCTTGCCCTCCACGGATATCAGCAGACCAGGATTATTAACTGTTAGCTGGGGATATCCCTGATTTCCAAGCAGCCTTCCTCGCACACAGCACTGAGTCACCCTGGCTGTGTGATAACGTACTTTGTGCTTTAATTTTCGCAGTGGATTCCTCAATAGTATGTATGCTAAGAAGAGGGGCAGTTTGGTCTGGGTACATAGTGGTACTGGGGGCCTCATAAGTGGCAAAGGTGCTATTGCTATTAAGGAATATAATAGAATGCCACTTAACACATTAACTATGAATGTAAGAATGAAAAGACATTGAATGGTTTATTCCTGTGAATATTTTTATATTAAAAATGCCAAGGAGACTCTGAGGTGTCCTAGCTGTAAATTGAGTAGCGTGACCACCTCAGCTATTGTCAATGCCCTCTCCACACACCAGCCACCTTCACCGAGCCTGATGTCAGCTTGTTCGAGAGCTGAAGTGTGACTCTAAGTGGCCTGCAGGAGGTCTTTAAGACAATGGCTGTCAAAGTAACTGCCTGCTGGCTTTTTGTATGACATTTTGGTGGCTTTACATCAACAGTAACCTGCTGAACAGAGAGCTCTTTGAGTCCGTACTGAAGACGTGCCCAGCTTTCAATGATCATCTGATGTAAGAAGTAGAAGCTATTTTTGAAACAAATCGAGATACTTTTGTGGATACTTCAGTAACAGTAGACTTCATAAGGAGAATTTAAAACAAATCAGAATCAGGTTAATATCATTGACATATGTCATGCAATTTGTTAACTTTTTGGCAGTAGTACAATGTGTGGGCATGTGGCCAAGTGGTTAAGGCATTCGACTAGCAATCTGAAGGTCGTGAGTTCAAGCCCCAACTGAGGCAGCGTGTTGTGTCCTTGAGCAAGGCACTTAACCACACATTGCTCTGTGACGACACCAGTGCCAAGCTGTATGGGTCGTAATGCCCTTCCCTTGGACAACATTGGTGGCGTGGAGAGGGGGGACTTGCAGCATGGGCAGCTGCTGGTCTTCCATACAACCTTGCCCAGGCCTGCGCCCTGGAGAGTGAAGACTTTCCAGGCGCAGATCCATGGTCTCGCAAGACTAACGGATGCCTTTAACAATGAAATACATGATAACCCAGAAAAAACGTGAATTACAGTAAGAATACATCTATTTAATAGTTAAGTAAATAGTGCAAAAATAAAAATAGACAAATAAAAGCTGGAATTCGATTGTAAACAAAGTGGGATAGAGGAAGCTTGAGTGGATGAGGACTAACCAATCAGGAGGGACGGACTACAGGGGTATAAATACCACCGGACTAGACATGCCTAGGCAGCATTCCTGATGAAGATGATAGAGTTTGTCATCAAAACACCGATTACAATTGATATCTGTACCCAGCTGGAAGCCCAAGAAGAGTTTATGTCGGCTGGGAAAGCACCATATCCCTTTTTTTAAAAGCTTGCTCAGAGAGAAAGGATGGATGAGCTAGAGGTTTTTTCTTTGGAGTGAAGGGGGATGAGATGTGACTTGATGGAGGTGGACAAAATTATAAGAGGCTTAGATAGAGGAGACAGCCAGTGCTTTGTTCCCAGGGTGGCAAAGGCCTGTACCAGAGGGCATGTATTTAAGATAAGTGGAGGACAGTTTAGTGGAGATGTCAGAGGTATTTTTTTAACACAGAGAGTGATGGGTGCCTGGTATGTATGGTGGTAGATGCTGAAGCAGTAGGGACATTTAAGAGACTCTTAGATAGACATAAGGATGTAACAAAAATGAGAGGTTAAGAGGGAAGAGTTAGCTTGATCGTGGAATACATTTAAATAGGTCAGCACAACATCATGGGCAGAAGAGTCCATACTGTGCTATACTGTTCCTTCTTCTATGTCCTATGTTATAAGGGTGCCTTCGGCAACCGGAAGAGAAGTGGAGATGTTAACACCCAAACAGCAAGGACACATTTTTCTTTAGTTTAAACAACTTTGCTTTCAACGTCTCCCTTCAGTACCTGAGCGTCACCATCTTTACATTCCAAAATTCCTCTCTCTCCATCCACGCGCATACTGGAGAATGCATATGAGTACTAAATACTTACATAGCCCAGATGAACAGAACTCACCAGAGAGATGGATTTAGGCAGAGCTCTCCAGAGTTTAACCACAGAGACCTATGGTAGGATGACTAAGAATTAGAGGAGCACAGAATACTCAAAGGTTAAGGGACTCGATGAGATTACAGTGATAGAGATCTTTCCTAGTTCTAGCCCAATATCTCTGTTCTGAATACAGTCTTCACTTCCTCAGCACCATCTGGAACCGTGTTATAATTTATGTCAAAAGGTAACCAGGTGCCACCATTAGTATCTGCAAATGAGGTCGCAGGGCTGCTGCTCAGATTCAGGCTGAATGAACAGAATAACACCCAGCCTTCAAGCTGCACTTTAACAGGAGGGACAAGTAAGCTGGGGACAGGATGTGAGGAGCATAGTTTAATGTACAGATTGGTGGGACAGGTTAGGCCGTATGCCGCATGACATTGTGAAGGCAATCGAGTTCTATGTGGTGAATCAGAATCAGGTTTAATATCACCGGCACATGTTGTGAAATTTGTTAATTTTGTGGCAGCAGCACAATGCAATGCATAATAATAGAAAAAACTTACAGTAAGTATGAATAAATATATAATAGGTAAATTAAATAGGTAGTGTAAAAACAGAAATAAAAAAGTAGTGAGGTGGTGTTCATGGATTCAATATTCATTCAGAAATCCGCTTGCAGAGGGGAAGAAGCTGTTCCTGAATCAGCTTTCAGCTTTCTGTTCCACCTCCCTGATGGTAGCAATGAGAAGAGGGCATGTCCTGGGTGATGGGAGGTCCTTAAAGATGTACGCTGCCTTTCTGAGGTGTTGCTCCTTGAAGATGTCCTGGATACCACAGAGGCTAGTGCCCATGATGGAGCTGACTAAGTTTACAATTCTCTGCAGCTTACTTTGATCCTGTGCGGTAGCTCTCCCAGACCAGATAATGCTGCAGCCAGTTAGAATGCTCTTGATGGTACATATGCAAAAAATTGTATTGATGATTACAATGGTGAGGTACTACCACTGCATCCACCTCCAAATCCAGTGGTAGGGTAAATGAGCCAATGTTTGCATTCTCTCCCAAGGCAGTAAGCGGCCAAGCACATGAAGCCATCATTGATGGACACATCTCATTGTTCACTTGGTCAACACCAGGCACTGTACTCTGAACTCTGACCTGGAAATAAATGAACAGGAGAACAGAGGAAACACTTCAGGGATGTTCTTCAAGTTAAAAAAAAAGATCAACTTTACCAAAATCAAGATGGATCATCCAAGGTGTCATCAAGAATCTTGGGTCTCCTTGTTGAGAGCAGACAGAAGCCCAGGGAAACAGTGGAATGAACACCTGATCTCCCGCACCATCAGTCCTGTGAAAAACCTGCCACACTTGTGGCAGTGCCTGCAGATCCCACATTGCCCACATCAGTTATGGAACTCGAGTGAAACCAGGTCATCTTTGACCCCAAGGAACGTACCCAAAATTGGCAGCACTGTCCATGACCAGAAGAGCCGCTGCCTTGCGTGGGTTTCCTCCAGCTACTCCCGTCTCCTCCCACATCTCAAAGACATGTAAGTCAATTGGCCATTGTAAATTGCCCCTAGATTAGAGGTGAGTGCAAGTGGTTAGTGTGAAGGCCTTATTTCAGTGCCATACCTCTCTATGATCCTGTGACCGAGGAAGCAAAAGGTAGCAGGCAAATAACTAATAAGCAGATTTTGAGAGGATGTTTCCTACAGTGGGAGAGTCTAGTACCAAAGAACACAACCTAAGAATGCAGGGACATCCCTTTGGAAAAGAGGTGAGGAAGTATTTCTTCACCCAGAGGGTAGTGAATCTGTGGAATTGATTACCACAGGCCAAGTCATTGAGCATGTTTAAAGCAGAGGTTGACAAGTTCTTGATTAGTAAAGGTGTCAAAGATTTCAGGGAGAAGGAAGGAGAACGGGCTTGAGGGGGTAATAAATAAGCTATGATGGAATAGTGGAGCGGACTTGATGGGCCAAATGACCGAATTCTGCCCCTATGCCATATGTCCTTATGGTCTTATGAAGAACAGACCAAAGCATGTGGAAGAGAAGTGAGGTGATTGTGACATTTAATGCAATAATTTTAAAATCAACATAACTTTTCCATTTTCTTTATCTTCCTGTTTCTTTTATTCTCCCCCCTGGCCAACTAAAATCAATTTGTTACTGAATCCTCTAAACTACTGTTAGTTACTTTAAATTTACATGAATTGGGGCTGCACATTAACAGTTTTCTTGGTGCCCCAGGCATCCAGATGGCACTGGCAAGCAATTAGAGGAACTGTGAAACTTGCCCAAAACGTAGGATGTTCCCACCCTCCCACCTGCTCACTCGATAAACTCTGCAATCCCTGGTCAATTATCAGCTCCACATCAAGAAACTGGTGCAATCACTGTTTAAATTCTCTGCTCCGTGGCCACAGTGTCAAGCAAACTTGGTCTGGGGTAATGGTCCAACCAACGCACAGTGGCTCAAAGGATAGAAGATCAGGAGAAAGAGATGTTGAACACTGGAGCAGAACCAAGAGACATCACGCAAGAGGTGGCTTTTTGAAAATGAAATGGAACTAAGAATTGAAACGCAAAGGCCAGATTTCTTAGGAAAAATATCTTATACTTACATCATATTCATTCATGCCCCTAGAATTAAGATGATGAATAACAAGAGAGGGTTTAAGTGGAGCATAAGTGCTTGTATGGACTAGATGGGAGAAAGTCATGTTCCTATGTTATATCCAAAGTCCTTGGGTGGTTTGGTTGTTAACGTAAATAACAATATTCTTTATGTCTCAATGTACAAGAGATAAATAAATCTGCATCTGAACTCAGGAGGTCAAGCAGTACTTCTGGAAGAATAGGAAATGTTGATGTTTTGGGTTGAAATCCAAAACTGACAATTCCACCTGAAATTTCAACCTTTTCTTCTACAGCTGCTGTTTCACTTATTGAGTGACTCATCCTTCAGCAGATTGTTTGTTGCTCCAGATTCCTGAACCTGTATATGTGTGTATATACCTCCTGTGCCTAATAAAGTGCAACTGAGTTGATGTGTGTGGTATTCTGCTGCTGTCGTCCATCCTCCTCAAGGTGCAACATGTTGTGTGTTCAGAGATACTCTTCTGCCCACCACTGTTCTAACACGTGGTTATTTGAGTTACTGTCACCTTCCTGTCAGCTTGAACCAGTCTGGTCATTCTCCTCTGACTTCTCTCATCAACAAGGTGTTTTCACCCACGGAACTGTCTCTCACTGGATGTTTTTTGTTTCTCACACCATTCTATGTAAACTCTAGAGATGTTTGTGCGTGAAAATCCCAAATCAACAGTTTCTGAGATTCTCAAACTTCCCCGTCTGAGCCCAGCAGTTATCCCACTGTCAAAGTCACTGAGATCACATTTCTTCCCTATTCCGGTATTTGTTCCGAACAACAACTGAACCTCTTGACTTTGTCTGCTTGTTTTTATGCATTGAATTGCTGCCACCTAATTGGCTGATTAGATATTTGTATTACTAAACAGGTTTAGGGGTATTCTTTATTTTTAAATAAACCTTTGTTCTTTATCGTTGTAGAGCATGGTTTTGTTTTTGTTGCGTAGTGCACCCTGGCCGGCACAGCACATCAGATTCCTAATACATATAAATGCATATGGCGAATAAAGTTGATTCTTGATCCTTGATTATGGAAAATATAGAGAGAATCAAAATGGAAGAGGCCCTTCAGCCTATTGAGTTGGTGCTGACCAGCAAGCATCCATTTACATGAATCCTATGTTTTGTTATTCCACTTTTCCGTTAGCTCCATCCCCAAACCTCCCAGATTCTAACTCTGCTGCACTGTAGGAGCAAGATACAGTGGCCAATTAACCAACCAAATCACACGTATTTGGGAGGCGGGTGAAAACTGGAGATCCGGAGAAACTCCATGTTAAAGCAGACGGCAACAGAGGCCAGGCTGTAGGAGCTGTGAGGTAGCAACACTGCTAGCTGTGCCACTGTGAACATCGCAAATATTTCCTGTATGTGTTAAGCGCCCCACCCAAGGAATCTATTTCGGTTTTAGGGACTGAAGCCGAGTGTGGTTTCGATTAGATGGACTGAAAGTGTGGGTGAGACTGTGGGTCAAAAATGCAATGGCGAAAGAGAAAAGCTTTCTAGGATTATGTGGAAAGAAGATTTCTTCAAAGAAAGGCGATGCTTGGAGATATTTGAATGTGCTAATCCAAAGGATTTAAACAGTGTTTGGAAAAGTACTTTGAAGTGTATGAAATTTAAAGCGGATCAGTGTGACTGGCAAGCTGCAGCAGTTAACCCACTGCCTATATTGAATCAGATGCTACCAGATAACCCCTCCGATAAATCATCTGACGATTTGTGAAAGTTTTCAAAGATCATTTCACCCTGAAAGCTTCCCATTATATTTTGAGTTTGAGCAGAGGAGCCAGTCAGCAAGGATAAGCATTTTGATAGCTTATGGGGATCTCAGCTGGGTAATAACCATGCTTTGACTGACAGGCAGATTGTGGGGTGGAAACAGATTGCTGAATCCACCAAAGGCAGGCAGGTCAGAGAATCGGAATCGGGTTTATTATCACCAACGTGTCCTGAGATTTGTTGTCTAGCAGCAGCAGTGCAGAGCAAGACATAAAAATTACTGTGTTACCAAAAAAAATGATGCAAAAGAGGAATAATGTCGGTCCATGGCCTCCTCTTGTGCCTAGATGAGGCCACCTTCAGAGTGGAGGAGCAACACCTTATATTCCATCTGGGTAGCCTCCAACCTGATGGCATGAATATCAATTTCTCCTTCTGGTGAAAATCTTCCCTCCCCCTCTCCTCTTCTTCTATTCACAACTCTGGACTTCTACCTCTTCTCTCCTGACTATCACTTCCCCCTGGATCACCTCTTTCTTCCCTTTCTTCCATGGTCCACTTTCCTTTCCTATCAGATTCCTTCTTCTCCAGCCCTTTACCTTTCCCACCCACTTGGCTTCGCCTATCACCTTCCAGTTAGTTTCCTTCTCTTCCCCCTACCTTTTTATTCTGACATCTTCCCCCTTCCTTTTCAATCCTGAAGAAGGGTCTCGGCCCAGAACGTTGGCTGTTTGTTAATTTCCATAGATGCTGCCGGCCCTGGTGAGTTCCCCCAGCATTTTGTGCATGTTGTTTTAGTCATTCCTGAATCCTGACCAACCTTTATCCTACAGCCACCTTCACCATTGAAGCTAATATATTACCCTTTACGGGAGCTTGATCCACACAAATCAACTTTACAATTGGCTGTACTTTATAATTATAACTATAATTACTTGATTGGCTGTAAAATACTTTCAGGCTGCCAGACCTTGTGGCAAGCACTGCAGTCCCAAAGTTAGGTCCAATTTTTCATGTGAAGATTGCGCACTGAAAGGATTTTACTCAAATTAAATAGTGCTTGTGATCAGTTATGACTGAAGTTATACAATTAAAAGACATTTGGAGAGGTACATAGATAGGACAGGAGGGATAAAGGCCAAACACAGGAAAATCGACAGCTTGGATGGGCCAAAGTGCTTGTTTCTGTGCTGTATGACTGTCTGTCTCTCTATAACTCTCTTCAGGAAACTGGCCCAGGCACTTCCAAGAACGAATCATCCCCAAACATGGCTAATGATCTTCCAGCTTGAGGTGCTGGTTTCGAATTTGGTCCATTGGAGCTTTTGGGGCCACCTTTCTGTGCTGTCCAACTCTCATAGTTCCTTCACAGCTGCCCGTCACTCAAGGGCTGATGTCATGGCATGAGTTGAAGGGACAACACTGTGACCTCAATGTCCTGCACACTGCGTTTGCCCGTCTCAGTCTTAGTGGCAAGGGGGACAGAATCAGTGAAACTACCTTCATTGTTCAGACATTTATCTTAACATTAAGTCTGATCTGCATCCTGCAATCTCCTTGACCAGCCCTTAACTTCCAAGCAAACAAATTCTAGCAGAAGACTGTGGAACTAGTCAGGATTGTTCATAAATTTCAAGTTCAGTCACTATCTTGCCTGCTACACAAGCTTGGAGATTCCTTCTCAAATCAAACTCAAGAACTAGCTGGTTGAAACAAATGCACATTCCAGCTAATCTTCCACCTCCTGCAGAATTGACTCTCGATCCTCAACCTCATTTTCATGGGCCTCTGCTTCCAACGTGTCTCATTCTACATTCACATATACCTACCTACTGCCCATTACACCACTGGTACTTAGGACAACAATGAAGATCCTCCATCTCTAGTGGTGTTCAGGGCTTCCTTTATCATGTCAGTAGCTCATTTTTGACTACTGTCAGTCATGCAAGTCCCGAGTAGAGATTCAGGAATACTGTCTCACGCAGATGTAGAAGGATTTTTCATTACTGTTTCTGTAACAGTTTTCTTTTGACCAGTCAGGGTTATTATTCCTGAGCTGAACCCCCAAACCTAAAGGATTAATGAACCACTCTTATTCTGTCCTCTACCCTTTGACCTGTTTGGCATGGGTGACCCCACCAAGAGCCAAAGCCTAAAGCCCTGACTCCAGCCAACGTACCTCTCCAGGTCATTGAGGCACACAAGCCTCCAAACCCAGTTTGTGATCCTCTTGGAGGAATATTCACATCTAGTGATACTGAATAGAGAGTTCGGTTATCTAGTGCGAGACAGAATTCCTGAGGAGGAAGATTTTCAATCACTTGTTCAGTGGTTTTACTTGATATTGGCTCCAAGCTGCTAACTTAGACATCTTCTTCAAGTTCCGCAGTGATATTTTGGCCAAACACTTCCACAGTTTCTTAATTGACTATCTGAAGTGGTCCCATCTGGGACAGGCGTCTCTGGATGGTCATTTTCAGTTTTGCTGGTGATGGATTTCCTCATTAGGTTATGAGATTATGAAAACATTCAGTCCTTGTTTATTGTCATTTAGAAATGCATGCATTAAAAAATGATACAATGTTCCTCCAGAATGATATCACAAGAAACACAGGACAAACCAAGACTAAGACTGACAAAACCATATAATTATAACATATAGTTACAACAGTGCAAAGCAATACCGTAATTTGATAAAGAGCAGACCATGGGCACGGTAAAAAAAAGTCTCGAAGTCCCGATCAACTCATCATCTCATGCAGACGGTAGAAGGGAGAAACTCTCCCTGCCATGAACCTCCAAGCGCTGCAAATTTGCCGATGCAGCACCATTGGAAGCACCCGACCGCAGCGGTCTCTGAGTCCGTCCGAAAACTTCGAGCCTCTGACCAGCCCTCCGACACTGAGCATCGAGCACCATCCTCTGCCGAGCGCTTCAACCCCACCCCAGCCGCCGAGCAACAAGCAAAGCTAAGGATTTGGGGCCCTCTCCTCCGGAGATTCTGGACCACACAGAAGCAGCAGCAGAGAAGCAGGCATTTCAGAAGTTTCACCAGATGTTCCTCCGTGCTCTCACGTCCGTCTCCATCAAATCAGGATTGTGCACGGCACCCTACTTGACAAATAACAGACATCACCACCGGAGTGGCCGCTGCGAGCTGCGTCGTGCCGCCATCTTCTCCTCTTCCTGTGGTATCCTCACAGTACAGGAGTCGTCTGGTGCAAACCAACACTTGGGTTGCCTGGATTTATGGAGACTGTCATTGCTTCTTCCTTATGTCTTCTTTCATCTTCTCAACAACCCTTTATGCAGTTGTGCTATGGGTGTCATGAGACAAATTCTTTCATGCTGTTATAAGGCTTTTGAATGGACCTCTTGTATGATAAAGATTAACACTAGATCTCCCAGTCTACCCCATCATGGCTCTTGCATCTTGTCTGTTTACCTGTACTTGGTAACAATAAAAAATATATTCTGTTTTCTGCTATTGTTTTTCCAATAGAATCAGTATCAGGTTTAATATCACCGGCACATGTCAAGAAATTGGTTGCCTTTGCAGTAGCAGTGCAATGCAATACACAATAGAAAAAAAAGTGAATTATAAAATAGGTAAATTAAATAAGTTGTGCAACAATAGAAATAAAAAAAGTAGTGAAGTAATGCTCATGGGTTCAATGTCCTTTCAGAAATTGGATAGCAGAAGGGAAGATGCTGTTCCTGAATCATTGAGTGTGTGCCTTCATGCTCTGTACCTCCTTCCTGATGGTAGCAATGGTAACAAGGTATGATCTGGGTGATGGGGGTCCTTAATGATGGATGCTGCCTTCTTGAAGCATTGCTCCTTGAAGACGTCCTGGATACTAAAGAGGCTAGCGCCCATGATGGAACTGGTTAAGTACTATCTGGATTATTGATGGATGGAGGGAACGATCTATCTGTATGGCATGCAAAACAAAACTTTTCACCATGTCTTGGTACATGTGATATAATAAACCAGTTACCAGCAACCGCTCTTTCCACTGAGCAGCCGGGCAATGATGCATGATGCACAACTTCCCTGAATCAAGAACTCCTGGTGGGAACTGAACAAGGCTTTTAGCAAGTTTTTCTTTTGCTCGATTTGACAAACTTTGGCCAGGGATCCAATCAGGCGACGACACCACACGCTACACATGCTTTGTACAGCAAAAGAGGGTGAAATCCAATTTCCAGTCACGCACACAGGCAAGCTGTTCTTTCTTGGGATTAAACTAAAAAGAATTGCAAGGGAGTAATATTAATAAGGCGTTCCACTGAAGTCAGTGATTGGAGGAGACAGACAAGTTTACAGCTCTGGACGAAATTGTATTCAAAGAAACATCCAGCCAAGGTGAATTTCATCTTGAAGAGAACCTGTGGAAATTATTGCCAACATGGAAGCTGCTGATAAAGAAAGGAGGCGGTTCATACAGGATTAAGCTTTCCTGAGCTAAATACAATGTAGATATTTCCAATGCTAAAGTAATAACTGTAATTCAATTTATAGCTTCTATAAAATTTCATAATTCTCTAGGGTTCCTGTCAGCCTTTTGACACGGTTATGGTGGAAGAATGCCCAGAGTTTATTTAGAAATATAAAAACAATGGCCAAAATTTATTTGTGATTAGGACATGGGTGTTGCTAGCAAGACTTTTCTTTATCCCATTTTGCCATTATAGCTGAGTAGTTAGTGTGAACATCAACAATAGCAAGAGGAATTCATATAGTTCTTTTAACATAGTCATATATCCCAAGATGCTTCACAGTGGCGTTATAAAACAAAGTTTCTTCAGAGAAAGATTAGCTTTATTTGTTGCATGTACATCAAAACATCGAAACATAGTGAGTTACACGCAGGCTTTGGTTCTTTGCAGGAATGGGACCCGTTCTCAGGGTTCTACGACTGGCCGTTATTTGACATGCCAAGGGTTTGGCCTGAGAGTCTCACTCGTGTTTGGAAGCCTAAGATCTCAGGGCTCTGGAGACGGGTGGATCGAGGGTTGGTGTCACGGCAGGAGATTCGTGTGTCATCGGGGAGGACAGAAAACCTTTCGCTGTGGGCCCGAAGACCCGAGGTCTTTGAGATCTTCGGACACAGAGCTCGAGAAAAGTGACAAAATGGACTTCTAACATTGTAAACCAGCGGGTTGTTGTTATGTCTCCCGCTCGCTGTGAAAATGGGGAACACCTCCCTCTCCCTTGCCAGGGAGAGAGAGAAACTGTGGTTTGTCGAATGTCAGATGAAATGCAAAGCCTTTGGGGTAACTTTGGTCTGTGTCTTTGCTAGTGCTTAGCATACGCTTGGGCTCGGTGATGGTACCAAAGCACTCTTTTTTTGGTGGTGAGGGGAGGGGGGATCATTGCTTGCTGCTGCTTATGCGCGGGAGGGGCGAGCTGGGGGGGGACTTTGGGGTTATCACATTTAAATGTCATTCATTCTTTGGGGCTCTTCCCTGTTTTCGTGGATGTTTGCGAAGAATATATTGCATACGTTTCTCTGATATTAAGTTGGACCTTTGAACCTTTGAAATACGTCATTTCTGTCGACGGCCAACACAGTCCAAGCACGTGCTGGGTGGTGGTGCACAAGTTTCACCAAGCTTCCAGCACCGACATTGCATGCCCACAACTTACTACAACACTGGACCTCATATGGAAATGCTGAGATCCTAAAAGTAATCTCAAAGGGCTCATAAAATGCCAAGTGTGTGACCTGAAGTGCAAAATTTTATAATATTTGAGAGAAGATGGAAGAATTTTAAAAGATTACAGCTAATGATAGTTGCGCTGGAATGGAGCACACAACTTTGGCTCTCCAACCAGCCTGTTATATAATTGCTGAATAGGCTAATGAGCTTTTAGATAGAGATGTGGACAAAAATGGATTTTTGTTATCAATAAAGCCAAGAAAACATGACAGAGTTGCAATTTTTCTAGGGTCAGTGAGCCATGATTGAATTTATATTGCGATACGTAATTCCTATTCAGTCCTTGCATTGCACAATCGATCAGGAAATAATGTGGATAGATTGAGCCAAAAAATTAGCCGGCAGAAATGCTAATATCTACCAACGTTAAATACTTAATGATAGAATGAGACCTGTAGTTGTGACTGAGAATGTATTGCCTGATGACTCCAGTGCATCTATATCACATACTACTGTATCCTACACATCATTCAGATTGTCAAAACATAACTATTCATCAATTAAAAAAGGAATCAGTAAGATTTGTCAAAATCTGAGTACAGTGTGCAATATAAATCATCCTCTGCTACCCAGTACAAACTCATGCACTGTTGGAATGTAAGTGCTGAAATATTAACAAGGTTAGCAAAGAAAAAGAGAAAACTACCTGATTGAGGAGGGTTTATTCAGAAAGAATGGAATAACTTCCTCCAAGAGGACCACAACATTGTTGTTGGATTTGGAGGCTTACGTGCTTCAATGACACAGAGAGCTCTGGTGGCTGGAGTCAGGGCTTTGTGCTTTCGCTCTTGGTAGGGTTACCCATGCCAAACAGGTTAAAGGGTAGAGGCTAGACTAAGAGTGGTCCATCGGTCCTCCAGGAGCAGGGGTTCAGCTCAAGGCTAACAACCTTAACTGGTCAAACAAAACTGTTACGGAAACAGCAATGAAGAATCCGTCTACATTTGTACATGACAGTATTCCTGAGTCTCCACCCGGGACTTACATGACTGACAGTAGTGAAAACCAAGAGGAAGCTACTGACACAATGAAGGAAGCTGTGAGTGCCCCCAGAGATGGTGCCCTTCATTGCTGCCCTAAACGCCAGCGGCGTAATGGGTAAAAGAGGAAGAAGAATGTAATAACTTGGACAATTCAATCAAGTGCCAGTCAGAATGGGTACAACCCAGATCATACTGCAAATGTCAGTCTGGGCTCACTGGTGGGATTCCTTACTGATTCAGAGGGTCATGGGTTCAAGCTCCAATTCAAAAACACACGGGAGACACAGTACTGTAGTGTTTAGCGCAATACTATTACAGTGCCGTTGACTCGTCTTCAATTCCACTGCTGATTGTAAGGAACTTCTATGTTCTCCCCGGGATTACATGGGTTTCATCCTGGTTCTCTGGTTTCCTCCCACACTCCAAAGAGCTCATGCACCCAGTTACCCCATGTGACTAATTACCCTAATAACCTGTACTCCTTTGGAATGCAGGAGGAAACTGGACTGCCAGAGGAAACACATGTGGTCATGAGCAGAATGGACGAAGTCCTTACAGAGAGCAGCTGAATTGAACCTGGGTTTCTGGCTCTGTGATAGCTTTTCACTAACCACCACATTGCCATGCCACTGCAAACCATCAGATTATCTCACCAACTGACTCTCCAGAGTCCTCTGGATAAAAGAGAATATCAAAGGTCCATCACCCAATGAAAGAAGTCTCTCCTTGACTCTCTCCCAACCAACCTTATTCTAAGATCACGACACCTGGTTCTATAATCCTCAGCAACTGGAAACATCAGTCTCTGTCCAAACTCTCAAACTCCATAAGAAATCAGTAAGTATCAATGGGATGGCTTATGGATCTTCTGATGTCTTGATAATATAATTTCAGTCTAGACCAGCATTCATAATTTAGCAAACCTGTCTTTCCTAGTGAGTCTCTGCTGTACGCTCCCTGTGGAAGGTACTTCTCTTTGCAAAGAGACCACTATTCCAAGTAAGGTCTCAGAATCAAATTTATTATCACTGACATGAAGATGTGTAATTAGCTGTTTTGTGGCAGCAGGACTCTGCGAGACATAAAACTTACGAGAAAGTCACAAATTATTAAGTAGTACGTAAAAAGCAATAGTGAGGTACTGTTCATAGGTTGATGAACCACTTAGAAATCTCGTGGCAGAGGGGAAGAAGTTCTTCCTAAAATATTGACTGTGGATCTTCAGGCTCTTGTATCTCCCCACTGATGGTAGCAATGAGAAGAGAGCATGTCCCAGATGGTGAGGGTCCTTAATGTTTCACTGAACCTCCATGCCATTACACTCTTCTTGAATTGATCTGGTGAAATCTTCCCTGTGTCATTGGAGAGAAAGTTCTGGGATTACAATGAAGTATCAGCGGATTTCCTGCTCTATTCCTCTCAACTTGTCATGGAGCCATGGAGTCATGGAGCATCACCGCAGAGAAACAGGTCCTTCGGCCCATCCTTCTCATGCTTCTATTATGCTCCTGAGTCCGATCAGCCTGCACCTTAAGCACAGCCCTCCATACACCTTCCATCTTAGTACTCATCCAACCTTCTCATAAGTGTTGAAATCAAAACCTGCTTCCACCAATTCCATTGGCAGCTTGTTCCACGCCCTCACCAACTACTGAATGATGGAGATCCCCCTCATTTTCTCCTTAAATATTTCACCTTTCACCCTTAACTCATGACCTCTAGTTCTAGTCTCATCCAACCTCAGTGGAAAAAGCCTGCCTTCATTTACAATATCTATATCATTCATAATCTTGCGGTATATTTCTCCTTTAAATTTCCCCTCATTCTCCTACACTCCAGGGAATATGGTCCTAACCTATTCAAACTTTCCTTATAACTTAGGTCCTCAAGCCCTAGCAAGGTCCTTGTAAATTTTCTCTGTACTCCTTCAATCTTATTTATATCTTTCCTGCAGGTAAGTGACTAGAAATGCACACAATACTCCAAATTAGGCCTCACTAAAGCCTTATACTACTTCAACATAACATCCAAATCCTGTATCAATATATTGATTTTTGATGGCTGAAGATTCACAAAAATGATTCTAGAGATGAAGGGGTTAACAAATGAGGAGCATTTGGCAGCTTTAGGCATGTATTTACTGGAATTTAGAAGAATGCGGGGGGATCTGATTGAAACCTATCAAATGTTGAAAGGACTAGATAGGGTGGGGATATCCAGAACTAGAGGGCACTGCTTCAAAATTGAGGGGCGACCCTTTAGAACAGAGGTAAGGAGGAATTTTTTTAGTCAGAGAGTAGTAAGTCTGTGGAAAGCTCTGTCACAGACTGCGGTTCTGGCCGTCTGTGCATATATTTAAGGCAGAAGTTGATCATTTCCTGACTGGTCAGGGCATCAAAGTATATGGCGAGAAGGCAGGTGTATGGGGTTGAGTGGGATCTGGAATCAGCCATGATGGAATGACAGAGCAGACTCAATGGACTGAATGGCCTAATTCTGCTCCTATGTCTTTTAGTCTTATGGTCTTATGAAGGCCAATGTGCCAAAAGCCCTCTTTACAACCCTATCTACCTGCAGAATCCCTCCTTCCTCAACACTACCTGCCCCTCTGCCTATCTGTGTTGTTCACAAACTTGGCCACAAATTCTGTCATTCAGATCATTGACATATAACATGAAAAGAAGCAGTCCCTACAACGACCCCTGTGGGACATCACTAGTTACCAGCAGCCAACCATAAAAGGCTTCCCTTATTCACACTCTTTGCCTCCTGCCAGTCAGTCAGCCTTCTGTCCCATTTACCCCAGAAAGACGATGAAAGCTGAAAGATTCATTACTGTTCTGTGGTGCCAGCACTGGCTTGCATCAGAGGTCTACAACTCTGGGCCCTCCAGAGACAACAGCTTCACCAGTAGAAAATACAGGCATAATCACTGCTGCTATTCTCATCATGGGAAAGGTAGCTGCCTCTCAGTTGAGGATCTTCACCCAAAAATTGCAGCAAAGGTTTACAGCATCCTAGTGTGTGCAACCAGATTATTTTGCGCAGGAAGATATTTCTTCCAGAGAGCATCCAGACTTCAAAGTGAAAACAATAGATACTGCAGCGATGGAGCTCTGACTTTACTCTGATATATAATGGCATGACAGTGTTGTTTAACTTTAAATTGAAGGAAGAAGTAATATCTCTCCAACTGGGCCACAAATTGCTTTTTTTTGTTCTTTCCACTTTAGCATATACATGTGATTACTATTTAAATATAAGACTTCACACATTGTTGCCTGACAACATCTGACATATCTACAAATTAATACACACACCCAGAATATTCAGAAGGTAGTTTATCACATTTTCCACAAGATTAAGCCTTTCCTCAGCTTATAGCTCATCAGTACTCTTGTCAGGGTTTCTGGATTTATTGATTTTAATAAACTCAGATTTAAGTGAGCAATTCATATCTTCTTGTGGGGAATCTGGGCAAAGGTTACTCTTACATTCTTTCAAGCACACCTGTAGGCACCTGGGGTCTGACAATGACCCCACCCCCAACCCCTGATCAGGGTCACATGAAGCCATGGGAGCAGGTAGTGGATGGTTGTATGAGCTGCTGGTACATATCATAAGTCCTGGTTATGTGACCACTGATGCCAGGCAGACAATCTTTGAAGACTATTGATAGAGGCTTGGGTTGTCTGTCTTGTAGAGACACTGCCAGAAAAAAGCAATGGCAAACTACTTCTGTAGAAAAATTTGCCAAGAACAATCATGGTCATGGAAAGACGATGATCATCCATGCCATATTACCTGGCATATAACAAATGAATTACTTACAGTTCATTCAGCCCTTTGTGCCTGTGTTAGGTTTTTGAAACTGTAATCCAGTTTATGGAACTCATCTAGTCTTTTTCCATTATCTTTGAAATAATTTTTCTTTCAACCTGTTATTCAACTAATCTTTTGAAAGTTACCCTTGCATCTGATTTCACTGTACTCTCAGGTAGTGTAAATTCATAGAGCTGAATATTAGCACATCCCGAGATATCACAGTAACCTGAGCCCAAATGTTACTGACCAGCCTGACAGTACAAACTGTTTCTCTCTATCTACTCTAGGAACTTCACATCAGCAAGGAATTTCATTGCACCCTGATGTATATGACAATAAACTAATGTAATTGAGTGTGGATTTTCATTGATTGTATTGTATTTCTTTGTTTTTCTGTGAATGTCTACAAGCAAATGAATCCTCAGGTAGTATATGGTGATATATGCTAAGGTTGATAATAAATTTACTTTGAATTTTGTATCTGAATCTCAGTTGTAGCATCTCATCATTTTGATACATCTGGTCTTACAGTACTGCACCAAGGAATTCAATCACAGTTCCTGCCATCCCTTCACATTGACTCCAATCCTTTCAACTATACTGGTTAAATTCCCCTGCACCTGCTCCAAAACTGTTGACATCCTCCCTAATGTACAGTACATTACAGAGGTCTTAGACACATATATAGCTGGGGTGCCTATCAGTTCTGCACAGTACTGTAGTAACTTTGCATTGTACTGCTGTTGCAAAAAAAAGCATATTTCATGGCATATGTGAGTGAAGATAAACCTGATTCTGATATGGGTCTCTATTGTGGACTGAGAGTGGGAAGGGGGCAGGGAGAGGGGAATCATGGTGTGAAAAGGGGAAGGAGTGGGAAGCACCAGAGAGGCATCATGTAATGGTCAATAGGGCACTGCTTGCGATCAAATGTCCCTACCTGGTATCTCAGGGGGTGGGTGTGCCCGCATCCCTGCCACCCTTTGCCCCGGCACTCCTTCTCTGCCGCCTATCCCCAACCCCTCACGCATTGCTCCACCCTCACCATTCCCAACACCCTTTATTCCCACCAGATTTGCAAACTCGCTCTCCACTTCACGTTGGCACATACAGTACGATGTAAAAAGTCTTAGGCACCCTAGTTTTATATATATATATATACATGTGCCTAAGACTTTTGTACAGTACTGTATGTCATCCCAAGTTGGCACTAATCAGTTGTTTCTGAACATGACTCCCTAGTATTGTAAGTTGACCTTCAGGTTCAATGATGTTATAGGTGAAGAGTTGTACAAAACCAGCGCATGAACAAGACTAATGTGAAGAAGCTGTTGCACCTTGATCTTGGCCATAGAGGTCAAAGTCCAGTGGAATAAACCAATACACTGGCAACTTCTTATACAGCAGGTTTTTTTAAACTTACTTGTCAACTTGCCCAGCCATCAGGAAAAGTTTAGTGAAAGTGAATCCTAGGTCAATCACTTCCTACGTCATCACACAATATTATGAGTTAAGGGTAAATCACAGCTATACACTCAGTGTCCACTTTGTTAGGTACCCATATATACCTGCTTGTTAATGCAAATACCTAATCAGCCAATCATGTGGCAGAAGATCAATGCATAAAAGCATGCAGATGTGGTCAAGAGATTCAGTTGTTGTTCCAACCAAACATCAGAATGTAGAAGAAATAAGTGACTTCAACTGCAGAATGATTATTGGTGCCAGACAGGAAGGTTTGCGTATCTCCTGGGATTTTCACACACAACAGTCTCTAGAGTTTGGTAGGAGAATGGTACAAAAAAAGAACAAACGTCCAGAGAGTAGTAGCTCTGGGGGTGAAATCTCCTTGTAAATGAGAGAGGTCAGAGGAGAATGGCTAGACTGGTTCAAGCTGACAGGACGGTAACAGTAACTCAAATGTGACCTAGCAAAATGGCTACTGAGTGTAGTTGCACACCTTTCAAAGAGCACTTCTATTGTACATGTCATTAAGAACTGAAAACTTCACCTCTACTATTAGGACAGAATTGCTTTCTTAATTGTGAGAACTGAGTCACAGTCCAGTCACCCTGATATTAAAGATTTAATCTTATAGCAATTTTTGAAGTCTATTTTGTTCAATTTAGTTTGAACTAAATCTTTGATCTGAAGAGGGTTTGAAGGACCTTACGAGGATAGGTGGAGCTTTTCTCTTTGGAGCAAAGGCGGATGACGGGTGACCTGATAGAGGTGTACAAGATGATAAGAGATGTAGATAGAGTGGAATGGTGGAGACTATAATTTTAAGATGATTGGAGAAAAGTCTGGGGGAAGTGAGAGGTAAAGTCATTAGATAGAGAGTGGTGACTGTGTGGAACATCCTGCTAAGGGTGGTGGTAGAGGCAGATACATTCAAAAGATTCTTAGACAGGCATGTGGATGATCAGAAAATGGAGGGTTATGTAGGAGGGAAGGGTTTGATTCATCTTAGAGAAGGTTAAAAGGTAAGCATAACGTTGTGGGCCAAAGTGCCTGTATGTGCTGTGAAGTTTTATGTTCTATGTTCATTCTCAATCTGGGCTTTCAGGTACATGACTATACCCTGTAGCTTAAATTATTGCAAAAACGAACCTTTAATATTAACGTAATAAATAATTCAAATGCAGTATTCTGTACTTTATCATACTTTGAACCAAAACACAAGACACAGGATAATTTAAACACAACCTTCTGAGCCAAAATTATTTACTCATCCTTATTTTTACTTTCAAAAATAATTGACTTCCTTAATTGAAAAGAGACTTTACATATTCAGCAAGTAATAATTAAAATTTATGGCGCACTGTCTGATTAGAACTGCTGCTTAAATAAAATCTATTAGACCAGTAAATGTGCAAATGTTTCATGTTGTAGAACAGTGACTAAAACACAAAGTCATTTTCATTTTAGCATGGTAACGCATATGCTTCAGCTTGGTAAATAACCTCCATTATTTTTAATATAACTGCAACAGTCTCAAAGTGACTTTGTCATTTACAGTATCCATTTGCTTCATATCAAGAGTTAGAATATTAATGCCGCTAAAAATGCATTTCCTTTCGCCAGTTATATTCAGTGATCCTATCAGTTATTTTAATGTACTGTTACCAAACGTGTCTCCAGACTGAGCTGAATCTGCTGACTGTGACTCAAAGTCCTGAAGGATACTGCTGGCTTTCAGCTGCTTCCAGATACATAAATCTTGGATGTATGGGGACCTGCTTTAAGTTTAGTCAAAGAGTCACAGAGCTATATAGCACCAAAACAGGACTTTCGGTCCAACTCCTCTGTGCAGTCCATGTTACCAAACTGAAACTTTCTCACACACAGTGCTGAAGGAACTCAGCAGGTCAGGCAGCATCTATGGAGGGAAATGAACCATCAACGTTTCGGATCAAGGCCCTTCAGCTAGACTGAAAGGTGGAGGAGAGGCAACCAGTATAAATGAGTGGCAGGAATGGGTGTGGTAACAGGTGATAGTGAGAGAAAGGGCCTGCTGAAATGTCAAGGCTTTGTGATGAACAGTAGATCACAGTCTTTGCTTGGTGGGTTATGATGGGGGGGGGGCTGATGCTTTTTGCTGGAATGAGCTTGGGGGGGGGAAGGGAGTGTTGAAGCTTTTCTGCTGCTTGTGCATGGGAGGGGGGAGGGGGCTTTGGGGTTCTAATGTTTTTCTGTCATTCATTCTTTGGGGATTTTTTTCCTCTCTGTTTCGTGGATGTCTGCGAAGAGTAAAGATTTCAGGTTGTAGATGGCATACATTCCTGACATTAAATTGAACCATGGAACCATTGGTAGATGAATTCGGGTGATAGAGAGATGGAGACGGAGAGAGTGGGAAAGTGCCAGAAGTTGGAAGGTGACAGGTCTTAAACACAAGAGATGCTGCAAATGCTGGAAATCCAGAGCAACTCACATAAGATACTGGAAGAACATCTATGAAAAATGAAAAATGAATAAACAGTCGACATTTTGATCTAAGACCCTTCCTCAGGATTGGAAATGAAGGGGAAGAAATCAGAATAAGAAGATGGGGAAAGGGAAAGTGTACAAGCTACAAAGAGATAGGGGAGCCAGGTGGGTAGGGGAGGAAGTAAGACCAGGGAGATGATAGGTGGAAATGGTAAAGGGCTAAAAAAGGAATCTGACAGGAGAGGGGAGTGGACCATGGAAGAATGGGAAGGAGGAGGGGCATCAGAAGGATAAGATAAGCATGTGAAGAGAAAAGGAGAGAGGAGCCAGAGTGGGGATTAAAAGAAGAGGGAAAGGGGAGGAGGGAAAATGACCAGAAGTTAGAGAAATTGATGTTCATGCCATTAGGTTGGAGGCTACCAAGACAGAATAGGTGGTGTTGCTCCTCCGACCTGAGAATGGCTTCAGCATGCCAATAGGGGAAGTCCTGGATCAACATGTTGGAATGGGAGTGAGGACTGGAATTACAATCATTGGCCACCAGGAAATCCTTTGATAAATCTTGTTCTAAGATGGGGACTTAGTTCAATTCCGCATCTGATACAGCTAAGTGTGGACGGACAGAAGCTATGGTCAGTGAGGTGAATCAAGTTGGACCAAATACTTCCCACTTTGTGTGAACGACCCCTATTGCAGCCAAGGTACCCTCTGCCCTTGATGCTGTGTCATTTTCTGTTTGGTATCAGTCGGTCCAAACGGAATGCTTACGCACTGAGCAACAGTAATACCAATCAGCCGGCTGAGCAGTCAAACTCAGAAAAAATTGCTCATTGATAAATATTAATTGGATTATACATACAAGATTAGGACAGAAGCTGGAACATCATAATATTTTAAGAATTAATTATAATACTGTAAAAGTTAATTAAATATTGGTTAATTTATTTGAGAGAATCCTTAAAACTTAATTTTTTGGGCAGTATTTGGTATTAAATGATAATTAAGGCTCAGTGTACTATTTATAACATAATAGCCACAGCAAAACATAACATTCACAGAATATTTTGCAATAAGATTAGTTCAGAAATACCCATAATTTTCATTAGTTTTCTCGTTTCCAATGATATACACGGAACAGACTAAAAGACACCCTGTGGAAATGTACTGAAACACTAATAAAGATCATTTAGAATTTTCCTCCAAATGTAGAAATCAGGGAACTTCCATCAGTTTAGGTGTTCTTATGCCTAATGTTACAGGTTTCCTGAACACAACATCAAAAACACAACAACTTTAGATTAATTTAATCCCTGCAACTGCCCCAATAAGCTGCATAGAAAATGCAAAAGTACCACCCGCTCCACTCCCCCCAGTATTATAAGCCCAACCGTCACTACCCAGAGTACTACAGTCATCCACCAGCCTTCCAACACCTCACAAAGCCACTATCTTCCCTTGGAGTTTAATGCTAATGGAACTGGTTCCTTAATTGTTAGATTTCATCTACCCAATCCGCAATGTGATCAGCCAGTGAATCGGATGTTTCCCGATTCATCAGGAATATAAGTGTGGCACTGTCGGCCAAAAAAAGCACAAGTGCTACCTTTCCCTGCAAGCAGGTAGTCTAAGGCTATCTGATTCTGCAAAACCACCATTCGAAGAGACATCATCTTGGCCAACTCTTGGGTCTATACATCCTCTGTGCTTGAGGACGATGGCCATCTCGTGAGCTAGCATCTCCATCACAGAGGACATACATATCAGTTCCTGGGACAAGTGGGTCATACCATACTGGGGAAAGGCTATCATTTTAAACCTTTCTGCCTCTGTCATAGCCCTCTTACTACACTGACAAAAAAAATCCAGTCTACCATTTTCCGTCCTTGCCTCGTGACCTCTCAGAGTGTCGTTGTTGATCTCGTTGTGGTATCCATTACACCCTTCATGGAGGCCATTTTCCAGTGTATTTGACCTAAGTTCAGTGGTGCTGGAAAGCTGCCACTGTTCTTGGTGGAAAACTGGGAAAGGACTAAAAAAATCATTTGGACCTTGGTCAACCAGAGCCCTGGTTTCACACCAGAGGTGTGGTTGACCCAGGAGAGGGATATTCTTTTGCTCTTCTATGGATTCTGATGGAAAGGGGTATGGGGCCTGGTCAGAAACTCCAAACATTGGCCTAGTTCAAATCTTGCAAATGTGACCTATCCTGGCACGTACAGCACTATCTAAAAAGTGGCAGCAGCGAGCTTCACTCTGTCTAGGAACTGGGTCTATGCTCTCAAAGGATATATATTCTGGTTTATCACTTGAACATCAAAACTTACAGTGAAAGGTGTTGTTTTGCATCAAATCAAATCAGCAAAGATTGTGCTGGGAGGCCCACAAGTGTCGCCACACTTCCAGCGCCAAAATAGCATGTCCACAACTTATCAACCCGAACCAAATGTCTTTGGAATGTGGGAAGAAACCAGAGTGTAGAGAAAGCATACAAACTCCTTAGAGACAGCAGTGGGAATTGAACCCTAATCTTACAGCTGGCGGTTGTAGACCATTGTGCTAACCGCTAAAGGAATGTCTGCCTGGATCATCTGATCTGGGTCCAAAGACTACCACAATATTTCTCTCAGGAGAGGAGAAGGTTTCTAGCTGTCCCACAGCCCTGTGCCTCTTGTTACAGTATGCTAAGACTCTAGATAAGCTTTCAAGCCGTTGGAAGCCACATAAACAACACTGACCATCACATCTCCTTGCTCCCCACAAGTTCAGCAACAGAGCTCAGAGGCACAAACTCAAGGATATCTTCTCCTTTTTGGAACCCAGGAACCGTTGTCTCTCAGCTGTTTGAACTTGGACTGCTTAGAGTCAGCCCTGAGCCTTTGCAGAGCCTGTTGTTGCCACTATAGTTGTCTGGATTGTGCACACCCTGGATGAAAGCTACTCTCTCAATTACCCGCTGCAAACTTCATCATTTTTCATCTGTGCTCAGCTTTCAGCTGCTGTATAAAGCCCACCTTCTTAATAAAGATATTGGCCATATATACTAATATCTCATTCTTTTATTCTGTGAAATACCTTGAGGTGTTCCTCTGCACTAGGGCTCCCTCAGAAATAAAAGCTACTTTTGGAGAGAGGTGGGGAATTCAGCTGATTATAGTGCTAATGTGGGGGAGTGTTGTAGAGTTGCTTTCCTTGGATAAAACTGTCAGGGATTTTCCTCATGATTGGAGATCATTTGAAAAGATGAATGACGGTAATAACCACCCATCCTCCCTTCATGGCCTTTGTCACTCAGGCATGAATAAGTGTTTGGCTTATTCTTGCAGAATCTGATTACAACCAGAGGAATCAGTCCCTCGTCATCAAGGGGACTAGCAGGAGAAGGGATTTGTAGGAGAGTTCACTCATAAAATATTAAAGGCATCGTCATAGAGAGATGCAATATAGAAACAAGCCTTCTGGCTCATTGAGTCTGTGCCGCCTATCTACCACAGTCTCTTTTCTTTTCATTCTTACCACACTCTCATGAACTATTTCCTGAAGAAGGGTCTCGGCCCGAAACATCGACTGTTTTTCATTTCCATAGTTGCCGCCTGGCCTGCTGAGTTCCTCCAGCATTTTGTGTGTGTTGCTTCTCCTGAGCTCCCCCAGATCCTATCACTCACCCAGACACTAGCGGTAATTTACAGTGGCAAGTCAACTTGTACACCTTTGGGATTCTGGAGGAAACTGGAGCAGCCTGAGGAAGCCCACGTGGTTATAGGAAGAACGTGCAAACTCCACGTGGAAAGCACCAGAGTCAGGATTGAACCTGATCTCAGGTGCCTTGAGGGAGCTGCACTACCACTTGTGTCCTTGTGTCACCCTAACAACAGAAAAAATTCTGAAATATGGTCCCATCAAGTTGAATGGAATGCACTCCAAGTTCCGAAAACAAAGGTCTACCCACTCATGGTATGGGGATGTTCTCAGAGCAGGTTTGCTGTTCAATGTCATGGCTTAATAAATGGCGATCCTGCCCTTTTCAGCTGGCCTTTATGCCTTTGTTTAAGAATTATCTATCAATTTCAGTTGTCCATTTCACCATTTGCCCATATGCGACTTCCAGAGCCCCAAACCTTCAGCACTCACCACGTCCTAATTACTTTCCAGTAAATCCCATTCATCCAAAAAAAGCATTTCTCATCATGTGATGCAGAGACACTTTGCAAATTTTTAATGGTCCCAATGCAAAGAAAATGCTTGCTTCACTATTTTCTGTGATAAGATTCATTAAAGTGGAGGTGAAGAATAGCCATGAGACAGCTCAAAAATTGGCAAACTGTGGCAGAAGGCCAACGAAAAGATAGGAACACTGAAAAAGAAAAATAATCTGCTGGAGGAACGTGGCGGGTCGAGCAACATCTATGGAAATTGTCTATGAATAAGATCAAAACCCTACAGAGGGAATCTTCGGTTGCAGCAGGTGCACATGAAACGTTGTCTCACCTGGAAGTGCTGTTTAAGCCCCTGGATAGTGGTGACAGTGAAGGTATAAGGACAAGTGCTACACCTCTTCTGAATCCAGAGAAAAGTGCCAGAGGGCTGCTTGGGAAGGGATGAATGGAGCAGGGAGTCACAGAGGCACCTGTCCCTATGGAAGCCAGATTAGGGTAGAGAGGGGTAGATGTGGCTGGTGATGGTTTCTGATTGAAGCAGGCAGTTACTTAATGCAGGGTTTCGACCTGAAACATCAACAGCTCCTTTCCTTCCACAGATGCTTCTCAACCTGTTGAGTTCCTCCGGAAGATTTATTGATCCAGATTCCAGGCTCCTTATTCTCTCAGATGGTGAACGTGCGAATTTACGACTGCCACAAGAATGCAGCATCAATCATCAAGATCCAGGCCACACTCTGCTCTCGCTATTGCCATCGGCAAGGAGGCACAGGAGCCTTAGGTCCCACAGTACCAGGTTCAGGAACAGTTATTACCCTTCAACCATCAGGCTCCTAAACTAGTGTGGATAACTTCACTCACCCCAACACTGAATTAATTCTGCAACCTGTGGACTCACCTTCATGAACTTTAGAACTCATGTTTGCAATATTAGTTATGTATTTGTTTATTTATCTGGTTACCTATTCAGTTATTTATTATTATTATTATTATTATTATTATTAATAGTAGTAGTAGTAGTATACAGTGGCATGCAAAAGTTTGGGCACCCCTGGCCAAAAAGATCTATTCAAAAGGTTCACAGGAACATCTAAACAAGCCTGATGAATTTCGGAAACAAGTCCTGTGGACTGATGAAGTTAAAATAGAACCTTTTGGCTGCAATGAACAAAGGTATGTTTGGAGAAAAAAGGGTGCAGAATTTCATGAAAAGAACCTCTCTCCAACTGTTAAGCATGGGGGTGGATCGATCATGCTTTGGGCTTGTGTTGCAGCCAGTGGCACGGGGAACATTTACTGTTAGAGGGAAGAATGAATTCAATTAAATACCAGCAAATTCTGGAAGCAAACATCACACCATCTGTAAAAAAAGCCGAAGATGAAAAGAGGATGGCTTTTACAACAGGATAATGATCCTAAACACACCTCAAAATCCACAATGGACTACCTCAAGAGGCACAAGCTGAAGGTTTTGCCATGGCCCCTTCAGTCCCCTGACCTTCACATCATCGAGAATCTGTGGATAGACCTCAAAAGAGCAGTGCATGCAAGATGGCCCAAGAATCTCATAGAACTAGAAGCCTTTTGCAAGGAAGAATGGGTGAAAATCCCCCAAACAAGAATTGAAAGGCTCTTAGCTGGCTACAAAAAGCATTTACAAGCTGTGATACTTGCCAAAGGGGGTGTTACTAAGTACTGCCATGCAGGGTGCCCAAAATTTGCTTCGGGCCCTTTTCCTTTTTTGTTATTTTGAAACTGTAAAAGATGGAAATAAAAAAGTTTTTTTTTTGCTTAAAATATGAAAGAAATATGTCATCTTTAACTTTATGTCATTTGGAAATCAGTTCATCTTTTACTTGCTTAGCTATTCACAGTAACAGAAATTTTGCCAAGGGGTGCCCAAACTTTTGAATGCCACTGTAATCACAGTATTTGTTTCTTTTTGTATTTGCACAGTTTGTTTTCTTTTGCACAGTGGTTATTTGTCTTTGTGTGTGGTTTTTCATTGATTCTACTGTATTTCTTTGCTCTACTGAGAATGCCTGCAAGAAAATGCAACTCAGGGTAGTATCTGGCGATCTACACATACCTTGATAATAATTTTATTTTGAACTTTGAACTTTTGCAACTCCACAGCCTGAATTGTGGTCCCCAAGATCATCAGCTCAGAAACATGGGGGTTCAATGCTTCAGATTTATTACAAACAGACTCTTCCATCAGTCATCGAAAGAATACAGATGCAGGAAATCTGAAACAAACATCTAAAATGCTGGAAATAGTGTCGTATGAAAGGAGAGAGAGTTAGTACTTCCATTGCTAAGGATGGAAGGAGGTCTAGTGCTCTCATAACATATAAATGATTGAGGCATTGCCATCTACTTAGGTGCATCTTTGATTTTGTGTGGAATGAGCTGCAAGTGGAAGTGATGGATGCGTGTTCGATTTCAACATTTACAAGAGATTTGGTTAGATACATGGATGGGGGTTGTATGGAGAGCTATGGTCTGGGTCCAGGTCGATGGGACTAGGAAGCATAATATTTCAGCATGGACTAGATGGGCTGAAGGGCCTGTTTCCGTGCTGTAGCTCTCTATGACTCAGCAGGCCAGTTCTGAAAGAACGCCATAGACCTGAAATGAGAACCCTGTTTCTCTCTCCACAGATGCTGCCTGACATGCGTCAGTTGTTTTTTCTGTTTCTATTTCGTCACTAGGGGTCCCTAAGTTTACAAAGACTCTATAAAGACAGTACTAGCCAGATATCAAGATGCTTGTAATTACCACAAATGTACGAGTTAGGAACAAGAGTCAGCCACTCAATCTCTTGAGCTACTCCTCCATTTTATAAGGTCATGGCTGCTTTGCTTGTAATTTCAATACTACATTGCCATTTTATTATGTGATCTTTCATTCCCCATCCCCTTTACTTATCCATCTACCACAACCTTAAAAATGATCAATTACCAATTTTTACTGATACATAATGACTTAGTAGGGCAGCTGGTCTGCTGGGACATGTGGACACAATTCAGCTCCTCATGGACCAAACCTCCCCTTTACGGACTCTGCCTATACGTCTTGCTGCCTCAGTAAAGCAGCCAGTGTAATCAGCAACCCCGTCAATCCCAGACATTCTCACTTCTCCCCTCTCCCATTGGGCAGAAAATACAAAAGCCTGAAAGTACATACCAGCAGGCTCAAGAACACCTTCTACCCGGCTGTAGAAAGATGATTAAATGGCTCCCTAGTATGATGACAGGGACTCCTGACCTCATGATCTACCTTGATATGATCCTGCACTTCACTTTCTCTGCAGCTGCTGCAGTTTATTCTGTATTATTATTGTTTTCCCTTGTACAACCTCAATGAACTGTGTCATGATTTGATCTGCATGACTGTATACAAGACAAGCTTTTTGCTCTATCTTGGTACACGTCATAATAATAAACCAATACCAACATCTAAAGGCTGAAGTTCTACATTTTGGACTCCCTGGACAGCAGGAAGGATTAGTGATTTGCTTTTTTGTTCATCTACTTTTGAGCTGTTTTGGCACAACACTGTGGGCCGTAGGGCCCGTCCCTGAACTCTACTGTTCTATGTCTATGTCTATGTCTAGAGCCTGGGAAGAAGTGTTGACTACTTCTCTGGTAGTTGGGTCTAGATGTAACATGGTGGACTTTGGCAATGGCCTGTATCAGAGTCTGAACTCAGAGTTAGATAATTACCAGGTTTGTCCTACTCATGGATGTGATTGACAACTGTCAAGAAACTATCCCACTCACACCATGCAGAGTGCCAATGACATAGAGCTGGAGATGCAGAAATTCACGTGGAGTAGATCAAACAGGATGTAGCAACATCTGCATCAGCATCACTGAACATAACTACGCTGTAACTTACCTACTGCCTATTAAAAGCTGCTGGCATTTATGGCAGCAACGAAGGTCCTCCATCTCTGTCTCTCCATATCATTACACACTGATAAAGAAGGATTCTTCATTGCTGTTTCCATAACAATTTTTTTTGACCAGTCAAGGTTGTTAGGCCTGAGCTGAACCTCACCCCCCTCCACCCCCCACCAACTGAACCTAGATGATCGATGGACCACTCTTAGCCGAGCCTCGACCCTACGACCTGTTTGGCATGGGTGACCCTACCAAGAGCCAAAGCACAGGCCCCAACTCTAGCAGACATAGCTCCCTGGGTCATTGAGGCACACAAGCCTCCAGAGCCTTCAACAAAGTTGTGGTCTTCTTGGACGAATCAGCACTGTAGCCGAATCAATCATCCCTAAGCTGTTTTTGCATGACAATGTTTCTCTTCCAGTTCCATCCAAGTTGATAGTAAACAGTATTAATAATTAAGTAGGCCAGAATCATCAGAATTCTCAGAGTCCTGAGGCAAATTTCTGCTGTGTAAAGGATGTTTTCCAAACTCAATCTTCATGGCAAGATTTGACTGAGGTAAGGATCGTGATCAAAGTTAATGAGCTCTGTTGGAATTAGATCTTCTCAGTAAGTATTTTAACTAAAGTGCAGCAATTAAATGTTTAGAAAATGGAAAGATGATTATTTGGCTGTTAAGGAAATACTTTGGTGGGATGGGATGGGATGAATAACAAGTAGAAAATCGGCATAAGCTGGTAGAAATGAATGTTCATATCTCATTGGCAAAGTCCTGTGGTGATTTTCCCAATCAGCACCCCTTTATTACTTACAAACTTGTACATTGACCAGCACTATTTCTTCATAAAGGCCTTCCATGAAGATGATTTGTTTGTGAACGTTTTTACGTCATGCTTCTCGCATTGTTTTAATTGTCTTTCAGAACCCCCACCCCCAGTAGTCATGAAGGGTGCTTTGAGCATTATTAGATGAGTGGTTATCAAGGAGTAGGTTGTAATCACGCTCAGCAAACTAAATGTGCCCCAGGTTCTGAAGCAGTCTCAAACATCCTTGCATCTCCTCTGACACCCTCACCTCCGTGCTTAGAGAGTCGCAATTTATGACTATGATTCAAGTTAATGGGGAGTGGAGATGTCATAAAAGGCAGCAGGTTGGAAAGAACACCTTTTGCTGCCTTCCAAATTCAGATGGCACTTCACTGCCCTCTACAGTCACTGAAGACCTAACTGGACACCAACCAAGCACTGCAGGCTATTGTTTGTTTCTGCAATGTCTTTCCGTTAATTTATTTAGCTCCTCTTTCCCCAAGGAGACCTTTATCCCTCCTGCCTGCAGCCAGAGAAAATACAGCACTGCTATCTGCAGGCTGCTGGCCCCACAGAGAGGAGACAACTACCTTCTCTGCAAAAAGGTAGTGGAAAAAAACAACTCTGTGGTATTAATCACCAGTACTTCCAGTGGCTCCCATTGGACAGAAGCTTCAGCTAACTGAACTTCCGGATGTAGTTTCTTGCCTGGTGAGAGTGGAGGTAGAGAATATTTTTCAAAATTAATTTGTTTTTCTGGAGCAAGAGCAGCTTAAAATAAATGAAACAGGGGCGCTGGGCTAAAAAGAGTCCTACATTCTCACATCACGGTACTTCTGTACATCCAAACAAGGTAGGGCAAAGGTATGAAAATATATCCTTGTTAATAGGTGCTCTGGAATGAGAGCACAAGTTAAAGGGAACAGTTGTTCTCACAATCCATACCATTTATTTCATATGAAATGTGCAATAAACCATCGCAAGGAGATTTTTTTAAGAGAAGTGAGAGAATTATTGCCTTTAGTGGGAAGTTGAATGTGCAGAAAGAAGAAAAGGATAGAAGATAATGCAGATGGTGTTAGATAATGTCAAAAGGCAGGGTGCTCCTAGGAGCATACACACTACTATTGACCAAAAACAAATTAGACTGCAGATGTTGGAATTTAGAACAAAAACTAGAAATTCGCAAGAGCTTAATGGGTCAAGCAGCATCTATGGGGGCAAGAGGTACAGAACAAAACTTGAATCAACACAAACTAGGCCTACAGGCTTGCTTAAATACTGCTTGCTTACTGCTCTATGCACCTTACAGATCGAGGACATAATCTCAGACTGATACAAGTGCTTCACTTGGACTCGTCAGCGGGTTAAACAGTATCTTTGAAAGTGACTGCTCTGCTTACACCACATTACTGATATAGGAGACACTGGGGTAGGAGAGGTTTCAGGTAAGTGACAAAGAGAGTGTTTAGATAGATACATAGATAGATAGATATACTTTATTGATCCCGAGGGAAATTGGGTTTCGTTACAGCCGCACCAACCAAGAATAGAGCATAAATATAGCAATACAAAAACTGCAAACAATCAAACAACAATATGCAAACTATGCAAGATGGAAATAAGTCCAGGACCAGCCTATTGGCTCAGGGTGTCTGACCCTCCACGGGAGGAGCTGCAAAGTTCGATGGCCACAGGCAGGAACAACCTCCCGTGACGCCCAGTGTTGTATCACGGTGGAATGTGGCCGGAGTCCAACAGCAAAAAGTTCAATATCCGGTCTACAAACACGTTCCTCGATCGTAATATGACCCGGATTGCACCATCCATTGTTAACCAGAACAGTAAGCACCCAACTCCTTTACGCTTACCACTCTCAGTGCACTTCCGGTCAGCCCGAACGGTCTGGAAGCCATCCATGGAAAAGTTTTGATCAGGTATGTCCTCGTGCAGCCCCAGTAAAACACATAACACTGCACTCCCGAAATGTTCTCTGACGCCTGCCTAGCATCATCAACTCGTCCATTTTATTAATAAACCGAACTCCTCTTCTCCATAAGTCTCTGTTGTCTCGACCTGGTCCTCTTTCCTCGCCTTTGTGATCCCCCTCTGCATCCTCTGTGTGTTTTCCTCCAGATTTCAGCCGGGGTGTCCGCCGCTCTGCTCACTAAATGTTTGGGAACATGCTGGTCTGGAATGAGACATGGTCATTGCCTTTTCAAACTTACCTAAGCTTCCCACAAACGTCAAATTTCACTGGCTGCCCATGTTGACAAACTGAGTGATGAAGTTTCAGCAATGACCAGGTCTTGGGCAGCGTAGCTTTGAGACACTTTCCTGAAACATTCCTAACAGAAGCCAGTATTGGGAGTGCGTCATTGTCTTCATTCAAATCATCGTTGTACCAAGAGTTTATAAATGTTTCTCACATAGCTATTAAAAGAATAATATTTCAAACTACATTAAAGTAATTAAATTATTTTTTTAAACTATCCTAAAATAATTGAGGAAAAAAGCCAAAATGCACAGATGGATTCCTAAAAAATATGGTTATCGTAAAGATGAAAATTGTATTAACCAGTTTTGTGCATAATTCTTTGCAAGTTAACATTGGATATTAATAGGTTTAGACTTCTGGAGTGAGAAATTTGTGAATCTCAGCAAATGGTCAATTTGATATAAGTAGCATTTCCACACCCATATTTAATTCCTGGGGGATTTCCAATTAAGTTATTCTGATGTTGAGTCAAAGCTTATACAGGGTTCTAGTGCAGGGTTCCAACCTGAAGCACTGAGAATTCCTTTTGTCCAACAAATGTGGCTCCAGCCATTGTGTTCCTCCAGCAGATCATTTGTTGCTCCAGATTCCAGCATCTGCTGTCTCTTATGTTCCATTGCTAAAAGCTTACATTGCACTTGGTGTCAGCTGCTTCTCCCCTGCAGTCATAGGTGGACTGCCACACAAATCCCTACCTTGGAAAACTCCAAGGAGGTTGACCCAGACTGGAATTGCAATCACCGCATCCCTCTGATAGATTCACCAATATCCTGCTCAAGGTATGTGGCCGGAGAAATCTGGTAAAGAAAAATATTACAGGTTCCATGTTCAGCCGGATCTAAAAACAGAAAGTTCGGACACATATGGCAGAAGCCGCGAGAGACATGACTGTAAACACATAAGAGCCCATTATGAATGTCAATAATTTTCAAAGTCCCTCACGGAAGCAAAATAACCCTTCCAGAGGTGAATGCAGAAGTATCAAAGAGCTAGGAATTTCATTGCACCCTGGTTCATGAGACAAAATTAATCTAAATCTAAGATTCTGCACTTTGCAGAAGGAGAATTTATTTGACTTCAGCAATGCAGTAGTGATAGCAAGGTGTCAAGTGCAACGCACCTCAGCAGAGACAACCTGCAAGTATCCAAAGGTAGGGATGCTGAGAGGGTAGATCAATCTGACTTTCACTGTAAGAGACATGAACGTACAATCATCAGTTCGCTAGATAAGCCTTGAGTTCCAGACAAATTTGGGCTTTTGGGTTAGGTGTAGAAATGTAATTTATCTTTTAGTTTAACTTGCCTATGCTCGCTTGTACTTTTAAAATGTAATCAACTGTATACATCAATGAATTTTCCAGTAATTACAGTAAGTTGCTTATATATTTTTTTAGAAACTTTCTTGTTTTCAGTAGCAGATATCACACCACATGAATGTGGCTGTTTTATAGGCTAACTGTTAATTCATTTTTATATCTGGTCTGGTATGAGATGACCATGACTACTTTTCATTCTGGTCCTTTCTTTGTTCTTTCAATGTTCCTTCTTGTTCTTCTTTGCTCTTGTAACATTTAATAAAACAATTGCAAACAGTAAGATTTATGCATTATTCTTGACTTCCGAAGAGGGTATGTTCAATGATAAAAGCTCTAAAGTAAACAGAAAAGACTCATATTCTTCAGTAGCAGAACCTGCTACTACAGACCGCAAATCATCTGGCAGATGAATTAGAGGATGTTGTTGAGGAAAAATTATTTTACCTCATGAAGTATCAGACTGAAAAGCTGGTGCAGGCAGAAACTGAAAAAAATAGTGATAAACCCCAGTCCATTACAGGAAAAGACCGCACCGTTATTGAGTGCATCTTTAAAAAGCAAGTGAGGCCTGTCAGGACTTGTCTGCAGAGTGGGAGATTGTTTGGGTTGTTATTAACTTTAGCAAGGGCCAGTAAAAATAATTTAGATTTCGGCGGATAGTGGGAGCAGCTATTGTTAGAGTGGGAGGTTTTGGCTCAAAAGGCTTCGACAAGAACAGGGAGAGGCTAAAGGTGCTGAGTCATTTCAAATCGTTTATTTGATTGTAGAACTTAAGCCTGAGAAGTTAGAGCCAAAGGTATAACAAGTGTAGGCAGGATGGTAGTTAAGGCGGCAGAAGGTTCTTCCTGTAAGATATAGGATTTCAGCGTGCCTAACAGTCTCCAGGAATGACTTCTGTAGGAAATGCAAGCACCTACAGCTCCAGACTGAAAAGGTCAAGGAACTGGGGCTGGAGCTGGGTGTACTGGGAACCAACTGGGAGGCTAAAAACTTCACAGGTAAAACTTTTACCAAGATGGTCACACCCAAAGTGCAGGCTCCAGATAGTAGACGAGAGACACAGCAGGAGAAGCAGTCAGTGCAGGGTTCCCCTGTGGCCATTCCCCTCAGCAACAAGTACACCGTTTGGATACTGCTGGGGTGGTGACTGATCAGGGCACAGCAGCAGCAATCAGACCAGCGGCACTTTAGCCAGCTCTGAGGCTCAGCAAGGAAGGGTAAAGCTAAGCAGAGTGATAGTGATAGGAGACCCGATAGTTATGGGGAAGGACAGCAAATTCTGTGTCCACAAAACAGATGCCAGGATGGTGCATTGTCTCCCAGGTGCTAGGGTCCAGGATGTCTTGGAGTGACTGCAGAATTTTCTCAAGGGGGACTGTGAGCAGCCAGAGGTCGTAGTGTACATTGGCACCAGAGACATAGGTAGAAAGGTGGAAGAGGTCCTACACAATGAGTATAGGGAGTTAGGAAAGGGTTTGAAGAGCAGGACCTCCAAGGTAGTAATCTCTGGCTTACCTCCAGTGCAACACGTTAGTCAGGCAGGAATACTGTGATAGTGCAGATGAATGAGTGGCTGAGGAACTGGTGCAGAGGGCAGGGTTTCAGGTTCTTGGATCATTGGAACCACTTCTGGGGCAGGGGTCACCTGTGGAAGAGGGGTGGGTTGCACCTGAACTGGAGGGGAATCAGTATCCCAGCCAGGAGGTTTGCTCATGCTACTCAGGAGGGTATGAACTAGTTTGTTGGGGCGATGTGAAGCACAGCACCAGAGCAAAAGGTGGAGCAATGGAGAGGAAGTTAGATGTCAAGGCCAGTAAAAATAGGCAGGAGCAAAGGAATAGATACAATAGGATGAATAGTTTAAAGTGTGTGTATTTTAATGCTATAGGAGAATAATGGGTAACAGTGATAAACTTAGAGCATGGATCAGTACGTGGAATTACGATGTTGTGGCCATTACAGGGACTTGGTTGAAAGAGGGACAGGAATGAGTGCTTAATGTCCCAGGGGTTTGATGTTTTAGAGAAGATAGAGAGGGAGGTAAAAGAGGGGGAGAAATTAATCTACTAATCAAGGACAATATCATGGCTGCACTCGAGGTGGGGGGACATAATGGAGGGCATGTCCAGTGAGTCTATACAGGTAGAACTCAAAACCAGGAAGAGTGTAATCACTCTGGCAGGATAGCCACCGGGACATTGAGGAACCAGTATGCGGCAAATTAAGGAAATATGTAAAAACAATAGGATTGTTGTCAGGGGGTCTTCAACTTCCTTAATATAAACTGGGACATCCTTAGTGCAAGTGGATTAGATAGGAGAAAATTTGTTAGGTGCACCCAGGAGGGTTTCTTAAGTCAAAATGTAGATAGTCCAACAAGAGGTGGGGTTGTACTGGATCCGATGTTGTGTAATCAGACTGGCCAGGTGACTGAATTTTCAGTTAGTGAGAGGTTAGGGAACAGGGATCACAACTCCTTAAGTTTTACACTTATCTGTGTAAGCGGAACAAGTGCTACTTATCCCTGTAAGCGGAACAAGTGCTACTATCAGTGTAAGCGGAACAAGTGCTACACATGCCCTTACACTTCCTCCCTTACCACCATTCAGGGCCCCAAACAGTCCTTCCAGGTGAGGCATCACGTCACCTGTGAGTCGACTGGGGTGATATACTGCGTCCGGTGCTCCCGATGTGGCCTTTTATATATTGGTGAGGCCCGACGCAGACTGGGAGACTGCTTTGCTGAACATCTACGCTCTGTCCGCCAGAGAAAGCAGGATCTCCCAGTGGCCACACATTTTAATTCCACATCCCATTCCCATTCTGACATGTCTATCCACGGCCTCCTCTACTGTAAAGATGAAGCCACACTCAGGTTGGAGGAACAACACCTTATATTCCGTCTGGGTAGCCTCCAACCTGATGGCATGAACATCGACTTCTCTAACTTCCGCTAAGGCCCCACCTCCCCCTCGTACCCCATCTGTTACTCATTTTTATGCACACATTCTTTCTCTCACTCTCCTTTTTCTCCCTCTGTCCCTCTGAATATACCTCTTGCCCATCCTCTGGGTCACCCCCCCCCTTGTCTTTCTTCCCGGACCTCCTGTCCCATGATCCTCTCGTATCCCCTTCTGCCTATCACCTGTCCAGCTCTCGGCTCCATCCCTCCCCCTCCTGTCTTCTCCTATCATTTTGCATCTCCCCCTCCCCCTCCAGCTTTCAAATCCCTTACTCACTCTTCCTTCAGTTAGTCCTGACGAAGGGTCTCGGCCTGAAACGCCGACTGCGCTTCTTCCTATAGATGCTGCTTGGCCTGCTGCGTTCACCAGCAACTTTTATGTGTGTTCCTTAAGTTTTAAGATAGCTGTGGACAAGGATAACTATGGGCATTGTGGGAGAGTATTAAACTGGAGAAGAACAAATTATGAGAGCTTTAGACAGGAACTAAGGAGAGTTGATTGGGAACAGCTGTTTTTGGGCAAATCCACATCCAAAATGTGGAGGGTGTATAAAGTCCAACTGCACAGAGTACAGGCGGACGTGTTCCAGTCAGAGAGAAGAACAAGGATGGCGAGAGAGAGGTGATGAGTTCAGTCAAGAAGAAAAAAGAAAAGTATGTAAAATTTAGGAAGCTAGAATCAAACAGAGCCCACGAGGACAGAAGGCAGAAGATAAATCAAGAAGAGAATTAGGAAAACTAGGATGAGCCATGAAATTCCTTGGCAAGAAGGATTAAGAGAACCCCATACATACATCAAGAGCAAGGGGATAACTTGGGAGATGGTCGAGTCACTCAAGGATAAAGGGGGTAATACTTGCTTAGATGCAGGGGATGTAGCTGAGGTCCTTAATGAGTACTTTACATAGATAGATATACTTTATTAATCCCGAGGGAAATGTGGTTTCGTTACAGCCGCACCAACCGAGAATAGAGGTTAAATATAGCAATACAAAAAACCCCAACAATCAAACACCAAAATGCAAACTATGCCAGATGGAAAATAAGTCCAGGACCAGTCTATTGGCTCAGAGTGTCTGACCCTCCACGGGAGGAGCTGCACGTTCAATGGCCACAGGCAGGAACGACCTCCCGTGCCGCCAAGTGTTGTATCACGGTGGAATGTGGCCGAAGTCCGACAGTAAAAAGTTCAATATCCAGTCTGCAGACACATTCCTCGATTGTAATATACCCCAGATTGCACCATCAGTTGTTAGCCAGAACAGTAAGCACCGAACTCCTTTACGCTTACCGCTGTCAGTGCACTTCCGGTCAGCCGGAACGGTATTACCCACCGAACTCCTCTTCTCCAAAAGTCTCTGTTGTCTCGACCCGGTCCTCTTTCCTCGCTTTGTGATCCTCCTCTGTGTGTTTTCCTCCAGATTTCAGCAGGGGTGTCCACCGCTCTGTTCGCTAAGCCGGCCGGTCTTTGCTGGTCCATGAAATACACAATGCGACCTTGCTCCTGTCCCGCGTGTCGGGATGTAACCATTTCCAGCGAAAACGCAAATAAAACTCTCTCTACCAGCATGTTAGAGAGGGTGCAGCTTCGACGTGTTACCGTGAGAAAAAAAATACAAAAAATAACGTAAATTAAAAAGTAAGAAGAAGAAAGTAAGAATAGATCGGAACGGCTGTAGCAGGCTGCATGCACGACCGGCGCATGCGTATACATCAGTGTTTACCAAGTGGTAGGATGTGGAGTATAGAGAGGTCAGTACCAAAGACACTTTTATGCTGGGGCATTTCAAGGTACAGTAAAGGAGGAGGTAGTGTCGGGTCTCTGAAAGAACATTAAGTTGGTTAAGTCCCCAGGGCCTGATGGGATATACCCTGAGTTATTGAGAGAGGCATGAGAAAAGATTGCTGGGGCCATGACCGACATCCTCACATGTCCACTCTAGCCTCAGGCAAGATCCGAGTGGACTGGCAAGTAGCTAATATTGTTTTATTATTCAAGATGTCAACCAAGGATAATCCTGGAAACTATAGACTGGTGGGTCTCACATCAGTGGCAGGGAAGTTATTGCAGAGGATTCTTAGGGATGAGATTTATGAGCACTTGGAACATTAGGGAGAGCCAGCATGGGATTGTTCAGACAAGTCATACATTTCTAACTTGGTACTAACAAGGTGATGAGTGTGATTGATGAAGATAGAGCTATGGATGTTGTCAACATGGATCTTCTAAGGCATTTGAAAAGGTCCCTCATGGGAGGATCATCTAGAAGATTAGGATGTATGGGATCCATAGTGAATTGACCATTTGGATTCAGAACTAGCTTGCCCATAGAACACAGAGGGTAGGGCTCGAAGGGACTTATTCTAGTTTGAGGTCTATGATTAGTGATGTTCCATAGGGATCCATACTGGGACCTCTGCTGTTTGTGATGTATATAAATGACCTGGATGAAAATGCATATGGGTGGGTTAGTCTTGTGAAAGGATTAGATTGATATTAGTATTTACATTTTCAGCATCAATGACTTCACAATACTGAGAAAATTGTAGAATAACTTATTTCATGCTGTGGAAAGATACCATTGCAAAATGACAGATTTGCACAGTCTCAAATTGAAGGAATTTTTCTGCAGAATGCATCTGGAGATTGGAGAGAGGATAGCCACAGTCTAATGCGAGGGCTCAGATGTTTTGCTTTCTTATATTATTAAGCTATTCAAGGTGAATCTTTGTCATCATTAGTGCACAAAAAGCAGCCAGAAATTCTGACAGTCTCTGCATTACAAATATCACTTCCATTCTGCTGCTCTCAACTCTCTGCCCTTAGACACAAAAGGAGGTCGCTGCCCCGTTCCTTCCAGTCTGACTGAGACCCTGAAGATATATCACTAGGGTGCCTAAGACTCTGCACAGTGCTGTATTTGTCAACATGAAGTGGAGAGCATTTTTGTAAATCTGGTGGGAGTAAAGGATGGCAGGGGTGGAGCGCTGTGGGAGAGGTCTGGCACAGATGGCAGAAAATGAGTGCCAGGGTGGGGGCTGGCATGGATGCAGACACTCCCAGTCTTGACACACCAGGCATTTGGTGTATTGATCATTACAGAATGTCTCTCTGGTGCTTCCCACTCCCGCCCCTCTCCCTTCCTCTTTCTCACTCTCAGTCCACAATGGAGACCCATATCAGAATCAGACTTATCATCACTTGCATATATCATGAAATATGTTCTTTTTGCAGCAAGTATACAGTGAGATATATAAAATCACTGCAGCATTGTGCAATAGTCTTAGGCATCCTAACTACTATATATATATATATGGCAGGACTTTTGCACTGTGTTGTAAGAGTTCTGAGAGTTCTGTTGTACACAGATTGGGGATTGGTATTGGAATTGGGTTACTATTGTTACATGTACCAAGATACAGTGAAAAGTTTGTCTTGAATACTGTTCATACTGTGCATTGAGATAGAGCAAGGTACAGTATTAACAATGCAGAATAAAATTCAAAAGCTTCTAAAAGAGAGTGCAGTGCAAGTAAACAATAGCCCTAACGATTCGTTAACCAACCCGGCCCGGACGATTCGTGAACCAAACCAGCTCAGATAATTCAATAACCAACTAAGCAATGTGCACGGCAGTGGAAACTGCGAGCAGGTTCAAACTACTGAGAGTGCACATCTCGCACAACCTCTCATGGTCCTTGTTCACATTCTACACCAACAGGAAAGCTCACTTTCTACTTCCTGAGGAGGCTGTAGAGAGTTCTTCTATAGCAGAGAGCATCCCATCGTGCTGGATCACTGAATGGTACAGAAGCTGCACTACCGTGGACAGGAAGGGCTCTACAACGGGTAGTCAAAACTGCCCAATTCATCACTGGCACCAGCTTACCTGCCATCAAGAACATATAGAAGGAAAGGTGCTGGAAAAGGGCCAGTAACATCACTGATTGTCCCACTCCCATCAGGGAGGAGGCTACGTAGCATCTACGTCAGGACCACCAGACTCAAAAATGGTTACTTTCCCCAAACAGTAAGGCTGATCAACACCTCCACCCACTAACCCACCCCTCCACACCCCCAACCACTACTACTTTATTATTTCCTGTCGGTCACATTATGTGCAGATACTCATGTGCCTAGCGAAACTTAACGGACATACAATCACTCTATGTATATAAGCTACATTATCTTATGTGTTTATAGTTATTGTGTTTTTTTTATTATTGTGTCCTTTATCTTATGGTGTTTGCGCTGCATCAGATCCAGACTAACAATTACTTAATTCTCCTTTACACTTGCATACTGGAAAAGACATAAATCAATTTTGAATAACTTGAATAGTAAATTTGCAGATGAAGTGAAGATTGGTTGTGTTGTGGATAGTGTCGAAGACTGGGAAAGAATACAGCAGGATATAGATCAGTTGCAGATATGGTCGGAGAAATGCAGACGGAGTTCAACCCAGTCAATCCCCATTTCCACTCTCTCGATAGTATTAAACTCCAATGTACTACAATCACACCACGCTGCAAGATCGTCTAGCTCTCTATGACAGTAGGTCACATCATTATTAGAGTAGAGACCAACTACAGTCGTATCATCTGCAAACTTCAGGATTTTAATGGATCTATCTGTGGAGGTACAGTCATTTGTATAAACCTCCACAGATAGAGGGGTGAAGGAACATAAGACCATGAGACAAAGGAGCAGAAGTCGGCCATTCAGCCCATCGAGTCTGCTCCGCCATTTTATCATGAACTGATCCATTCTCCTATTTAGTCCCACTCCCCCACCTTCTCACTATAACCTTTGATGCCCTGGCTACTCAGATACCTATCAATCTCTGCCTTAAATATACCCATTGATTTGGCCTCCACTGCCACCTGTGGCAACAAATTCCATAGATTCACCACCCTCTGACTAAAAAAATTTCTTTGCATCTCTGTTCTGAATGGGTGCCCTTCAATCCTTAAGTCATGCCCTCTCGTACTAGACTCCCCCATCATGGGAAACAACTTTGCCACATTACTCTGTCCATGCCTTTCAGCATTTGTCCATGCCTTTCAACATTAACACGGAACTTGGAACATGGTCTGTGTTTCATTCACCATTCTCTGTAAGTTCTGGAGAGTGTTGTATGTGAAATTCCTAGGGGATCAGCAGTTTCTGAGATACTCAAACCATCCCGTCTGGCACCAGCAAGCAGTCCACAGTCAAATTCATTTAGATCACATTTCTTCCCCATTCTGATGTTTGGTCTGAACAACAACTGAACCTCTTGACTATGTCTGCATGCTTTTATGCATTGAGTTGCTGCCACATGATTGGCTGATTAGATATTTTGCATTAATGAGCAGGTGTACAGGTGTAGCTAATAAAGTTGCCACTGAGTTTACTGCCTGCATGCCTACAAGTGTGAAGAGTCTGTTATAAAAGTACTAAATGTGTGTTAATCTGATGTCCATCACAGAACAAGAATTCTTGCTGTTAAACCAATGCAAAGTGCAGGAGAAAACAAGGAGAAAAACTCAAAGGCATGACTTTAATCACATTGATACCAATCTCTGACAAAATCCTGCTATGTCTAATAAATAGGATTGGGCAGACCATGGAAAAAATGTTATTCTTGATAACGTGATTACCATTTATGCTGCATTTTCTCTCGTTTTCAGATAGTCAGTTGTCATTCAGATGATGCACTGTGAGCATTTTTGTACCCTTGACTAGATAAAGTTAACTGTTGGAACTAGAATGAAAAAAATACTGAACGCTTGCATTTACATAATGCCTTCCCAGACCTCAGGGCACTGCAAAATGGTTTATAGTGAGAGAAATAACTTGGAAGCAAAGTCACTGTTGAAATGCCGGAATTGTGGCAACAATTTGTAGACAAGACCCCACAACCAACACTGTGGTAACAGCCTAGATTCTAGGGCGAAACGGTGATATTGGCCAGGATATCAGGGTGCCTTGCTCTTCTTCTTCATGGAATCAGCAGCATCTAGCTAAAAGGATGAATAGGGCTTCAGACAGTATTCACTGAGTTCTGACATGCAGTACAGCCTCAGCATTGGACGTTCCAAAATCACTGGAAGTGCCTGCTTACCCCATAACTCCAATGCTGACTAACAATGAATTTATACGCTATTAGTTACACCATTACACATGCCCATTAACGCAAATATCTAATCAGCCAATCGTGTGGCAGTAACTCAATGCATAAGACCATGCAGACATGGTCAAGAGGTTCAGTTGCTGTTCAGACCAAACATCAGAATGGGGGAAAAAAATGTGATCTAAGGGCATTGACAGTAGAATGACTGTTTTTGCCAAACAGGGTGGTTTGAGTATCTCAGAAAATGCAGATCTCCGAGGATTTTCATGTACAATAATCTCTAGAGTTTACAGAAAATAGTGCGAGAAACAAAAGAAAATCCAGTGAACGTAGTTCTGTGGGTGAAAATGCTTTGTTGATGAGAGAGGTCAGAAGAGAATGGCCAGACTGGGTCAAGCTGACAGGAAGGCAACAGTAACTCAAGTAACCATGTGTTCCAACAATGGTGTGCTGGAGAGCATCTCTGAATGCACAGCTCGTCGAACCTTGAAGTGGATGGGCTACAGCAGCAGAAGACCACGAACATGAACATGAGATGGTTGGAGCTAAAGATCCTATCAGAGGGCGACATCTCCCAACCCATCTACGAAACAGTTAAACTCTTCCTATTCTAATGTCTGTTTTCTTTCTCAGGGTGACGGGGTTTCTGTCCGAGTCTTTAATCTACAACGGTATTCAAACTGCGGTTCTGCACGGCGGCGTGTTCCCATTCTTGGAGTTCACGTTTTTGATATGTCCAGGTTCGGCCTGAAGTCGGGCGCCTTTGGAATGCGGCCTTGTGCAGCACTGAGGACATGAATTCTCACTGGTGCCGCGAACTGAAGTGTAGAGGGAGCTGGAACATCGAGACAGCAAAGGCGGCTCTCAGAGACCTCTGCATTCAGTGATCGATCACTCTCTCAATGGTGAGTGAGAGTTTGCTGCCAATTCTGAAGTCAGGTAACTCAAAATAAAGCAACACTTCAGACTGTGACTATGACATTGAAACATTGACTGGTTGTCTCCCCTCTTGCTGTGGAAGGAGTTATATCTGTCTACTACTACTATTACTACATTGATTCAGGCCTAGGGGACCTTGCTTTGCTACTGGTACCACGTAGCCCAGTACTACCTGTCTCGGGTCGGGTTGTCGGCAACTCAACCAGCACACCCCCCGTGCACTTCGGTTAACCAGGGAGGAAGGTGTGTAGGCACCCAGCAGGACTAAAAACAAAACCTGTCAAAGGGCGGATGAACTCTTTGTGAGTCAATGGCCACCTACTGTCTGTGTGAGGAGTGGTGCGCCACACAGTCGTTCGTTTCGTGCCTTGTAAGGCATATTATATCTGTCCCTCCCTTGTTAGTGAGAGAGGGAGCCCAAGGGACGTCGAATTGTTGGAATGAACAGTTAGTTTTTGATGTACTGTAGACCATGATTTCTTTTTGGGGGCTTTGCTGTCGCTTGCATGGTGGGTGGTGGGAATGCTGATGCTTTATGCTAGAATAAGTTGGGAAAGGGTTGATGCTGTTTGCTGCTACATGCATGGGAGGGGGCAGGGGGCTTTGGGGTTCTTACACCTTTTTCCTATCATTTATTCTTTAGGGTTTTTCTCTGTTTCACGAATGTCTGCGAAGAGTTAGAATTTCAGGTTGTATATCACACACATTCTCTGATATTAAATGGAACCAATGAACATACACTCAATGGCCACTTTATTAGGTACAGGAGATACCTAATAAAGTAGCCACAGAGTGTAATGTAACCATGTGCAATTTGTTTAAGACTCTAGAGTAGGATTTCCATGCAAAGCATCTAGAGTCAGAGGCAAAATGTTTGACACAATGAGGCACAGCTGATGCAAGTAAAGACAGTTGGACTATAAATTTCCTGCTGCAATTATTGTCTGCCAAGAAGAACAAGCATTTACCTACCATTGCTTACCCCACCACTGGCTTCCTTGGATCTCAGCTTTGCTGAAGCTCCCCTAGCGCTCTTGGTCAGATTGTTTCTAAGGGGAGGGAGGGAACGTCGACTCAGACCATGAGAGGCCTGCGTTGGGCATTTTCATGCCTTACGATGTGCAGATTGGAAGTCTGTGAGGGCGCCACTCCTCGCACAGACTAGAGCAATGTGTGATTAAGTGCCTTGCTCAAGGGCACAAACAAGCTGCTACAACTGAGGCTCAAACTAGCGACCTTGAGATAACTAGACAAATGCCTTATACACTTGGCCACGTGCCCAGCACTTGGCAACATGATTGTTTCTAAATGCTACAGAAACTATTCTTAACTTTTAAAAAAATCTGCTTTTAAATGTTAAGAACAAACTTACTTTAAAAGTAATTTTAATCAACAAAATAAATTTAGGGAATACAAAAATGCCTTTGCAAAACATTGGTAAATACAACATTAGGGAATTCCTCAGAGCCAAACTTCTGTGGAAGGTAAATAAAACACTCGAGCCATGTCTCTCTTCCACTTCACTAAGTAATTTCAGTTTTTCCCACTTCCTTATTTGGCATAATTTGTAACCTTGTTTAAAACATCTTCACCCCATTATCTGGAATTCCATCCATGATTCCACCCCCCCCCCCCAGTTTCCACACTCCTCTTCCATTTTATCATCTTCTCCTTCTGCGAGAACCTTTCAGGATGCATTACAACTCCAGTCTCTGCAGTTACAGAGCTTGGATAAAGAACCACCAGACCAACCCATCCATGCCAACCAAGATGCCTAGTTTAGCTCATATCCCTCTTAACCTTGACCTCTAAAATTAAGAACAGCAGCTTCAACCTACATTGTTGATTTCTGGGAATTCAAGAGGGGCTCTGGGATCCCCTCAACCTGTTAGGCTTTCCAGCTGTCCATTTTGCGATGATATTGAAATTAATTTAACCAGAAGCTTAATCAGTAGACTCTATCTGTCAGCTATAACCTAACAACACATATATTGCATGTATTTTATGCTATTATCGGTTGACTGTAGGTTACCCATTTTAGAATGCAGCCACAGCGCGATCAGCCTGCAGCTGGCTGCACTCTGTAATGTAAAAATGTCCTCTAATACAGAAGAAGTCATATCATCAGCCAGTAGCATTAAAAGGGCATTAGTGCCAATGTAAAAGGCAATGTCCTTTCCTTTTCTCATTACCCTGCTTAATGGCCTATCGTGTACCTTATTCACTATCATTTCTTTCTCTGGTAATAGGCCATTACAAACATTAATGCCTTTTCCAGAGCTCATGTGAAGTAAGCTTTGTTAAATGAATTCATCTCTTCAAATCTTTAACTTCACTTCTTTTCATGATTATTTTACATGTAGCATTGTGCCAGACCATTTCTTAACTTCCAGCTCTCAATTATAAATGAAGTCAGGGGCAAAGAAAATGTTATTTTTATTGATTGTTCATAGAATATGTGTATCAATAGCAAGTCTAACATTTATTACCTATCCTTAAATGCCCTTGAAAAATCACATCCTGATAAATGACTGGCTTGGCAAGCCACTTCTGATGACCATAAGGTGTTAACATTATTGTTAGGTGTCTACAGTCATAGACACTCAAACACTTGATTTCCTTTCTAAAGAGCATTAATGAAGTTCAACCAGGTGAATTCAGGATCACCAAAGCTGATATTAACTTTTCACTTATTCCTGTTTCTTTATCTTAGTTAATGCCACAGCAGGATATGAATTTGTGTGTCCAGACTACTAATCCCACTCTCTTAGTCCAGCTACATAACCTTTATCAAGTCAAGTCGCTTTTATTGTCATTTCAACCATGTCTGCTAATACAGTACACAGTAAAAACGTAACAACGTTCCTCCAGGACCATGGTTATACATGAAACAACACAAAATTACACAAGACTACCTGAAACAACACAAAACTACACTAGACTATGTAAAACAACACAAAACTACATTAGACCTCAGACCTACACGGGACTATAAAGTGCACAAAACAGTGCAAGGCAGTACAATAATTAATAAGCAAGAAAATAGGCACAGCAAAGGACAATATAATAATAAATGATGTAAATGTAAATTTGCTACCCAAGCCTCACTAAATAAACAGCAAGGGAGCTTCTGATTATTTCTTAACATCAGAAAGGAAAAGGAACTGCTCCACTGATTATAGCTGCAAGAAACATTTCTGGAGAGAACCGTCGGATAAAGTGCCTTTCAAACAAAGAGGCAAGGACATTGAAATTCTACATAACCAATATTCCTGCAGTCGGTGACCAGCTGCTAAACGAAGATAGTAGCAACAGACAATTAATATCTTCACCGGTGAACAAAGAAATCAATTTACATTGCCCAGGAACCATGCAGTAAAATGGGAAGCATGAAAGATCCTTCTCCCAGACCACTAAATTAAAAAGAGGTGTATTTGACAACAAAATGACAACAGCCAATAGCTTCAGAGTCAGCCAACGCTTCCCCAAGTCAATAACTATTCCTATTTAGCACCTTTGATGGGCCAAACCCTGCTAAGGATTTTTACGGTCAGAGATGACTGAAAGCTTGGGGGGTGTAATAGGTCCCACCCTCTTTAGACCAGACAGTGGTGAATCTGTGGAATTCATTGCCACAGACAGCCGTGAAGGCCTTGTCATGGGGTATGTTTAAAGCGGAGGTTGATAGGTCTTAATTAGTAAGGGCTTTAAAAGTTACCGGAACAAGCAGGAGAATAGGGTTGACAAGAATAATAAATCTGTCATGATGGAATGGTGGAGCCAACTCAATGGCCTAATTATCCCCCTATGTCTTACGTCTGTGTCTTAGCACTGTCTTGAGGACAAAAAGAGCAGAAAGGAAATGGGAGGAAGTTCCAGAATGTAGGTCTTAGACAACTAAGCATATTGAATTACAGGATGATACTGAACACAGAATTAGTGGTGCAGTAGTGGTCCTAGTGTCAGTGATGTAGTGGCATCAATGCCAGATTTCAGAGTGACTGGTCTCAGGTTTGAATCCAGCTGGCTCCTTGCTGGAATGAACATCGAGCTAGCAACTGGGCCTTGTAAAACAGACAAACGCTAAAAAAAAGGCAGGATTGCTGCCCGATGTGCCAAACAAGGCAGGGGGAGGAACGCAACAAAAAGTCCCAGAAGTTTCTGAGGCCTAGAATGCACTCCCAGTGAAGGTTATGTAGAAGCAGATAAGGGAGTTATAGTTAAGAAACTGTGTTGTTCTTTTTTTTGTTTTATGCTCTGTGAAACCCAGAGTTCATGTGTTGAAAGAGTTATCACCATCATTACGTGCCATGCTGTATGACGTGAGCGGTCATGGTCTTTGACCATAATTGTTCTGGGCAAATTTTGCTGCAGAATTTGTTTGCCATTGCCTTCATCTTTATAATTCCAGCCATTATCAATACTCTTCAGAGAAAGTCTGCCTGGCTTCAGTGGTCCCATAACCAAGACTTGTGATATGCACCAGCTGCTCATATGACCATTCACCACCTGCTCTCCTGGCTCCGTGTGACCCTGGTTGGTGGGGGTGGGAGGGTGCTAAGCAGGTGCTGCACCCTGCCCAAGAGGGAAGGAGTGCTTTACACTTCCTTTGCTGGAAACATATCTCCACCCTGCCACCCAAGGACTACAAAGAATAGCTTTACTGAAGAGGCAATGAGAGGAAGGGATTTCCCATCTTGGCTAGAGTAAGGGCTGACAAGTTTCCACAATAAAATCAGGTCCTCCATCTTTTACCTTGATAGAAAAAACTTCTTTGTTAAACCCTTTGCTGCATTAACCTCAATGGAAGTCCACAGTAAACACAACCAGCGCGACTATCAATAACATACAAACTGCTTCAAGATGAAATGTCCTCCGAAATGTTCAGTTAATAGAGAGTACACAGATCTCCACATAAGTTTTAACCAGCAGAACCCCCACTTCACAAAGCTTCCTGAAAGTTCTAACATAACATTGGAATGAATTGTTAAAAGGACCAAAGCAAAATACTACTGAAACTGGAACTGTGAAATAAAAACAGTAAACATAAACTGAATGTATGCCTAATACAAGGAAAAATACTTTTGAGGTGACTGGAGGAAAGTATAGGGGGGAACGTCAGAGGTAACTTACTTACACAGAGAGTGGTGAGTGTGTAGAACATCTTTTTTGGTGATAGAGGCAGATACATTAGAGGTTTTTAAGAAACTCTTAGGCACATGAATGACAGAAAAATAGAGGACTATGAAGAAGGGAAAGGTTAGATTGATCTGAGAGTAGGTTAAATGGATAGCACAACGTCGTGGGCTGAGGGACCTGTACTGTGCTGAACTGTTCTATTTTTCTACGTCATCTGTCTGAAACATTGTGACTGCAGTGGGCAGCATCTATGTAGACAGAGACACAGAGTTAACTCTTCAGATCAGTGCTTTTTGATTGAATTTCTGTGACCAGAAACATTACCTCAGGTATTGTCTGGACTAATCCACACTTCCATCATTTTCTTTGTTCTCCTCTAATTTTTAAGCAGACACTCCTGGGAGACAGAAAGACAACCCATATGCGGTAGCGGAGGCAAAGACAATAGAAGCATTTTAGAGGCTCTTTGAGAGACAGAGAATGAAGGGATGGAGATAGAAAATGGATTAGCTTAAATAGGCCACAAACACGTGAAAATATGCAGATGCTGGAAGTCCAAAGCAATGCACAAAAAATGTTTGAACTCAGCAGGTCAGGCAGCATCTATGGAAAAGAGTAAACAGTTGACGGTTCGGGCAAAGACGTCGAATGTTTACTCTTTTCGATAGATGCTGCGTGGTCTGCTGAGTTCCTCCAGCATTTTATGTGTTGCTTTAGTTTAATTAGGCATTTATTTACAAGGTTAATTAGTTTGGCACAATATGCTGAGCTGAAGGGCCTTTTCCTGTGCTGTATCTTGTCCCTGTACCTTCATTTATAATAATTAGCCCATTGGTAAAGCTAGGTACCACTGCTGAGAAAAGTCTGTTTGTTTTTCATTTACCAGTCTTTACCTTTTTATCATGTGTTTTAAAAAGGCATACATCATGTTAATCACAAGCACACCTCTGGAAAAAGAGAGAGAAAATGTACCTGGTGACACCTGATTCATAGATTCTGACTCAAATGTTCTTGTGTAGGAGGTGGTTAATAGTAACGGCCCTTTCAACAAAGGGCAAAAGAAACAATAAAGGTTTTTCTCCAACTGCAGGCAAGCAATTCATTCAGTACTGACTCATTGAGGTTATTCTGTTGATGTGGTAACAAGAAGGAGTTTACCGTTTTTCTTTAGTTCTGTGGCTCTTTCTAATTGCCACTGTTGGCTGTTTCTGTGTAACATTTCAGGGAGACTTGTCAAAATGATTGCAAACTCTGAGAGACCCAAGGGTGTGTTAAAGTAACAACTGTGTTCTCCTGTCATGCGAAGTTCAGTATCAATAGAATTGGATCCTGACACTTACCATGTAATTCTATTCCTCAAAGCAAGTTTTTTCTTTGTTCTGGGATAGGGGTAAACATTTTGCCCAGGGGCAGTTCTTTTTTTTATTGCCTCTTCTTCCAATAGAAACACATCCAAATGATTGCTTCTCACAGTCAAACCTAATCACTCCCATCCAAAATTCCTTACGGAAAATCTCATCATATTCTCCCCCTCTGGTCCGGAAATGTTCCTTAGCAACATTTCTAGACTAGAGGGGGAGAGATCAAGTTCCAATTGAGATATTGATGCTCAGGAATTTGAAGCCTCTCACCCTTTCCACCACTGACCCCTCAATGAGGACTGGGGTGTGTTCTTGTGACTTTCCCTTTCTGAAGTCGTCAATCAATTCCTTGGTCTTGCTGACGTTGTTGATGTAACACCACACAGCCAGCCAATCTATCTCATTCGTCTCTGTGTTGGCATCTGAAATTTTACCAACAGTGGTGTCATTGGCAAATTTATAGATGGCAACAATAGGGCGACAGAGTATCGTTGCGGTTAGAGTGACACTATTCTAGCTCTGGACATTCCAGAGCTTTGAGTTCAATTCCTGCAACGTTCTGTAAGGAGTCTCTGTACAGAATGTGAGTGTTTTTCCCCCACAGTCCAAAGATGTACTGGGTAAGTTTATTGGTCATTGTAAATTGTCCCACCATTAGGTTAGGGTTAATTGGGGCTGTTGGGGGTTGCTGGGGCTGCGTGGCTTGAAGGGCCAGAAGGGACTACTCCGCACTGTGTCACCAAATAAATAAATATAAATAAACTACGAGTACGTTTTTCATTGCAACTTTGTATACATGTACTTATGCATATGACAATAAACTCAACTTTGATCTTGACATGCTTCATTGCATGACCAAAATCTTGAATCATATATAATATCTTATAAGATGCATCTTACAGAAAGGGAAGGAAGCAGAAAACATATGGAGGCTGTTCCAAGAACTAGGAAAGAGAGATTATAAGGACGAAGATTATCGTTATTTGTCACATGTACCCTGAAACGTACTGTGAAATGTAACATTTGTGTCTAATCAAATCAGCGAGGATTGTGCTGGGCAAACCGCAAGTATCACCATGTTTCCGGTGCCAACTGCATAGTGCCCCGACAACTCACTAACCCTAACCCGTACTCTTTGGAATGTGGGTGGAAACCAGAGCACCAGGAGGAAATCCATGTGGTCACAGGGAGAACATACGAACATGAGAAATGGAATGAAACAGTAAGTGTCAGGATCCAACTCTATTGATATTGAACTTCGCATGACAGGAGAACATAGTTGTCATTTTGACACACCCTTGGGTCCCTCAGAGTTTGCAATCATTTTGACAAGCCTCCCTGAAAAAATGTTACACAAAAACAGCCAACAGTGGCAATTAGAATGAGCCACAGTGCTAAAGAAAAATGGTAAACTCCTTCTTGTTACCACTTCAACAGAACAACCGCAATGAGTCAGTGGGGAATTGAACACCGATCTTACAGCCAGTGTATTACGCTAACCAGTACTCTACTGTGCTACCTGAAGGCAGTCACCTAGCATGGAGCTGTGAAAACTGGGGATGTGCAGAAGAGTTAAAGTAACTATTAGGGCATCAAATGAGCTACAAGGAGACAACTGGTCCATTCAACACTTATATTCTGATGTAGTTCATTTAATACAAGAAAGCCTGACAAACAGTGTTATAGCATTTTAAGTGACCTCAAGTTCAAGTTCAGGTTTAATTGTCATTCAACCATACGTGAATATACATGAATACAACCAAAAAAAAACAGAGTTATTCCAGGGCCAAGGTGCAAAACAGAGTACCAACAGTCATACACAGCACAAGCCACATATAGCACATATAAGGTAGCAAGCACATGTAAGATATCAGGAAAATACAGTCACACCACAAAAAAAAAGTCCAAGAATGTTGCAGCAGTCTGCAGTCGAACACAATACAGCTTGTCTTCTGCCGACCGAACACTGGGGGGCAGCACCAGCTCCAGCTTGGATGCCGCCACTGGTGGAGTGCACTAACCCTGAAGCATTTCTCCTGGGTGGCCTTAAACAGGCAACACTGCGGCTGGAGATCCAGTCCTTGTTACTACAGAGGACATGCAATTCCCCTGCCATCTGTCCCTGCCGTCCTCCAATAAATCAGTGAATCAGACTTGCAGCACTCCACATTAGCAATGTCCAACAGGGTCTTGCGATCTCAAGAAAAGCAACTAAGATGACGACCCGCTGTTAGGCTGCACACCAATTCCTCTGACGCAGGCAGCAACACAATCCACACCAAGTCCAGCTCCTTCAGTTTCTCTGCCAACAGGCGGCTCACTGACAGGGTAGACCTGCGGTACTTTAAGTCCCCCAATGTCCAGCAGGGTTCATGATTGTAAAAAATACATTTGAAAAGGACAATAACACCTTAGGTTGACCCCGAAGAGGCTGCTGCGATTGAGTGCGGCTTTATCTTACTGGAAATCTTGCTGCAATTTACAACTAATGAAGTACTTCTGAATTGTAGTCACTTAACAATATATTGCACTCTAACAACATTATCAGGAATTTCAGAGGGATCTTGATCAAAGTTCAAAGTAAATTTTATTATCAGAGTACATATATGCCTCAGGCCTAACAACCCTGTGGAAAAAAATAAATTTACACGGAAACAGCACTGAAGAATCGTTCTATATCTGTGTGTAAGTGCATGGGCAAACAGAGATGAAGGGCTTTCATTGCTAGCCTAAACACCAGTGCTGAAACAAGCAGAACATACATGGCACATATATGTCACCACATAAAGCCCTGAGGTTCATATTTAAGGTGGCATACTCTGCAAGTCTCAGTAACTATAACAGGATCAATGAAAAATCCACCAAAAGAAAACAAACACTGCAAATGCAAATGTAAATAAATCGCAATAAATAATGAGAACATGAAATAACAAGATAAAGAGTACTTAAAGTGAGATCATTGGTTGTGCGAAACTAGAGGTCCATGAGCCAGTCCTCATCAACTTGGTAGGTGGGCTGAGGAATGGTAAACTGAGATTAGGCAAGTGTGTAATGTGTTACATTTTGGGAAGACAAATGACGTTAGGAATTTTACAATGAATATTCGGGCAGTGGAAATATTGTAGAATAGACAGACCTAGGATAGAAGTACATTGTTTCCTGGAAGTGCTTACAGAGATTGACAGGGTGGTGAGGAAGGCTTTTGGCACCCTGGCCATCGTCAGTCAGAGCAATGAGTAATAGATATAACAGGAAGCACAGAGGCAACTTTTTAACATTGAGGGTAAACAGTATATGGAATGAGTGAGCTACCAGAGGAAATGGTTAGGGCGGGTATATTAACACCATTTAAAATGAACTGAGCCTGTACTGACTTTCAAGTCAAACTGAGTTTATTGACATGAGCACAGGTACGGTGAGGTAGATTTACAATACCGTGCAAAAGCCTCAGGAATATATATATATAGAGCTAGGAAGCGTAAGACTTTTGCACAGTACTGTATTTGTCAACGTAGAGTAGAGAGTGAGTTTGTAAATCTGGTGTGAGCAAAGGATGTTGGAAATGGTGCGGGTGGAGCACCATGGGATGGATGTGGGACAGGTAGCAGAGCAACAGTGCCATTGGTGGGGGGTTGCGCGAGTACAGACACACCCAGCTCTGAGACACCAGGGAAAGTTATTTGATTCCGAACAATTGGTTTATTGACCATTACAGAATGTCTCTCTGGTGCTTCCTGCTCCCTTGCCCCCTCCCCTCCCCTTTTGCCAACAATGATTCCTCTCTCTCTGCCCCTTTCCCACTCTCAGTACACAAAAGAGACCCATATCAGAATCAGGTTTATCATCACTCACATATGTCATGAAATTTGTGTCTTTTTCTTGTGACAGCAGTACGGTGCAATACATAAAGTTACAACAGTATGTATGTGCCTAAGACTTTTGCACAGTACTGTATATTAATAACAATTGAAAGGAACTTGGCCAAGTACATGGATAGCGAGGGTTTGGAGGAATATAAGCCAATAGGATTAATTTAGATGGAAATCTTCGTTAACCTGAGCCAGTTTGGCTGAGTATCTATGACTCTGTATCTGTGCCAGCACAAACAGGAAAATATTAATGATTAAATAAACTGTTGTAGTGATATAACCAGGACATTGGCGAGGACTCCTCTGCTTTTCTTCCGTAAAGAGGCATGGTAGAGTTTGCACCCACCTGAGAAAGGAAATAGGTGAAATGTCTGACAATGCAACACTTTCTCAGAACTGTACTGGAGGGGATCAGCCAAGAATCTTGTGCTGAAATCCCTGAAACAAGGCTTGTACTCACCACCCACCGACTCCAGGATGAGAAGGCTGCCAAATGGGAAGCAGCAAACACTTCAAGAAGGCAGGTCGTGTAAATCTAAGGAAATCTCATCCACTGCACTGTTGACTAAGTGCGAAAGAGGCCCTTGGCAGTTCTTCTGTATGCTTTAATGTGGCTCCAGAACTGTTCAAGAGCTTAGGGAAAGCTATGTAAATACCTGCCAGTCATGTGGTAGATTTTATGATTCTAATACGAGGACAACAGCTCCAGTTCTGCTAAAGTTCCACAAACAGAGAAAATCCACTTCCTTTGCTCACTGGACATAATCCAACAAGTAACACGTTTCAGATTCCACACACATCAAAAGTAGGCATGATCAAGAGGTCCAATTGTCGTTGAGACCAAATAACAAAATAGGGACTTTGACTGTGGAATGATTATTCGTGCCAGGTTGGGTGGTTTGAGTATCTCAGAAACTGCAGATTTCCTGCAAGTTTCATGCCCAACAGTCTCTAGAGCTTACAATGAAAGGTGTGAAAAAAAATCCAGTAAGTGGCAAAAATGCCTTGTTAATGGGAGAGGTCAGAGGAGAAGAGCCAGACTGGTTCAAGTTGACAGGAAGGTGACAATAACTCAAATAAACCACGTGTTACAACAGTGCTGGGCAGAAGAGTATCTCTGAACAAAGGGCATGTTGAACCTTGAAGGGCTACAGCAACAGAAGACCTCACTTGGTTCCTGTACCTAATAAAGTGGCCACGGAGTGTAACATTGATAATGGCCATGCAATAGTTACATCATGAACTGCCAACCTTTGAATCCGTTTTTCCTTCTTCTGTCAGTGATGAGAAATTAGAATTACCAGCATTATTCCTCCAAGTAAATGAGTTCAGCAGGACAATTTCAGATGAGCACATAATTTTCAAGTGAGAGCAGGGCCAGTTGCAATTCTTACCGCATGTTCAAAGATAGGTTCAATCTAGCCACAACATCATCAGTTACCAAGCAATCAGCTCACTGAAGTAGCCTTCAGTAATGTATGGTTTGCACATACTGTCAGGGAAATAAGCACTCAGATGTGTTATCTGAAGACTCTAATGATGGATTTTATATTTCTGAAAAAGAATATTTTTAAAAACTGTAAGTACACAATCACAATATGTCCAAATAATGCTTCAAGAGATGTAGAAATATCAAGAAAGGCGGTCAAAGGCTCAGTCAGTGACTTTGGTTTTAAGCAGCATCTTAACCAAACAGGAGATGGGCAGATTGAAGTTCAAAGCTCAAAGTAAATTTGTAATCAAAGTACTATCTTGATATTACTATCAAGAGCATATACTATCCTGAGATTCAATTCCTTGCAGGCATTCACAGTAGATCAGAGAATTACAGTAGAATCAATGATAAACTACAGACAAGAAGTGACCAATACGCAAAAGCAGGCAAACTGCGCACACAATAGATAGATAGATAGATTAATTATACTGAGAAGATTAGTTGCATAGTCCTTGAAAGTGAATCCATAAAGGTTGTGGAATTGGTTCAGGACAGCATTCTGAAGTTTAGGGCAGCTGAAGAAACAGTGCTTAATGGCAATGGAATAAATCTTTTACATAGGCATAAGACCAGTGTACTGATAAGAAATACATTCAAGTATCTCTAAATCTAATCCATCGCTAATCACAATGGGCAAGAAGAGGGGAAAGTTTACTTCCATCTACTCTCAATCAGGAAGAATGAAAGAAAGACTGATAATGACATTCACACCCCTTTCAGGGTGGCCTGTTCGTTGTAAAGGCATTATAAATACTTCCAAAATCTGGCCACTGTTGTAATGTAGGAAATGAGGCAACCAATTTGCACACAGCAAAGTTTCTGCGTCATCAATTTAATAAATGGGAAAATTATTTATTTTTGTGGATCTTTGGAGATAAGTAGTGCCCCTGCATATTTTACGTGCACATCAGCTGGGGTCCTGGTTTGATGTCTCATCGGAAAGAGGAAACCTACAACACATGCAGTCTCACTGGTGACATCGACGACCTGGGAATAATTTAAAAACTCATATTCCTTGGTCTGGCCTCACTTGGAGTATTGTGAGCAGTTTTGGGCCCCTTATCTAAGAAGGGACATGCTGACACTGGGAAGGGTTCAAAGGAGGTTCACGAAAATGATTTTGGGATTGAAAGATCTGTCATATGAAGAGCATTTGATGGCTCTGGATTTGATGCTCACTGAAATTCAGAAGAATGGTGGGAGGTGGGTGGATCTCATTGAAAGTCCCTGATATAGTGGGTAGGGAGAGGATTTTTCCTATGATGGGAGAAGACCAGAGAACAAAGACCAGAGAACACAGCCTCAGGATAGAGAGGCATCAATTTAGATTGGAGATGAAGAGGAATTTCTTTAGCCAGAGAGTGGTGAATCAATGGAATCTGTTGCCACAGAACGCTATGGGGGCCAAGTCATTGGATATATTTCAGGCAGAGGTTGATAGATTCTTGATTAGTCAGGGCATGAAGGGATGCAGGGAGAAGGCAGGAGCTGAGAGGGAAATGGATCAGCCATGATGAAATGGCCGAGCAGGCTTCATGGTCCAAGTGGCCTAATTCTGCTCCTATAGCTTATGGTCATATGAAGGGATGCCTCATTGTATCGAGCCTGTCTCTATTGTTTTGGAAATGGAAGGAGGAAAATTGTGTCGGCAGACCTCTGTTGGGAACGCACTCAAGGTAGAAACTGTGATCAACTTACAAGTGGCTCATGCATTTTAAGGTTAATCCTGAGAATCCGGTGACCATCATTGCTAATGACATCCAACCCACTTCTTACCAAGGGTAAAATCCAGAGACTTTTGAATTCCAAAAAATACTGATTTTCACACTGAGACAAAGCAGGAGGGTCCTACTTAATCATGTTAGGCCTACTGCCATACTTTGGAACTATGAGCAAGTTCCAAACTTCATGGTAGCAGTTCAGAATGCAGAATACAGGACATAGCACAATAGAGCACAGGTAAAGACTCTTCGGCCCAAAATGCTCTGCCAAGCTAATGAAACAGACAATTAAATGCCTAACTAAAATAATCCCTTCTGCCTATACAACGTCGACGTCCCTCTATTCTGTGCATACTAATGTGCCTAACTAGGAGCCTCTGTTGTATTTGCCACCACTACCACCCCCTGCAGTGCATTCCAGGCACCCACAATTCTCTGTGTAAAAATCTTGCCTCACGCATCTCCTTCGAATTTCCCCCTCCTGCCACCTTCACTGTAATTGCACGTCCTCTGGTATTGGAATTTCAACCTGAGGAGAAAGATACCAGCTGTCTACTCTATGTACGCCTCTCGTTATCCTTGAACCTTCTCTCAGGTCTTCTCTCACCCACCGCCACTCCGGAGAAAACATTTTGAGTTTGTCCATTCTCTCCTTTTAGCATATGCCCTCTGATCCAGGAAATATCCTAGTGAGTATCTTCTGCACCCTCTCCAAAGCCTCCATGTCCTTCCCATAATCGGCAAACAGAATTCAATGCAGTTTCTGTGAAACTCCTCTTATCGATGCATTGAGAAAATTTCCCGCTATTTATTACTTCCACTTATAATGGCACAGCCTCACAATTTAGACCATAAGACACAGAAGCAAAATTAGATCATTTGACTCATTGAGCCTGCGCACCATTCCATCATGGCTGATTTATTTTTCTTCTCATCTCCATTCTCCTGCCTTCTTCCTGTAGTCTTTGACACCCTTACTAATCAAGAACCTGTCAGCTTCTGCTTTAAATATACCCAATGACTTGGGCATCATAGCCATCTATAGTAATGAATTCCACAGATTCTCCAGCCTCTGGCTAAAGAAATTCCTCCTCATCTCTCTGTCAAAGGGACATCCTTTTCTGAGACTGTGCCCTCTGTTCCTAGACTCCCCCACTGCAGAAAACATCTTCTCTATGTCCACTCTATCTAGGGTTTTTAAAATTCGATAGGTTTCAATGAGATCTCACCTCATTCTACTGAATTCCAGCCAGTACAGGCTGAGAGCCATCAAACACTCCTCATATGTTGCTGCAGGAGAATATTCCACCACATATTTTATAGCTCCAGTTGCTTCCAACCATTTTGAAGGGGTTACATTTCTATAGAATATCTTGTTAGAAAATTTACAATTATGATGCAGTAGAGTGCATTTCTTTTATAAATGGATTTTAATCAGACCTTATGTAAAAGATGCATATACTGCTAGAAGCCTTATTTCTACCACTACTAAGATTGCATATTTATGGCAAAATTCTGGAAATCTAATTACCAACTTTGAGTTAAATTATTCAAAAAGAAACCCAAGTAATTATCATTATCAGACATACTTTGAACATATGCAAATATAGTTCAACGTTGTCAAGGTTAAAATAGAAACTCTATGGCATTCTCTGAGCGGTCTAAAGGAATGTTGTCAGCGCAGATTAGGGCTAAAGTTACTGCAGCCTATGGAGCAATACCTAGCTGCAGTAGAAAGGTCTATAGAATTCATTATTGCAATATTGACAATTATATTGTGCATATTTCACAAATGGGATTTAGACAAGGAGATGATGTTAGAACTTGCTTATACAACTTTGAGCATAGTCCCTGTACAAAGTACAAAGTACCTCTGAACTCTTCATAAGACAATAGGACATAGAAGCAGAATTGTTTCTTTAGCCAGAAGGTAGTAAATCCGTAGTATTCATTGCTATGGGCGGCTGTGGAGGCAAAGTCATTGGCTATATTTGAAGTGGAGGTTCTGGATTAGTAGGGGTGTCAAATGTTACGGGGGAAGGCAGGAGAAAAGCAACTAAAACATGAAAGTTTCTACAGTATTAGCAGCTGTCTCAGAAAAAAGTGACTCTGGCTTACCTTCAGAATTAGACCATAAGACCGTAAGACATAGGAGTAGAATTAGACCTTTCAGCCCATTGAGCCTGCTCCACCATTCCATCACGGCTGATTTATTTTCCTTCTCAATTCCATTCTTCTGCCTTCTCCCCTGTAACCTTTGACCCCCCCCCCGACTAATCAAGAACCTACCAACCTCCGCTTTAAATATACCCAATGACTTGGCCTCCACAGCCAATTGTGGCAATGAATTCACAGATTCACTATCTTCTGGTTAAAAAAAATCTTCCTCATCTCTGATCTAAAGGGATGTCCTTCTATTCTGAGGCTATACCTTCTGGTGCTAGACTTTCCAACTGTTGGACACATGCACTCCACATCCACTCTATCCAGGCCCTTCAATAAACATTAGGTTCCATTGAGATCCACCCCACTGTCATTCTTCCAAACTCCAGTGAGTGCAGACCCAAAGCCATCAAACGCTCCTCATAAGCTCATCAAAGCAAAAATAATCAAAAATAGATTCCATAGCAATGAAGATTTTTTATGGGAATGTGATCAAAAGTTTGCTGACAGAATTGGAAATTGAAACTGGAATTGGTTTATTATCGTCACAGGAAGGCAGAGTGAAAGCTTGTCTAACATATCATTTGTACAGATCAATTCATAACATAGAGCATTGAACACAGAATATAGAACAGTCCAGCATAGTACAGGCACGTCAGAATACAATGTTTAACCTATTAAACCTTCACTCCCACAGAACCCTCTATTTTCCCTTTATCCGAGTGCCTATCTAAGTACAAGGTAAAAGTAAACCAACATGCATTTCGTGTAGCAGCTACACAAAAAAAAGTTATTTAAAAGAAGAAATGGAGGGTGAGAATTCCAAGGGCTTTGCACCTTAACTACTATAAAATTGACATAAATAGTAAGGAGACAACCAGGAGAATTGTGTTGAGGAGTACAAAGGTGTGCGTAGGTTGATAGTTGGATATAGATTGGTGTGAGGTTGGGAAAGAATTCAATTATGAAAATTAAGAATTAAAATTGGGTACATTGAGAAATTAGGAACCAATGGGGAGATGGGAGAGCATTACTTGCTTAGGAAAAGATATGGGTGAGAGAGTATTGAATGAGACTGAAGAATGAGAGAACTTCCAGGGGAATATTGGAATGTTTGGTTCAAAATGCAGTAAAGGAATATCTGAGTCTTTCAGTCAGCATTAAGACAAAGGCAGGTGATAACATGGAGCTAGGCATGAGATGGAAAAAGTAGAGAAAGCAGAGGCTGACCTTGGCTTGAAATGGGTTAGAGTGTAGAATTGTTATTTTTCTAATATTTTTCATAGAGTTTAGTTTTCCAATGCTTGCTTATATAATCACCTACATGCATGTAATTGTTCAGTGAATTTTTAGTAGTTGTAGCTGATTCTGTATTTTCCAGAAACTTCTCAGTTTTCCTGCAGCAGGTGTCACTTGAATCTGGTTATATCTTATCAATGGAATGTGCCTTTATCTTTAGTCTGAGTATAAGACTTATTTTTTCTTTGCTTTGTTCTTTGTTCTTATAACACTTTATAAAACAACCGTAGCTACCAAGTTTTAAGCCTTTTTCTTGACATCTAAAGAACTCTGGATCAATATCACCAGATCTAATGCCAGCTGCCCATCCAATTATTAATTGAATTAAGTAAGCCATCATTGAACTAGTGTCCATAGATCTCAGCCCCACCATTTCCAGTAATGTCACTTGCAACAGAGAGCATTCTGTTACTGTATCAGAAACAGTATAAGGACACAATGCCAATAATTAACTTACAGTGTTGCTTGATCCACTGTTCTGGAACAGTGAGGCAAAACAATATTCTCTTTCCTGAAAGTGTTAACAATGTACCTTTATTTTCATATCAGACCTCTCTGAACTTCCAGATGCTAAATACCATTGTTACTTTGGATGTTCTGCTATCAGAGAAAGCATGAGTGAATCTAACATCACTGACGTAACCTGTCAATTACTGCTAATTCTAAGCTGAACGTGTAGCCTAATATGTTGGGCACAGTATGGAGCCAACAATTTTCATCCCTGCCACTTCTCCCATCTGGTGGTGTCAGGATGAGTTAAAGCAAACTCTCCTTACGCCGGGCTTGGAGGAAACAAATTGTTTTTGTCAATAACAGCATGAGAGGCACAAAAAAAAAATCTTACCCTTTAATTGAGCCAATTTTTCACAATGCTATTGAAGCAAAGAAGGGATTAACAATGACTCTGCTATCAGCTTGGACCAGCTTTGGAGCTGACAGGCTTGGCCTGAGGTCAGATTGAAGTCAACCAAGCAATCAGTTCCAAGCTCGTCATTTATCCCTATAGGCCACTCAATATAATGCTCTACCACCCATCATTTTGGAAGCGAGGTCTATTAAATTTGTAAGATTGTTTTATGTTATATAAAGTAACAGATGGACTGGGGAGAGCTCTAAATCGTGGCTCAGAATTTGGAACAATCTCTTTGCCAATATCTGGTCTTGGGCCTCAATGACTTGAAGCAGCAGGTTTGGCATTCCCAGGGCATTTCACTTCCACATCAGAATCACAGTGTCCAGGCGTTGGATATGACCGTAATATATAGGAACAGAGTTAGGCCATTCAGCCCATTGTATTTACTCTGCCATTATTATCCCTCTCAACCCCATTGTTTTGCCTCTTCCCATATATTTTGACCATCTTACTAATCAAGGACTTACCAATCTCTGCTTTATATATACCCAATGACTTGGCCTCCACAGGAGAGTGGGAAGTAATAGGTAGGAAGGAGCATGTTGAGGAAATGAACATTTTTGTCTTTCTCATACATAACATACATAAAAAGCTGGAAAAACTCAGCAACTCAGGCTGCACTAATGGAAGGAAATGAGCAGCTGACATTTCAGGCCAGGACCCTTCATCAGGACTTCCATAGCTGCTGCCTGGCCTACTCATTTCTTCCAGCATTTTGTAAGTGTTAAACCAGAATTCCAACATCTGGAGCCTCTCCTGTGTCTTCTCTCACTCCACATCCGTATTTTGTTTAAAGTTTGCTCCTTTTAAGGACCCCGAATTTTGAGCCAAGCAGTTTTGCAAAGAAAGCCTCACTTTGCAAATGGAGTTCAAATACAACTCCTGGACTTTGTTTTTTTTCTCACACAGAACAGGCATGCACACTGCACCTAACAAGATGCATCAAAGCCAAGCACAACAGGTCATTAAAACTACCCAATGCATCACCAACACCAACCTACCTGCCACCGAGGGCATATATACAGAAAGGTGTCAGAAAAAGGCCAGTAATATCATGAAGGATCTTATGCTTACAGACTGTTCGTCACACTCTCATCAGGGAAGAGTCAACACAGGATCCACGAGACTCAAATGCAGTTACTTCCCCCAAACCGTCATGCTGATCAGCACCTCCACCATTAACATACCCCACCACCACTACATACACATCAGCTAGTGTCACTTTATGTAGTGTACGTACAGACTATGTACATAACAGCTACTCATACATTGTGTTTAATAGGATTGCTTTTATATTTATATTTGTTGTGTTCTGTTCAGTTCATTTTTATTGTGTTCTTTAAGCTTATTGGGTGTTTTTGTGCTGCATCAGATCCAGACTAACAATAATTTCGTTCTCCTGTACACTCATGTACTGAAGAATGACAATAAGCAATCTCAAATGTTGAATCCTGAATCCTGAACCCTGAACAGCCTCAGAGTTCCAAACCAGGAGCCATAGATTTCCAGATCAGGAGCCACGGATTTCCAGACCAGGAGCCACGGATTTCCAGACCAGGAACCACAGATTTCCAGACCAGGAGCCACAGATTTCCAGATCAGGAGCCACAGATTTCCAGACCAGGAACCACAGATTTCCAGATCAGGAGCCACAGATTTCCAGATCAGGAGCCAAAGATTTCCAGACTAGATCCCACAGATTTCCAAACCAGGAACCACAGATTTCCAGATCAGGAGCCACAGATTTCCAGACCAGGAACAACAGATTTCCAGATCAGGAGCCACAGATTTCCAGTCCTACCAGATCCCACAGATTTCCAGACCAGGAGCCACAGATTTCCAGTCCTATCAGGAACCACAGATTTCCAATCTTACACGTTTTTCATAAAGTTAATAAAGGCTGCTAAAATCTCTGAGGATATCAGCTGGCTGTACATACCTTCCAACACGTTTAGTGAAGAGCTGTCTTTTTGCGGGGATATGTTTTTATGTCGGTAGTACTGTGAAATTGTCTAATGCAAGGTGGTAAATCACAAACCTATGAGCTGACTTAAGAACAAGGATGGTAATTTGTTATTTTTTGGAGCTAAAAAGATAATTTTATTTATACCAGCTCATAGATTACAATGTACAATCAGAAAGGAATATAAGATCAACCCACATCTCATAATGACCTGGTGTGACCCTTAAAGTTAGTGTAGCACAAAGAGCCATTCAGCTTATCCAGTCCATGCTGACCTGTAATAGAGAGAACCACAGTCCCATTTCCCTGCTCTTTTTTGATTCCCCTGCAGGTTATTCTCTTCTAATTGCTTTGTCTTTCCTTTGTGGAGGTAAATATCGATGCTTCCACTAACCTTAGAGCAGTAAGTCCACATTATAACTTTATGCCACATAAAAGTTTTTTTTAATCAATTTCCAGGGTTTTCAGATGGTTCAAATAGTTCAATTTAGTATCAGAGAATGTATACAATATACAGCCTGAAATTCTTACTCTTCACAGACATCCTGAATCTCCGGAGGGGAAGGCCCCGAATCCTCGGCTTTGCTTGTTGCTTGGCGGTCGGGACAGGGTTGAAGCGCTCGGCCGAAATGGTGCTTGGTGCTTGGTGTCGAAAGGCTGGTCGGAGGCTCAAAGTTTTCGGACGGACTCAGAGTCAGCTGTGGTCGGGTGCTTCCAATGCATCGACAGTTGTCGGTGCCTGGAGGTTTATGGCAGAGAGAGTTTCTCCCTTCTGCCGCCTGCTATCGGGGTCTATCGGGAGTCGATCAGAACTTTGAGACTTTTGTTGTACCGTTCCCATGGTCTGTTCTTCATCAAATTATGGTATTGCTTTGCACTGCTGTAACTATATGTTATAATTATGTGGTCTTGTCAGTGTTAGTCTTTGGTTTGTCCTGTTTTTTTTTTGTGATATCATTCTGGAAGAACATTGTATCATTTCTTAATGCATGCACGCATTTCTAAATTACAATAAACGAGGACTGAGTGTCCTCATAATCTGATCTAATCTAATCCATTAAACAAAAAACTGCAAATAATGAATGACAGAAACATCAGAACCACAAAGCCCCGCTCCCCGCTCCCCTCTCCCCACCATGCAAGCAATAGCAAAGGCCCCAAAGACACCTCAATCTAGAGTCCATCAAAACTACAGTCCATAACGTAGCACTTTCGGTATCTCAGACAGGCTGTCTTTCACTAGTGAGGGAAAGTGAGATATTGCTCCTGCAACAATGAGAGTGGGAAACTAGCAGCTCGTTGTTCCAATGTTACAATCTTCCACATCGCTTCTCTGAGCACCAACCCCCACTGACTCAAGGACTGACAGGCCCTCACTCACCAGCAAAAATAGAGGGAGAGGGCGGGTTGCTCGAGTATAGGGGCCTTCTTCCGACCGCAGCGCACACCGCCCGCTGCCCCAATGCTACAATCTCCTGAAGCACTTCAGTCAGCAAAATCTGTGAGGAATCTGGTCGTCTATGAAGGTGCCTTCTTCCAGGCCACACCTGGAGATATCAAAATGCTGGGATGCACGGCCAGTCTGAGAACCCACTGCTCACGGAGAATCGTAGTTTGAGCTGTAGCTGTAGATCATGGACACTGACAGAGTCCCAACTATCTTGGAAAAAAAAGGAAAGACATGAGAAAAGAAAAATAAGCTGTTTCACAGACGAATTGGAAGAAGTTGCATGGGTCTACTAAAACCTCTGACACCATCTTTCCCACCAATATTGATGTAAACCGAATAAACTAAGATATGAATTAATCTGAAGACTGTAAACCAAGCAGAAATGTGACAGCATTGATTGGCTGCAGGGCTTCTGTGAGAGGTCACTGCCTCACATAACAGTAAGACATCAGCACATTGGTTCCAGGTCACAGTAAAGGCAGCCAATGCTCACCAGGAATGGGACTGACACATACGTAACCAAAAGGAAGAAACAAATTGTGCAGGACTTCAAGCTGAACAAGATTTTGTGGAAGTGAAATCCACTGATGAGATCATTAACAATGTCAGGCATGCCATCAAGACAAAATAAGGCCACCATTTTAGAACAGGATACCAAGCTATCTCCACAAGTATTTGGCCCTGCAGTACAAAATATAAGGTGCTTCATAAACACAAGAGATTCTGCAGATGCTGGAAATCCAGAGTAATGCACACAAAATACAAGAGGAACTCAGCAGGTCAGGTCTTATCGATGGAGAGGAATAGCTGTCAACATTTTGGGCAGAGATCATTCATTATGTCCTGATGAAGATCTCAGCACAAAACATTGACTATTTTGTTGTTCTCCATAGATGCTGCCTTCCCTGCAGAGAGTTAAGGTACTTTTGTGTAAAATACTTAACTGAGGCAAAGTTTCAAAAAATGCAGGCAGTTTCTACAGTACATTGCTGAATTTTAAATGCAAGGTAAAGGCAATGTGAAATATGCTTTTCCTGATATGTGTACCCTTTATGCAAAGACATATTTAATTGCATTGTCCCTTATTCTGAGCATCACAGGTTATTCACACTAAAGATGTGAAACATTAGAAACAGAAAGAGTTTAAATGCCTAAAATGTCTGTACTTTTTAATCTCTGGATATCTGTTACAAGGACTAGAATATAAAAGTATGGATGTAATGCTAAGGCCATATAAGGCATTGGTCAGACCGCACTTTGAGTAACGTGAGCGGTTCTTGGCCCCTTATCCAAGAAAAGATGTGCAGGCATTGGAGAGGAGGTTCATGAGAATGATTCCAGGAATTAAAGAGTTAATGTATGAAGAGCTTTTGATAGCTATGGGTCCGTACTTGCTGGAGTTTACAGAATGGCGGTTAGGGGTGGGGGGGTGGATTTTCATTGAAATTTATTGAATATTGAGAGGCCTAGATAGAGTGGATGTGGAGAAAATGTTTCCTACAGTGGGGGAGTCTAGGACCCGAGGGCACAGCCCATGGAGGGAGGTCCCTTTAGAACAGAAATGAGGAGCAATATTTTTAAGTGCTGGTGAATCTGTGGAATTCATTGCCACAGACGGTTGAGCAGACCAAGTCACTGGATAAAATTAAAGAGGAGGTTGACAGGTTCTTGATTAGAAAGGATATGGGGAGAAGGCAGGAGAATGGGATTGAGAGGGTTAATAAATCGGCTCTGATGGAATGGCAGAGCAGCCTCGTTGGGACGAATGGTCTAATTCTGCTTCTATGCCTGATGGTCTTATTCTGAAGGTAAGCCAGTGTCACTTAGTTCCAAGGCAGCGCAGAAACATTCACATATTAGTTGCATGAAAATGATTTGGAAATAAGTGCAAAACCCTCATTAAACATCACCATTAGCACTAATACAGTGGGAGTCCCATGTGTGATGTTTAAAGATCTAATTAAGGTGATTCCCCCTCACAGAAGGTCACAGCATCTGGGATTCTGGCAACGTCAATAGAACAAGTCAGCTTTACCAGCTTTAACAGGGCTGCTCATTTGTCAGCAAGCACTGTTTTGGATGGCAATATTTGGTGACTGTGTTTCCATATTAACAGTTGATAGCACTCTCAGCTCTGAGACTGGAAGTTGAGGGTTCAAATTCAGCCTCCAAAACCATAAACCCTATAATCTAAGATGTCACTTCAAGATAGCACGAAGGAGTGCAAACGACTCAGAGATACTGCCCTAACCCACACCGCAGTTGTTCTCTTAGGTGGATGAACATGGGAGTCATCTCCTGGTGTCCTGATCACTGTTTATCTCATGCCTAATATTATTCAAAAGACAGATTAACTAAATCATTATCACATTGCTGTCTGTGAAAGTTTGTGCACAAATTGGCTCCTACGTTTCCACATTAAAGTAGTTGTGACACTTCAAGAGTGTGCTGCTAGCTGTAAAGTTCATTGGCAAGTACCTCAGTATTTAGTACCACAAGCAACTTCAGCTACGCGTACAGCGAGGGCTAGAGTTAGGTGGGAAACTAAAGGGTATATAACCTCACAGAGCTATACGAGTGGCAATGGAAAGGAATAAACAGTCGATGTTTCAGACCGAGATGCTTCATCAGAACTGAAAGGTAGACTATTTTTTTCCTACTTAAGGAGTGGAGTGATATTTGCATTTTTCCAATCCTTTGAAACCATTCTAGAATCCACTGATTCTTGAAATATTATTACTAATGCCTCCACAACCTCTTTAGCTACCTCTTTGAAAACCCTGGGATGTAATCTATCTGGTCCAAGTGACTTATTTATCTTCAGACCTTTCAGTTTCCCAAGCACATTCACCTTAGTAATAGTAACTACATTCCTTTTGCCCTCTGACACTCTCAAATTTCTGGCATACTGCTAATGTTTTCCACAGTGAAGAGTGACACAAAAAACTTATTATGTTTGCCCACCATTTCTTTTTCTTTGTCTCCCATTACTACTTCTCCAGTGTCAGTTTCCAACAGTCTGCTATCTACTCTTTCCTCTTTTTTTATTCTTTATATATTTGATGAAATACATTTGGTTATCCTCTTTTATGTTATTGGTTAGCTTACCTTCATATTTTATCTTATGGCTTTTATTATATTTGCTTTCTGTTGGTCTTTAAAGGCCTCCCAATCCTCTAAATTCCCACTAATCTTTGCTATATTATATGCCCCCTCTTTTGCTTTCACGCTGTCTTTGACTTCCCTTGTCAGTCACAGTTGCCTCACCCTCCCTTTAGAATATTTCTTCATCTTAAGGATGTATCTACTCTGCAACTTCTGAATTGCTCCCAAAACCATCAGCTGCTCCGCCATCATCCCTGTTAGTGTCCCCTTCCAATCAACTTTGGCCAGCTTCTCTCATGCTCCTGTAGTTCCTTTTCTCCACTGGAAAACTGAACACTTGATGTTAGATTCTGCTTCTCAAACTTCAGGGTGAATTCTACCGTATTATGATCACTGCCTCCTAACCTTCCTTTACCTTAAGCTCCCTAATCAAATCTGGTTCATCACACAACGTCCAATCCAGAAATGCCTTTCCCCTCATGGGCTCAACCACGTGCTGCTCTAAAAAGCCTTCTCATAGGAATTATAGAAATTCCTTCTCTTGCGATCCAGCACCAACCTGATTTTCCCAGTCTACCTGCATATTCAAATCCCCATGACAATTGTAACGTTACCCTTTTTACATGCCCTTTCCACCTCCCATGGTAATTTTCATCCCACATTCTGACAACTATTTGGAGGCCTGTATATAACTCCCATCAGGGCCTTTTTACCATTGCATTGTACCCACCAGGATTGTTTCAATCTTACTTTTCTCTTTAAAGTTTACACTATTGATGGTGGCCACCAAGAATGTAAACGGGTTTCTTATGCACTGTTATATATTTTTATCAATAAAAATCTTTTTTGAAATTAAAATGAAGTAGTCACAGCTGAACTGTCTTTCCTTATTAAAGCTTATAATAATTTTTTAAAAAAAAACAATAGAGGGGCTGCTGGACATTTTCAAAATGGACAGAAATTTCCAAGGCTCTAATTTCCAAGGATCATAAGGAGGAGAAAATGGATTGACAGAAACATAGTTAGAAACAGACTTCATAACTAAATAATGAAGAGAAGCTTCCATCAGTTCCTCCATGTTTCTAAAATACTAACTGCACTGGATTAATTAAACAATAGTTGAGCAGTTGTATTAGACAACAAAATGAGAAATGTATGAAGTCATACAGTATATTATTGATTTGTACTGCTTACAAGACTGCCAATTTTAGCTTGATGAGTTTGTTTTTAAATTAAGGCTGCCTATGCTTTTGTAGGTGATATATTATACATTTTTCATTATCATATTGCAAACAGGGTCTGTCCAATTACCTGGAGTAAGTCAAAGGAAACAAAACTAAGACCTAAACAGCGTAGCGATGAACTCTACAATATTAATTATTATAAGAGGAAGCTGCTGCAGGGATCTTGCATGGCTGTGCTCTCTGGTCCTAAACTCTCCCACTATTGGAAACATTTATTACTATTATTTATTTCTTTTTGCATTTGCTCAGTTTGTGTCTTTTGCACACTATAGTTATTATTCTATTATGGATTTATTGAGTATGCCCACAATAAAATGAATTTCAGAGTTGGACATGGTGACATATATGCCCTTTGATAATAAATTTACTTTGAACTTTGATCCACTCTATCTAGGGCTGTCAATACTTCAATGTATGAAGGGCAATGAAGGAGGGAAATGTTAGACTGATTTTGAAGTAGGTTAAAATGTCGGCACAATATCATGGGGTGAAATGCCTGTATTGAGCTGTACTGTTCTATATACCTCAAAATAGAATAAATTTTAAAAACCATCAAAGCCTTTGCTTAGCAGTGAATCTCTAAATTTTGAGTTAACTCAGCCTCAGCCGTCTGTGAGGATAAAGCTCAGCCTGGTTGCTGCCCTTTGATTCGCAAACCTGTGTAATCATGTAGTCTTGACACTACCGATCAAAGAAAGTGGTTAACTTCATCACATTGGAATCTTTAAGTTATTTTAATCATCCAGTAACATTCTATACTCAAGGTGAGATTGATCTATCCATCCTCATAATTGACCACTTTTAAACCTTATTAATATGCACCTGAAAGCCAAAGTTTCTTGAATAGCATTGCCCAGGACTGAAAATAGTACTTTGAATAATGTCCAATCAAGGTTTTATGTACTTCAAAGCCTTTGTAATCCATCCTGAGATCAAGGCTCACAATCTGTTCGTGGCTATAAAAGAGTTACATTGAGATAACCAAAAGTAAATTGTTAGGAAAGAATCAGTTCAAGTTCAAAATCAAGTTTATTGTTATCCAACTGTACACACATACAAGCAAATGGAACGATGTTCCCCCAGACCATGGTGCACCCACAAAACATACTATATCACACACAGCACATAAAACAAAATACTTCCATAAATAAGTTAATAAAATATAATTCAAAATGCATGGAGTGCACAGAACAGGTGGTAAAGAGTAAAAAATAAACAGCTTGTTGCCCTAGTGATGAGACCTCAGTGGTGGCAGGGTATTCATTACTCTCACAGCCTGAGGGAAGAAGCTGTTACCCAGTCTGGCAGTCTTAGTCCAGATGCCCCTGTACTTCCTTCCTGACAGTGTTGGGTCAAATAGGGGAGAGGGACACCCCAGTGATCCTCTCAGCAGTATTTACTGTTCTCTGTAGGGTCTTGTGGTCCAGTAGCTTTCTGGACCACACCATGATTCAGGCAGACAGGAGACTTTCAATGGTGCTCCTGTAGAAAGTTTTTAGAATGGGGGGAGGGGGACTTGCACGCCTCTATCTCCTCAAAAAGTGTAGATGCTGCTGTGCCCTCTCGACTAATAAAGAGGCATTGTGGGTCCAGGTTAGATTGTTCATTATACGCACACCGAAGAACTTTGTGCTCTTCACCCGCTCCCCGGCATCATCACTGATGTGCAATAGAGAGTGGCCAACCTGTACCTTCCTGAAGTTCACAATGATCTTTTATTTTTGTCTCGGCCACATTGAAACTCAAGGTGTTCTCACACCATCTGACAAGCCTCTTGACCTCCTCTCTGTACGCCGACTCGTCATTGTTGCTGATGAGGCCAGCCACTGTGGTATCACCAGTGAACTCGACGGCGTGGTTTGAACTGGATCTGGCAGCGCAGTCGTGACTCAGCCGTGGGCTGAGCACACAGCCCTGGGTGGTGTTGTGGGGTGGGGGAGAACACCAGTACTCACCGTGATGGAGCTTGAGGTCTCTCATCTTCCTGAGGACTCGGGCTTGAGGCAGAAGCTGACTGTTCAAGTATCCATCCAAAAAATGCTAATCTCTTGGAAATGTATGCATTTGTCTAACTGGGATCCTTTCCCACCTAATATCTATTCACATTATTTTGCCAACAATCAAGCTAATAGCTATGCCATCCAGGAATACTGAGGTATACTCTAATGTCCCAATCACTGTCCTGGCTACATATAACCAGCAAGAGATCGTACTTGGCAATATAACTCAGTTCCATAATTGCACAATACGCTTGCTGTTCAATGTCTGATAGAGTGCTATATTCAAATGGAGATCTTTGTTGATGGATGTTGCCTTGTTGAGGTAGCACCTCCTGTATTAAATTCTATTCAATTAATTTATTTGTGTCACATGTCAGAAGTATAGTGAAAAACTTATCTTGCATACTGTTTATATGGATCAATTCATGACAACAATGCATTGAGGGAAAATAATGGAGTGCAGAATGAAGTGTTACCATCGCAAACGACCATAAGATATACAGTACTCTGCAAAAGTCTTGGGCACCCTAGATTTTTTTCATATGGTTTCAGATGGTATGGACCACACAGAGCCTTGATGGCAACATCCTGACGAAGGGTCTCGGCCTGAAACATCGACTGCACCTCTTCCTACAGATGCTGCTTGGCCTGCTGCGTTCACCAGTAACTTTGATGTGTGTTGCTTGAATTTCCAGCATCTGCAGAATTCCTGTTGTTTATCATCAAGGCTGTCTGGGATTACCTGGAGAGAAAGAAGCAAGCCAAGATCTGCACAAGGACAATGGCAAGTTCTCCAAAATGCTTGGAACAACATACCAGCCAATTTTCCTACAAAACTGCATAACAGTGTACCTAAGAGAAGCGATGCAGTTTTAAAACAAAGGGTGTCGCACCAAATATTGGTTTTTCACTGTTTACTGCTTTTGGTAGTAATTTTTCGATATTTGAGAAACTTTACATTTCATTATTTTTGAAAGCATCTTAACTTTACAGAATTTTTTAACATTTGTACAGTACTGTAGGAGCAGAATTATGCCAATCAACCCATCAAGTTATATAAAGCCGTATCTCGGGTAATGATGAGTTTGAGTACAGAGAGGAAATTAAGAACCTGGTGGCATGGTGTGAAGATAATAACCTATCCCTCAACGTCAGCAAGACGAAGGAATTGGTTGCTGACTTCAGAAGGAGTAGCGGACCGCACGACCCAATTTACATCGGTGGTGCGCAAGTCGAACAGGTCAAAAGATTTAAGTTCCTCGGGGTCAGTATCACAAATGACCTGACTTGGTCCAACCAAGCAGAGTCCACTGCCAAGAAGGCCCACCAGCACCTTTACTTCCTGAGAAAACTAAAGAAATTTGGCCTGTCCCCTAAAACCCTCACTAATTTTTATAGATGCACCGTAGAAAACATTCTTCTAGGGTGCATCACAACCTGGTACGGAAGTTGTCCTGTCCAAGACCAGAAGAAGCTGCAGAAGATCGTGAGCATGGCGCCACACATCACACAAACCAATCTTCCGACCGTGGACTCACTTTACACCGCACGCTGTCGGAGCAGTGTTGCCTGGATAATCAAGGACACGACCCACCCAGCCAACACACTTTTCGTCCCTTTTCCCACAGGGAGAAGGCTCAGGAGCTTGAAGACTTATATGACCAGATTTGGGAACAGCTTCTTTCCAACTTTGATAAGACTGCTGAACGGATCCTGACCCGGATGTGGGCCGTGCCCTCCAAATATCCGGACCTGCCTCTCGGTTTTTTTGCACTACCTTACTTTCCATTTTTCTATTTTCTATTTATGATTTATAATTTAAATTTTTGATACTTACTATCAATTTGTAATCCAGGGAGTGGGAAGCGCAGAATCAAATATTGCTATGATGATTGTACGTGAATTCCACAAATTCACCACCCTCTGGCTAAAGAAATTTCTTCTCATCTCTGTTCAGACACAGTGCTCTGCAGTCATAGTGAGGTAGTTTGTAAAATCAAGAGTCTATCTTATTATACTAGGGAACCGTTTCATTGTCTTATAACAGAGGGACAGAAGCCGTACTTGAGCCTAGTGGTTTGTGCTTTAATGCTTTCATATCTTCTGCACTGTGGAAGGGGGAAGAAGAGAGAATGTCTGGGGTAAGTGGGATCTGTGATTACTCTGCTTTACTCAGGCACTGAGAAGTTTAGACAAAGTCCAGGGAAAAGAAGTTGGTTTCCGTGATGTGTTGACCAGGATCCACGACTCTCTGCAATTTTTTGTGGTCTCGGGCAGAGAGTTGAGGATGCTTTCTGTGGTGAGGATTTGTGAGGATCCAAGGGGACATGGCAAATTTATTTAGCCTACTGAGGAAGTAGAGGAGCTAATGAGTTTTCTTAGCTTTGGCATCTACGTGGTTGGACCAGGGCAGGTTATTGGTCTTGTTCACTCCAGGAACTTGAAACTCTCAGCCCTCTTGACCTCAGCAGTGTTGAAGTAAACAGCAACATATGTACCAACAATCCCTCCCCTTTCTTGAAGGCACATACATTGAAATTCAAGAAAGGTCTGACAAAATTAATTTCTCATAAAATTTGCAGTAATGTTGCGGTGAGAAATAGTAGGAATTGCATTTGTATTTTCCTTGTCATTGCTCAGTAGAAATCTTCTGGAGGGAATCAGAATCAGGTTTAATATCACTGGCAAATGTCAGAAAATTTGTTGTTTTATGGCAGCAATACAGCTCAATGTATAATAATAAAATACTATAAAGAGAGAATATGTATTTAAAAATTAAATTAAATAAGTAGTGCAAAAAGAGAGCAAATAAAGAAAAATTAGTGCGGTCGTGTATATGAGTTCATTCTCCATTCAGAAATCTGATGGTGGAGGGGAGGAAGCTTTTCCTAAAACATCGAGTGTGTGTCTTCAGGCTACCCTACCTCCTCCTTGATGGTAGCAGTGAGAAGAGCACATGTCCTGGGTAATGGAGGTCTTTAATGATGGATGCAGCCTTTTTGAAGCATTGCCTTTTGAAGACGTCCTCAATGCTGGGGAGGCTCGTGCCCATATTGGAGCTGGCTGAGTTTGCAACTTCCTGCAGCTTTTTCTGATCCAGTGCGGTGGCCCCTCCATATCATATGGTGATGCATCCAGTTAAAATGCTCTCTATGGACTATCTGTAGAAATTTGCGAGAATCTTTGACCAAGTCTCCTCAAACTCCTGATAAAATATAGCTGCTCTCAAGCCTATTTTGTAATTGCATCAACATGTCGGGCCCAGGATAGACCTTCAGAGATGCTGACATGCAGAAACTTGAAACTGCTCACTCTTTCCACTACTGATCCCACAATGAGTCCCTTGACTCCTGACTATTGTATGTTATTAATTACTATCATAGTCTGACTACATTGACAGGCTACAGTAGTGCATCATCCAACATCTGCTGTCTTCTAAATGAGCGGTTCTCAACAAGAGCCATACCGGTTTTTGTAGGGGCTGTTGTGTCTGTGCAGCTACATATCAATTAAATAAAAGCATGCATGTGGGAGATGGCTTTAACTGGTGTATTTCACATTGCAGCAAGAGACAGAGAAGATCAATACACATGCGTAGACAGCAGATCAATGAGCATAGGTAAGTTATCAGTCCATACGTAGTGTTAAGGGGAGTCATTGCTCTAAAAGAAATAGATTCATACATTACACTTCCACCCCCTTTAGATTAATGTAACATCAAAATCTATTTGTGCAAAACATGCAATTTCCCTTTCACAAACCATATTCAAATAAACATGGTTTCACAATAACAGTCCATAACTAAATTCAGTCTTTTGAGTGGCACTCTGTTTCTTTCAGAATAGCACCTCTGGACCTGTGGAGTGGTATCAGGCGTTGCAGATGTCTTGTCAAAGACAACATTCTCGTAGCACCTCTGGACCTGTGGAGTAGTATCAGGCATTGCAGATGTCTTATCAAAGACAACTTTCTCATAGCACCTCTGGACCTGTGGAGTGGTATCAGGTATGGCAGGTGTCTTGTCAAAGACAACATTCTCTGTTGCCAGTGTCACGTTGCTGTTAGTGACATGATCACCACTGAGAGGTAAGTCCAGTGGCTATAATGTGACAATCTTGCTGAATGCAATCGACTCAGGTGTATTCTTTGGTTGAGCATCCAGTATCTGGTCCACATGACATCTCCATGTCTGATCTCCGAAATCCACTGTGTACATTCGTGATTCATTTCTTGGAGCTATCCTAAGGGGTGTCCATTTGTCTTCTCAGTAATCAAGCACTAGGACTTCTTGTCCAACCCTGAAGCTCCTTGCTGATTCACTTGGCAACTGGCTGAACTGTTTATTCTGCACTTTCCTCCATAGATCTCATTTCAGGAGGTCTATATGATATCTCAGATCCCTGCTCATGAACAGTATTGCAGGTCTTTGATTTGTCATCGCATGAACAGAGTTCCGATAAGCAAAAAAATTGCCTACCTTGCACTGTAGAGAAATGTCCTCCTTGTCCATCGCTTTAATGGGCTTCTTGAAGGTTTGGACAAACTTTTCAGCTAACCCATTCGTTGCTGGGTGGTGAAGAGCTGACTTGAAATGTCTGATGCCATTTTTCTTCACGAACCGTCTGAACTCCTCTGACATGTATTGTGGTCCAGTGACACTCACAATTTATTCAGTAAGCCATTTCTGGCGAAGATAGTCATCAGAGCATAAACAGTCTTTCCTGAGGTGGTTGATTTCATTGGTATGACCTCCAGCCACTTCGAATGAGCATCCATAGCAACCAGAAATATGGAGTCCATGAATGGCCAAGCAAAGTCAATATGCACTCTTTGCCATGGTGAAGACAGCCACTCCCACAGGTGAAACAGTGCCTGAAAGGGTGGATTTTAAACTTCTGGCATCACAAACAGCTTTTGATCAAGTTTGCAATCTGTCTATATATTGCCAGCCACCACATGTAGCTCTGGGCGAGATTCTTCATCTTGACTGTACCCATGAGTCCATCATGCAGATTCTCTAACATTCTAGAGCGCTGTTTAGAGGGAACCACAATATGAGATCCATACCTGAGTATTCTCTGACATACTGACAGTTGGTCCCATCTCACTGAGAACTCTGGAAACATATGGTTACCATGAGCTGGCCATCCTTACACGGTGATGTCATAGATTTTTGGCAAAGATGGGTTTCTGTTTGTATTTCAGAATTCCACCAATGCTGTGTGGAACAATTCTGCTGTGTCACAGTATGAAAACTTTTCTTCTTCTGTTACCAACAGTGGAAGGCGTCAGCATCAGTGTTGCTGTGTTGTTTTCTGGTTTGGGTGCTTGTGACACTGCTTCAATCTTTTCTTGTGACTTATATAAGCCATGCTTGTCAATGACATGTCCACAAATGAGATTTTATTCTTGAAAAACTCAGATTTCTCTCTCTTTGCATGCAGACCATATTCACTGAGCCTGGTAAGCACTTTTCCAAGGTTCTGGAGGTGCTCTTCATCATTCTTGTCAGTCACGATGATGTCATCAAGGTAACACTGTGTTCCTAGAATATCTTGGAGCACTTGGTCCATTGCTCTTTGCCAAATTGCTGAAGCTTTTGCGATGTCAAAGCTGAGACAATTATACTGGAACAGACTCTTGTGAATATTGATTGTGAGGAGCTTCCTGCTTGACTCCTCAATCTTCATTTGCAGATAGGTTTGTGACAATTCAATCTTTGGAAACCGCTCCCTGCCTGCCAAAGATGCAAAAATGTCTTCTATTCACAGCAGAGGATACTGCACAGTAAGCAACAGGGGGTTGATGCTCACTTTGAAATCTCCACATATGCAAACAGCTCCAGCTTCCATTTCTTGATCACTGGGACAATGAGTATGGCTTAATGACTCTTCTGCACGTCAGAGAGAATTCCAGATGCCTGCCAGCTCTGAAGTTCAGCATTCACTCTCGGACGTAGTGCGTACGGCACTGGATGCACCTTATAGAATCTTGGTGTTGCTGCTTCATTAAATTCAAATCGGGCCTTCATGCCTTTGAGTTTACCAATTCCCTTCTCAAACACCTTCTCCTTAGCATTAAGCAGCTGTGACAGACTCTGTTTAGTGCTACCATTTGGGCTGCACTTGCCTGTTGATGACACATTGACAGCTTTGATTGTGTGCCAGTCTAGTTGGAATTTTCTCAACCACTCATGTTGGAAAAGTGCTGGCCCTCCACTTTTCAACACATAAAGCTCTAACTGCTGTGATTGGCCTCCATACATCACGTTCACTTTTAGTTCGCCTTTGGGAGACACTTTTTTGCCTGTGTAGGTCTTTAGCATCACAGAGGTCTTTTCTATTGGTAGCTTAGAAAACAGTCTATTGTAGTTAGTCTCTGAAATTATAGACACAGCTGACCCTCTATCCAGCTCCATTTTCAGTTTTACACCAGACACATCTATTGATATCTGTATGATTTTGTGATCTGCTTCAGTAATACTATGCACTTCTAAGCATGACAGCTCACCTTTGTTAGACTCTGTGTTGTCTGATTCTGTTTCACATTCGGTCACTTTATGCATTTGCTTAGTTTTAGAACGTAGAACATAGAACATAGAAAATCTACAACACATTACAGGCCCTTTGGCCCACAATGTTGTGTCGACCATGTAACCTATTCTAGAAGCTGCCTAGAATTTCCCTACCGCATAGCCCCTATTTTTCTAAGCTCCATGTACCGATCTAAGAGGCTCTTAAAAGACTCTATTGTATTCACCTCTACCACCTTTGCTGGTAGTGCATTCCACACACCGACCACTCTCTGTCTGAAAAACTTACCTCTGACATCTCCTCTGTACCTGCTTCCAAGACCTTAAAACTATGCCCCCTCGTGTTAGCCATTTCGGTCCTGGGAAAAAGCCTCTGGCTATCCACATAATCAATGCCTCTCATCATCTTATACACCTCTGTCAGGTCACCTGTCATCCTCCATCACTCCAAGGAGAAAAGACCAAGTTCATTCAACCTATTCTCATAAGGCATGCTCCCCAATCTAGGCAACATGGTTGTAAATCTTCTCTGCACCCTCTCTGTAACACCCACATCCTTCCTATAATGGGGAGACTAGAAATGAGCACAGTACTCCATGGAGTCTAACTAAGATCTTATATAGCTGTAATGTTATCTCGTGGCTCTTGAACTCAGACCCACGGTTGATGAAGGCCAACACACTGTACGCCTTCTTAATAACACTCAACCTGTGCAGCAGCTTTGAGTGTCCTATGGACATGGACCCCAAGAGCTCGCTGATCCTCCATAGAACCAAGAGTCTTACCATTAATATTATATTCTGTCTTCAAATTTGACCTACCAAAATGAACCACTTTACACTTATCTGGGTTGAATTCCATCTGCCACTTCTCAGCCCAATTCTGCATCCTATCTATGTCCTGCTGTAATCTCTGTCAACCCTCCAGACTATCTACAACACCCCCAACATTTGCATCATTACCAAACTTACTAACCCACCTTTCTACTTTCTCATCCAGGTCATTTATAAAAACCACAGAGGAGAGGTCCCAGAACAGATCCCTGAAGAATCTGTTCAGGATTGTCCATGTAGAATACAAACCATCCACAACCACCCTTTGCCTTCTGTGGTCAAGCCAATTCTGGATCCACAAAGCAAGGTGTCCTTGAATCCCATCCATGCCTCACTTTCTGAATGAGCCTCACCTGGGGTACCTTATCAAAGGCCTTAATGAAATCCATATACACTACATCCACTGCTCTACCTTCATCAATGAGTTTTGTTACATTCTCAGAGAATTCAGTCAGGTTTGTAAGGCATGACCTGCCCTTGACAAAGCCAGGCCGACTATTCCTAATCAGATTATGTCTCTCCAAATACTCAGAAATCCTATCTCTCAGGATCTTCTCCAACAACTTGCCCACCACTAAAGTAAGACTCTCTGGTCTATAATTGTCTGGGTTATCTCTACTCACTTTCTTGAACAAGGGAAAATTTGTAACCTTCCAATCCTCTCGTACTTCTCCTGTCCCTATTGATGATGCAAAGATCATTGCCAGAGGCTCAGCAATCTCCTCCTTGGCTTCCCACAGTAACCAAGGGTATATCTCATCTGGTTCCAGTGACTTATCTAACTGAATACCTTTCAAAAGCTCCAGCACATCATCTTTCTTAATGTCTATACACTCAAGCGTTTCCGTCTGCCTTAAGTCATCCCATAATTGCCAAGGTCCTTTTCACTAGTGAGGCAAAATATTCATTAATTATCTCCACTACCTCCACCAGCTCCAAACAGATGTTTCCACTCTCACTCCTGATTGATCCTATTCTCATAAGGCTCATCCTCTTACTCTTCACATACTTATAGAATGCCTTGGGGGTTTTCCTTAATCCTGCTCACAAAGTCTTTTCCTGACCCCTTCTAGCTCTCCTAATTTCATTCTTGGGCTCCTTCCTGCACCTTTGTAATTTTCTAGAGCTCTAACAGTACCTAGTTTCTTGAACCTTTCATAAGCTTTTCTTTTCTTCTTAACTAGATTTTCTACATCCTTTTATACACCATGATTCTTTTACCCTACCGTCCTTTCCCTGACTCAATGGAACATACTTATGCAGAACGCCATGCAAATGTTCCTATCCAGCGCTATGGTAAAGGAGATAGACTTGTGATTACTATCTCCAAGATACTCTCCACTGAGAGATCTGACACTTGACCAGGTCCATTTCCCAATACCAGATCAAGTAAAACCTCTCCTCTAGTTGGCTGACCTACATATTGTGTTATGAAATCTTCTTGAACACACCTAACAAACTCCACCCTATCTAAACCCCTTGCTCTTAGGAGACGCCAGTCAATATTAGGAAAGTTAAAATCGCCCATCACAACAACCCTATTATTATTGCACTCTTCCAGAATCTGCCTCGTTATCTGCTCCTCGATATCTCTGTAACTGGGGCGGGGGTCTATAAAAACACCTAGTAGAGTTATTGCCCACTTTCTGTTTCTGACTTCCACCCACAGTGAACCAGTAAACAATCCCTCCATGACTTCCTCCTTTTCTGCAGCTACAATACCAAGGTTGTGTTTGAAACTTTTCACTCTGTGTGTGTTTTTTCTCTCTTTGGGTGTGCTATTTGTCTGTCTTGCACACTCTCTCCATGTGACCTTTCTGTGACATTTTCTGCAAACTTTTTCTTTAAACCAACTCACTTGCAGCATGGGAGGATTTGCCATGTCAATAACATTTTTGATTTTTCACCATTCAGGGACATTTTATGCATTTCACATTCTAAACTCTTTCCCTGTTGTTCTGCTGCATCCTTTGCTGCAGTGTCTAACGATATTGCAATGTTCAATGCCCATTCTAAAGTTAAGTCCTTTCCTGACAGTAGCCTCTTTTCAGTGCTTCGACTGTGCATGCTACATACAAGCCTGTTCCTTCATGCTTCAGAAAATTCATCTCTAAGGTCACAGTATTGAGAAAGTTTGCACAGTTCTGCAAGTTATTCGGAAACACTTTCATCCTTTGATTCCTTTTGTGAAATCTAAATCTCTCAGCTAGTACTAGCAGTTTTGGGCTCAAGTGATTTTGTAAAATTGCATCAATTTTGAGTGTCTTGCTTGCTGGCTTTTCAGGAATTACTAGGTTGCGTGAGAGCTTGTACTTTATCGCACCCATTAAACTAAGAAACGTGGCAGCTTTCATTTCTTCATACCCGTTGTTCATGTTACAACACAGTTCAACCCTCTTAATATACAACTCCCAGTCTTCATTAGCACTAGCAAATCCATCAGCTTTCCAGAATAAAGATATTGGCATGTTATTTTCACTTTATCTTTGTTAGTTGTGCACCTTTCACTGTGTACAATGCAGTTACTCACATATCCCTTTGTTAGCATCCACGACAGCCTTCTCCGTACTGTTTAACTCTTTCCTCTTGTTATCTCTCTCCCTTCCTCCGTAACTGTTGGTGCAATTGGCGATGAGTATTGGTTCATACTCATCACCAATTTGTTGTGTCTGTGCAACTACGTATCAATTAAATAAAAGCACTCAAGCGGGAGGTGGCTTTAACTAGTGTATTCACATTGCAGCGAGAGAGAGAGAGCGTGCAGATCGATATGTATGCATCAACAGCAGCTCAATGTCTTCATAGCTTTGTTGCACGTTGGGATAAATGATAAGCAGCTTGCCGAGCAAATCGTCACTGTTATGTACGACATATTGTATTTTTCAGATATATTTGAAAATCTGTATTTATTAAACAACCATTTACAAGGAAAAAAACTGAGGTCACATATAATGCAAAGAGACTATTACCGCTTTCCTTGGAAAACTCAAACTTTCAGCAGCAATATCGGACATTGCATGTTTATGCAATTCCAAAGTTCAAGGTAAATTTATTATTAATGTATAAATTATACAACCTTGACATTTGTTTGCTTACAGATAGCCACAAAACAAGAAACCTGATAGAACCCAATTTTAAAAAAGGCCAATAAACACCCAAAGCACAGAGAGAGAGAGAGAAAGAGAGAGAAACACAACACTCCATGGAACAATAACAGCATTCAGAACGGAAATAAGTCCATAGACACGAAGCCCAGAGCAGCCAAAGGAGGCCTACAGCCTCAGGCTCAGTTCATCACACAGCGGGGCAAATCACGGCGAAGCTCAAAGACATGAAGCCTAGAGCAGCTGGAGCAGGCCACGGTCCCAGGGCTCTGAGCGGAGGAAACATCACAGAGCAGCACGCAGAACTAGCCCGTCACCTTGCCTTTTCAGTCCAACTGGCCCGGCATTTACATTGTCCAGACACTGGGTCATATAACCAGGTTAAAACCAGATATTCAAAAACTCACTAGTTTGGTCACAAGGATCAATAAACAGTATTAAGTGCTTTTTCGTTGCTGATTTGAAGAATGTTATATATATTACAAATAAAGTATCCTATTCAGAGCTATGAAATAGTTTTATTTTTCATATACAACTGTAACATTATATTTAGCATATAATAATAACTATAAGCTGTTAAAATATTAATATAAACTGTACATTAGAATAATTAATACAGTTCACCAAAAAAGGCTTCAGCAGATAATGGAGACTATGGAAGGTGGGGGCGGGGGTGTACACTGTGGCAAATGGAAGTAAGGTTGAGAACCACTGTTCTAAAGAGATAAAGCATGATGTAACTGGCAAAAGTTTTGATAAAATGGCTCAGAAAACTCTTTTACTCATATAGAACTTAGACGTCTTTAAAGGTTTTGTGCTCATTGAAGTACTTTCACTACAAAAATAAGCACAGCATGTCAGTCGCAGCTGGAAAAATGTAGTTTTGCAATCATGCCATGTCATTTGGATTGCAATTGGGGAAATTAATTATGTATGTCTATAAATTGCGTTAGTCCTCATTTCCAGTACTATTTCCAGCCTTTATAATCTTGGAAGAGATAAGAGGACATAGACTTCCCTGAAAAATTTTGGTTTAACCTTGGTAAAGATTACACATTGCAGGATTTAGATGGATATTAATTTATAAAAGTTGTCATTTAAATTCAGTTTAAATTCTTCTTCTCTCGAATGATTTTTGTTGCTTTTTCAAGGTAGCTGGTGTCCTGTCAGAGTCTGTGATCTACAGCTGCACTCAAACTGTGGCTCTTGGCCGTGAATTCCCGTTCTTAGAGCTCACCGAACGGCCACGTTTTGATATCTCCGGGAGCAGCCTAGTAGATGGGCAACTTTGGGGTGTGGCCACGCTCGGTCCTGTAGTCAACTCGGTCCCCTGCCAGTGTTGTCCAGCTGAAGCTTTGCAGTAGATCGGGACATTGAGACAGTGAAAGTGGGTACCAGAGGCCTCTGTACTTGGGTGCTGTTTTTTCTTCTTTCTTTTTCCTTCTCTCTCTTTCTCTGTCTGTCTGTCTGTCTCTCTCTCTCTCCCCCTCCCTCTCTCCCTCTCCCCCTCCCCAGGCATTGGGGTTCTTATGTTTTCTTCTATTATTCATTCTTTGGGGTTTTTCTTCTGTTTTGTGACGTCTGAGGAGAGTAAGAATTTCAGGTTGTATATTGTATACGTTCTCTAATATTAAATAATACCATTGAAACAAAGCAGAGTCCATAGTTAGCCAGCAAATAAGGAAATCTGAGTTCAAAGTCAAGTTAAGGTCAAAGTAAATGTATTATCAAAATATACACATCTCATGAACCCTGAAATTCATTTTCTTGTGGGCATTCACAGGAGACGTAAATAAACACAATAGAAACAAAGAAGAACTCCAATGAAGATTAACATTTAAAATCCCATTAACAACAGCACATGCTGCTGATGCCATGCTGAAGAGTTAGTCCAGTATTGGTGCTTGTACCTGCAGTAGCGATAGTAGGAACAAATGCAGATGTCAGAAATCTGACATAGGAGCAGAAAACACTAGAAACACTTTGTGGGTCGGCAGTATCTGTGGAAGGAGAAAAAGAGTTACTGTTTTAAGTTGGAGTCTCCTATCACTGGAACATGATAATACAGTATTTTCAATTTCTCTCTGAAATAATTTTCGTTGTAAAATTATACTTTTTTCTTTGTCACCTACCTTCACTGGCTTGTTCTATACAAATGGCAGAAGAAGCTTGATCCTCAAAGAGGATAAATGCTGTCTGAGGTGATATACAATTAGCATTTCATCTACAAAGAGGGGCACCACAGTGGTGTAGCGGTTAACACGACGCTACTACAGCTCGGGGCGTCGGAGTTCAGAGCTCAATCCCAGCATCCTCTGCAAGGTGGCGCTGTATGTCCTCCGCATGGAAGGCATGGGTTTTCTCAGGGTCTTCTGGTTTCCTCCCACAGTCCAAAGATATACCCGGTAGGTTAATTGGTCATCGTAAATTGTCCTGTGATTAGGTTAGGGTTAAATTGAGGTTGTCAAAGTTGCTGGGCAGAGTAGCTGGAAGGGCCGGAAGGGCCTATTCTGTACTGTATCTCTAAAAAAGTAAAGAAATAAATAGAACTCAGTAACGCAATAAAATCAATAATGGAATATTTTACCAGATGAAATTCATTCTCAGGTGCCAAGTGCTTATCTGTGCAGATAACCCAACTAAATAACAGTAATGTCCCTGAATACTGATCACATTAGTGGCTAAAAGTGTTGAAAATCAATTCCAAAAATTGAAGAGTAATTTCTTTGGAAACCGATTTTAGCAACATTGACCAATATGAATGCTGAAGAGGAGAAATTTTATTCATTTACTTTTGATGACAGCAGCAAAATTGTGAGGTGTAGAGTGACAGACACAACGCAAAGTAGCAATTCTGCTTGCAGATGGCAATAATGTGGGGGATGGTCACGTGCACTCTGATGCACGGGAATGATTCACATCACAGCAAAAATGCAAGGTGCAGTTAAGTGCATCATAATGCAAGATAATTGATCCTGTGTCATCTGCAGTTCATGGAAAGCAGTGTACCATTACCAAACGCAGTGATCTGGATTACTCAACATTAGTGCAAGTCCATTCCAGTGAGTTTTGATGTTAGCATACTTAATTACCTTATCTCACTTGCTGAGTGCAATGGAGTCAGAATCAGGTTTAATATCACCAGCACATGTTGTGAAATTTGTTAACTTTGCAGCTGCAGTACAATGCAATGCATGTTAATAGAGAAAAAAATTGTGAATTACATTGAGTATATACTGCATATTGTTTAATTAGTTAGGTTAAATAAGCAGTGCAAAAAAGGAAATAAAAAAGTAGTGAGGTAGTGTTCATGGATTCAGTCTCCATTCATCTGGCAGAGGGGAAGAAGCAGTTCCTGAATCATTGAGTGTGTGCCTTCAGGCTTCTATATCGCCTTCCTGATGGTAGGAATGAGAAAAGGACATGTCCTAGGTGGTAGGGGTCCTTAATGAAGGATGCTGCCTTTCTGAGGCACCGCTCCTTGAAGGTGCCCTGGATACTACAGAGGTTAGTGCCCAAGACGGAGCTGACTAACTTGACAACTCTTGGCAGCTTACTTCGATCCTGTGCAGTAGACTCATCCCTCCCATATCAGACAATGATGCAGTCAGTTAGAATACTCTCCATAGACATCTGTAGAAATTGACAACCGCTTTTGGTGACATGCCAAATTTCCTCAAGCTCCTCATGAAGTTTAACCGCTGTTGTGCCTTCTTTAGTTTCAATATGATGGGTCCAGGTCAGGTCCTCAGAGATATTGACACCCAGGAACTTGAAATTGCTCACTCTCTCCACTTCTGATCCCTCTGTGAGGACTGGTGTGTGTTCCCTCATCTTACCCTTCCTGAAGTCCACAATCAGTTCTTTGGCCTTACTGATGTAGAGTGCAAGGTTGTATATCTCAACTGGCTGGTATATCTCGCTCGTGTACACCCTCTCATCACCATCTGAGGTTCCGCCAACAATGATTGTGAGCTGTGCCTAGCCACACAGTCATGGGTGTAGAGTGATTAGAATAGTAGGGCTTAGCACACATCCCTGAAGTGCACCAGTATTGATCACTAGCAAGGTGGAGATGTTATTTCTGATCCGTACAGATTGTGGTCTTCCAGTTAGGAAGCTGAGGATCCCATTGCAGAGAGAGGTACAGAGGCCCAGGCACTGTAGCTTTTTGATCAGAAATGTAGGAATGATGGTATTAAATGTTGAGCTGTTGTCAATGAACGGCATCTTAACATATGTATTTGTATTGTCCAGGTGATCCAAGGCCACTTGGAGAGCCAGGGAGATCGTGGCTGCCATAGACTTGTTGTGGTAATAACCAATAGAGTACAGAAGCCTGAAGGCACACACTCGGTGATTCAGGAACAGCTTCTTCCTCTCTGCCATCTGATTTCTGAATAGACATTAAATCCATGAACACTACCTCACTAGTGTTTTTCTCTTTTTGCAGTACTTATTTAATTTAACTATATACTATATTTTTATATATATATATAAATTTTACTGTAATTTACAGTTTTTATTATTACGTTTTTCAATGGACTGCTGCCTCATAACAACAAATTTCACAACATGTGCCAGTGATATTAAACCTGATTCTGACAATCATCCATTGAGACAAGATTAGAATGTCTGCATGTTTTGCATCATATTGTAAACAAATTGGTAAATTGGTTTATTATTGTAATATGTAGTGAGGCACAGTGAGAAACTTTGTTTTGCACACCATCCATAAAGATCATTTCATTACATCAGCGCACTGAGATAGTATAAGGATTGCTGAGGAAATATAATTAATTTGCCAGTTTACAGAATGTAGGTGTCATACTTTTATTGCAAATAATGCAAAGGAAAATGTTGAGGTTAAGCCATTAACTGTTATTATTATATTACTTTATCATAATTATATCATTTATGCATCACTGCTCAAAGCACTGATTTTAACACTGTGGAGAAAACACCTTCTAAGGCCTTGGAGGGACTAACATCCTGCTATGAAGAAAACCACCTCCGCACAAACCCATCAAAGACGCACGTTTGTGCATTCCACCTCAGGAACCATGAAGCCAAACAACAGCTTAAAGTAACCTGGTGTGGAGTAACACTGACGCATTAGAACATAAGAACATAAGAAATAGGAGCAGGAGTAGGCCATTTGGCCCATCGAACCTGCCCCACCATTCAATAAGATCGTAGCTAATCTGTCCGTAAACTCAGCTCCATCTACCTGCCTTTTCCCCATAATCCTTAATACCAAAATAAATATATCATCCACGCATTAAACAAATGGTAGTTTTTAACAAATTAGTTGAAATGTTACTTTAAAATTTTGTATTCATCATCTGAAATGAAAATTTTCTTACCTGTAGACATTCAAAATTAGCTTCATTGCGAGCACCCTATCCATTTAGGAGTCACCCTTGACAGATCCCTCACTTTCAAGAACCACATCAATAAGACAAAGGCAAAAGAGAGCGCACGAAACAACATTCTGAATAAGCTCACTAACACAAAATGGGGAGGAAGCTCGAAAACATTGCGAACCAGTGCACTTGCTCTTTGCTGTTCCACTGCTGAATAAGCCTGCCCTGGGAATGATCTACTCATGCTAAGAAGATGGATGCGGTTCTGAATGCAAGCTGCCGACTTATCACACGTTGTTTAAAACCAACAAACACCCAACAGTCTATATACCCTGGCGGGTATAGCTCCCCCTGATATAAGAAGAACGGTAGCCAGCAAGAAAGAACGACTCCATCAAACATCAGATGAGAGGCACCCTCTACATGGTCATACACCTACACCCAGCCGCCTAAAGTCAAGGAAGAGCTTCATGAACAGTGTTGTTCCATTACAGTGAACCCCATCTGAAGCCCTCATCGCCTCGTGGAAAGACCGGATCGCCAGTCTCAAACAACCCCCAACGATGGAAATTCCACCGAATGGAAGCCTTCCCCCAGGAGCTAATCGCAACTGGGCAACCTAGAAGTGCCTTAACAGACTTAGGACTGGTGTAGGCCGTTCAAAGGCGTCACTAAGCAAATGGGGATATACAACCAGCCCGACAACTTGTGAATGTGGAACTGAGCCACAAACTATGCAACATCTCCTGCAATGCCCATCACTAGAGGAACCCTGTACTGTTGCAGATCTTGCCGAATTCAACAACAAGGCGCAAAAACGTGTCCATTTCTGGCTGGGCCATGTATAGACTGTCCGTGGATACAATAAGAAGAAGATTATTATATCATTATTAATCATTAATATCTGAGGTTAAGCTATTGGCTGGTTCTGTTGCAACTGCACATATCTCTAGAAGGAGATGTACCACTTCATGGTTTGAGAAACCTGTCAGGATTGACTGTATTCTCTTTAATAAAGGTTCACCTGTGATTCATTGGTAATTTTATTTATTTTAATGTTCATTTATTTACAGATAGAGTGAGGAACATTCCCTTCTGACCCAGCAAGCTTCACGACCCAGCAACCCACTTACTCAGCCTGTGGAACAATCTTCTTTGGCCTGGGGGAGGAAATCAGAAAAGCCGTAGGAAACCCACAAGCTCAGGGGAAAGATGGACAAACTTCATACAGATGGCGTCAGAACTGAACTCCGAAATGTGACGCCATGTGCTGTAATGACATTACACAAACTGCTGTGCCACTGTGGCACCCATGGCCTTCCATAAAGTTGTCTCTGAAGTATTATGGAAGCTCTTCATTAGTGTATAGGGAAAAAATTGAATGAAATACTTCAAGGAAATTTTGGGAAAAAACGGAAAGCATTGAAAATAGAGAATGGCAAATTTATAAAGGGAAGAGACAAGTTATGGTTCCTTGTCAAAGCTTGATTATTCACTTTATCAACCATGAAAAAGAAGAAAATGTTTCTGAAGCACTTGCCTTCATGTAACATCTTTTATGCTCTCAGAATCTGTCAATGTGCATCACATCCAATTTTACTTTCAAAGTGCAGTCACTGTTGTAATGTTGGGAATATGACTCTCACTTACACTCAACCAGGACCAATAAGATAAATGCATATATAGGCTGTCTTGTGGCAATGCTGGTCAAAGGATAGAGATACGCAAACACAAGGAAATCTGCAGATGCTGGAATTTCAAGCAACACACATAAAAGTTGCTGGTTCCTTTATATATAAATATATATATATATATATATATATATATATATATATTCTTTTTCTCTCTCTCCTTTTTCTCCTTCTGTCCCTCTCACTATACTCCTTGCCCATCCTCTGGGCTTCCCCCTTCCCCCTTTCTTTCTCCCTAGGCCTCCTGTCCCATGATCCTCTCATATCCCTTTTGCCAATCACCTGTCCAGCTCTTGGCTCCATCCCTCCCCCTCCTGTCTTCTCCTATCATTTTGGAACTCCCCCCTCCCCCTCCCACTTTCAAATCTCTTACTAGCTCTTCTTTCAGTTAGTCCTGACGAAGGGTCTCGGCCCAAAATATCGACTATACCTCTTCCTAGAGATGCTGCCTGGCCTGCTGCGTTCACCAGCAACTTTGATGTGTGTTGATAGAGATATGCTGCTCCTTTTCCTTGGATAGTTGCACGAGATCTTTTATATTCTCTTGAGCTGGCAGGTAAAGCACCATTGTATCTGTTTAGTGTGTCTATGGAACTGAACTAGATAGGACAACAGAATCAAAATGATATATTTCTGTACCATTTCATATCATTTAGTAAGCAGATAGACAGAAGATTTTTCTATTATGTGTCTTTGGACTCAGAGGTATTGTGCTAACCCTATCCTTACAGCTGCAACACACTCAAAGTGCTAGAGGAACTAAGCAGATCAGGTAGCATCTATGGAGATGAATAAACAGTTGATATTTCAGGTCAAGAACTGGAGAGGGAGGGGGAAGAAACCAAATTAATAAGGTGCGGGTGGAGTGGAAGGAGTTCAAACTAAAAGGTGATAGGTGAGGTCAGCTGGGTGGCAGAGGAGAGATGAAGTAAGAAGCTGGGAGGTGATGGGTAGGAAAGGAAAAGAAGGAACCTGATAGAAGAGGAGAGTGGACCATGGGATAAAGGGAAGGAGGAGGGGCATTCAGGGGAGGTGGTAGGCAGGTGAGGAGAAGAAGTAAGGGGGACAAAGTGGAGAATTGAAGAAGAGGGAAGGGAAAGGAAAAAAAACACTGGAAATTGTAGAAATCCATGTTCATGCCATCAGATTGGAGGCTATCTAGACAGAATATGGGGTGTTGCTTCATCAACCTGAGAGTATCCTATCGTGGCAAAAGAGGAGACCATGAACTGACACGTCAGTATGGGAATAGGCACTGGGATTAAAATCATCGACCACTGAGGAATCTAGTTTTTTGCAGATGGAGCGAAGGTGCTTGACAAAGCGGTCTCCCAACCTACCAATGTAGAGAAGGTCACATCAGGAGCACCAGATACAGTAGTCGACCACAACAGATTCACAGATGAAGTCTCACCTCACCTGAAAGGACTGTTTAGGATCCTGAATGGAGGTGAGGGAGGAGTTGAATTGTCAAGTACAGCACTTGTTCCACTTGCAGGGATGAGTGCCAGGAGGGAGATTAAGTGGGGAGGGATGAATGGATGAGGGAGGGAGCATTCCCTACAGAAAGCAGAGAGTGAAGGGGAAAGTAAAAATGTGTTTGGTGGTAAGGTACCCTTGAAGATGGAAGAAGTTGCAGAGAATGGTGTGTTGGATGTAGAGTTTATAGGGTGGTAGGTCAGGACAAAAGGAACTCTATCTCAGTAACACACACAAAATGCTGGTGAACACAGCAGGCCAGGCAGCATCTACAGAAAGAAGTACAGTCAACGTTTCAGGCCGAGACCCTTCGTCAGGACTAACTGAAAGAAGAGATAGTAAGAGATTTGAAAGTGGGAGGGGGAGGGAGAGATCCGAAATGATAGGAGAAGACAGGAGGGGGAGGGATGGAGCCAAGAGCTGGACAGGTGATTGGCAAAAGGGATATGAGAGGATCATGGGACAGGAGGTCCGGGGAGAAGGAAAGGGAAAGGGGAAGAGGAAGATGGAGAGCAGGCAAGGAGTTATTGTGAGGGGGACAGAGAGAGAGAAAAAAGGAAAAAAAAAGGGAAAATAATTAATTAATTGATTGATTGATTGATTAATTAATTAAGGATGGGGTGAGAATGGGAGGAGGGGCATTAACGGAAGTTAGAGAAGTCAATGTTCATGCCATCAGGTTGGAGGCTACCCAGACGGAATATAAGGTGTTGTTCCTCCAACCTGAGTGTGGCTTCACCTTGACAGTAGAAGAGGCCATGGATAGACATTATCAGAATGGGAATAGGACGTGGAATTAAAATGTGTGGCCACTGGGAGATCCTGCTTTCTCTGGCGGACAGAGCGTAGGAGTTCAGCGAAATGATCTCCCAGTCTGCGTCAGGTCTCGCCAATATATAGAAGGCCACATCGGGAGCACCAGACGCAGTATATCACACCAGTCGGCTCACAGGTGAAGTGTTGCCTCACCTGGAAGGACAGTCTGGGGCCCTGAATGGTGGTAAGGGAGGAAGTGTAAGGGCATGTGTAGCACTTGTTCCGCATACAAGGATAAGTGCCAGGAGAGAGATCAGTGGGAAGGGATGGGGGGACGAATGGACAAGTGAGTCGCGTAGGGACCTATCTTTGTAAGTGGAACAAGTGCTACACATGCCCTTGGGGTGGTAGGTGAGGACAAGGGGAACCCTATTCCTAGTGGGGTGACGGGAGGATGGGGTGAGAGCAGATGTACGTGAAATGGGGGAGATGCGTTTGAGAGCAGAGTTGATGGTGGAGGAAACGAAGCCCCTTTCTTTAAAAAAGGAGGACATCTCCTTTGTCCTGGAATGAAAGGCCTCATGCTGAGAGCAGATGCAGTGGAGATGGAGGAATTATGAGAAGGGGATGGTATTTTTGCAGGAGCCATAGTGGGAAACGTGACTCCCTTGTCCATTCGTCCCCTCCATCCCTTCCCACTGATCTCCCTCCTGGCACTTATCCTTGTAAGCGGAACAAGTGCTACACATGCCCTTACACTTCCTCTCTCACCATCATTCAGGGCCCCAGACAGTCCTTCCAGGTCAGGCGACACTTCACCTGTGAGTCGGCTGGGGTGATGTACTGCATCCGGTGCTCCCGATGTGGCCTTCTATATATTGGCGAGACCCGACGCAGACTGGGAGATCATTTCGCTGAACTCCTACGCTCTGTCCGCCAGAGAAAGCAAGATCTCCCAGTGGCCACACATTTTAATTCCACATCCCATTCCCATTCTGATATGTCTATCCACCATTGTCTCCTCCATTGTCAAGATGAAGCCACACTCAGGTTGGAGGAACAACACCTTATATTTTGTCTGGGTAGCCTCCAACCTGATGGCATGAATATTGACTTCTCTAACTTCCGTTAATGCCCCCCCTCCCGTTCTCACCCCATCCCTTATTTATTTATTTGTTTGTTTGTTTGTTTATTTATTTGCTTATTTTCTTTTTTTTCTCTAACTCTTTTTTCTCTCTCTGTCCCTCTCACAATTACTCCTTGCCTGCTTTTCATCTTCCTCTGGTGCTCCCCTCCCCCTTTCTTTCTCCCTAGGCCTCCCGTCACTTGATCCTCTCCCTTCTCCAGCCTTGTATCCCTTTTGCCAATCAACTTTCCAGCTCTTAGCTCTATCCCTCCCCCTCTTGTCTACTCCTATCATTTCAGATCTCCCTCATCCCCTCCCATTTAGTCCTGAGGAAGGGTCTTGGCCTGAAACATTGACTGTGCTTCTTCCTATGGATGCTGTCTGGCCTGCTGCGTTCCACCAGCATTTTGTGTGTGTGAATTTCCAGCATCTGCAGATTTCCTCGTGTTTGCGTTTTTAAACTCTATCCCAGTTAAGGTAGTGGGAAGTTGGGGTAAATGCAGAAATGGTGATGAAGGAACTGAGAAAAGGGAATAGCATTTTCACAGGAGACAGGGTGGGAAGAGATAAAGTCAAGATAGCCGTGGGAATCGGTAAGTTTATAAAAGATGCTGGCAGACAGTTTGTCTCCAGAGCTGGAGATAGAGAGATTTAGGAAGGGCAGAGAGGTGTCAGAAATGCACCAAATGAATTCAAGAGCTGGGTGGAGGTTTCTGATGAAGTTGCTGAAATTGACAAGTTCAGCATTGGTGCAGGACGCAGCACAAATTCAACTATCAAAAAACCGCAGAAAAGAGTTGGGAGCATTACCAGGCTTGGAACATGGACTGTTCTATGTGGCCAACAAAAGGGTAGGCATAGCTGGGGCCCTTGTGGGTGCCCAAGGATACACCTTGAGTTTGGAGAAAGTGGGAGAGCGGAAAGAGAAATCATTGAGGGTGAGGACCAATTCTCCCAGATGGAGGGGGGAAGGGGTTGGGTCTTTTGTCAAGAAAGAAACAGAGAGCTTTGAGGCCTTCTTGATGGGAGATAGATGTATTTAGGGACCAAACACCCATAGTAAAAACGATCAGATCAGTCAGCTTATAAAAGATATAAAAGGTATACGCTTTGTCTCCAGAGACGGAAACATAGAGATCAAGAAAAGGAGAATCTGACAGTTTAAACTCTGAAAAGGTAGAACATCACTGAAACGTTCTCATCAAATAGTGATACAGTGTTAAAATGTGTTGGGGCAAGCACGTGATTTCATTGGATTTGATGCTTATTTGTCACATGTACATCAAAACATACAGTGAAGTACATCATTTGTGTCAATGACCAACACAGTCCAAGGATTGTGCTGGGGGCACATTGCAAGTGTCACCATGCTTCTGGTGCCAACATAACATGCCCACAACGTACTAACCCTAACCCATGCGCTTTTAGAATGTGGGATGAAATCAGAGCACCCAGAGGAAACCCACACAGTCACGGGGAGAGTGTACAAATTCGTTACAAACTGTGGCAGTATTGAACCCAGGTTGATGGTGCTATAAAGCATTACACTATCCCCTACGCTACCGATGTGCCCTGTAGTCCAGACTCTCCATTGGAAGTCCAGCTGACGGATTGCACAGAGAGTTTCCATATGCAGGCTCAAAGAAGTCTGGTACATTTCTCCAACACTTTATTCTCCAACTATTTATTTTCTGTTTGTGGATTCAGAATTCATGAAAATGATCTCTATCAAATATATACACAGGTGTATAGAGTCCCAGGCAAGCAAACAGAGAGGTGGGTAATTGAACGCAAGAGATTCTGCAGATGCTGGGATCCAGAGTGACACACACAAAAAATACTGGAGGTACTCAGCAGGTCAGGCTGCACCTATGGAAAAGAATAAACAGTCAACGTCCCGGGCTGAGACCCTTCATCAGGAGTGGCTGGTTGATAACTGAGGAGCTCAGATTCAGTAACACTACTATCAGGAGTAGAGAAGAGGTAACCGTGTTTTTACTCAGAAAGTAAAGGGCATCTGGAACTCAAGGGCTCGTGGAGGAAGAACTGTCACCACATGTTAGGGTGGCATGGTCGTACAACTGTTAGTGTAATGCTATTGCAGAGCTAACGACCCAGGTTCAATACCCACCTCTGCCCGTCAGGGGCTTGCACATTCATCCCATGACCATGTTGTTTTCCCCCAGGTACTCCAGTTTCCTTCCAAAGATATTCAGGAGAGTAGGTTAATTGGTTACATGGGTGTGTAATGCCCTGGGAAAGGTTTCACTGCTAATGTAATGGTTTCTCTGTGGCAGCAGTGTTTGGGTTATGACTAGAGATAACAGGGGCTTTGGAATCTGCGCCACCCGATGAGGGGAGTGGTTTTACTTTCTTGTGTGATTCACAGTATTCAAGTCTTTTGTTCGGCGGAAGATGGAGAGAGAAGATGCCAGAACGGAGAGGTCGTAGGCTGCAGGACAGAGTGGACTTGGAATGGAGCCGGGAGTTGACGCTACCCGGGGGAAATCGTAGGAGGACTAACGGACAGGAAACCGTGAGCTCCATCGTACACAGGAGACTGTTTCATTAAAATGGTCGCATTTCTTTTTGTTTTCTTTACTAACCCTCTAGTCAAATTAAGAATTATAAAGCTAAATCGTTTAACTGCATATGGTGTACTGTTTGTTATTTCGTGGTGCTGAGTTATAACACAGCATCCACACAAACAAGAGGGTTTTGCACCTCAGATTTCACACGTTTGGCAGGGCCAGAGACTGTCTTCCCTAGACTAACTCCACCAGTCGAACCTGAGGGTTACAGGTGTAATTCACTAAATTTACAGCTATGAAAAGAAACATAACTATGAGCTATTGACAAAGAGTGAAAGTGGAAAAGAAGCCTAAACAGATCCATTCTGATTATTATGGGCATAATGGTCAAATAGTCTGCAGTATATACTTTACTATATTCATTAAAGAACAGAGATCAGCAAACTGCAAATGAAATTTTTGACAGCAAATTCTGAAGCACAGAATGTATCAGCAAATAAAGGCATGAATGTCAGCTTCAGGGAAAGGCAGCTCAACTGCAACAGTTGAAGGTGACATAATCTGTGTTAAATCCACTGTTTCATGCAGAGATGACAGATATAATCACAAACAATCTGAAGCAAAGATGTAATTGAATATAGACTGGGCCTTGACTATTAATAAGCATATTGTTTGCTTCATCTGTCAGTGATAATAATCCATCTGTGTGAAGAAATAACTATCGGTGGCTGGATATCTAAATGGAAACACAATTTTAATTGTAACTATTCTAAGATGTGCTTGACTTCAAGCCTCTTTATTCTCCGCAGAAAGAGGAACATGAAGAGACCACCAGGATACTGTTCTGAGAAAATGGTTCCCTAATACATCACAGACTGGTATGGAAACACCAATGTACTTGAATGGAAAATCCTACAAAAAGCAGTGGATATGACCCAGTCTTTCACAGGTTAAACCCTCCCCACCATTGAACACAACAATACGGAGCACTTTCAGGGGAAAACAGCATCCATCATCAGTGACTCCACTCTCTTCTCACTGTTGCCTTCAGGAAGAAGGTACAGGAGCCTCAGGACTCACACCACCAGGTTAAGGAACAGTTAATACCCCTCAACCATCAGCCTCTTGAACCAAAGGGGATAACTTTACTCTGTTTCACTTGCCCCATCATTGAAATGTACCCACAATCTATGGCCTCACTTTCAAAGATTCTTCGTTTCATGTTCTCGATATTTATTGCTTATTCATTTATTATTAATATTTCTTTCTTTTTGTATTTGCACAGTTTGTTGTCTTTTGTACACTGTTAGAATGCCCAAGTTGCTGCAATCTTTCAGTAGATTCTATTATGAATGATTCTATTATGGTTATTATTCTATTTATGGATTTATTGAGTATGCTCACAAATAAATGAATTTCAAGGTTGTATGTGGTGACATATATATATTTGATAATAAATTTACTTTAAACTTTGAACTTAGTTCTAAGAAACAGGCTAACTTTCTTCAGGGCTCAGGTTGCCAGGATTTCCAAGAATTCAGCTGGAATGTATCATAGGTGTATCAAAAGGAATAAATTTCTTTCACACGCTTTGACAGGAAATACAGAAAATAAAGAGAAACAAGACTATGCGTGCCATTCGATGTGGCAGATAGTACAAACTGCTGTGAGGATCACCAGGGTCTTCCTCCACCTTATTTGTGATACCTACCAGGATTGTTGCTGATAAAGGGCCCGATGCATTGTTGAGGATCCCTACCACCCATCTCACAATCTCTTTGACCCACTACCATCAAGCTGAAGGTACAGAAAGGCTAGGACTGCCAGCCTGGGCAACAGCTTCTTCCCTCAGGCAGATCCCCTGCTACCATCAAGGTCTCGTCACTAATTCAGTAAGCTCTTTTCTGTGCTGTTAACTGTTATCCTGTGCTACACACAATTGCATTTTGAGTTATATTTATTGATTTATTTATATTAATATTTTGGTTTATGTGCTGTATGTGATATATGTTTTGTGGGTGTACTGTGGTCTGGAAGAATTGGTTGGTATTTCAATTTCTTAATTTCAATTGGTTGCATTTATGTACAGTCACATGACAATGAAATTAAACTTGAACTTGAGACCATATGGATCTCCCAGGAAGACATCTAACTAGAGCTGACAAACCTAATAGAGAGCATAGAACACTACAGCACAGCACAGACCCCTTGTGCCAACCTTTTAACCTACTCTACGATTAGTCTACCCCAGTGTTTCCCAACTTTTTCTCGCTTCCTAAAGCACCATTATACTTGCCAACGCCCCTCTTAGACACAATATACTTTCCAGTGCCCCCATAGTGTAAAAGCATGCCTACGTTAGCATGAGAAAAATGATTCTGCTTTAAATTTTTATTTGTCTTTAAACCTATCTTACACAGTACCATTGTGCTGTACAGCAGCTTCAATGTCAATGTGATCCTTGAGCTTGATGGTCTTTAGCAAGAGTTGAAATATCTGGTTCATACTGTGACAGCAAAAGCCTTAAGTCCCCACATGTAACAGTGTCCACGCAGTTTCTGTTTTTTATGAGAATATGGTTCACTGCACTGAAGCCTCTTTCAACAAGCTAGGAGGATGGAAATGCAATGAAGAGCAGTTTGGCTCTTCTCCAAAGACCAGGAAATTTCGTATGACAGCATCACAACAGCTGATATTTTTGAAAAGCATTTTTATTTCTTCAACTTTCTGAATTTCGATAATTTCTTCCTGCAAGCTCTCTTCCTGTTCTTCCACCTTGCAAAGAAATGGGTTCATTACCCAGTCCAGAATTTTTGGATCATTCAAATCCTTGAACCAATTCTGAAAATCCTTCTTCAGTGATGGCAGGTGTACGCAGTACTCTTGCAAATTGCTACCTGTGGAAGAGAGTGCCATACCTTCCAAGCAGGGAAAATGTGAGAACATTCTCCCAATGTTTTGCTTATATATTTCCAATTTTCTGATGAAAGAGGATACTGTACTTTTTTTGCCTAGATTTAATTGAAATTCTCACCCTGCAGTTTCATGTATAGAATTTTCATTTTGTCATACAGATCACCACATGGGACATTGCTGATCTGACAGTAATAGAATAAAACCATACTCCAGGTATGTAAGATTGTATTGACGCGTTTTCTGTAGTTTCTATTTCTTAACGGGCTTAAAAGTCAAGGCTTCAGCGCCTTCAGACTCATAGAGATTGCACCGAACGTATTTATCCATCATTAGTGGGGCTAAATTAAAATTAAAATGAACACAAACTGCGAATGCATATCGGATGTTCATGATGTTAGCGAGCCGACATGGATGGAACGATAGTAGCAGCGTGCAAAGGAGCAGCGAGGCGAAGATGAAGATCACGTGAAAATTACGCTGACAAGGATTCAAATTGGAATCTGAATGTTAGTCAGGATAGAGCTGGTGTTCAGCAAGCTACCTTTATACTTGTGTTGAGAGTCCTTGACGAGAACAGCTTGGACCCAAATGCTGGAGTACCTGAGGCTGGGATCGATACATGGTATCAAACGGGATCAAGAAACTATGCACAAAACAAATGCTCGACAAAAACGTCAGTTGGCTTACAATTGAGCACTGAACCTATGCTCAGGTGTTCCTTAAGTACTCAATTCCTGGTGCCCAAAACAGACAGGAACGTTCTAAGACCTGAAAAATGCCATCCTAACTATCCATACTCCGAAGAGTTAGAGCGTTTAAATCTCGGAAGATAACATGGTTGGGAGCATCTTCTAACAGGACCCCCTCCCCTACGGCTAGCTCCTGACAACCCTGGTTGCTCGGAGAGGCAGTGATGCCAATCATGGATGAAAGTCAGATCCAGGATGTCTCTTTCTGGCACCCAGCACCTCTCCTCTGGTCCAAAATCCCTCCCAGTCTACCAGGTATTACTGAACACCTCAAACCAAAAGACTTTTCATCGTGAAGACCTGCTCCCTCATGATAAAACTGGTGGTGCAAGGCTGATGGTGGTAGGGCTAAGGGGCTGGTGCAGACAGGTTTTAATTTAGAAACATGGAAGGTGGGGTTGATCTTTAGGGTCTTCAGGAGCTGCAAGGTGTAAGCCAATGGGCTTACTTTCCTCAGGATTTTAAAGGGACCAATGAACTTGTACCCCAACTTTCTAGATTTCACTCGGAGAGGCAAATCATGAGTGCACAGCCAGATCTGTTGCCCAGGCTGTAAAGCATGTCTCAGACTTCTCCTCTGGTTTCCCTTGGTCTCTGTTCTCTGGGTAAAAGCCAGCAAAATCTCTCTTGCCCTCATCCACTCCCCCTTGGAGCATTGGACAAAACCTTCTACCTCACTTTCTTGTTCAGGAATGAGAGGCAGAGGATGACCAAACTGGCACTCAAATGGTGACATCCCAATGCACCAAGTGCTGTAAGGTGATGTGGGCGATCTCTGCTCACATCAAATGCTCACACTACTCATAAAGTCCTTCCGAGGCCAGGTATCTCAGGGTGCATTCTAAATCCTGGCTGGCCTGCTCCTTCTGGCCATTGGACTGCGGGTGAAACACAGAGGAAAGGGTTATTGTTACCCCTATCAGTTTACAGAAAGCCTTCCAGAAATGTGATGAGAATTGTGGATCACGATCCGAGACAATACCCATTGGGAATCTGTGGACCCTGAAGACCTGGTTCAGGACAATCTCGGCCATCTCCACCATGGACGATGTCTTCTCCAAGGCAATGAATTCGCAGGCTTTCGAAAACCAATCAATAACCACCATGATGACCGACTTTCCCTTGGGGGTGGGAGACCCGTGACAAAGTCCATGGAGACGTATGCCCAAGGTCTTTTCGGAACGGGGGCGGAGGAAACCTTGAGGTCGTGTTTGGGCCTCCTTGTACTGGGCGCACACCTCACATGCCAGCATGTTCTGATGAACTTCTCTCATCATTTCGGGCCACCAATATCTCCTCTTGATAAACTCGAGGGTCCTGGCAATCCCTTGGTGTGTGGTCATTCTGAGTCTGGACAGAACTTGGGATGAAGAACCAACCCGGAGGACTATTCTCAGGAATCTCCACTTGGGTCTTGTGAACAAGAGCATCAATTCCAAAATGAATTGGCACTACCACCCTGGCTTGGGGCAAAATGGTGGGAGGTTACTTCTCTCATTCCGTTTGTCAAACTGACAGGACAGGGCGTCTGGCTTCTGGTTCTTAGACCCTGGTCGATAGATCAGGATGAAATTAAACCGTTTAAAAAACAAAGACCACCTGGCCTGTCTGGAATCCAGCCTCTTGACCTCTTGAATATAGGCCAGGTTCTTTTGGTCAAGCCAAACGATAAAAGGCATCTTGGCCCCCTCCAGCCAGAGGTGCTATTCCTTCAAAGCTAACTTAACCACAAGAAGCTCCTGATTCCTGATGTCATAGTTCCCCTCTGCTGGGGATAGCCACCTGAAGAAAAATGCACACGGGTGCAGTTTACTGTCCGAAGGTGATCGTTAAGACAAGGCAGCACCTAATCCGATGAGTGAGACATCCACCTCCACAATGAAGGGAAGGTCCGAGTTAGGAGGGAGCTGATGTGAACCATTGTTTAAACTCTGTAAAAGCAGCCTCCACTTCAATCCAGACAAAAGGGCCGTGGATTTATCAGTTAGGGCCGTCAGCGGAGCAGCCACCAAGCTGAAGTTCCCGATGAACTTCCGATAGAAGTTAGCAAACCCCAGGAATCGTTCAACCTGGTTGATATTGGATGGAAGTGGCCAGTCCCTGACTGCCTGGTTTTTGGTAAGGTCCATCTCGAGCTTGCCATTAGAGAGGATGAAACCCAAAAATGAAACAGTCATCACGTGAAACTTGGACTTCTCCAACCTGAAGTAAAGTCCATGGTCTAGTAGTCTCCTTAAAATGTCCCTGACATGAGCAACGTGTTCCTCCACGGACTTTGAGAATATTAGGATATTATCCAAGTAGATGAAGGCATACTTATGCAGAGTATCCCAGAGCACGTCGTTTATAAAGGCTTGGAAAATGGCTGGGGCGTTCGGAAGGTTGAAGGGAATAACCTGGCACTCTTAGAGCCCTGTCGGTATATTGAATACCATCTTCTACTCATTGCCCTGCCTGATACGTACTAGATAGTAGGCATTCCAGAGGTCTAATTCTGTGAATACCCTTGCTGCTTGGAGCATCTCGAAAGCCGCATTCATAAGAGAAAGAGGGTCGTCCGGCTGAAGCGTCTCAGCCCGAAACGTCAACTGTACTTTTTTCCATAGGTGCTGCCTGGCCTGTTGAGTTCCTCCAGCATTTTGTGTGGGTAGCAATTTTTGGTTGTTAGGTGCTTTAATCCTCCGTAATCAATGTATGGCCACAGGCTCCTACCTTTCTTTTGTACGAAGAAGAAACCTGCGCTGGTGGGTGAGGCCTAAATGAAGCCTAAATGAAGCCTGTGGCAAGTGCTTCCTTTATTATGCTCCTCCATGGCACTTCTCTCTGGGCCTGAGAGCATGTACAAATAACCCCGCAGAGGACAATTACCAGGCAGCAGGTCTATTGCAATTGCAGGGTTGGTGCAGTGGAAGAGTCAATGTCTTTCCCTTGCTGAAGACCTCCTCTAAGTCCTTGTAAATAGAAGGAGTTTCAACCGGTTTGGATGTTGCTGTCTCCTCCGGACCTTCCTTTGAGGACGACTCCTTTGGTGATAGTGGTGATTTGACGGGTTTCAGAGGCCTCTCTCTGAGCCCACAAAGTTCACCCATGGAAACAGTGGCCAAATCAGAGTCTGACTTCCTGTCTGTATTCATAGACAACGGCAGCAAGGCATTACAGAGGGTTCTTGCATCCCCAGGAACAGGCTTCAAGGATCTGCAAAAGAGAGCCTTGCCTTTCCTTTGAGACTGGCGGCTGGTTCTCTTCAGCTTAGCGGCAAGTCTCCCAGACTGCTCGGGCAACTCCTTGGTCTTCTCCTGATCTAGAAATTCCCTCTCTAGTTGCTGTGGGATTCCGACTAGACTGTGTCAGAACTCACACTGTCCCGTTGGCCAGAACCAGCTTGAGGACTGGACTAGGTCTCCAGGTCTCAGGTTCCCTCGCATTGAAACCTGTCCCTTAGAAATCATTGGTCACTAGAGAGTCTGGGTGTTGGAACACCATGCCTTAAAAAAAGCCCCTTACCATGACTGGATCAAGCAATGATTCTCCTCTGTCCAGTCCACAGATGGGTTATGCTGACACAGCTAGGGGTACCCAAAGATCAGGGGTATGTGTGGAGAGTCAGTAATGTAGAAACCAATGTCTTCCACATGATCCCCTATCCTCATCTGCAAAGCCACAGTCTGATGCTGGATCTGCCTGGAACCTAGCAGGCAGCCGTCCAAGACAGTTGCTGGCTCATCTCTTGCAGCAGTATGTCAAACCAATGGGCAGTTCCTAAATCCAGAAAATTGCCCACTGCCTTAAGTTCTTACCCCGGGTGAAATCCACCTTCAGCATGAAACCAGAATCCATGGGATTGGGAGTAGTGTCTGCTACCATCACAGTGCTCCCGACACTGGACGGTCTTAGCAGTTCCCCAGGTGGCGGCAGCTTCAGAGATCCAGCCTGCAGGTGACCTGCTTCCTCACAGTAAAAGCAGCAACCTTGACTCCAACAGCAGGGCGGAGAGTCTAGTGCAACAGAACTGCATGGGTTCAGCTGGATCTTGAGTGGGCAATGGGCTTGTCATAGCCCAAAGTTGGGGAGTGGAACTGCGATGCTTAGGGACTGGGCTCGGACCAGCTTTCCTTGGCCCACTCAAATGGTCTTACTTTTGCTTTGCCAGGCGATTATCGCAATAGGTGGACCGGTTGATCAGAACCTCTAAGTTCTCTGCTGGCCCTCCCAAGGCGAGAGCATCCCTCAGTTCGTCTCGGAGTCTGTGGCAGTATAGTGTGGCCAGTGCCTCCCCATTCCAACCACTCTCCTGGGCCAAGATCCGAAATTCGATTTCATAGTCAGCTGCTGAGAGACCAATCGCACTAAAATGGGCCCTTTTCTTTTTTTTGTTTTTTTCTATACTAACCCTATAGTCAAATTAAGATTCGTAAATAATATAATCTTTTATTTATATGCAGTGTGCTGTCTGTTGTTTCGTGGCACTAATTTGTAACGGGGTAGCAAATTACACAGCATCCACACAAACGGGTTTGGAGTGGGAGAGCACCTCAATCTCACGAGTTTAGTGGGGACAGAGGTTGTCCCCACAGACTTACGCAGCCATGGAAACCAGGGGGTTTCATACATGTGTACAGTTGAGTAACAATAAACTTGAACTTGATCTTGAAAGGAAAGTCATGCACATAATTTTCTGCTTGATCATTCGAGTGGATCCTTAGAAAATTTCAGTCATCATCTCCTTCTCTAGAGTAGCAGTGGGTGGTACTTGTAACGGATATGTATCTCATTAATCAGGTCAATAATTTAAGTAGGAAGATTTCCACTGGCTCTTAACCAGGAATTAAAATCCGTCGCGGAAAACCTAACTAAATGTAAAAAAAATTGATCCTTTATTTCATACCTACAACTCCTGCATTTAATTATTTCCCCAAGGTTCAAATATCAAGCATTAGAAGACGTAAATTTAAGGTTAAGGAGGGAAAGCTTAAGGGATGTGTGGGACAAGCGTTTTTTTAAAGGTGCCTAGAACTGGGTGCCAGGGCTAGTGGTGGAAGCAGATATATGATGTGATGTTTAAGAGACCATTACAACAGACAAACACATGAACATGGAAGAAACAGAGGGATATGGATCATGGAAAAGAGTCACTTTAATTCGGTATCATAATCAGCAAAGACAGTGTGGGCCAAAGCGCCTGTTCTTGTACTTTTTCATGTTAAATGAGACTATAATGTCACAGAATGTCTCAAAGCACTTCACAAGAGCCCTCTCAAGTACTTTATGTCAAGTCAAGACAATGAGGGCGACCTATGGTGTGATGTGAGACACATTTTAATGGAAATAACTTGGGAAGTGTGTAGCTCAGGCTGTTGATGATTGGGTTGAGTTGTTCTCCGATCTTGGCAATCCACTTGAAAACGCTTCATCACCATACGAGGAGATATCATCAGTGCTCTATTCGTTTGTGGTTTGTTCCCCAAATGCTTGGCCTTTATGCCCTTGTCAATAAGTTGATTGGTCGTCATTACAGAAACTCAATTGTCTCATCGCAAACTCTGTGCGTTGTCTGGAATTTTGTTTGCATGGGCTTATAAATGGGATCGAGGTCTACATGTATGCTTATAGAATTGCTTGCAGAAAACCATACTCCCAGCAACTCACTTGTGTGTTTGCTTGCGCCATGACTGGGCAGCAGTGAAGGTCACGGTGGGAGGAAACACAGGGCATGGTGAAGAATATTTTCACCTTTCTCAGTTCCAAGAATAGTTCAACGTGCACTTCCGTGGCCTAATTCCTGTGGAAGGACCTCATGTAGAGATTAGTCATCAACAGCTTCAGAGAGAGAGCACGGAAAGTTCACAAATGGGGGATTTTCCACATTTCCCAAGCAGCAGCCTATTCTAATCCCACCCACACCTCCAACCAGGATTCTGGTGAGTTCAGAGTGTGGAAAGAAATTTTGCTGACATTGAAGAGGAGATATAAGATGTGACACTAAACTTGGACAGCTGGAATCCCTGCAGAAATTCTGAATAGGTATTCCTCACTGAGCTGGCCTCAATAGACTCTGCTTTATGTTCTTTGCTGAACTGAAGGAACCTTGTGTAAGCTTCATAAAGAACATAAAGATCAGTTTGATTTATCACACATACAAAGAAACAAACTGTAAAATGTGTCATTTTTGTGAATGAACAACACTGTCTGAGGACAGCCCACAAGTGTTGCCTCACTTCCTGTGTCAACATAGCATGCCCACAATTTACTAACCCGAAATTAAAATCTTTGAAATGGGGGAGGCAAGCAGAACACCCAGAGGAAACCCATGAGATCATGAGGTGAACGTACAAACTCCTTACCGACAGGAGGTGAGAATCAAATCCCAATCAGTGATCGCTGACACTTTAATGAATCTACTTTCTGATGACTGCAAGTAGTATTCCGCCAAGAGGACCACAGCCTTGTCGTAGGGTTTGGGGGCTTGTGTGCCTCAAAAGCCCAGAGAGCTATGTTGGCTGGAGTCAGGGCTTCATGCTTTGCTCTTGATGAATTTCCCATGCTCAGTAGGGTGCCGTGCACAATCCTGATTTGATGGAGACAGACATGAGAGCTCGGAGGAACATCTGGTGAAACTTCTGAAATGCCTGCTTCGCTGCTGCCGCTACTGTGTGGTCCAGAATCTCCGGAGGGGAAGGGCCCGAGTCCTCGGCTTTGCTTGTTGCTCGGTGGCCGGGGCGGGGTCGAAGCGCTCGGCAGAGGATGGTGCTCAGTGCTTGGTGTCAGAGGGCTGGTCGGAGCCTTGAAGTTTTCAGACGGACTCAGAGTCGGCTGCGGTCGGGTGCTTCCAATGGTGCTGCATCAGCAAGTTTGCTGCGCTTGGAGGTTCAGGGCAGGGAGAGTTCCTCCCTTCTGCCGTCTGCGTGAGATGCTGGGGCTATCTGGACTTTGAGACTTTTTTTACCGTGCCCATGGTCTGCTCTTTATCAAATTAGAGTATTGTTTTGCACTGTTGTAACTATATGTTATAATTATGTGGTTTTATCAGTTTTAGCCTGTGTTTCTTGTGATATCATTCTGGAGGAACATTGTATCATTTTTTAATGCATGCATTTCTAAATGACAATGAACGAGGACTGAGTGTCCTCATAATATAATCTAATTATCTAATCTAAACAGGTCAAAGAATAGAGGACAGACTAAGTGTGGTCCACCAGCCCTCCAAGTTCAGGGGTTGAGCACAGGGGTTAACAACCCTGACTGGAAAAAAATTGTTACAGAAACAGCAATAAAGAATCCTCCTACATCTGAGTGTGACAGTATTCCTGGGCCTCCACCCAGGATTTGCATGACTGACCACAGCAAAAACTGAGAGGAAGCTACTGACACAGTAAAGGAAGTCCTGAACATCACCAGGGATGGAGGATTTTCCTTGCCGCCCTAAACACCAGGTGCGTAATGGGCAGTCAGTAAGCAAGCAGTTTCAGGCTTTAAAATTATATCGCCTGCACACAGAGTTTCATTAATCTTGCAATTTTACAGGCAGGGGAATATGCTAGAGTGACTGCAGCGTGAAATGACAAATCTCCACTCACCCAAGACAAAGCAGTCCGGATAATAATAAAAAAAAACTAAATTTCTCTGCATGTAGTTCCTCAATACTTTTGAAGAAATGTGCACTTTTAATCCATTTTATCTTTCATAATTCTGCCCTTTTACTTTCCCCTTTCACAGCGGGGCCTCCAATTCCAAAATATAGGACGCAGGTAGACCACCTCTGATATTCAAGGAATTCAATGCTGAAGCTCCTTCTTCCCTTTCAGCCTACTGCAAGGATGGTGATCGATCAATCCACAGACTCAGTCTACACTTCCCCTGCCTTGGAAAGTAAAACCAAGCGACACGATGAAGGGTCTTGGCCCAAAACATCGACTGTTTACTCTTTTCTGTAGATGCTGACTACGCTGCTGAGATCCTCCAGCATTTTGTGTGCGTTGCTTTGGATTTCCAGCATCTGCAGAATCTCTTGTCTTTGTGATTTATTACTCCACCGCAAAGTCTCTTTGATGGATATCTACCCTGAGGAGATTAAAAGTTCCCTTTGACAGGAGTTTAGTGAAACCCTTTCTCACTGCTCCTCCTCTATGATCTCTGCTGCTTTCCAGCTATTTGATAAGTCCTGTAAAAGGGTTTCGACCCAAAACATCCACTATTTACTCTTTTCCATAGATTCTGCCTGGCCTGCTGAGTTCCTCCAGCATTCTGTGTGCATTGCTTTGGATTTCAGATTCTGCAGATTTTCTCGTGTTTGTGACATAGATGACAACAGGGTCTTGCTCCCAGATGAATTCAATGCCTTTTATGCTTTAACCATCAAAATATCGAGGCACCCTCACGAACACCCAGAAACCTGATGACCCTGTGATTTCCGGCTCTGAGGCTGACATCAGAGCATCCTTCAGGAAGGTGAACCCATGGAAAGCAACTGGCCCAGGTGGGGTACATGGCTCTTCATACCTGTGCCTAAACAAAATGTGGCAATCTACCTCAATGACTATCATCCAGTACCATTTACATTCACTGTGGTGAAGTGCTTTAAGAGGTTGATGATGAAGCATATCAACTCCTGCCTGAGGAGTGACTTGGATCCACTTTGTGTTGCTATCACAACAGGTCAACAGGAGATGCCATTTCATTGGCTCTTCACTCAATCCTGGAATATCTGGATAGAGAAGATGCATACATCAGGATGCTCTTTTCCATTACAAGTCAGCATTCAATACTATCACCCCCTCAAAACTGATCAGTAAATTCCAAATCTTAGGGTTCAATACATACTTGTGCAACTGGATCCTTGGTATCTTCAGCTGAAAACCCCAGTCAGTTCGGATTGGCAACAACGTCTCCTCCACAATCTTCATCAGCATAGGTGCAACACAAGGCTTTATACATATGACTGTCAGGTTAAGCACAGCTGCTTTGCCATGTACAAGGTTGCTGACAACACTAGTATTGTTGACCGAATCAAGGGTGGCGACAAATCAGCATATAGGAGGGAGATTGAAAATCTGGCTGAGTGATCCCTCAACAACAACCTCTCACTTAATGTCAGCAAGACCAAGGAGCTGGTTATTGACTATAGGAGGAGGAAAACAGAGGTCTTTGAGCCAGTGCTCATCAGGGGATCAGAAGTAGAGAGGGTCAGCAACGTGAAATTCCTGTGTTATCATTTCAGAAGAATGTCCTGGGTCCTGCGTGTGAGTGCCATTACAAAGAAAGCACGGTGGCACTTTACTTTCTTAGAAGTTTGCAAACATTCAGCACATCATCTAAAACTTTGGCAAACTTCCATAGGTGCATTCTGGAGAGTCTACTGAATGGTTGCGACATGGGCAGGTATGGAAATACCAATGTCCTTGAACAGAAAAGTTTACAAAAAGTAATGGATACAGTCCAGTCGATCACAGGTAAAGCCCTCCCAGCCATCAAGCACATCCACAAAGGAACACTGTCACAAGTAAGCAGCATCCAGTATCAAGGACCCAAACCATCCAGGCCATGCTCTCTTCTCAGTGCAAGACCCTCAGGACTCACACCACCAGGTTCAGGAACAATTTTACCCCACAACCATCAAGCTCTTGAACTAAAAAGGATAACTTCACTTATTCCAACACTGAACTGTTCCCCTCAACCTGTGGACTCACTTTCAAGGACTCTTCATCTCATGTTCTTGTATTTTTATTGGCTACTTAGTCATTATTATTATTATGCTTCATTTTTCACTTCTTTGTATTTATTGTGAATGCCTGCAAGAAAATGAATCTCAGACTAATATATGGTAATATATATTTATGTACGTGGCCAAAGGGTTAAGGCATTTGACTGGCGATCTGAAGGTCATGAGTTCGAGCCCCAGCTGAGGCAGCGTGTTGTGTCCTTGAGCAAGGCACTTAACCACACAGTGCTCTGTGATGACACTGGTGCCAAGCTGTATCGGCCCTTGCCCTTCCCTTGGACAACATCTGTGTCGTGGAGAGGGGAGACTTGCAGTATGGGCAACTGCCGGTCTTCCATACAACCTTGCCCAGGCCTGCGTCCTAGAGGGCGAAGACTTTCCAGCCGCAGATCCATGGTCTCGCAAGACTAACGGATGCCTTTACATATTTACTTTGATAATAAATTTACATTGAACTTCGACCTTTGAGAAGGCAGGTAAATAAAAGCTTTTCACTGTATCTTGGTACATGTGACAACAATAAACCAACACCAATTCTTGGCATTACATCCCTTCACTGAGACTTCCACCTATGGTTACATCAATAGGACCTCTCTATCCAGGAGCACGTCACTCCACTCATCCCACTTTCTCATGGCTTCTATACTGACTCCCATTTCACCCTCCTCATATTCCTCCACTCAGCATTGAGTTACTTCTTTCCACACTCCAATTACCAGAAAAAAATGTAAACATCTCCAAAGCCATTTTTAGCTGTCATGTAAAGAGAAAAACCCTTCCTCTTTGCAGACGATCTTCTTGCAAATTTCTCCCTTCTGGCATAGGGCAGATTTTATTCATTACACATTTTGTTAACACTAATTAGGATACTTTCATTTAATGGGAGCAAGCTGTAGGTAGTAGCTGGTGGTTCCAGATTTTGAGCTGTTAATGCTGGAGCAACAGTAACAATAACCTGCAGCAAATAAAGATGCTCAGTCTACTGCACTCACAGCAGGTTGTGTACGAAGCCAAGCAGGGAGTTAAACACCTTCTCAAAAATCACCCGAGCCAGAAGAATTCTTTGGGGTTTTTAATAAGAAGACCCTGTGAAACTGCAGAAAGTTAAGTAAAACACGTATTAGATTCAAAACAGAATCGCCGCGGGCCTGAACATAGATTAGATGAGATTATGAGGACACACAGTCCTCTTTTATTGTCATTTAGTAATGCATGCATTAAGAAATGATACAATATTCCTCCAGTGTGATATCACAAAAACACAGGACAGACCAAGACTGAAAAACTAACAAAACCACATAATTATAACATATAGTTACAACGGTGCAACAATATCATAACTTGATGAAGAACAGGCCATGGCACAGTAAAAAAGTTCAAAGTCTCTCGAATGTCCCACATCTCACGCAGACGGAAGAAGGAAGAAAACTTTCCCTGCCATGCCCGACCACAGTCCGACTCTGAGTCGTCCGAAAACTTCGAGCCTCCGATCAGCCTTCCGACACCGAGTACCGAGCACCAGCTCTATCCGAACAATTCGACCTCAATCTCGGTCGCCAGCAGCAGGCAGAGCCGGGGATTTTGGGGCCTTCCCTCCGGAGATTCTCGATCGCCCAGTAACAGCGGCAGCGAACCGGCGTTTCAGAAATTTCTCCAGATGTTCCTCTGTGCTTTCACGTCTGTCTTCATCAAATTAGAATTGTCTACGGCTGCTATTTAACAGAGATGATATCATTTCACCGGAGAGCTGCGCGCACCGCCAGCTTCTCCTCCCACCTCTACTATATACTAATATTATTGAGTATTCTCACAATCGTGGACAATGGACATTGAACCCATGAATACGACCTCGCTCTTATTATTTCTGTTTTTGCACTATTTTTAATTTAAATATGAGATATGCATTATATACTTGCTGTAATTGATTTACTCAATTCTTCTATTTTATCACATATTGCGTTGTACTGCTGCCACTACATAAACAAATTTAACAGCATATGTCAGTGATATTGTACTGACCCTGATTCTGATTCTGATAGGCATTAAACAAGCAGATTATTACTTTCTATAGCTATGCTGTGGACTAGATGGTAGCTATGACATGGCATGATGGTAGCTTAATAGCGATGACGATAAATATAATACTTCCTTCAAAGTACATCTACTAAATGTTTACTAATATTAATAAAGCTTAACGCTCACAGGTATTGTTGCTTCAAGAGAAAAGAAAGTGGATGGAGATGGACTTCTTTCTATCGTGTGTGGTTCAAGTGTAAATCTGATTCAGCCCATGTAGGAAGTGATGTAAAGAATAGTTTATGAACAGGAAGTGATGCTTGTACAAAATGAGCTGTATCTGTAGAGACAGAATACTCCCTGCCTGACATCCACAAGGTCAAACTACTAAAACTAAAATTCAAATGACCATTTCATTACCTCTTTGGCAAAAGAATGAACAGTCTCAAGTATTAGTCTTGAAACAGTCCTATTGCACAGTCTTTAACCATTCTCACTTTGAAAATGTCATCCTTGATGACAAACTTGTTCATGGTAATGTCTGATGAGCAGATTGGTGACATGGTGTTTACTCAGAGTGACGACCGGGTGAGGTACTTCTGAAGTAAGTTATGCCTTCTTAACACATCCTCCAATTTGCTGTAGCCCCTCAGAGTCAACAGAGGGACAGAGTTCACTAAGAAAATTTTGGATTAGGAGAGTTTCTGCTTTGTGATACACTGCACTTCCTCTGCATACACCTTATGTGCATAGATAGTGTCTCTGCCAAGCACCAGGAGAATCTCAGCAAAAGAGTCAAGCAGGGGCTTCTTGTCAGCTATCCCCTTAAAATGAGAACAACCGTGTGCAGTTTCAGGAGTCGGGATTTCATCCCTATTGTTGGGAATATGAGAGTTGGAAGAGGTAAGCAGAACTCCCCTTCTATTGACTCTGTGAAAAATTCACCAGCTCTGCTTCCAGTAACTTCTGATCTTCCAGAACATGTCGTTAAAATGTGTGGTGAGGTAACTACATCTGATGGATGCTTAGCTGGCTTCCTGCTGTGTTCTGCTGTGGGTGTTCTGTGACCAGCGATCCAAGCTGCTGGCCCTGAATTTACAGCTGTATCTGGGTCTAATTATTCTGAAGCGTCTTGGCTCAGCTTTCCGGAGTCCACTGGTGTTTGCTGCACCATGTGTCCATCTGTGCTCTGCAATATATCATCGAGCACCTCTGCGAGAACTGCTTCTCCAGTTCTCTTTGCTACTCTCCCCAAATTCTCCACCGCTCCCTGGATGACCATCTTGTCCTCATTTGGAGTGACTCTGCCTCAGGGCTTCTCTGGCCAGACTCAGCATCTCAATCAAACTATCGTCCAATGGTAAACACAAAATACTCTGCAGATGCTGGGGCCAAAGCAACGCTCACAACACGCTGGAGGAACTCAGCAGGTCAGGCAGCATCCGTGGAAATGATCGGTCAATGTTTCGGGCCGGAACCCTTCGTCAGGACTGAAGAGGGAAGGGGCAGAGGCCCTATAAAGAAGATGGGGGGAGGGTGGGAAGGAGAAGGCTGGTAGGTCCCAGGTGAAAAACTAGTCAGGGGAAAGATAAAGGGGTGGGGGAGGGGAGGCAGGGAGGGGATAGGCAGGAAAGGTGAAGAAGGAATAGGGGAAAACACAATGGGTAGTAGAAAGAGGTGGAACCATGAGGGAGGTGATAGGCAGCTGGGGGAGGGGGCAGAGTGACATAGGGATAGAGGAAGGGAGGGGGAGGGAATTACCGGAAGTTGGAGAATTCTATGTTCATACCAAGGAGCTGGAGACTACCTAGGTGGTATATGAGGTGTTGCTCCTCCAGCCTGAGTTTAGCCTCATCTTGGCAGTAGAGGAGGCCATGTATGGACATATCAGAATGGGAATGGGAAGCAGAGTTGAAGTGAGTGGCTACTGGGAGATCCTGTCTGTTTTGGCAGACGGAGCAGAGGTGCTCGATGAAGCGGTCCCCCAATCTGCATCGGGTTTCACCGATGTAGAGGCAACACTTCACTTGTGAGTCTGTTGGGGTCATCTATTGCATCCGGTGCTCCCGGTGCGGCCTCCTCTACATCGGTAGATGCTGCCCGACCTGCTGAGTTCTTCCAGCGTGTTGTGAGTGTTGCTATGGTCCAATGGCGATTTATCACCACAGCCTGGTGCAGCCAGTGAGACCTGTGCAGCTGGTTCTGTGGCAGCACCTGTCGACAGGTGAGCCACTGACACACTTGGTGCTCTGTTCAGCCCTTGTCTGCTCTTAATAAGTAGCGAATACCCTTGAGTTTCCAAGTTGAGTGACTTTGAGGATTTCTCAATTTGTATCTTAAATGAGGGCTCATCTTTCATTGGGTTGGAATCTGAAGCAGAGGATGCAAGTTCAGGAGGACTGGGTAAAGATATGGTGTGAAACATGACAGGAAGCTTTGTTTGCGGCTTTGATTTCATCCTCTGTTGAGTAACCATGTGGTATTAAAGGACTTGCACCAATGGCTAGTTCTTCAGTCGCCTTCCTAGAGAGATGACCACCACTATCTAAGTCAGCTGCTGCTTCATACACCAAAGGCAGCCGCAGCTTTGCATTCCTCCTTGTGCACACTCAATGTAGCCTCCACGTGGGCTTTCTCCATGTATGTGTCTGCTTCTTCGATTAGCATTTCAAGCTCACACTGCTCTCGTTGCTGCTGCTTCAGCTCAGGCACAGGCTCGTGTTGCAGCTATGCTAATTGTGGTTTTGCTTGAGTGTCACAAAGACGCAATAGATGTGCTACATTCTGCCTTGACTTCCAGGGCTTTTGGTGGTCAATGTTGCCAGGGTCGGAAGCTAACCCTGTAGCACACGGCATTCAGATATGTCTCAAGCCCATGGGCAATGCCTTTGAAACCAACTTATCTTTTTACTCTACTCCCTCACAGTGCTTTGTGTGCAAAGCTAGGCAGGGAGTTAAATACCTTCTCAAAAATCACCCAAGCTGGAAGCATTCTCCAGGATTTTTAATGAGAAGACTTTGTGGAACTGCAGAAAGTCAAGTAAAGCACGTCTTAGATTCAAAACAATTGTCGTGCCCCTGAATAGACAATTATTCTCATGATCAACATTGAACAACACAATACACACATGCAAAATTCTATAGCTATGCCGTGGACTAGAGCAAACTCATGGTGCAATGATAGCTTGATAATGACGAATGATAAACATAATACTTCCTTCAAAGTCCATCTACTGAATGTATACCAATTTTAAGCAAGTTTAAGAGTTACAGATGTTGCTGTTTCAAAGGCAAATGAAGAGTAGATGGAGGTGGATATGTCTGTTTCAAGTCAAAATCTGAATTAGCCCATGCAAGAAATGATGTAAAAAACAGCTTACAAACAGGAAATAATGTTTGTACAAAATGAACCACATTCAAAATGAGCAGCGCCATTAGAAGCAGAACATTCAGAACTGAGGTTTCTGTAGAAGCAGAACTGGCTCATGGACCTCTGGCTTCTTCCTCCTTGAGTCAATAATCAGCTCTTAGATTTGGATGACATTGAGTGGGAGGTTGTTGTTACAACAGTATTCAACCAGGTTTTCAATCTCCCATTTATCTGCCCATTTGTCACCACCTTTGATTCAGCCAACAATGCTGCAGGTCCTGCCCATGTTACACCAGGGTTTGTTCCTGTGAACCGTTCATAAACCGGACAGCTTGTAAGTCAGAAATGCGCCCACAAATCATGTTTCCAGGTTGTAGAGGATGCCTACAGCCTCTGGCTAGTCTCCTAAACACTTGTTCATATGTACAGGCTCTAGGCAAGTCAGATGTTCATAAGTTGGAGAGGATTCAAACCACAGACCCAAACTTCCCGAACTTCCCAAGCATCCTGACATCTCCTCAACATTCCCCAATCAAAGCACCAACCCTTCCATCACACAAAGGCCAGCCAACCCCTGGTCTTAGATGGATCCTCAATGTCATCCAATGGACGGCATGTTGGTCTTTAATCATTATCTTTTGTTTTGTTTAGGATGCTTTTCATTCATAACAACATCTTCTATGGATATGAATGTTCCCCTCAGTGGAAAGATTAGGATAAATAAAAATAAATAAGTGAGATATTTCTCATCAGCTCTAGGTATTCTCGTGCATGAACAGCACTGATCCCAAAGGAATTTAACACGCTCTTTCAGGTACAAAACATCACATTATTGATTTGACAGAAACCACAGGATTAAAATAATTATTTTCCCTCACCTCAGCAACAGCTTCACTTGCATTTACTTTTTGAATATCAACCAGAATGTTTCAAGGGATGGAACTTTATTTGTATTGAAGGCTCGAAGTGTGGTAACTAATTGAAAAGAAAATAAATCTCCTTACAGCAGAAACAGTCAAACAAATTATTTTACCGGGAGAAAATTATCTATTCACAATTCACTTGGGCAGCTTTGCTGGAAAAGCTTAATTACATTAAAATTAATAACATACATTCATTCTACATTTGATTCTCAGATCCTACTTTTAAGTCAGTGCTAACTATTCCCAGTTTTCATTTTGTCTGCAGCAAGAAACCAAAAGAACTGGAGAAGGCCAGATGAACGGCCTCTTCCCAAATGTCGATAGTCCAGTGTCTGTTTCATTGCTCAGAAGGATCCTGTCTGAATGGATATTAACATTTCAGGGACAGACCGTGGTGAAATTGGGTCAACCATTAATCAAATTAGCATAGGGAACAGATATTGTTGAGGAACAAACTAAACTGTGAACCAGCCTACACAACACTCCCTACTAGGATCTGATAAATGAGACATCTTACCGCTCCTATAGACATAAGTAATTCACGTGGAGCCCAAGGTTTACCTTCAGTTCAAACTTACTCTTTATTACAAGCTGATATCAGTAGGAAGTTATTCATCCTAGAACGAATGCTCCCTGATCCAAAGTTTTCATTATTCTCAGACTAATTCTTATCTACTTCCCCCTCCCCCACTATCTCTATGTCACATACGCTCTATATACATTAAGTGAGGTAAGCCTTTTGCAGTGCCAAGCTTCAACCCTTGTGTTCTATGTGAGCTGCGTGAAGTTCTGTTTTTACCTCCTATGTACAATGTGAAGTTTCTGTACTGGAGTTTTACGAAGCCATTACTAGGCATGAGTTCACTATAGTTCACTTTAGCCTACAGTTTTTGGCGTGGGCCAGTTCAACCTGTTACAGGCTTTCACTGCCTGGTACCAACCCTATAGGGGCCCCTTTATCTCACTACATCCTTATCCCCAGCACCATCTCTCTCTGCTGAGCTACATAACCAAATATTTACTATTCCCTGCTATGAAGTTAATATTCCCTACTACACTCCCCTCAGTCCTGTAGGAGACAAGCAAATGGACAGTTCAACTAGACAACCTATCAAAGCATAACTGCCCATGGGAAAGTCTGTCACAGCTTTACCTTATCCATCAGCTGGATGTGTAAGTCAGGAGATCACAGGGAGACTCTTTGGAACTGGGAAGTTCAGAGTAGAATGTTTTTTGTTGTTTTTTTAGAAAGCCCCTTTGCTTTCCGTGGATAATACTGGAGGTTGTCTTCCTAAGTAGTACCGTAGATAATACCGGAGATTGTCTTTCGAAATAGGCAACACTTTACAGGCCATTTCAAGGTTAACATGGATTCTGTTTTCACAGGCCTCCTTCAGTCAATTTTGTCTGTCGGGTATGGAAGAACCACAGCACAAGGTCAGAAAAAGCTCCATAGTGTTGCTTCATCATGGGAGCTAGCCTACCTAATATTGAGGACATCTTTAATAAGTGATGCCTCAAAAAGTCAGCATCCATCATTAAAGATCCCCATCATCCAGGACATGCCCTCTTTTCATCGCTACCGGTTGGGAGGATGTCCAGAAGCCAGAAGGCAAACTCTCAATGTTTGAGCATCTTCCCCTCTGCCATCAGATTTCTGAACGGCCCATGAAGCAAACTATGAACACTACCTCACTCTTTTGTTTTCTTTTTTGCACTCCTTTAAATTAATTTTCTTATATATATATTTCTTATTGTAATTTAAAGTTTTTTTATGTATTGCACTGTACTGCTGCCACAAAACAACAAATTTCATAATAAATGTCAATGTTATTAAACCGGGTTCTAATTCTGAATTGATTCCAAGTTGGAAACTACACAAAGATCACTTGATATGGTAACCATACCTCTATAGGATTGTAATTAATGGCATTAAAAACTTGAAAGCTGAGAAGAAACAATAATTCCTAAAAGTGTCCATGAGATGGTAGAACCATTCCCTTGATATTTATAAAACACTTGGTTGAGTATGCATGCAGTGCATGCAATGAATTGCTAAGATTATGAATAAATTGTAACAAGTAAGGAGCAGTGGCAAAGGGTTTAACAATGAACATTTCCTTCTGTTCTGTGGAGTTGGTCGTTTGAGGAGGTTTCTGGCAACTCATCCCACCTTCATATATGTATGTGTCTTACAGCCCATTTCCTCACTTGCAGACCCCAGTCGGGTGGGTTTGTCAACAATCTCCATCAGCACAGCTAACACCTGTGAGCTTAGCCCTCTGCTCTACTTGACTTACGCTTACAACGTGTAGCTAAGCACAGTTCCAAAACTATATTCCAGTTTGCTGACGACACCACTATCATAGGCCGAATCAACGGTGGTGATGAATCAGCATAATATGAGGGAGATTGAAAAATCGGGCTGAGAGTTGCCACAACAACAACCTCTTACTCAGTGTCAGCAACATCAAGGAGCTGATGATTGACTTCAGGAGATGAAAACCAGAGGTCCAAGAGCCAGTTTTCACTGGAGGATCAGAGGCAGAGAGGGTAAATTCCTCAGTGCTATTATTTTGGCAGATGTGTCCTGGGCCCAGCACCTAAGTCCAATTATGAAGAAAGCATGACAGTGCCCCCACTGCCTTAGGAGTTTGTGGAGATTCAGGATGACATTGTAACGTTCCGTTATATTGGCTCGTGTATGTCTAGGGGAAATCCAGCCCAGCACCCGCCTCAACACTCCCCACAGGGTCGGTTGCCACCGGAATCAATCACAACATCAATCATCAGCCAGCACACCCAGTAAATTTTAACAAATACACTTTATAGATATTACTAATTCTATGACATTAATATACATTTGATACAGAGAGGAAAGTAATGAAAAAAAAAGGCTCCAACACTTATCAAAGTCCAAAGTTCTTCGCGCGCTACATTGGAGCTCAATTCGACTTCAGACGACCGCCCGAATTCCGTCAACTCACGGCTCAGGACCACCCGGAGTGATCGACCGGAGCCTCTCAGCACGTCCGCGGTCCTCCTCGTCTCTCCTCCGACTCCCCTCCAAAACCCAGTCCACAGTCATATCATACAGCATGGTATCCGAAAACAAAACGATACCTAACCACCCATTGGTTAATAGAATCCTGTTATCTCATTTTAAAGTAAAACAAACTGCTAGCGCAAACTCCCTTCAGCGTTAAAGCACAACAAAGCTGCATTCCCCAAATTAACATAACAAAATCGCCATTTTAAATGTAACAAAAGAAAGACCCCGTACAACATCTAAAATTTTGACAAACTTCTATAGATTTGTGATGTAGTGTATATTGACTGGCTGCATCACAGCCTGGTAAGGAAACAACAATGCCCTTGAGTGGAAAATCCTACAAAAAGTAGTGGATATGGCCCAGTCCATCACAGGTAAAGCCCTCTCAACCACTGTGAACATCTACATGAAATGCTGTCACAGGAAAGTAGCATCCATTATCAGGAACCCCCAACACCCCAGGACATGCTCTCTTCTCACTGCTGCCATCAGGAAGCAGGTACAGAAGCCTCATAAATCACACCAACAGGTTCAGGAACAGTTATTACCCTCAACCATCAGGCTCTTGAACCAATGGGGATAACTTCACTCAACTTCACTTGCCCAATCATTGAAATGTTTCCATAACCAATGGACTCACTTTCAAGGATTCTTCATTTCATGGTCTTAATATTTATTGCTTATTTACTTATTATTATTATTATTTCTTTCTTTTTGTATTTGCACAGTTTATTATCTTCTGCACTCTGGTTGAGCACCCAAGTTGGTGCAGTCTTTCATTGATTCTGTTATGGTTATTATTCTATAGATTTATTGAGTATGCCCAAAAGAAAATGAATCTCGAGGTTGTACATGGTGACATATATGTACTTTGATAATAAATTTACTTTGAACTTTTAGATGTTCCTGTGCACCATCCATATCTTTCTTATTCATGTGTCTATCTAAAAGCCTCTTAAACTCCTCCAAACTGTTTGCTTCCACTACTACCCCAGTAACCTGTGCTATAGGCAGTTACCACCCTCAAAACACCCCCCTTTAAATTACCCCCTCTCACCTTGAATGCATGTCCTCTGCTATTGACATTTCTATTCCGGGGAATAGATTCTGATTGTCTACCTATCTATGCTTTCCATAATTTAAAAACCTCTTTGATACTTTAGGAAAAGTAACCCAAGTTTGTTAACCTTTCCTTACACCTAATACATTATAATCTTAGAGCCATCCTGTTAGACTTCTACTGTACCATCCTTCCTATAATGAAGGATCAGAACTTCACACAACAAGTGCAGTCTGACTAAGAGTTTTATATAGTTGCAGTATAACTTGCTACTCTTATATTCAACAACTATACCAATGGAGACAAGAATGCCACACACTTCTTCACTGCTTTATCCACTTGCATAGCCACTTTCAGTGAACTATAGACCTGGACTAAAAGATACCTCTATACCTCAATTGTATATTTTCTGTTTTCATTTGAAAGTATATTACTTTCAAATGGAGGTATAATATCTCATAAAAAAAACTCTAATTACAAAACTCCACATTTACCCAGATTAAACTCCATCTGCCACTTCTCTGTCCATATCGCTATTTGATTTCTATTCTATTCTATTTTATAGTCCTTTATACTGCCCACAACTCCAAAAATTTTGACATCCACAAACTACCTAAACCACCCATTTACATTTTCATCCAAGTCATTGATACGTATCACAAACAGAGGTCCCTGCACTGATCCCTATGGTATTCCACAAGGGTCAGTGTTGGATGTCTGTTGTTTGCAAATTAAACCTCGTTCTGGTTCTGATATTATACATGAAACCTTTGGTGCTTGAACCAGCCTGGATTCCTTGTGATTCTTTGATTGCTCATCTCCAGTAACACCCTATTTCTCACTGATTTTTCCTGTTTAAAACATCATTCAACCCTATTAAAAAACACCAAAGGGTTAAGATTCCAAGATTAATATGATTTATTTGATTTTTTTCTTTGAATATTCTCAGAAAGGGTTAACCAATAGCTTGTGTTGGTCCCAAAGGAAGGCAGAAGCTTGGTGGAAAATCCCTGGATGAATCCTTGAGACAAAGTTAAGCGGGGGGAGTTGGCATGACGCAAAACCTTACTGATTGGCTACTGGGTGCTCTCAGTCAGCAAGTTCAGTTTGGAAAATCCACTGTAGGAAAGTGTGCAGCATTGGGGAATGTGAGTGACCTTCCTGAAAAAAATATCCTGGCCTATGTGTTCAAATCCCTGGAGCAGGTGCAGAAGAACCAAGTTGATGGTTTAGAGATGACCAAGTTAGCAACAAACCAAAGGTAGCCACAGCACAACAGTGCATCACTCCTCCCTGAAGCAAATACCATGCAGGTATAAAATATCAAAGTAACGTTTTACCTTCAACTTTGATGGATTTATGACAATACTATACCTATTACTTGACGGTGATCGAATGACCCAATTTAAATTCCAAGGAAATCACAAATTGGATGCTACAGATGAATTAACATTCTCAGCCCCTGGGTGGAGCATTCCAAAGATTTACAGCTGCCTGAGTAAACAAATGTTCTCCTCCTCCAAGCACTGAACATTCTGCTGTTTATCCTCCAGTTATCCCCTAGCTCCAGTCACTCCAGCTGGAAGAGGCAACATCTAAACATCAGTATGAAGAACCTCACCCCAATCGCCCCACTATAGGAAAGATGTTGAGGCTTTGGAGAGGATGAAGAAGAAGTTTACCAGGATTCTGCCTGGTTTAGAGGGCATATGCTATCAAGAGAGGATGGGCAAACTTGGGTTGTTTTCTCTGGAGTGACGGAGGCTGAGGGGAGATCTGATAGCGGTTTATAAGATTACGAGAGACAGAGATAGAGGAGTCAGGAAATGTTTGTTTCACAGGGTTGAAATGTCTAAAACCAGGGAGTGTGCATTGATGGTGAGGTGGGGAGGGGGGGCGGGAGAGTAGGCTCAAGGAGTAAGTGAGGGGTAAGTTTATTTTTCAGAGAGTCATGGATGCCTGGAATGGTGGTAGAGGCAAATACATTTGAGGCTTTTAAGAGACGCTTAGATGGGCACATGGATGTAAGGAAGATGAAGGATATGGGCATTGGGTAGGTAAGAGGGATTAGTGCTTGGGTGTCTTTGATTTGCTTTTTAGCTGGTTTGGCATAATATTGTGGGCCAAACGGCCTGCTCCTGTGCTGTACTATTCTGTGTACTAAACATCAAACTTAATCTTCATGCTTAATCACTGCGAAATAATAATGCAAAGTGGTTTACAGACTTTGAAAATGGCCGAAGTATCATAACCCAATTAAAATAATTCAGGTTTATTGTGACCAAGCAAGAATGTTCAGGATGTGAATACTATGAAAAGTAGCTTTTTGCAGCAGTAACACTGTACATTACAAACATAGGTTAACCTAAATTTAAATTAACATAAATTATACATAATTTACATGAAAAAATAAACAAACTAAACATAACATTAGTGCGTCGAGACAGAGAGTAATAAAATAATATAGTTCGCTGCATGATTAGTTGTCATTATAATGAACTTAATTTATATTTCAATTACCCTGCTGCTTTCCCGTATCATCCAATTCCAAATGCATCCATCAGACCTCGTTTTGGAACTGCACCTTCATTTATTCTTGATTCTTCAATTCACAGGGTCACAGCCTGAAATATCGACTGTTTATTCCCCTCCATAGATGCTGCCTGTTTTGCCGGGTTCCTCCAGAATTGTGCGTGTGTTGTCAATTTTTTATCACTCCAGTTTCCCTCACAAGCATCATCAAAACCATTCACCCAAACGAAACAACATCCCTCCAGACCAAGATGCACAACACAGCACATAAGGAAATAAAACCACAAATAAATGACTAAATAATAAGAAGCATTCATGACACAAGTTAAAAACGTAATGCTACTGGTGCTTCATGCGTGACGAGACATGGGTAGTGGCAGGGAGTTCAATCATCTTACAACCTGGGGGAAGAAGTTGGCTCCATCACTAACCGTTGTCTGACCATTGTCAGTTCAATGATTAGCTTAATGAGGCACTGAGAGATTGTTTGGTTTTTGAAATCATAGCTAGAAAGCATTCACAGCTGGCTCCTAACTAAAGCACAACTTACATTTAAAAGAGCCATTGAAATAGCTGTGTCAACAGAAACAGCAGACAGAGATGCAATTGAGTTGGAGTCAAGAATGAAAGCGAACGTGAACAAATTGCAGCATCTAAACAGAAACCGGTCTGGTTGAACAAATTGTATTACTGTTGTGGCAGGGGCTCATATCCACCAGGCCAATGCAGATTTAAAGGTAAAACTTGCAGAAACTGCAACAAAGTAGGACACATACAAAAAGCAACTTATACTGGAGAAAAGATAACTCCTGTGGGAATGATATTTGTAACAGTGAAATACAACAACCAACAAGCCATATTAAGCTTGTATGTGGTAAAAAAAAAACAGAAGGGCTATCATTGTGGGGCTGTGATTGGCTGAGACAACTACAACTTGATTGGAGATCCATCCACAATTTGCACGCCACCTCCTCTGCAAGAGAGTCAACTGAGAGAGAATTAAACAAGGTAATGGATAATGCCACAGCAGTGTTCAAGGATGGCATTGGAAAACTTAAACATATCAAGGATAAAATTGAGTTATTGCCAAGGTTGAGTGGAGCTCATGGACGTTGTCAGTGGTCCTAGTAGCCAAGAAGAATGGGTCTGTCAGGATCTGTGGTGACTTTAAGGTGACCATAAACTAGTAATGAAAGTAGATCAATACCCTCTGCTCAGGATGAAGGATATCTTTGCAAACCTTTCTGGAGAAAATCACTTCAGCAAAGTGGACTTAGCTGACACCTACCTGCAGCTGGAGATAGAGGAATCCAAAGTGGTTCTCACCATAAACACTCACAAGGGGCTTTATTGCTATAATGGGCTTATTTCTGGAGTAACTTCTGCACCTGCACTCTGGCAGAAAGCTATGGACCAGGTGATCCGTGGCTGCCCAGGCACTCAGTGCTACCGATAAGAATGACAAGGACGTCTCCAAAATCTCAAAACAGTTTCAGAAATAATAGAAGATTATGGGCTCAGGGCATGATGCCGCAAGTGTGAATTCCTTCAACCAAGCATCACATACTGTGGTCACATTATTGATGCATAAGAATTACACAAATATGCCAAGAAAATTCAAGCAGTGGGCCTCAAGGCCAAAGCATGTGTCACAGTTGCAATTCTTGTTAGGATTTGGCAACTACTGTAACAGGTTCTAGCCAAATTTGGCTACTGTGCTCCATCCCTTGAACTCATTACTACAGATTGGGAGGAAACGGCAAAGGATAAAGCACTGTGAGGTGGCTTTCCAGAAGATGAAGAAAATGATGACATAAGACACTGTACCGACACATTATGATCCACGTCATCCAGTGAAACTTGCCATGCAACTGTTCAGGATGCCAACACATCCAGAAGAAAGGTGTCCAGAGTCAACTCGAGATCTGTCAGTATCACTTCCTGCAGTCCCAGAGTTGAGTCCTACAACCACCACAGAAGAGGCCCCTGAACTTAGGATTGTTTCGGAGCCACAGGTCTCACCTGCCAAGCAGAGTGACCTCCCTGGTCTACACGAAGTGGAGAGCGAGTCTGTAAATCTGGTGGGAGTAAAGGCTATTGGGAATGGTGAAGGTGGAGCGCAGCAGAAGTAGTGAGGTACAGATGTCAGAGAGGGCATGCCAGGGGCGGGGGCTGGCACAGGTGCAGATACACCCCTCTGAGAAACCAGGGGAGGGATTGGGAAGCCCCAGCCCTGAGACACCAGAATGTCTTTCCAGTGCTTACCATGCCCTCCCCTTTCCCTTCCCCTTTTCCCAATCATGATTCCCCTCACCCTGACCCCTTCCCACTCTCAGTCCAACAAAAGAGAAGCATATCAGAATCAGGTTTATCATCACACTCATGTATGTCATGAATTTTTTTTTGCAGCAGCAACAGTACAGTGCAATAGATAAAATTACTACAGTACTGTGCAAAAGTTTTAGGAACCCTAGCTACATACACTGTATATGCCCAAGACTGTTCAACAGTTCTGTATATTCATTTCAAGTTTATAGCTAATGTGTATTTAATATATCATTAATATTTGAGTAATATTGTAAATATATTGCTTCATTAAACATTCTTATTGTTTACATAACACATACAAACTGCTGGAGGAACTCAGCAGGCCAGGCAGCATCTATGGAAAAGAGTAAACAGTCGACATTTTGAGCTGAGACCCTTTATCAGGAAGGACATGGACAATTAGCATTGGCTTTTTCCCAGGGCAGGAAAATCTAAAACTAGAGGTTGGGTGAGACAAGAGATCATAGGTTAAGGGTGAAATATTTAACGGGAACTTAAGGGGGAGTTCTTCACTCAGACGTTGGTGAAAGTGTGGAATGAGCCACCAGTAGAAGCGGTAGATTCATGTTCGATTTCAACATTTACGAAAAACTTGGATAAGTATATGGGTGGGAAGGCTATGGTTCAGGAGCAGATCAATGGGACTATGAATTAAACAGTTCAGCATGGACTAGATAGGCCAAAGGGCTGTTTCTGTGCTGTAATGCTTTGACTCAGTGACTCGAGAGCAGAGTTTCCCAACCTGGGGTCCTCAGCCCCCTTGGTAAATGGTAGGGACCCTTGACATAAAATAGGTTGGAAACCACTGCTCTAGAGGTTAGATTTAAGGTGAGAGGGGGAAAGAATTAAAGTGGATCTATGGATAACGTTTTCCACGGAGGGGGGTGGGTACATAGAGTGAGCTGGCAGAGGAAGATGTAGAGGCGTGTAAAATTATAAGTTTTAAAAGACATTTAGACAGGTACATGGATTGGAAAGGTTGAAAGGGATATGGCCAAAAGCAGGTGCATGGGACTAGCTCAAACAGGCTCCTTGGTTGTTATAGACAGAAAGGCCTCTCCGTTTCAGCCCGCTTAACGCTATGGCTCTAAATTAAATATATTAACATATATACAATAAGGTGGTGGCTGAATTGCCTTTAACAAGTTTGCTTCATCAAGCCTGCTGAACAAGGCACCAAGCACAGCCTATATAGAGATCAACTAATCAACCTCTCGAAAGAAGACCAACTAATACATACAGTACGCACATTCAAGTAAAACATATAGTATAATTATTTTGTAAATTCTATACAAAACTGTTTCTTCTAAGTTAATTTAACGGTATTTGACAAAACTATTCGGATGTGTTATAGATCTCTGACAGTTCACTATCTGATATGCACAGTATTTACATTTAAGTATCTATCGCCCCATCTTTGTTCATCAGTAGTCCTCTCAGGCAATGGAAGGTGACTGGGACTAATTGGCCTTTCGGTGGCACTTCTCCACTTTAACAACAATGGTGTACTCACGAGATCATCAAGATCACCATCCATCTTTGAATTCATGAATGAAAAAGAGCACCTGAGGCCCTACCTTCACATCATGGAATGGAGGACAGAGGTGTTCTATGTAAATGGTGCACTGTCTGTAAGGAGCTTCCCCATGACCACGTAGCTTTCCTCTGGGTGTTCCGGTTTCCTCCAACAGTCTAAGGACATATTGTTAGGATCATTGAATTGTGGGCACTGGAAGAATGGTGACACTTGGCGCTGCCCCCAGCACATATTGGTCATTGATGAAAATGACGCATTTCACTGTATATGCGACAAATAAAGCTAATCTTTATTTTTATGAAGCTCAAAACCCTAACCACTGCATTCCAAACACATCCGCCAAGCCCTCCTTATCCAGTGCCTAGTTAAATTCCTGGAGTAGCAATAGTAACAGATAAATGTGTCCCTGCTGCGTCTAACTCTTTGGAAAGTACATTGCTACATAGTACTGAACTGAGCTGTAACACACAAACTGCAAAACAATTAGCATAAGCCCCACCCACATTATTCCCAAAGCAGATAAAGAGTTTGTTATAAGAGATCCAACAGAGAGAAACGTACTTTTAACTTTGAAGGTGTAAATCTGCTTTCATGACAAGCGTCCAATAAAACGAACATAATTCACCAGTGTGCTAACATGGTCTCTTTGTGCACAAAGAGAAAAGTGAACTCTGATTGAAGATAAGTGACCATCTAAATTATGGTACAAGATGTACAAAGTTATCCAAGCATAACCAGTGAAAGAAATACATTGTCTAATGACAAAAAGATCTGTGAAGCCAAGCCCGGAGGAATGTAAAGACATGTGGAGGTGATTAAATCTGCATCAAAAAAAGAGAAAAGTCCTTCCACTCTGAATACAGATGAAATGCAAAGAGAATAAGTAATAAGGGCAGCTCTATAAAGGCATGGGTTATAACATGGGAATATGTGGCAGATTCGTGCTGGGGAAAGTGATATGTTGTTCCACTGAATACTGCAGGAGGAGAAAGAAAGCAGTTTAACTCAGCTAGAAAAATGAGACAGGTTGTCACTCATAAATGTACGTGTTTTGAACATCAGGCAAGTGCCAGTGATGTGAAAGGTTTGACAGCTTCCACATCTCTGGCAGCATCATCAAGGACCCACACGATTCAGGCTATACTTTTTTCTTGCTACTGTCACTTGGGAGGAAGTACAGGAGCCTTAGGTATGACATCAACAGGTTCCGGAACATTGCTACACTTCAACCAGCAAGCTGCTGAACTGATGTTAATAACTTCTCAGACACCAGCCACAACTTACAGACTCACTTTCAGGACTCTACAACTCATGTTCTCAGAACTCTTCTTTTTAACTTGCACAATTTGCCTTCTTTTGCACATGGGTTGTTTGCCAGTCTTTATAGACCGTATGCACAGTTTTTTTTTCCATAAATTCTATTGTATTTATTCATTTTTCTGTAAAAAGAATGAATCTGGGGTTAGTATAGAAACATAGAAATCTACAGCGCATTACAGGCCCTTCAGCCCACAAAGCTGTGCCAACCATGTAACCTAGTCTAGAAACTACCTAGAATTTCTCTACCACATAGCCCTCTATTTCGCTAAGCTCCATGTACCTGTCCAGGAGTCTCTTAAAAGACCCTATCATATCTGCCTCCACCACTGTCGCTGGCAGCCCATTCCACGCACTTACCACAGTCTGCGTAAAAAACTTACCCCTGACATCTCCTCTGTACCTACTTTCAAGCACCTTAAAACTGTGCCCTCTTGTGTTAGCCATTTCAGCCCTGGGGAAAAGCCTCTGACTATCCACACGATCAACGCCTCTCATCATCTTATACACCTCTATCAGGTCACCTCTCATCCTCCGTCTCTCCAAGGTCAAAAGGCCAAGTTCACTCAACCTATAAGGCACACTCCCCAATCCAGGCAACATCCTTGTAAATCTCCTCTGCACCCTTTCTATGGTTTCCACATCCTTCCTGTAGTGAGGCGACCAGAACTGAGCACAGTACTCCAAGTGGGGTCTGACCAGGGTCCCATAGGGAATGGAAGATGGCGGTGCGACGCAGCTCGCAGCGGCCACCCCGGTGGTGATGTCTGTTATTTGTCAAGTAGGGTGCCGTGCACAATCCTGATTTGATGGAGACGGATGTGAGAGCACAGAGGAACATCTGGTGAAATTTCTGAAATGCCTGCTTCACCGCTGCTGCTACTGTGTGGTCCAGAATCTCCGGAGGGGAAGGCCCTGAGTCCTCGGCTTTGCTTGTTGCTCGGCGGCCAGGGAGTAGTCGAAGCGCTCGGCAGAGGATGGTGCTCGGAGAGGCTGTGTCAGAGGGGCTGGTCGGAGGCTCGAAGTTTTCGGACGGACTCAGAGTCCGCTGCGGTTGGGTGCTTCCAATGGTGCTGCATCAACGAGTTGGCGGCGCTTGGAGGTTCATGGTGGGGAGAGTTCCTCCTTTCTGCCGCCTGCGTGAGATGATGAGGCTATCGGGACTTTGAGACTTTTTTTTTACCGTGCCCATATGGTATTTTATCAAATTACGGTATTGCTTTGCACTGTTGTAACTATATGTTATAATTATGTGGCTTTATCAGTTTTAGTCTTGGTTTGTCCTGTGTTTTCTTGTGATATCATTCTGGAGGAACGTTGTATCATTTTTTAATGCATGCATTTCTAAATGACAATAAACGAAAACCAAACTGAACTGAACTGAATATAGCTGCAAAATGACCTCTCAACTCTTAATCTCAATTCCACGATTGATGAAGGCAAATGCAGCGCATGTCTTCTTAACCACAGAGTCAACCTGCGCAGCAGCTTTGAGTGTCCTATGGAATTGGACACCGAGATCCCTCTGATCCTTCACACTGCCAAGAGTCTTACCATTACCATGTTTCAGAGGCTGATGTCAGAACATCTTTCGAGAAGCTGAATCCTTGCAAGGCGTCAGGCCTGATGATGTACCTGGAAGGGTTCTGAAAACCTAGGCCAACCAACTGGGAGAATTTAAGGACATCTTCCATCTCTCACTGCTGTAGCTGGGGCATCCCAGCTGCCTTAAAGGGTGACTACCAGTGCCCATGAAGAGCAGAATGAGCTGCCGCAATAACTATTGCCCAATTGCAATCACGTCTACTGTGACGAAGTGTTTTGAGAGGTTGGTCATGGCCAGAATCAACTCCTACAGCAAGGACCTGGACCACTGCAGTTTACATGTTGCAACAATAGGTCTACAGCAGATGCAATCTCACCGGCTCTCCATTTGGCTTTGGATCACCTGGACAATAGTAACACACATATCAGGCTGCTGTTTGTTGATTATAGCTCAGCGTTCAACACCATCGTTCTCTCAGTGCGAATCACAAGCTCAAAAACCTGTGGCTCTGTACCTCTCTCTGCAACTACTCCCTTGACTTCCGCACCGGGAGACCACGGTCAGTGTGGGTCAGAAATAACATCTCCTCCTTGCTGACAATCAACACTGGTGCACCTCAAGGATGCGTGCTTAGCCCACTGCTCTGCTCTCTGTACACCCACAACAGCATGGCTAGGCACAGCTAAGAAGCCAACTATCTATCTGCCAATGGGGCAATTGTTGTTGTCAGAGTTTCAGATGGTGGCAAGGAGGCATACAGGAGAGAGACAGATCAGCTGGTTGAGTGGTGTCATAGCAACAACTTTGCACTCAACATCAGTAAGGTCAAGGAATTGATTGTGGAATTCGGGAAGAAGTCGAGGGAACGCACACCAATCCTTAGAGGGATCAGAAGTGGAAAGAGTGAGTAGTTTCAAATTCCTGGGTGTCAAAATCTCTGAATATCTACACTGGACCCAACAACATGTTGATACGATTACAAAGAAGGCACGACAGCAGCTGTATTTCATTAGGAGTTTGAAGAGACTCGGTATGACACCAAAGACATTGAACCCATATACACTACCTCAATATGTTTTTTGCTCTCTTTTTGCGCTACTTAATTAATTTAATCTTTTTAAGTATATTCCTTAATGTAATTTATAATCTTTTGTTATTGTTGCAATGTACTGCTGAGCAAAACAAGAAATTTCGTGACATATACCGGTGATATTAATCCCGATTCTGATTCTTTAATAATAAATTTATTTTGAGCAACGAATTCTGAAGGTGAAGAGGTTAGGACAGGGAGCAGAGACAGACAGCAGGCTTGACGGCCCCAATCTCATCAGAGAAGCAATAGTTGTCTGGACAATTGTGTGAGAAAAGAACGCTATGAATACAACAGTCAAGGAGGCAGCTGCAAATACCAACAAATAAATTGGCAGTCAATTCTGTCCACAGATCTTGGCTTAAAGATTGATCCAGACTGAGAAAGCAGCAGTGGCTGGTAATAAAATGTAGCAAAGTGAGTTACAGTGAGACTTGCTGCAGAACATGATGTGAAATAAAGGGATATAAAGAAAAGAAGGGTTTCAGCCAGGGAAAAACAAGCCCAGGGTTGGAATTTGTCAGGTTTAATATGGCTAAAAGTGGACAAAAATAGGACTATCTACGCTCCTGGGCCAGTAAATTTCATCCAATTAGAGGCTTTATCCTTCAGGTGAATGGAATTGTTGTCCTGTCCTCTACTTCCCCGCTCTGCCCTGCACCATCAGAAGAATAAATAGCTTCCTAAATATGGACCGCATGCTCGATGCTATTGGGACCAAAAAGCTCCTAGACTAGAACCATCTCATTAAAGAACATGGCTGGTACACTGGAAACTTCAGGCCTTCGAGAATTTGCTCAAGAAACGCTTGTAATGTAAAATAATGTGGCAAGAATAATATGGTAAAGATACAGTAACAGTCAGTGACCAAATGATCGAGAAAGAGTGGCAAAAAAGAAGCAATTCTCTCCTTTGTACGACTAATCAAACAAAGCAAGAGTGTCTTTTCTGCTCAGATACACCAAGGACTCACTTTCAAGGAGTTTACAACTCATGTTCTCAGTTTTATTTATTTATTTGTTTGTTTGTTTATTTATTCACTAATTTTTTTTATTTGCCCAGTTTGTTTTCTTTTGCATATTGATTGTTTGTCAGTCTTTGTAGGTTTTCATTGATTCTATTGTGATTCTTTGTCCTACTGTGAATGCCTGCAAGGAAATGAATTTCAGGGTAGTATATGGAGACATGCGTACACTTTGATAATAAATTTACTTTGAACATTGAACTTCGATTTCCTTTCAAGCCCGTTATGCTCAATGGTTCAGAAAAATACAATAATTTTTTGTTACTAAGTTATAATATTTTGCTCCTGTTTATCTGAATAATACTGTGAATTGGTCTCTAGGCAGCTGGCCTGTGACACAGTGGGACTTTGGCATCAAAAAAGCATTGTAGACTTGCTTTGCTGTGGCAATTAATTACACAGTGGGTTTCTAGATTCAAAGGGGCCATTGGAGCAGACATCAAGCAAAGGCTAGAAACTGCTCGGCAGGGAAGCAAGTCGAACAGAAGTGTGAGCGTGAATAACTGCTGGTCCCTCCCACACTTTTACAGTAACTACATCCAGATCCGTTGTCACAGGCGTATTGGAACAGGTGTCTGCTCCCTATCTTGACCTGAAAATAGTCTGACATAGGGAACGCTGAAGTAGATAGTGACAAGCCAAGCAGTGTGTGGTGTAATCTTGATATATATATAGATATATACACACACACACACACATATATATATATATGCAAAGCATCTTCTGATGTCTGACACAGAATACAATTCATGCTTCACATTGCAACACAAATTGAGATCAAGATTAATGTTCTGCAAAAAGGTCAATTCATTTCTAAAACGGTAAAAGGTGATAATGGCCGCTTTTCTAATAAGATTTAATCCAACGATACATCAACAGTAATTTCTATGTTATTTATTTATTTCTAGATACAGCACAAAACAGGCCCCTCTGGCCCAACAAGCCACAGCACCCAATGGCCCACTTATTTAACTCTAGCCTAATTGCAGGGCACGTTACAATGACCCTTTACTCTACCAGCAGGTACGTCTTTGGACTGTCGGAGGCAACCCACGCGTTTACGGGAACGATGTACAAACTCCTTACATTCGGCATTGGAATTGAACTCCGAGCCCCGATGCCCCAATCTGAGACAATAATAAAAATCTGTCTTTATGTAGAAACTTCACAGTAATGTGTGCCAAATCATTTCACAGGACTTCAGACCACCAAAAGTGTCGGGCCAATGAAGGGTCAGGTCCTAATGAAGGGTCTCGGCCCAAAACACTGGCTGTTTACTCTTTTCCATAGATGCTGCCTGACTTGCTGAGTTCCTCCAGCATTCTGTGTGTGTTGCTTGGATTTCCAGCATCTGCAGATTTTCTCACATTTGTGACTGCCTCCTTTACCTTAAGATCCCTAATCAAATCTACTTCATTACACAACATCCAATCCTGAATTACCTTTCCTCCAGTGGGCTCAACCACAAGCTGGTCTAAAAAGCCATCTTGTAGGTGTTCTACACATTCCCTCTCTTAGGATTCAGCACCAAACCAATTTTCTCAATGTCATCTTATGTCATCTCTTTCTAAGGGTTTGATTTCATTTTTTACCAACAAAGCCATCCCAGCACCTCTACTTATCTCTCTGTCCTTTCACTACAAGGTGTATCCTTGGATGTTAAGCTCCCAGCTTTGATCTTCTTTCATCTACGACATAGTCATGCCAACAACTTTATTCTTGCCAATCTGTAACAGTGCTACAAGATCATCCACTTTGTTCCATATACTGCATGCATTCAAATATAACACCTTCAGTCCAGTATTCAATTTTGCTGCCATGTTACACTTCAACTCATCTCATTAACTGCAATTTTTCTCTATCATCTGCCTGTCTTTCCTCAGTCATACTACATACTACATCTACAGTACTTGTATACCAAATGTTCCATCCTCAGCCCTATAATTCTAGTTACCAACCCCTGCTAAATTCAGTTAAACCCTCCCCAACAGCTTTAGCAAACTTGCCCGCAAAAATATTTATTCCCCTTGGGTACAGGTATAACTCATCCTTTTTGTACAAGTAAAACCCTCCCCAGAAGAGATTCCAATGATCCAGAAATATGAAACCCTGCCCTCTGCACCAGTTCCTCAGCCGCACATTATTCTGCCAAATCACGTTATTCTTATCCTCAATGGCATGTGGAATAAGCAGCAATCCAGAAATCACTACCCTGGAGGTCCTGCTTTTCAGCTTTCTACAGTATATAACTCCCTATATTCTCTCTTCAGTACCTCCTCCTTTTTCCTACCTATGTCATTAGTACCAAATTGTGCAATGACTTTTGACTGCTCACCCTCCCCTTTTAGAATGCTATGGATCTGATCCCAGACGTCCCTGACCATAGCACCTGGGAGGCAAAATACCATCCTGGTTTCTTTTTCACCTCCACAGAATTTCCTGCCTGCTTCTCCAATTATGGAATTCCCCATCACTACTGAACTCCTGATTCCCTAAGGATGTTATTGCCAGCTATGGTAGTGGGTTTAAGTTCCCAGTACCTAGTTCCCAATGGCATGTGTCTCAAATAGCCTCTGACAACCAAGTCCCGTTCATGACCTTCACATGCGGCTTAGTTACTAAGCCCAGCAGAACTGTTTCTACTGACAGGAAAAAGAAGAAAGGCAGGTTACTGGTGCTTTAAAACCAGTCACGTTGGGCAGATGGGGCTTGTCAGCCGTGGTTTGCAGCTCATCTAGGAAAAGGAAAACTCTGATATCAAACCTCCGCGTCTTTGCAGCTATACCCACTCATAAGGAAAACTTACGGGCGAGCACCCAGAGGAAAAGTCTGGAGCTGGCATCCTTAAGGCAGTCTTACGTTGAGTTCAACGCTGACCGGAAACTCTAGTGATGCTGCATGTGCCAAACTGTATCAGTCTCTGTTATTCCTTTGGATTCATCAGTTACCTGGTGAGGGGGAGCCTACTAATGGGCAACATATTGTTCTCCATGTTGTACTGTCCTTAGCTTGTGTATCATATGAATAACTGGGACACAACAGTCATAGTCAACCCCGACCAATGGACAGCCTCATTATAATACTCTTCTCTGCTCTTCCCTTCTGAGCCACAGAGCCAGACTCAGCGCAAGAGGCCTGCTCTCTGTGGCTTCTCGCTGATTGGCCGTCCCTCCGAACAGCATTCAAAGCTATATACTTATTATTGAGGGGAATGGCCACAGAGGTCCTAATCAATTTCCCTCTCCTAACAGTCATCTCTGAAACTTAGGGGTGATTACCTCTCTGAAGGTCCTATCCAATACCTCCTCATTCTCCTATATGAGCCGAAGCTCATCGAACTGCAGCTCCAGTTCCTTAACATGATCTCTACGGAACTACAGTTCAATGTACCTCATGCAGATGTAGTTATCAGGGAGAATAGAAGTCTCCCAGAGTTCACACATCTCACACAAAGAACAACTCTAGATCCATTCTCAGCACAATAACTATGTGCAAATAGACAAAGAAATATTTTTTAGAAAACGTACTAGAAACTTACTTAGAATCTCTGCCTGTGCATGTCCAAGCCTGTTCTGGCCAAAGCCTATTGAGTCAAAGCCAAACCATTCTAACACTGGCCCACTTCAACAATGGCCACTCCATTTACACCTCCCTTCCTTTTATTGGCCCAAACAATCCCAATGAGACCTGTAGTGTTCAAATGGCTCCCACACTGTAACATGTTGCTCTTTCGCTTGCTACTTCAAATTGTGACTCACTCTGCTGAGAACACCTCCTGAGCAACTTATGTCTACACAACAACACACATTGTAGGATTGAGACTTGCTCGGGAGCGTTTGGAAGAAAGGCAAGGATATGAAGTAGTTCAAAGCCAAGTAAAATGAACTTATTATCACAATGCATATATGTCACCATGAGATTCATTTTCTTGCAGGCATACAGAACAAACCTAAGAAACACAATAGAATCAATGAAAGACTGCGCCCTGCAGAATGGCCAAACAACCAGTGTGCAAAAAAAACAAGCTATGCAAATACAAAATAAAATATAAGAATAATAAATAAATAAGCAATAAGTAGAGAACATGAGATGAAGAAACCTTGAAAATGTGTCCATAGGTTGTGGGAACAGCTCAGTGATGGGACAAGTAAAGTGGAGTTATCCTCTCTGGTTCAAGAGCCTGACGGTGGAGGGATAATAACTGTCCCTGACCATGGTGATGAGAGTCTAAGGCTCTTGTAACTTCTTCCTGATGGCAGCAGCAAGAAGAGAGCATGGCCTGGGTGGTGGAGGTCCCTGATGATAGATGCTGCTTTCCTGCAACAGCGTTTCGCGTAGATATGCTTAATGGTGGGGAGGGCTTCACCTGTGATGGACTGGGCCGTATCCACTACTTTAAGTAGGATTCTCCATTCTAGGGCATTAATGTTTCCAGATCAGGCCATGATGCAATATACTCCCCACCACAAATCTATAGTAGTTTGGCCAAGTCTTAGAAGTCATGTGGATAGTTAACCAGATCTCTACAACCATTACTGGCTGCATTTCTCTAAATTAAAAATATCTATTTCGAGGCTTAATTTTGCTTTGAGGTTTAAATGAGGAAAACATAATTAATTGTGAATGAGATAACTGAGGAATGTTCCTTTTGTTTCCTTCAAAAATGTTCAATGGAGCTAAACATTTTGGATAATTAAAGTTTGCATGATTTAAAAAATTGCCTTCTTTTTTCCTCAAAGAGGCTTTAAAAAAAGCACAAGGAGTTTAATGATCCAGCTAGGAGTCGGTTCCTGTCCTAGAAAGACCACTTAAAAGAACGATGGAAGCTGTCTCTGATGCTAAGATTCAGATCAGGCCTGGAGCTCAGTTAGGAGTTTGCCAATGTGGTGAAAGCGTGGCAGGTTTACAATGGTGAGACATACTATTCCATTGTCTTTAAAGATACTGTCTATTACCTTACAAGAGTGATCTTGCAAAATTAAGTGCTATAAACACACAATTATTTGGGGGATAATCAACACATCAGCAACTAATCAATCTGTTGTAATTAGACCTGAGAGAGTTTCTAGAGTGTTAAAATTGTTCAAATACATTGTTTTAAAATTAACTGTGGACTACAATGCAAGTGTCATGTTAAAAATCACTCAGTTAATCTAGCAGTCCCCAGATCATTCTTTAGTTTATATAGGTCCCAACCCTCTGAAGTACTGGTGTTATACATAAGAGTGAGTGGTGTTATTCAACTTCAGTGATAGATCAGGGATTATTAAAGCTGATTTGTTCTGTCAAGCATCAATTTTTTAAAATAAATTGTTAAAAGCTTATGACTTCAATAACACGGCTACTGTTCTTCCCATTTATTTACAAGCAGGGAGAGGGCCAATATTTGAACCCTAGACAATATTTATCTGTCACATATGCTTCACTTGCCGATTGCAAGGGATTGATGTGCATAAATTGACTGCTGCATTTGTTCCATTACAACCATGCCTGCATTCCAAAAACAACTCGTTGGCTGCAAATCAAACTAGGATGCGCTGAAAGGGGCGTGAAAGGCACTTAAGAACTGCAAGCCTATTCTTTCTTCCAAGTGACCACTTAACAGAAAGAAGACAATTTGTGATCTAAATATGAATGGAAAAAATGACTTCCTGTTTCTAACTGTTCATTATTGCCTGTACGATATATTGCATAAGGAAAATCAGAAACCACATTTCTCCAAAATTTCCACTGCTATGATTATTGAGAATAATTTAAATATTGTGTAGTCGACTCGAAGCAACCACCAAAAATCAATTCCGGACTTTCAGTATCAGACAGCTTGAGTGACATTTGAAATTCACCACAAGATGCATTATTATCATACACTCACTGGCCACTTTATTAATTACCTACACCTAATAAAGTGGCCACTGAGTGTGTGTTCACGGTCTTCTGCTGCTGTAACCCATCCACTTCAAGGTTTGATATGTTGTGCATTCAGAGATGCTCTTCTGCACATCACTGTTGTAAAGCGTGGTTATTTTAATTACGGTTACCTCAGCTGGAACCAGTCTAGTCATTCCACCCTGACCTCTCTCACTAACAAGGTGTTTTTGCCCACAGAATGGCCACTCACTGGATACATTTTATTTTTTACACCATTCTCTGTAAACTCTAGAGACTGTTGTGCGTGAAAACTGCAGAAGATCAACAGTTTCTGAGATACCCAAACCACCTCGTGTGGCACCAACAATTATTCCACAGTCAAAGTCACTTAGATCTCATTTCTGCCCCATTCTGATGTTTGGCCTGAACAACAGCTGAACCTCTTGGCCACATCTGCATGCCTTTATGCATTGAGTTGCTGCCCCATGATGGACTGATTAGATCTTTGCATTAATAAGCAGGTGTAAAAGTGTACCTAATAAACTGGCCATTGAGTGCATTTGAGGTATACACAGAATGATATGAATTGTGTGTCACTTAATCTCTGTCACCATGTGTCAGTCTTTATCACTGACAAAACCCTAGACAACATGGATCACCTTCCACATTGTGGAAGCTATGTATCAACTAAGGCAGACATTCATAATGGAATTCACTAATGTACCCAGTGCTTTAGCGTAGATTTCAGCTAACTGAAGAAGAGTGTATCCAAAGATCAAGATCTCAGATCTATCTCCAAGCTCAGGATCTACCAGGCAGCAGAGGTCACTGACTTGCTGAATCTTTATCTGGCATCATAAAGAGTAGTGGATACTGCCCAGTCCATCACAGGTAATGTCCTCCTCACTACTGAGCACAACTACACAGAGCATTATTGGTGGAAAGCAGCATCCATTCATCATCACTACCCAGGTCATGCTCTCTTCTTACTGCTGCCATCAGGAAGGTAGTTAAGGAGCCCCAGGATTCATACCACCATGTTCAGGAACAATTATTACCCCTCAATCATCCGCTCTGAACCAAGGGGAGGGAAATAAATTCACTCAACCTCACTTGCCCCATCACTGATATATTCCCACAAACTATGGACTCACGTTCAATGACTTTTCATTACGTGCTGTTGATATTTATTGTTTATTTATTTATTACTATTATTTCTTTCTTTTTGTGTTTGCAGTTGTCTTTTGCGCATCGGTTGAATGGGTGTTTGTGCAGTCTTTCATCAATTCTATTGTTTATTATTCTATTATGGATTTGTTGAGTACGTCCACAAGAAAATGATTGTATATGGTGACATATATGCACTTCAAAAATAAATTTAATTATGAACTTTGAAAAAAAACCTTCAAATAATCAGCCATCTTATAAGTAAATGGAAACAATACACTCTTGATGCTGAAGGACTATCTAAGTTAAGGGAAAAATTGGCCAATGCTCCAAATATTGAAGTCTTAGCAACCACAGTGTTTATGGGACCATAGGAACAAAGAGGCACAAGGTGACTGTAGCTCCTGAAGCTTGTTCTCTCGCTCAGTAAGATGAATGCAGACTTTGAAGGCAAAATACTACTTTTTGCCTAAGTTTCAACCTCAATTATCTCTCCTCCCTTCTCATTGCTGCTGTCAGGAAAGAGGTACAGGAGCCTTAGGTCCCACACTACCAGGTTCAGGAGCAGTTATTACTCTTCAACCATCAGGCTCCTGAACCAGAGTAGATAACTTCACTCCCTCCAACACTGAACTAATTCCACAACCTATGGGCTCACAACTCTAGTTCTCAATATTATTTACTTATTATTATTACTATTCTGTTTTTCTTTTGGTATTTGAACAATCTGTTGTCTTTTGCACATTGATTGTTTGCCCATCTTTGTGTGTAGTTTTTTTTTCATTGATTCAATTGTGTTTCTTTGTATTTATTGTAAATGCCCACAAGAAAATGAATCTCAGGGTAGTAAATAGTGATATTTATGTACTTTGATAATAAATTTACTTTGAACACACTAACTTTGCTGTTGCACCATTCTACTTCTTTCCATTTGCCCTTTCATGCAACCTCAATCATAAAGACAATTCCCACACAGTGAAATTCAACAAGCGTAAGATCCTTGAAGTGAGAGACATCCAGACTCATCAACAAGTTCAGGCAGTCCCTAGCAAAGGCATTCAGTTATCTGGAGAGCTAAGACAGGTGCTAATTCATCAGTCTTTCTTCAGGTAAAAGTTAAAGCTCTCTCTGGCAGAAGGTCAGCTGAAGCTTTGATTGTTTTCAATCTGCAGATTTTACCTCACTGTAGCCCTGTACTGTAGAGAACAGGGGATAGTGGTGCAACATTTCTGTCATAGTCTTTTGTTAATGCTCAATTCTGTGCACGTTTTGCTGGCATGTGTGTTTCTTCAGTTTGCTGATTCTTGCAGAATCTTGGCACTCAGCAGAAAAAGAGGAAAGCCATCAGATTATAATGCGGTCGAGGTCAGGCCCTAGATGCAGAGGGATAGACAGATAAGCCATCAAAGCATCAGGTCCTTCATTTAATTATAGTTTTCCCACCAACAGTCTGATGGAGTTACAATGATATTTTACCATTAGTAGTAGCGATCACTCAAGACGAGTATAATGTCTTCCTGAGGGGTTTATTCCTTTAATTGAGAACCCCTGTGTGTGACTTTTTTTTAAATGGGCAGCAAACACTTCATAAACTAATTATTAACAGAATAAAATAATTTTCCTATAAAGGATTTGAAAAAGCTACAGAGGGTTCTAGACTCAACCAGCTCCATCCTGGGCACTTGCCTCCCCACCATTGTGGTCACCTGCAAATGGTGGTACCTCAGGAAGATGGCATTTATCATTAAGGACCCTCACTGCTCAGGATATGCCCTGTTCTCATTTCTACCAGCAGGGAAGAGGTACAGAAGCCTGAAGACACTCACTCAATATTTTAGCTACAGCTTCTTTCCCTTGACTATCAGATTTTCTGAACTCTCCAAGAACATTACCCCTCTATTTTGCTCTTTTTACACTACTTCCTTATTTGTTTCTATTTAGCACTGTAACATAATTTTTTTTACATATTGCAACTGCACTGCTGCCACAAAACAACAAATTTCATGACATATATTTCAGTGATAATAAATGTGATTCAAATTGATTCTGAATTTACTATCAAAAATGTCAAAGTACTGTATGCATATGCATAAAGTTTTATTTTCAATAACAAAAAATATCTTATTTACCAGAGAAAGATATTAACAAAGAAAATATCCTAAACTGGACCAAAAATATCTAAAATTCAACCTGAAAATACTTAATGATTGATCTACAGATCTCGAGAGTAGAGAATTCCAAAAATATTTGTGACTTAAAAAGGCATGAGTGTTGTCACAAGAGCTAAAGTTAGCAAAATCACTGGCACAAGATTAAATATAAATATAAATTAAAAATAATCATCTAATTATAATTGAAGTACAACTATGAAATTATAACTGTTCCCTTAAGATACATTCTACACTACAACAACAGGTTGCCTGCTTGTATAATGAAGTGTTGAACAAAATTACTAAAGCCAAGAATGTCTGGGCCCAGAAACCTCCAAATGTCTACAAGAAAATGAATCTCAGGGAAGTATATTGTGATTATATACATATTTTCATTTTTAAAAATCACTATGCTTTGAACTTTGAAATAATTTACTCTGGGAGCTTCTGCAAACAATGGCACAACTAGACCAATCAAACACCTAAAACTGATCTTAAGGAGGTGGCAGCCTTAAAGCGATGATTACTCTTTTATAACCAATACATCATATACTGCGCAGACACCCACACACATACGCACACGCAGAGAGGCTGGAAAAGAGCTCTAACAAAACTGAACTACTAATTGCAATTAAGACACAAATTAGAATCGATTCAAAGATGACTACTCATTCATGGCCCATTATGCCACTGACATTTAGGGCAACATTTCTAGTGGTGTTCAAGGCTTCCTTGATTGTGTCAGTAGCTTCCTCTTGGTTTTCGCTGCTATCAGTCATGCAAGTCCCAGGGATAGACTCAGGAATACCGTCACACTCAGGTGTAGAAGGAATCTTTATTGCTGTCTCTGTAACAATTTTGTTTCACCAGTCAGGGGGTTGTTATCCTGAGCTGAACTTCCAAGCCTGGAAGACTGGAGGATGACTCTTAGTCTAACCTCTACCCTTTGACCTGATTGCCATGGGTGACCCTATCAAGAGCAGAAGCATAAAGCCCTGACTCCAGCCAGCATAGCTCTCCGGGTCATCGAAGCACACAAGCCTCCAAACCCAACGGCAAAGTTGTGGTCTTCTTGGAGCAGTCTCAAAGAGGAACAGGGAACAAAAATGTCCCCAATATCTTATACATTTATATTCAGAGCTTTAAACACAAGTGAACTAGACAATTTGTTTGAATATCTCAGAATTAACTGCATAGATACTCTATAAAAAAGGATTCAGTTCAATGATAACCACACTGAAAACATCCCCAGTGGCTTGAACGTTATTCATGGCGAATAAGCATAGCCAACCTTTTTGTAATATCATGATAATTTAATTTCCTCATATTAATATTCAAACTAGTATAATTAATTTATACAGAAAATTGAATGCCTATGGGGCGTGCAAACGAAAATATTTCCTTGTTACACTTGACTTATAGAGACGGGTTGGGCAGGTTAGGACTTTATTCCTTGGAACACAGAAGACGGATGGGTGAGCTTATAGAGGTGTAAAAACCATGAGGCCCATGGACAGGGGAGATGAAGACTGCCTTTTTCCCCCAGGGAAAGGGAAGCACAAACTAAGGGACTTGGGTTTAAGGTGAGAGAGGAAAGATTCCTGAAGTGCAACTTGCTCACGTGGAACAAGCCACCAGAGGAAGTAGCTGAAGCAGATACAATATCACAAACACAAGAAAGTCTGCAGATACGGGAAATCCAGAGCAAAACACACAAAATGCCGGAGGAACTCAGCAGGTCAGGCAGCATCTATGGAAAAGAGTAAACAGTCGACATTCCTTGCCGAGACCCCCTTCAGGACTGAGAAGGAAGGGGAAAGATGCCAGACTGAAAAGTTAGGGGAGGGGAAAGAGACAAGCTGCAAAGTGATAGGTGAAGCCAGGTGAGTGCGAAAGGCCATGGGTTGGAGAAGAAATAATCTGATAGTAGAGAGGAGTATAAAATAGATGAAAGGGAAGGAAGAGGGGAACCACGGGAAGTAATAGGCAGGTAGGATGAAGTGAATGGTCAGAGTGGGAATTGGAGGAAGATGAGTGGGGAGGAATTTGTTCACCAGAAGAAGAAATCAATATTCCTGCCATCTGGTTGGAGGCTACCCAGACAGAATATAAGGTGTTGCTCCTCCACTTTGAGGATGGCCTCGTCTTGGCACAAGAGGAGGCCATGGACCGACACATTGGAACAGGGATGGGAATCAGAATTAAAACGTTTGCCACCGGGAAGTCCCACTTGTGGCAGATGGTGTGGAGGTCCTCAACGAAGCGCTCTCCCAATTTACAACAGGTCTCACCAATGGCCGCACCAGGAGCACCGGGCACAATAGATAACCCCAGCAGGTCTGTAGGTGAAGTGTTCGGGGTTCTGAATGGAGGTGAGGAAAGAGGCGAGTGGGCAGGTGTGGCACTAAGTACATGAATAAAAAAGGTTTAGAGAGATACAGGATAAGTACAGGCAAATGGGATTAGATTAGATGGTGTCTTGGTCAGCATGGAGTAGTTGAGGCCACAGACCTGTTTCTGTGCTGTGTGTTCTCTGTGACCTTTTATGGGTGATTAGGGAACGATATAGAGCCCAATCTGGTTTGTGTAATATCCACACTTTTACATTTACACAACTCAGTGCTGGCTCCGAACAAACCAATTCCATCCATCCTGATCCCCCAACTCCTCCTCATATTCCTGCAGACCTCTGAAACTTCCACATCCCCAGCAACACCGCTTAGATTCCTTTTGCCATTGAGGGTAACATAGTACCTGATTAACACGCCAACACATCGCCTGGGAGTCTGCGGAAAAGCAGAGTATTTAGGGGGAACTCAGCTGGTTGCATGGAGAACGTGCAAAGACAGACACCTCACACATGAGGTCAAGATTGTACCTGGACCGTGGTGGTGTAAGATACAGGTACAACCTATTGCACCACCACACTGTCACCTTTGTCACACTGCGTGTAGGTCAGAGGTCAGGATTTTGGTACCTAAGCAACTTGCATTTCAGAGGCTTAGTTGAATGATTTAATTTTTCATAGGAATTAACTACAAGAAAAAGAAAGGATTTCCTGGTAAGATTACTGCATTTTGTAGTCGGTCTCCTTTAATTCTGTCCATATAGAGTAAAAAGTTAACATAGTTAACAAAGCACAAAAATGGCTCCTGTGATGCAGATTTACTTGGGAGAAAATAGTCCAGTTCACATTAGGTCAAAACTGAATGACCTCAACAAGGAGTAGATTAGAATACACAGGAATGAAAGAACTGAAGCATAAAGAGTAGATAAAGCCACCAAACTCAGGGATCAAACGCAATTGAAACCAAACAAGTCAAAGAAAATGGTAGGAGCAAAATCAGCACTGAGTTGTATGGAAACCAAGTCCTTGAAATTCAAGCACATCGCATAAACTGGTTTGAGCATGAGCTGGACTGAACAAATGTGAATCAAAATTGAGGATTCCACCACAAAAGTCAATGATGGACTAATTTGTTACACGTACATTGAAACACAATGTTTGCCTCAACGACCAACACAGTCTGAGAATTATGCTGGGGGCAGACCACAAGTGTCGCCATGCTTCTGGCACCAACAATGCATGCTGACAACTTAGTAACTCATATGTAGGGAAAAGCTGGAGCATACGGAGGAGATGCTCAAAGTACAATCTCCTTACCGACAGCGGCTCACACAAACATCATCAATTCACAGCTCCATCCTTCTATGAGAGTAATCTCAGGAGCCCTAAAATCTACACCTGTCCATTTGGCAGAATCGCACCCCCAGAGATCCGTAGCAGAGTGGCTTCAGCAAAATTCTACAAGAGTATCCAAAATCTGCCCAACAAAATTTCAGTTCATAAACTGATCAAAAATGCTCATCCAGCCTCCTGACTCAAATCCCAAACTCCTTTCTTGAAAAACCTTGACCCCTGCAAGGAACACACTGAGTGGCACCAATACTGGCACACCAACACGCCACCCCCCCCCCGGGTGGAGATCTGATCGTCGACCACACCTCGCTCCTCCTGGGCTTTACCACAGCCACCAGAGGAAAAAAAACAGTGGCCACAAATAGACTCAGAAGTCGACCTGCCAACTCAGAGCAAACACTACACCGATAGGGCGGCCGACAAACCCCAGCCTGCCCCTGAGGTGCCCCAATCCAGGATGTCCTCCACCTGATCCAAACATGCCCTCTCACCAAGATCCGAGACGGTTTTGCCGTGGTCCGTTGATACGGCCTCAAGCTGAAGGGCGGGCTTGACGAAAACCAATTAGAAGTGTGAAGAGAAAGACACCTGCCGTACGAAACAGCAAGTAGAGCCAACTGGCGTACTTGCGTTCAAGCCTTTGAGGTGCTATGAATGTGCGTCCCATTCGACACTGCAGTGAAGTAAAATAAGGTTAAGAATAAGGAAACGACAACAAATGTTGAGTACACAGATCAGAAATGCAATGACTGCCAAAAGTCTTGTGCATAAAAGAAATTACTCCTCATACCCCATAAGAAGCTACCATGTGGTACCAATTTAGTGGATCTTCCCTTGGACAGTTCCTGCTCCCAGATATTAAAACTGAAAAACTGGACAGCAGGCTAGAAAAGTGGTTCATGTAATGCTAGTTACCCAGGTACAATTCCTCCGCTGTCAGTAAGTTTATAAGTTTCTCCCAATTATAACACCAGCAACCTAGGTACAATTCCTCTGCTGTCAGTAAGGAATTTGTGTGTTTCTCCCAGGGTTTCCTCCAGATGCTCCAGTTTCCTCCCACATTCGAAAAGCATATGGGCTAGTGGGTTAATTGGTCACATGGGTGTCATTGGAGGCACAGGTTTGTTGGCCCAGAATGCCCTATTATTATGCTGTAATGTGAATAAAACAAAATAAATAAATCTATGATTATAAGTTCCAATATGCAAACGCTATTAGTTTGAGTGCAGAAACAGTACATTAAGCATCAGTTTTTTATAAATATTCCTTTTGCCTTGTTCCTGATCAGGGCCATCAATTATCTCAAAGTTACCATGGGGAAAATGTTACATACATTATAGAAGCAAATAATAAATGAGAGCATTTCCTAGAGGATTCAATGATTTGTTGAATTTGTAATTGGAACTGTATCTAAGGATGAGAAACACACCAATTAGTTAAGGCCAGTCATCTAGATAAGTGACAGAAACCTTTGTCAATCATCTAGATGACTGGCCTTAACTAATTCTGATCTCAGATATTTCTGATCTGAGATAGCAGGGAGCTGTGAGATGGGTGTTGGATTAGGGGGATGGCACAAAAAAAAGAGCTTGATTAGCTTAAAGAGACAGGCCCGAGGTGGAATCCAGTGCTGGATTCTCTAAGCTGGAGTCCACTCAGAAAGGTAAGTCATACCAATGCGTTCCTCACAAGCATTAGGAGAACCGGATTCCAGGCAAGTCCAGACCTAAGAACATAACAACATAAGAAATAGAAGCGGGAGTAGGCCATCTGGCCCATCAAGCCTGCTCCACCATTCAATAAGATCATGGCTGTTCTGGCCATAGAATCAGCTCCACTTACCTGCCTTTTCCCCTACTTTGCAAAAAACTATCCAACCTTGTCTTAAATATATTTACTGAGGTAGCCTCCACTGCTTCATTGGGCAGAGAATTCCACAGATTCACCACTCTCTGGGAAATGCGATTCCTCCTCATCTCCATCCTAAATCTACTCCCTTGAACCTTGAGTCTATGTCCCCTAGTTCTAGTCTCACCTACCAGTGGAAACAACTTTCCTGCCTCTATCTTATCTATCCTTTTCATAATTGTTTCTATAAGATCTCCACTCATTCTTCTGAATTCCAGCAAGAACAGTCCCAGGCGACTCAATCTCTCCTCAGAGTCTAACCCCCCTCATCTCTGGAATCTACCTGATGAACATCCTCTGCACCACCTCTAAAGCCAGTCTATTCCTCCTACTCTGCAAACATTATCTTTCTCTCTCCTCTTGCCTGCCCCCATCTATCATTCACCTGCCGCCATCTCTTAACTCCACCCCTGTTCTCCGGCCTGCCATCTTACACCCCACTAATCACATTAGACTCGTCTCTCACCACTCATCTTCTCCTCTTTATACCAGCCATCTCACTCCCTACACCAGCTACTCATGCAGGGTTTTCACCCAAAACATCAGAAGTCCCTTTCCACCCACAGATGTTGCATGACCCACTGAGTTGCTCTACAGAACAGCATACCACTTCAGGGGCAGGTTGATCATGAGGGGGCAGAAATCACAATCTGCATCTCTCCCGTGAGATATGTCACAATCCAGTTTCCAGCTCCCTTTACACAGGCAGCTGCTGCATGGCGAGTGGTCGAGGTGACATTACGAAACCTTACAGGTTCAGATTGATTTATTTATCGCACATACACCGAAACATATACTGAACAGTATTGTTCGTGTTCACAGCCAACACAGCCTAAGGACATACTGGAGACAACCCACAAGAGTTTCCACACATTCCATCACCAACATAGCATGTCCACCATGTTTACAGAACACACAAACAATCAAAATAACGACCGAACAACAGCAAAACAAGCCCCTTACCTCCCTAAACACAAGAGATTCCACAGAATCTGGAAATTCAGAGCAACACACACAAGATGGTGGGTGAATTCAGCCGGTCAAGCAGCATCTATGGAAAGGAACAAACAGTTTTGGGCCGAGGACTGGAAAGAAAAGGGAATGCCAGAATACAAGGTGTGGCGGGGGGGGGGGGCGCGGCAGGGAAGCTAGATGACGATAGGTGAAGCCAAGTAGGCGGGAAAAGTAAAGGGCAAGAGAAGGCGGAATCTGATAGGAGAGGAGAGCGGATCATAAGTGAAAAGGAAGGAGGAGAGGCACGAGGGAGAGGTGATAGAGAGGCGAGGAGAAGAGTTAAGAGTGGGGAATAGAAGTGGTGGGAAGGAGGAAGGGAAAATTACCAAAAGAGAAATCAATGCTCATGCCATCAGGTTAGGGGCTACCCCGATGGCTGCACACACACACATACACAGACAGTACTCTAACCCCAGGTCAGGCAACCTCCCTGGCCTCAGACTCTCAGAGATTGAGCCTTCAACTTCCCCAACGGACTCACAGACCCAGGCTTCGGCCATCGGGCTTCAACTCCTGGACTTCCGATTAATCTTCAGGTTCAACCCCAGGACTCTTCGATGACATTCTGAGTGCCGATTACTGAGTGTCCAGCAGTGGCTGCTAGTTACAACCAAAGATTCAATTTACTCCATGAATGTTGGCGTCAGTCCAAGCACTGTAATAATGGTAATGCATTGGATGCACTAAACTGAATCCGCAAAACAATTTCACCCAGAAATGATCACTAAACTGGAATAAAATCACTTTTAGGTACAATAAAATCACTCTTAGGCTTGAAAAAAATGTATTAAACAATCCAATTTCACGTCTTCAGTTCTTTGTTCAGTAACTAAGTGTGGCTATTCTCCCTTTTATTGCTGAAGGAATCAGACCTCACCCTTATGGAACACATTTGTTTCAGTTCTTTCTCAATTCACTTGCTGCCTGTATTATTCAATATTTATGGATTAGGCAGTGACTGAGTTCAATGAAACAAAACTGATCAGTTTATTCAGGATTGGAAAGACAAATGCCTTTATACAGAGCTGAATACTTGAAACAGAATACGATGCCTGCATTTAATCTGGAACTCTCAGATGAAACCAGTCAAAAACTGGCAGATTGTCCAATTCAAGTTTAATTGTCATTCAACCATACATGAATACTCATGAATACAGCCAAACGAGACAGCATTGCTACAAGGTCAAGGTGCTAAAACACATTACCAACAGTCACATTCACAGATAAAAAGTGTCTGGATCCCTTCTCCCACCCCCATGACATCGAGACTGGAGGCTCAGTCATTGCCCAAGCAAGTCAACAAATTCATATAGAATATCAGTAAACCACAATGACACAGAATATGAATGTATATAGTCCAGACTCCCCCAGCCCACTGATATCATCTGACGAACCGCCCAACTCCCGCTAGGCGACACCACAGCTCTGAGGCCCAGTCCTCATATATACAAGCACATATGGAATATTTTGTAGCCTGGGGAAAAGTACACACTCAGGACAACAAATACTTTTTCGGGTTTTAATTCCTTTATCTGTTTTAGATGTTTAAGTGCCAGAAGAGGGTCGCGAAACAAAACGAACGAATCTACAACCAGTCCTTGCCGTTACAATCTCAGTTTAACTTTCGATCCACACCCTTATATACAAACAGAATTGTGTATGCAGTATAAAAAATACCAGAACTAATATGGTACTAATACAGAAGTGGCAATCCTACTTGGATGGTGATGAACTTTGCACAAGCCACGCGATCCAGCATCGATGCCTTTACTCGTGAAAATCTTTCCTCACCATGCCCAGTCTCAGGGAGGAACTCAATTCCAACGCCCCACCGGCGTCTTCAGCAGAAAACAAAATGGTCTCCCCACTATCCGGCGCGTGCATAACGACATCACCGTCTCCCCTAAAGGCACAGACAACTATTCTAGCATTACCCATCTGGATGTCTAAGTACACTTTTAATGATACTGAATAAGATCCGACGGTCACCCGTTTACATTAGTTAAAACACAAGACACAGAATATGTATGTACATATTCCAGACCTCCCAACACATCGAGATCGTGTCTCGACCAGCCCCGATGCCCACTGGTGATTTTTACCTCACGTGGTGCCACGGCGGTGGAGCAGTTAGCACAACACCTTTACAGCTTGGCGCATCAGAGTTTGGAGGTCAACCCTGGCATTCCTGTACATAAATTTGTACATCCTCCCCATGTGCACGTAGGTTTCCTCCCACAGTTCAAAGACGAACCGGTTAAAGCTCAAAGTTCAAAGCAAAATTTATTATCAGAGTACACACATGTCAACATATACAACCTTAAGATTCTTTTAAGGTTAGTAGGTTAATTGCTTGTTGGAAATTGTTTTCAGATGAGGCTGGGTTAAATGGGTGGGTTGGTGGGCAGTGTAGTTCGTTGAGCCGGAACGGCCTGTCAAATAAAGTAAATGGCAGAGGCTAATTAATATATTTATTAACATAGGAATGCTGATTTAGAGAGAACACAGTAATGTATAGAACCTAGATTTAGCAGTCAATAGCAATTGTAGTTCTTTGTTATTATCTGGGCTGCGATGAGAGATCTTCCTGACAATTAAATGCTCTCAAAAAACCCCTGTAGTTCTCAGCACAAACCGTGGAACAGCAAGTTAATGCAACTCGGAAAGATCTGAACTAACAGCCTTTTAAAGTCTGAAGTAGTCCTGGAGAAGCTAGCACTATAGCTGGTACTATATACATGCAACACGACAGTGGCAAGTTCCCGATGGCTTTATCCTCACGACCTGCACATTAAGGGTCATTTTAGAAAATGGCTGGAAGTCCACAACAGCATCTGTCACAAGGAAACAAGGGAAGATCTTACAAAGGTAGACAGAATGATGAAAAGTATAGAAAGGGTAAATGCATGCAGCTTTTTCCCTTGAGATGAAGTGTGACCTGAACTAGAGGTCATGGGTTTAGGGTGAAAGGTGAAATATTTAAAGGTAACCTGACGAGGACTTCTTCACTCAGAGAGTGGAGCCAGTGTGGGTGAGCTGCCAATGGAAGTGATGAATACAGGTTCAATTGCAACATTTAAGAGAAGTTTGGAAAGGTATGTGGATGAGAGGGGTATGGAGAGCTCTGGTCCAGGTGTGGGTAGATGGGACTAGGCAGTGTTACGAGAATACACATAAAATTAAGATGTTTGCTGGCCTGGGCTAGCATCAGTGGCATCAGCAGTTGGTCTGCCACCTGCCCTCAGGGGAAGGAGAGATAAGGAACAATGGAGCAGCGTCTGGAGATGTGTAATGAAGGGATGTGGGAGAGAGAGCTGTCTGGAGCGGCTCCCCCCTTTGAACCTTGAACTGTTTGAAGTGATGGACAGGCGATACCCCAGCAGGGGGATAAAAAGGGACAGGTTCGCTAAGGCGACACACACGCCACCCGAGGTAACGAGACCCTGGAAGCGGTGCGCTTCTCACGAGTGGGTGAGAAGTACCAGACAACGACCAGGGTGGAAAGGTACGATCAGCGGGAACCCGGTGTGTGTCCGCCCTTGCCTGGGTGCCGGGTTCACTGCAGAGGATCGACCGCATCTGGAGGAGGGGTCACAGTCGGTGACCTCAGGTGACATCACCAAGGACCTGCCCAAAAGCTGTTTGTGAGCCATCTCGCTGGTCTGTGAGCCATCTTGCTGGTCTGTGAGTGAAGCCGTTCTGAATGATCAGTTGTTCCTATTCTATCTCTCTCTTCCCCCACGTTGTCCACCGCCATGGCAACGATTACTGCGAACTGGACTGAACTTTGAGTCATTTTGAAATTGGTCATTTACCCCTAGACAACGATAGAGCTTGATTGATGCTGTTATCTTAATTCTGTGCACATGTGTGGTTATCATTGTTGAATTGTTGCATTTATTATCCTTTCGATTACTGTGTTGCTTGTTTCTTTAATAAAACTTTCTTAGTTCTAGTACTCCAGACTCCAACTGAGTGATCCATTTCTGCTGGTTTGGCAACCCAGTTACGGGGTACGTAACATAAGTGGGGTTCTCGTCCGCGATTTTGAACGCTAAATTTGGGACGGAGTAAATTGATTGGGTTAAAATTCCCGAAAGAAAGAAAAGACAAACAGCAGAAATGGAGGTTGAGGAATTTATAAAGGCGCCGACCTTGGAGGCATTAGAGGATGCCAGGAAATCGGAATTGATAGCTGTGGCCAAACGGGTGAATCTTGCTAAGGTGAAGTCGACAATGAGGAGAGAGGAGATACACAGAGCTATTGTAGAGCACTATGTATCTAAAGGTGTGTTTCCCCAAGGTGAGCTGGGGGTGGTGTCTATTGAAAAACCTGCTGGAGACGCGGTACAGGTACAGCTTGAAAAACTGAGACTCGAGCACGAGTTCCGGGTACGGCAGTTAGAACACGAAGAGAAGCAGTTAGAAAGGCAGGAGAAAGAGAGAGAGTTAGAAAGGCGGGAGAAAGAGAGAGAGTTAGAAAGGCGAGAGAGAGAGAAAGAGGTAGAAAGGCAAGAGAGAGAAAGACAGTTGGAGAGGGAAGAGAGAGAGAGGGACAGACAGTTGGAGAGAGAGGAGAAACAGAGGGAAAGGGAATTTGAGCTGGAGAAGTTAAAGATAAGGGCCGAGCAGGGGCTCGTGCCGAACCAAGGTGGAGGGTTCCGGGCGACCCAGGAGGTAAGGCTGGTTCCCCCTTTTGATGATACCGATGTGGATCGGTACTTTCTCCACTTCGAAAAAGTAGCTATAAGTCAGGACTGGCCGAGGGATAAGTGGGTTGTTTTACTTCAGAGTGTACTGAAAGGGAAGGCCCAAGAAGCTTACTCCGCTTTATCCGCGGAAGATGCCCAGAAGTATGAGGTGGTGAAGGAGGCCATCCTCAGGATTTATGAGTTGGTCCCGGAGGCATACCGGCAGAGGTTCCGGAATGCGAGGAAGCGGTGGGACCGCACGTATTTGGAGTTTGCTCGTGAGATGCAAACATATTGTGAGCGTTGGTGCGCCTCGAAAGGGGTAGAGGGGGATTATGACAGACTGCTGCAGCTGATTCTGATTGAGCAGTTTAAAGGTTGTGTCCCTGAGGGTATGAGACCCTACCTCGATGAGAAAGAGGCAGCCACGTTAGCCGCAACTGCTAAGTTAGCGGATGAGTATGCGTTGACGCATAAAATGAAGTTTGCCCCGAGTAAAGGCTACCAGAAGGGTAGTCAGGACGGCGGGGAGAGTCCGCCGGAAAAGTCAGAAAGTAAGCCGGGGACTAGTGAAAAGGATAAGGTAGACCGGGAGCAGTCTGGTAGGAAGTCTCCTGGGGTCGTCTGTTATAATTGTGGGAAAGTCGGACACTTTGCGTCCAGGTGCTTTGCCCCAAGGAAGGAGACGGGGAAAGGAAAAGCGGAAATTTTGAATGGCTGTATTGAGCTGTTAAGCGAACCGCTAGGGAAGGACAGGTCTGAAAAAGTCCAGGAAGGGCGCGAGAGGTTTATCTCGGCCGGATTGGTGTCAGTGAAGGAGGGGTTAAAACCAGTTCCAGTGCGGATCTGGAGAGACACGGGAGCGTGTCAGTCACTAATACTGAAGAGTGTATTAGAGTTTAGCTCAGAGACCCAGACTGGGGAGGTAGAGGTCAAAGGTGTTGGGGAAGGGACAGAGTCGGTCCCTTTGCACCAGATACATTTACAGAGCAACCTGGTCTCTGGACTAGTCACGATCGGGGTGAGGTCCGAATTACCGATGAAAGACGTGGAAGTCTTGCTCGGTAATGACATCGCCGGAGGAATCGTGTTCCCAGTCGTGAGATTGACGGGTCAGCCTGCCAGCATGGAGGCCCCGCCCGCGATGGTGAATTTGGCTGAAACATTTCTGCCAACCTTGTATGAGACAGGGTGTAGTGAGATAAGAGGTAGTGAGGGAGCTGGGACGGACGTAGCAGTAGCCAGGAAAGAATTTGTACAGACGCAGGAGCGAGGCGAGGGGCTGATGGGTTTTGCCGAGACCGCTCTCTCTGACACAGCCTTGACAAGCTATTGTGCGGATGACGAAGTGCTAAGGAAGAAAGGGAAATCAAGGACAGTATCCGCAGATGAGGAGTGGGGGGTGGTGCAAAAGAGTTATGGGGATGAGGTTTTTAACATGGCCCACGAGGTACCCCCCGGTGGACATTTTGCGGTGCTGGAGGAAACAGTTGGTGGAATCATGAAAGAGATTTACCGGCTGCCCAGGGGGAAGAATGTTATTGATCATGACCGACGCGAACTGAGACGGTCACCGGCTTTTGATATGCTAACAAACCTAGTCGGTGTTAGCGTGGAAATCAATGAAGCTAGGGGCCCCCTGTTAAGAGAAAAGAACCATTTTGAAAAGATTAGGATGGGATCGGTCAGATGGGAGAAGGCTATTGTTTTGGCCAGGTCTACTGATAAGGTCTCTCCCTTAATCCCCGAAGGAGTAATTAAACGACTCGCACCCATGTGTTTGATTGTCCCGAGGAAATGCAAAGAACTGGGACGTTGGGTGATTGTGGTTACAATAGGGCAGCCAAGTAAACAACACCCATATTTTTGAGTAATTCAGTGACTAAAGGGCTGATGAACACAGAGGTGTGTATTGGCAATTTAATACGGCTGTCTGAAGCCAGTTTGATAGTGAACCTTGAAAAAAATGAATTCGGCCACACAAGGGTCACTTACCTGGGAATTGTGGTGACACAGGGGCAGCTGGCAGTGATGCAAGCTACAGTGCAGGCTATCGCTGACCTCCCAACCCCGACAGACAAGAGGGCCCTCAGAAGGCTTTTGGAGATGGTGGGGTACTGCAGGAAGTTTTGCAATAACTCTGCGGTCAATACCCGTCCCCCTCCTACTAAGCCCTTGCGAGAGAAAATTGAGTCGGAATGGGACGACCCTTGTTATTGTGGTCCGGGACAAAACCAAATGAGAGGTTACATTGGTCGCAATTCATCAGTGTTTTTGGCCACTATGAAGTTTGCTGAGTTGGAGCCTGGTCTAAGGGATTATTAATAACACGTGTAAAAGGAACAGAAAATGTGATGACTGTCTGTCAAGGTGTTGACAGCTTCAGATTCTCTGTATTAGCTAAATAACTGTTAAAGATGTATATTGTGTATGTATCAGATAATGTAGTCATGTTTGTAATTTTTACCTCCCGGTAAAAATCCTTAAAGGGGGGAAGTGTTACGAGAATACACATAAAATTAAGATGTTTGCTGGCCTGGGCTAGCATCAGTGGCATCAGCAGTTGGTCTGCCACCTGCCCTCAGGGGAAGGAGAGATAAGGAACAATGGAGCAGCGTCTGGAGATATGTAATGAAGGGATGTGGGAGAGAGAGCTGTCTGGAGCGGCTCCCCCCTTTGAACCCTGAACTGTTTGAAGTGATGGACAGGCGATACCCCAGCAGGGGGATAAAAAGGGACCGGTTTGCTAAGGCGACACACACGCCACCCGAGGTAACGAGACCCTGGAAGCGGTGCGCTTCTCACGAGTGGGTGAGAAGTACCAGACAACGACAAGGGTGGAAAGGTACGATCAGCGGGAACCCGGTGTGTGTCCGCCCTTGCCTGGGTGCCGGGTTCACTGCAGAGCATCGACCGCATCTGGAGGAGGGGTCACAGTCGGTGACCTCAGGTGACATCACCAAGGACCCGCCCAAAAGCTGCTTGTGAGCCATCTCGCTGGTCTGTGAGCCATCTTGCTGGTCTGTGAGTGAAGCCGTTCTGAATGATCAGTTGTTCCTATTCTATCTCTCTCTTCCCCCACGTTGTCCACCGCCATGGCAACGATTACTGCGAACTGGACTGAACTTTGAGTCATTTTGAAATTGGTCATTTACCCCTAGACAACGATAGAGCTTGATTGATGCTGTTATCTTAATTCTGTGCACATGTGTGGTTATCATTGTTGAATTGTTGCATTTATTATCCTTTTGATTACTATGTTGCTTGTTTCTTTAATAAAACTTTCTTAGTTCTAGTACTCCAGACTCCAACTGAGTGATCCATTTCTGCTGGTTTGGCAACCCAGTTACGGGGTACGTAACAGCAGCAAAACAGGTTGGCATGACCAGATGGGCCAAAGGGCCTGTTTCAGTGCACTACGACTCTAAAAGGGATCTGAGGCTTTTGAAAAATTCTTAAACTGAAGTTGTGAAGTGATGAAAGCTGAACGAACAGAAATATTAACTCTGTTTCTTCTCTAGATAGGCTGCCTGACTTGTGGAGTATTTCGAGTACTTTTGCCTTTTGATTTTTAAGAAAGCTAAGACCCAGATGAAGGGTCTAGGCCTGAAATATTGACAATTTATTCCTCTCCATATATGCTGCCTGACCTGCTGAGTTCCTAAAGATCTGTGCACAGTTTTAGATAAGAAAGAGATCCTTAAGCTAGAACAAATGAAAAGAAGATTTATAAGAAGGTTGCCTCATCTCATAAGGCCTAATTTATAGAGAGAGGTCAGACAGGTTAGAACTTCATTTTCTGCAGCATAGGAAACTGAAGTTCTAACCTGTATAAAATCATGAGGACCATAGACAGAGTGAACACACATGGTCTTTCTCAGGGAAAGGGAATTAGAGGGCATAAGTTTAAGGTGAGAGAGGAAAGACTTAAAAAGGGTGTGAGGAGCAACTTCTTCATACAGAGGGTAGTGTCCATAAAAGACAGAATGTATGGTGATATCCAAAAAGAAGGAGAATCCTATCTGCAGGCTGAGAATAAATGGGGAAGACATAAAACAAGCAAAGAACTTTTGCTACTTAGGAAGCTGGGTGACATCAGATGGCAGGTGTGACTTGGACATCAAAAGAAGAATAGGGATGGCAAAAGACTCCTTTACGAGAATGAAGAGTATACTGACCAATACTAAGCTAGGCATGACAACCCGCCTCAGAGTACTGAAATGTTACCTTTATCCAGTTATGTTGTATGGCTCAGAATGTTGGACAATATCTACTAACATGAGGAAATGAATCGTAGCAGCAGAGATGTGGTTTTTGAGGAGGATGCAAAGAATATCATGGACGAAACGAATATCTAATGAGGATGTCATGAACAGAGCAAACACAAAGAGAAATAATATGAGATCATGAAAAGGCAACGTAAATTCATTGGACATGTGATTAGGAAAAAGGAGTTAGAATGCACGGTAATTTTGGGAAAGATTGAAGGGAAGAAAGCAAGAGGAAGACAAAGACAAATGATGATGCAGACAGCAGCCAGAGAACTGGAAATGAATACCAATGAATTGATCCACTTGACCCGAAACAGGAGTGTGTGGGCCATGGCCGTCAAAGCACAAACTGGGCACGGCACCTGATGATGATGATGACGATGATGAGTGTCCACATGGGAATGTGAGGCAGGTACAAGAACTTTAAAAGGTGCTTGGACAGGTACATGGATAGAAAGGGGTTAGAGGGATATGGGTCATATGCGGAGCAAATGGAACTTGCTTTGATAGGCATCTTGGTTAGCATGGATGAGTTGAGCCAAAGAGCCTATTTCCACGCAGTCTTTTTCTATCACTCAAAGATGCAGCAATGTTCCTGTGATCTGGAGGATTAATTTGAAGCTCCAGCGCATCCAAGGACTCCATCGTAAAGGGTCCTGCACCAGAGAACTGCTGAATGTCAGTGCAGCACCTGGTTCTTAAGAGAAATGAACATGTCACAGTCATGAGTAAACCATCAATATCCCAAATAGCTACCGCTGTCTGGAAGCTTGTCCTTGAGGTGTTCTTGTCCTTGTCCTTGAGGTGCTCCATCCTCGTTAGTTGTCCCTCTTCCTTTTGGAGGTCTGACAGCAGATATCCCGATTCTGCCTCCTCTGAAAGGGAGATAGCCAACCTGTGGGTCCACAGAAGAAATTCTGCCGATGTCGGAAATGTTAGGCAACACCACAAAATGCTATCGGCTCTCCACAGGTCAGGCAGCATCAAAGGAGGAAAATTAACAGTCTGTCTCTTTCCTTTCCAGTCCTGATGGAAGGTTTCAGCCCCAACTGTTCATTTCCCTCTGTAGATGCTGCTGACTTCCTCCAGAATTTGGTGTTGTTAAACCTAAGGGTCCAGCCAACATATTTTATTGAGGCAACAAGCAAAAATCCCCCCTCCCCACCATTCCAATCTCTCTGTGGCAGAAGATTCATGCCTAACTGTTAAAGGTGGAACTAATGATTCTGCCCAATCACTTTGCTTTTCTCTTCCCCGGTCTTCAAGTCTTAATGATCTTGCTGAGGCCACATTTGGAGAACTGCCTTCACCTTTCATTTCCTTTCAAGGACCAAAATACATGCCTTGGAGGTAGGTTCACTGGATGGATTGTGAAAATGAAAGTCTTATCCTGAGGGAGAAGATTAAACAGAATAGGTTTATTTGCTCCAATGTCTTGAAGAATGCAGGGTCATTGAAACACAAAAGATTCCAAAGAGGTTTGATAGGGTAGATGGCCTAAGGCTATTTTCATTAGAATTAACGGGGATAGACACAAGGTAAGGCATTAAACTGAGATATGAAGCAATGTCTTCCCCTGGAGTTACAAACCTTTGGAATTCTCTGCTCCAGAGAGCTGTGGATGCTGTTCCATTGATGTTAAAATATATCGATGAATCAAGAGTTATAGAAATTGCCAATAAAGGTGAGATCAAAGGTCACATCACTGATGGTCTTATTCAATTGTGGAACAGACTTGAGGGAAATTGGAATATTACTATCACATGTACCGAAATAGAGTGAAAAGCTCATCTTGCATACAATTCATACAGATCAGATCATTACACAGTTCACTGAGGTAAAAGAAAGCTAATACGATAACAATGCAGAATAAAGCTACAGAGAAGGTGCAGTGCCATTAAACAATAAGATGCAAGATCTCAACAAGGTATATTGTGAGGTCAACAGTCAAATTTACAGTACTGTATGAAAGCTTTAGGCACATAGCTATAGCTAGGGTCCCTAAGACATTTGCCCAGTACTGTATTTGTCAACATAGAGCAGAGAATGAGTTTGTAAATCTGGTAGGAGCAAAGGATGCTGGGAATGGCAAAGATGGAGTGACGCAGGAGGGGTGTTGGACAGGTGGTAGAGAAGGAGTGCCAGTGTGGCGGTGGGTGGGTGGGCAGGGGTGGGTAAGGTTGGGGTGGTGAGCAGTGTTGGGGAAAGTACATATAAGCCTAAGACTTTTGCACAGTACTGTTTCATACTAGAGAATTGCCTGTATTTAATAGTCTTATATCAACAGGATCGAAGCTGTTCTTGTGCCTGATGGACTTGTTTTCATGCTTTTGATTTTTCTGCCTGATGGGAGAGGAGAGGAGAAAGAATGCCCAGGGTGGGTGGGGTCTTTGATTATGCTGCCTTATTTACTGAGGCATCAAGTACAGACAGAGTCCATGGAGGGAAAGCTGATTTCCACGATGTGCTGAGCTGCATCCAGAACCCTCTGCAGCTTTGTGCAGTCACTTGCAAAGCAGTTGCCATAAGCTCAAGAGATTCTGTAGATGCTGGAAATCTAAAGGACCAGTCAACGTTTCGAGCCAAAACGTCTACAGTTTATTTCCTTCCATAGATGTTGCCTGACTTACTGAGTTCGTCCAGCATTTTATGTGTGTTGCCATACCCAGCCATTATGCAATGATAGAAGTTGGTAAAGGTCGACAGGGACATGGCAAATGTATTTAACTTCCTGAGGAAGTACGGTGTTGGTGAGTTTTGTTTTGGCTGTGGTATCTACATGGTTGGTCCAGGACAGGCTGTTGCTGGTGTTCACTTTGGGGACCTTGAAGGACTCAACCCTCTCAACCTTAACACCATTGATGTAGGCAGGAGCACGCGCACCGGGCCTGGCAGACTACCTCGGATACTAGCTCAAGTTTAACTACTTTACGCATCTCCAGTAAAAGGTCATCAACCACTAACAGTGATTTGCTTTCTCACTTCACAGATGCTATCTGAACAGCTGAGAACATCAAGTACAGTGCTGTGCAAAAGCCTTAGGCACATATTTATTTACAGACTTTTGCACAGAACTGCAGCAATTTTATGTATTGCACTGTACTGCTGCAAAAAAAAAAGAACAAATTTCATGACGTGAGTGATGATAAAGCTGATTCTGATATGAGTCTCTTTTGTGGAGTGAGAGTGGGAAAGGGGCAGGGAGCGGGGAATCAAGGTTGAGAAAAGGGGAAGGGAGGGCTGGGGGAGCAGGAAGCACTAGAGAGACATTCTGTAATGATCAATAACCAATTGTTCGGAATCAAGTGACCTTGTCTGGTGTCTCAGAGCTGGGTGCGTCTGCAACTGCGCTGTCCCCCACCCCCAGCACTCCTTTTCTGCCATCTGTCCCACACCCCTCCCATCGTGCTCCACCTTTGCCAATTCTAACATCCTTTATCCCACCAAATTTACAAACTCGTTCTCCAATCCACATTGACAATCACAGTACTGTGCAAAAGTCTTAGGCACCCTGGCTATATACTATATATAGGTGACTAAAGAGGAGGGAGGAGAAGATGGCAGTGCGACGCAGCACGCATGGCCTCTCCAGTGAATGATATCGGTGTTTGTAAGTAGGATGCTGTGCACAATTCTGATTTGATGGAGACAGATGTGAGAAGCACTGAGGAACATCTGGATAAACTTCTGAAATGCCCGGTACGCTGCCACTCCTACTGTGCGATCGACAATCTCTGGAGGAGAAGGCCCCAAATCCTTGGCTTTGCCTGTTGCTGGTGGCCGGCGATGGGGTTGAAGCGCTTGGCAGAGATGGTGCTCGGTGCTCGGTGTCGGAGGGCTAGTCGGAGGCTCAAAGTTTTCAGATGGACTCAGAGTCGGTCTGTGGTCGGGTGCTTCCAGGATGCTGCATCAGCAAGTTTGCGGTGCTGGAAGCTCATGGCAGGGAGAGTTTTTTTCCTTCTACCGTCTGCATGAGGTAATGGGACTTTCGAGGGACTTTGAGACTTTTTTTTAAACCGTGCCCATGGTCAGTTCTCTATCAAATTACGGTATTGTTTGCACTATTGTAACTATATGTTATAATTATCCAGTTTTTGTCAGTTTTTCAGTCTTGGTCTGTCTTGTGTTTCTGTGATATCACACTGGAAGAACATTGTATCATTTCTTAATGCAAGAAGCATTTCTAAATGACAATAAACGAGGACTGAGTGTCCTCATAATCTAATCTAATCTAACACCTCTACACTGTACTGTGTTGTCTTTTTCATTTGGATCTAAATTGGACTAAATCTTAAACAGACAAGTCTTTGCAATAAAGACAACTGAATAACATCATATGGTACAACACAAAGCTTTGGAAGAACTCAGCAGATCAGGGAGGGAAACAGAGAATCAACATTCAGGTCGGGGCTCTTCATCTGAACTGTGACAACCTGAGGAATCAACTGTCCATTTCCCTCCATAGATGCTGCCTGACCAGTTGAGTTCCTCCATCACTTTGTGTGCTGCTCCAAATTCCAGGGTCTTCAGTATCTTGTGTCTCCTTATAATATCATGTTGCGTTTTGCAGATCGGGAATAGACAATAGACAATAGGTGCAGAAGTAGACCATTCAGCCCTTCGAGCCTGCATCACCATTCTGAGATCATGGCTGATCATCTACTATCACTACCCAGTTCCTGCCTTGTCCCCATAACCCTTGATTCCCCTATCCATAAGATAGCTAGCTAGCTCCTTCTTGAAAGCATCCAGAGAATTGGCCTCCACTGCCTTCTGAGGTAGCGCGTTCCACACCTCCACAACATTGAGATCTGAGCTTCCCTGAATTCAACAAACTTCCAGATCTCGATAAAAACATTTCTAGATCTCATATCGCATAATGTGTTTTGGTGGGAAAATAAACACATACTAACTGCCATCCCATCAGTGTCACAGAACTGGGAAGTTTACACAAAATATCAGTTTACTACCTGACACACTAAGAATGTAAACTGTAACAGGAAGAGATAAATACAAGAGTAAAGGTTAGTTCTTTTATAATGCTCAAAAGGGTGGACATTTTAACAGCATATCAGTTCTCCTAGCACAGCGGCAATGCATGTTCATGGTCCCTGTTCCTACGTGTTTAGAATGCAGTCACTGGAGCACAATCCATCCTGCGATTATCAGTGCAATGAGAGGAGAATATTTCATGTCATTTGTTGGTTCACTGCCTCTATCACAAACAGAGCAGGCCATGGAAAGTAAAGAGGATTCAGACACACTGCGATTTCTGACAGTTCTGATCCAGCTATTTCTCAGTGATGTGAATACAATCTCGGTGGATATAGCAACAGGTGAAAAGAATTTATGAAATAGCAACACACATAGACCATGCAGCCTGTCGAGCTTTCTCCAAAATTCAATAAGATCCTGGCTGGACTTCACCTGTCCCAGTTTCCATACTCTCCCAATATTCTTGGTTCTCCTGGAGCAAAGCAAATCTACCAGTATCTCCTTAGATTTAGAGTAGGGAACAGCGAAATACTCAGGAGCACAGGGAGAAGGTGATGTCACATGTAACAATGTCATGGCGATCATGAGTATCAACCTAATGCCTCACGGGATGAATGGTACCTCCAATCAATACATCCTTCTTTTATCATTGTATTGGAGCATAAGCTCTCACCTATCCATTATAGTCACAGAGACATAGATGCAGTGTGGAGTGGGGACCTTCAGACCACTGGCTCCAGACTATTAAATTACCAACCCATTTACTCAAATCCTCCATTCTATCTTCCCCACAAACTTTCATCAACCTCCCCTAAATCCCACAAGGCTCCAACACTCATTTACAGTGATTACTGTACTGTAACTTACATTGGATAATTTATGTATGTGCATGGCAAGGTGGAGATAGGTCTCCACCATAGAAGGTGTAAGGTGCTCCTTCCCTCCTCTAGTCTGCAGGTCACCCTTGGGCAAGGTGTAGCACCTGCTCAGCCCCCTGATCAGGATCAGGTAAAGCCATGGGAGCAGGTGGTGGATGGTCGTATGAACAGCTGGTGCATATTCATTTATTTATTTATTGACATACAGCGCAGAGTGGGCTCCTCCGGCCCTCCAAGCCATGCTGCCTGGCAATACCCCAACTTAATCCTAGCCTAATCATGGGACAATTTACAATGACCAACTAACCTACTGACTGGAACATCTTTAAACTGTGGGAGGAAACCCCAGCACCCAAAGGAAACCCACACTGACACGGGGAAAACATAGAAACTCCTTGCAGCCGCCAGCCAAAAGATCTCGGAGGAGTATTGATAATGGCTAGGGTCACTGCCCAGAAGAAGGCAGTGGCAAACCACTTCTGTAGAATCTGCCAAGAACAACCATGGTCATGGAAAGGCTATGATTGCCCACGTCATACGACATGGCACATGATGATGATGATGATAATGAATTAACCTATCCAATTATCTCTGGGGCGTGGGATAAAACTAATTCAATCACAGGGAGGACCATAAGACCATAAAATATAGGAGCAGAATTAGGCCGTTTGGCCCATCGAGTCTGCTCTACCATGTGATCATAGCTGATTTATTATCCCATTCTCCTGCCTTCTCCTCTTTGGTGCTCTTACTAATCAAAAAACTATCAACTTCCATTTTTAATATGGTCAATGACTCAGCCTCCACAGACATCTGTGGCAATGAATTCCACAGATTCAACACCATCTGGCTAAAGAAATCCCTCCTCATCTCTGTTATAATGTGATGTCCTTCTTTTCTGAGGCTGTGCCCTCTGGTCTTATACTCTCCCACTATTGAAAGCATCCTCTCCATGTCCACTCTGTCTGAGCCTTTCAATATTTGGTAGGTTTCAATGAGATTCCCTCTCATTCTTCTAAACTCTAGTGAGTACAGGCCCAGAGCTATCAAACATACCTCATACCTTAGCCCTTTCATTCCTGGGATCATTCTAGTAAACCTCATCTGAACTTTCTCCAATGCCTGCACATCCTTTCTTAGATAAGCAGCCCAAGATTGCTCAGAATACTCCAAACATGGTCTGATCGATGCCTTACAAAGCCTCTGCAATACATTCTAGCCCTCCTTGCAGGAAAATCGGGCTCCCAAGTCCTATGTGCAAACTTCACATAGACAGCAGCGAGGTCGGGATTGAACCTGGATTTCTGGTGCTGGGAAGCAGCGGCCCTTCTGGCTGCTCCATTCTGCCACCCCATACTATGTCTCCTGTGTTGCACTCACAGTCTGCTGGCTAGGAGGCAAAAGGCTAACTGAACTCTGTTGAGTAAGGGAGGAAATAGAAAGTAAAAACAAGCAAGCAGCAATGGAAATATCCACATTGGCTCACACTTTGAAGCAATGGAATCGGACATTCTTTCCAGTAAAATCTGGCACCAAATTCTGTATCACAATTTACAGTCTGACACACTAAACTGTACACAAGAAGTTCTCTTACCATCAGTAGAACGTAGTAAGGTCTGTAGCAACTTTAATCTTCCAAAGACAGGAGAAATATCTCCCTGTTATTAATATCAATCTATATAAAAAATGCAAAAAACAGAAAAATCAGTCAAATCTCAAAAAATGCTAAAAATGGAAGGGTTAAATTGTACGTTACTGCTTCTCACAACAGGAATATTCTGCATGCATCAGTTTTCTTGATCAATCCCAGCAAGGGTCGTAACCATTATGCTTGGCACTAAAATTGCCAGTCACATTGCCTGGAAATGATTGTTGAAGTATAAATAAAGACACAGGCTGTCAAAATTGCATTGATAATAGCATCCATTTAACCTAAATAATCAGTAATACTATGCTTGTTACTATTTTAATGTTTATTTTATTTATTACTTTTTGCTACAAATTACACCGTCTGCAGTCTCTTGTGTCTCCGTTTCACTGCTCCACTGCCAACTCTCTTCAAGATCTTCACCCTTTGAAGAAGTGTTTCTCCTCTCTTCAATAAGAGCTCTGTGATTCCTTCTCTCACTTCTCCCATTCTGTTCTTACCACGGTGTGATCCATAGAGTTCCTCCAGCTGTTTGTATTCTGCTTCAGATTATAGCATCCACAGTCTCCTTTTCATTATAGGGATGGTGAGGTGTAAGGTGCTCCTTCCTTCCCTCTGCTATCCTGCAGGTCACCCTTGGGTGAGGTGTAGCACCTGCTTAGTCCCCGATCAGGGCTTGTGAAGCCATAGGAGTAGGTGGTGGATGGATGTATGAGCAGATGCACATCACAAGTCCTGTTTATGCAACCACTGACATCAGGCAGACAATCGCTGAAGAGTATTGATAATGGCTGGGGTCACCCATCTTATAAAGACACCGCCCAGAAGAAGGCAATAGTAAACCATTTCAGTAGAAAAATTTGCCAAGAACAATCATGGTCATGGAAAGATCATGATACTTTATACTTTATTGTCGCCAAACAATTGGTACTAGAATGTACAATCATCACAGCGATATTTGATTCTGCGCTTCACACTCCCTGGATTACAAATATTAAATATTAAAAATAGTAAAAATTCATAAATATTAAAAATTTAAATTATAAATCATAAATAGAAAATAGAAAAATGGGAAGTAAGGTAGTGCAAATAAAAACTGAGAGGCAGGTCCGGATGTTTGGAGGGTACGGCCCAGATCCAGGTCAGGATCCATTCAGCAGTCTTATCACAGTTGGAAAGAAGCTGTTCCCAAATCTGGCCGTACGAGTCTTCAAGCTCCTGAACCTTCTCCCGGAGGGAAGAGGGACGAAAAGTGTGTTGGCTGGGTGTCCTTGATTATCCTGGCAGCACTGCTCCGACAGCATGCGCTGTAAAGTGAGTCCACAGACGGAAGATTGGTTTGTGTGATGTGCTGCACCGTGTTCATGATCTTCTGCAGCTTCTTTCAGTCTTGGACAGGACAACTTCCATACCAGGTTGTGATGCACCCTAGAAGAATGCTTTCTACAGTTCATCTATAAAAATTAGTGAGCGTTTTAGGGGACAGGCCAAATTTCTTTAGTTTTCTCAGGAAGTAAAGGAGCTGGTGGGCCTTCTTGGCAGTGAACTCTGCTTGGTTGGACCAAGTCAGGTCATTTGTGATATTGACCCCGAGGAACTTAAAGCTTTTGACCTGTTCCACTTGCGCACCACCGATGTAAATTGGGTCGTGCGGTCCGAACACCCCCACGTCATACAACACAGCACGTAAAAATCAAATGAATTTAAAACTTAACAATCCTAATAAATCATAATTAGTTGCAATGTCAAACTGTGAAGATCTAACATAGCTTTGTCCAGTGCTCTTACTTCGCCCAACCATGTTGGCTGTGCTTTTGATCAATGTGTACTATTATAAGTTTTATTATCATCATTTCTCAGTTGGTCTATAAATGCCTGTATGAATGCTCTTTTGCTATATAAATGCCTACAATCATTGCTGTAAAGTCATCTTGGCTTTATTAAGTTGTTAAAGGAGCAATCTAAAGGCATGCTTGTAATATAGCTTCAGACTCGGGCTGCACTACATCTGCCAGCAGACTGCATACAGTTTTCCATGGCATGAAGCTGTGACAAGTGGATTACTTCTCATATCAAGCTGACTGCCACGGGGTTTTGTCAGAATACTATGCTTTGTTCTTTGTACTGATCAGTAACAACCATTTACTGTGTGCTTACAGTGACTGTAATATCGAGAAACAATAAAATTATTTCATAGAATAAAATAGACCGCACGATTGAGCAGGAGAGTTTGAGAGATCAAAAACTTGACTGAAGAGATGAAGTCAGAAATCCATCCTCCATTGTCTATGCACAATGTCTACCATTGAACTCTGCTTTTAAAGCTTAGTTCACTAGTTCCAATGCATTCAATACCACACCTCTGAGATTGAATTAACTGTTGCATGTAGTTAAAAGATGGGGGAAAAGATACAGGGAGTGAACCTGAGGTGAACTAGTTTCAGGTAAGGAGAGACATGCCCAGGTGAGAGCTGTACTATCCAAAGTCAGATGTTTGCTGCCGACTGGCACATTTCAAACTGCAGGAGTATGTGCTGACTGATGTGCTGAGGCATGGTGCACCCAGGACAAGAGCTCAGTGGAGTAGTGTTCTTCCACAAATGGACAGGGAGGGACAAACCATAACCACAAGAGATCCAGGGAAACACACACACAAAATGGTGGAGGAACTCAGCATATCAGGTAGCATCTATGAAAAGGAATAAAGAGTCAACGTTTTGGGCTGAGACCCTTTATGGGTCCTGACGAATGGTCTCGACCCAAAACGTTGACTCTTTATTCTTTTCCACAGATGCTGCCTGACCTGCTATGTTCCTCCAGCATTTTGTGTGTTTCACTCCAGACAGGAAGGGGCTGGGTTGGGTGAGGAAACCCCTCAATTATTGGTGCTATTAGTTTTAAACAATGTAGTTTAACACTAAATGAAAAAGCATTGCATGATTCACTCTTGCAAATTCTTTTTATTATGGCTAAAGATTATTTTGGTTAATATAAAAAAACCAAGACAGGTATGCCAGTTGACATGGGAGGCACTTACCGAGGCAAATAGACAAAGGCCAAGGGAGAGCCAGACAATGATGCAGGGGTGGGAAGTGATAGTTCTGGAAGGAATCTGCTAATGATCTTAGCTGGAAGCCGAGGTACATCAATAATGTCTCCAAATAACAATCTTCATATGGATTCTGTGGATGACATGAACAAAGAAGTATACAAAATAGGAGCAGGAGTAATCTATTCAACCTCTAACCTCTGCCCTTGCCATTCTATAGACCATGGGTGATCTGTAACCTCTGCACCCCTTCCTGCTGTAATCCAATATTCTTCAATTGCCTTTGTCATTAAAAACATTACCAGTCTCCATCCACCATAAGTTATTTAGTGGCCTGAAGGTTCATTCCAATATTAGACATTGGGTGATTCCTTTAACTTGCTGTTAGTCATCCACCAATAGTACATCAGTAAAAATCATGGCTGAAGATAATATTCAGTAAGTCACTATAAAGAGTTACCTTTCAAATTGGAAAATGAGATGCAGTGATAGCCTCTGGAATCACTTTATCAGTGACTTGTCAAACACACTCTGTGGCCACTTTAGTAGATACACCTGCTCATTAGTGCAAATATCTAATCAGCCAATCATGTGACAGCAACTCAATGCATAAAAGCTTGCAGGCATGATCAAGAAGTTCATTGCTCTAAGGATAAGTCCTTTAGTAGTTTATCTAGTTGTAGCTCCATGGAAGCTTGTATGGCCTAGCATAGACTGACATTTGTTAGAGATAAAAAGGAAAGGAAGATATAAAACAGATTTGGTAAATGCATTTAACTGTCATGTGATGGAAAAGTATAGTGATTATACTCACATTTATACAGATGGTGCGAAGGAACCTGAAACAGGAGTGACAGGGTTTGGGGTGGTTGTACCAGCAAAGGAAATTGGAATCAGCAGAAAAACATCTAGTAAGTTAGGGGTGTTTACAGTGGAGATGCTGGCAGTGTTGGTTGCGTTGCAATGGGTGCAGAAAGCCAGACCATCCAAAGCATTGATATGTTCAGATTCATCCTCAGTTCTAGCAAGTTTAAGGTCTTTTCACACAAACAGTTGGCAAGATGCACTTTATGAAGTCCTTCAGTTAGTTACAAGAATTGCAAATCAGGGGGGTCAGGTAAAATTTATATGAGTTCCAGCACATGTAGGGGTGAAGGGGAATGAGAGGGTGGATGAGTTGACAAAGAGGGTGTTAAAGAAAGAGAATGTAGAAATGCACATTAGTATCAGTAAAGCAGAGGTTAAGTGTGTAATCTGGGAAAAAGTCAACCAAATGTGGCAAGAAAGATGGGATAGGGAGGGGAAAGGGAGGCATTTATATCAAATACAAAAAAGTGTTGCAGGTACTAGGAAAGGTAGTGGAAACAGAAGAGAGGAGACTGTGTGGACTAGGTTAAGGCTGGGGCACTGTGCATTAAACAAAACATTGAAAATGATAGGGAAACACCAGACAGGATTGTGTGAGGAATGTCAGGAAGAAGAGTCAGTAGAACATGTTGTTCTGTGTTGCAGGAAGTATGGGATACAGAGAGAGATGATGAGAATTAAACTAAGGGAATTGGGGGTGCAGGAATTCACATTAAAAGGGTTGCTGGGCATGGGTGAGAGAGAACAGGTCCGGGTATTTTTAGCATTCTTAAGGAGTACAGGGGTTTTTTATAGGATATGACGGATAAACAAGAATAGGGTACTAGGATGGTCAAAGATGGGAGGGTAAAGTGTAGGTTAGTGTGTGTGTGCGCGCGCGAGTGAGATTGGGTGAAGGGATTTAGAATATATGCCTAGTGCACATTCTGGAGCAGAAGCTGGCGGTAATGCACCATTAAGCTGGATGCCAACTGCTGTAAAATAAGACACAGACAGACAGACAAGAAGTTCATTTGCTGTTCAGACCAAACATCAGAATGGGGAAGAAATGTGATCTAAGTGTTTTTGACCATGGAATGATTGATGGTGTCAGATGGGGTAGTCTGTGTATCTCATAAACTGCATTCATACTTTGATAATAAAATGAAGCTTTTTGGTTAGGCAGATTAATAGGCACACTTACATGAGTTTGAACTATCCTGTTAATGATTGCCCTTAAACAAGTAAAAAAGATATAAATTATGATAAGGCATATTAATGTGAATAATACTTGTAATATTCACCACAGCTTCAGATACTTAATGAATCCAATGAAAGAAATCCATCAGATTGATGTATTTTAGCTGCTTTACAGATATAATCAGTCACATCAGTTATGTCTTCAGACTCATCAGGCATGCAAGTACAACACTCCTTGCCTATAACTGCGCATGTTTCCCCTCCTCCCGACCCTTACCTGCTAAGAGAAGATCTAATGCCATATGATTTTGAAGAACTATCTCACACATGGTGGCCATTTCTGTTGTTAGTTTTCCCACGGCATCAGCAGTGTCATTGCTTAATCTTTCTAAAGCTGCAGTAACTTTTTTATCTCTCTCATACTCCTTGCAATATCATAAAATGGGAATTGATGCAAAACAATCGCCTTTTGAAATGAGCTCAAATCCCTTACTCACTCTTCCTTCAGTTAGTCCTGACGAAGGGTCTCGACCTGAAACGTCGACTGCGCCTCTTCCTACAGATGCTGCTTGGCCTGCTGCGTTCACCAGCAACTTTGATGTGTGTTGCTTGAATTTCCAGCATCTGCAGAATTCCTGTTGTTTGCCTTTTGAAATGTCTCATTTACTGTACTTCTAGACTTGGCAGGTAAATGATAAGCTTTGTCTAAGTCTCATAGCGGGAAAAACATACCCCAAATAATAAGATCCAAACCAATTACATGGAAGAAAAAGTTCAAAGATTCAAAGGTACATTTTATTGCCAAAGTATGCATGTGCAATCAAACACTGATATTCATCTTCTACAGATAGCCATGAAATACAGAAAGACTTGGGAATTATTGAAAGGAAAGACATCAACTCCCGACCCCCACCTCCCCCCTATATGGACCCTACACCATATTAATGTGAATAATATTTGTAATATTGAGTCACCACAACTTCAGATACTTAATGAATCCAATGAAAGGAATCCATCAGATTGATGTATTTTAGCTGCTTTACAGATATAATCAGTCACATCAGTTATGTCTTCAGACTCATCAGGTATGCAAGTACAACACTCCTTGCCTATAACTGCGCACGTGTTTCCCCTCCTCCCGACCCTTACCTGCTAAGATCTAATGCCATATGATTTTACAGATCCATTTCCGCACATAAATATGTATTGTTCCATAAATTTAAACTGTTCCTTATTACTTGTCAGGAACCTTATTTAATTGTAATGTTTTTCTGATGGATATCGTCAATAAAAATTCCAGAGTCATTACCCCATATAGGACAATATAAAGTGTAATTGTATAAACTACGGCCTACTGGAATGGTGCCTACTGGAATGGTACCTTCTGAACACAAGCAAAGGTTAGCTTTTTATAGTGAACACATGACGAGAGTTAATAGTTTTGTCATGACAGTTAGAAATGGATCTATCCCAGGATAAGTCATGAATAGGGTCAGATATGCTATGATTCCCTAAACCACGTCAATTATATTTATGTAAATAATCTCATTTAAGATGATGTGCAGGGGGCACGATCACCATATATTTACAGTATGTCTCCCTTGAGAATATTGAATCATGGGCATAATGTCAACATCTGCATTGCTGCAACATTTAATAAAGAGGATGCATGTTCGTTCTGGATCTGCGGGAATGCCGAGCATTAGTGAATATTTTGAAGTGTATGGTATATATTGACATAACCAATGGCTAGAGGCATTAATAGCATCAGCAAATTCCTGTGATATTCGCAAATGTACACTATGAGTCATCTTAACTGGCATATTGTGGGTAGGGAAAACTGGCAAAAATATAACAGCACCAAATAATATTAGAATGAACTTCATAATGTCCAGTAGTTGTTGACATATTTGAAGTCTTCCACATTAACCATAGTGTTTGTTGTCCTCGTCAGATACTATTTCAGTTTGCTTCAGTGGCTAGTGTACATCCACTTACTTTTACTTCCTACTTTCACTGCTGAGTTGGTAAATAACAGCACCTGATAAGGACCTTCCCATCAGGTTCCCAGGGGTTCCTTACGTGGTTTCTTAATCAGGACTCATTCACCAGGAACCAGAGTATGTCCTCCTTCCGTTGGATCACTCTCAGCCGAAACCTGTTGAAAAGCAGACTGTATAGCTTGAGTTAATTTCACACAACAGTTAACTGAAGTATCGGCCATGATCTATAAATCAGCTTCTCTGAGATTGAGGGCTCCCGGCAGTGACAATGGTGTTACTACCTTGAATGGACTTGGTTTAGTTTTCCTGTTTGGGTTTGCTTTGATGCTGCATAAAACCAGAGGAAGATCCGTAGACTATGGTACACCTTCCTCATGATACTTAGTCATTGTTTGATGGTTCTATTCATTCATTCAACTTGTCCTCATGACTCTGGGTGATGTGGACAATGAAAACACCATTCAATCAAGTCAAGTCAAGTCGCTTTTTGTTGTTATTTCGACCATAAGCTGCTGGTACAGTACACAGTAAAAACGAAACAACGTTCCTCCAGGACCATAGTGCTACATGAAACAACACAAATCTACACTCGACTAATTGAGACAACACAAGGCTACACTAGACTACATAAGACAACACAAAAACTACACTAGACTACAGACCTACACAGGACTACATAAAGCGCACAAAACAGTGCAGGGCAGTACAATAAATAATAAACAAGACAATAAGCACAGTAGAGGACAAATTACAATATAATAATAAATGAAGTCGATGTCAGTCGAGACTGTGTATTGAGGAGTCTGATGGCTTGGGGGAAGAAACTGTAGCACAGTCTGGTCGTGAGAGCCCAAATGCTTCGGTACTTTTTGCCAAAGTTTATTGCCAATGTTTATCAGTTGATGTAATTCCTGACAAACATTCCAATGAAAAGTGTTCCTTGGTCAGAGTCGATGAGACATGGTAAACTCCATCTAGGAATACAGCCCTTGATCAAAGGTTTGTTGTGCATGCAGCATTGGCTTTCCTTGCTGGAATATGTTCCACCCAGCTTGAAAGCTTGTCCACTATTACCTGTATGTCTGAGTATCCTTGACACTTTGGCAAAATAATATAGTCCACTTATAAGTGTGAAAATGGAACAGATGGGGCAAGACCACTTGGCTGTGGTAATTTTCCTGCTGCTCCAGGATTTATTTTCTGACATATCGTGCATCTTTCAAGCATTTCTTGAGCTAGTGTCCTGAACTGTGGATTCCACCACAATTGGGAGAATCTGTCGATCATCTTTTGCACTCCAATGTGTCCTAGAGAGTGTATCTGCTCATTTATTTCTTTTACGCCCTCCCGAGCTGCCTTTTCTGCAATTTCATCTGCAAATGCATTTCCATTGTCGTCATTTTGGAGTTGCTTTTACATTTCAACATACAACCTCTGACACAACTGTCTGACACCCATAAATTCTTATAATAGATGGCCATTTTTGATTGGGGTTCCTACGGCTGTAAGAAATCCTCTTTGTCCCCATCTTTTCAATATCATGAACAACTCCAAAAGCATATTGAGAATCTGTGTAGATATTAGCTGATCTTCCTTCTGCCAAGTTATAGGCTTCAATCTGAGCTATTAGTTCTGCCTGCTGTGTCATGATACCAGGAGCCATGTTTCCTGATATCTGTATTTCAGTTCCAGAAACGATTGCTCAAGCAGCCAATCAAGTTCCTCTCTGAGTCGTTAAGGAGTCTTCAATGTACAGATCTTCAGCAGTGTAATAACCAGCAGAACACTACCTGACTCCATTTCCTTGGGTTAAGACTACCATCATGTAGCTATGTTTCTTGTTGACATCCAGGGTAAATTATCTACTCATATCAGGGACTCCTAATGCTGATGCAGTATACAATGCCACCTTTAAAGCTTGAAAAGCCTCCGTTTGTTCTCCATTAAGAGTCACAGGATCATCTGAGCACTTATTGTTCTTCAGCAGGTTGTTGAGTGGCTGAGCAGTAGTTGATGAGTCTGCCACCAGCTTGTCAATACATTGATTAACAACGGTTTCATCTTCAGTCCTGTGTGTCTTCACTCCCTTGGTCTTTATTGGAGCAAACTGTGACATGGATGTCATTCTTGTTGTTTCATCACTGTCTCCCTCATTTGAGTCGCTAGAGGCCGCTATAGAGTTCACGTTATGTCCATCCTGTAATTCATTAGAGTTCCGATGGTGTCGCTGTCTTGGGGGGTCTGTTCTACGTAGGCTGTAATCCTTCCGATTTCGGATGATGTCGCTGTCTTGGAGGACTGTCCAATGTAGGGGCGTCAGAAGTTGCGTCACTGGCAGCGTCACTGGCAGGGCTGTCCACTTGAAATTGCAGCTGCACTCTTGAAATTGACTCAGTTCGCTTTGAAGTGCTTCAGTTTGATTACCATATTGTTCATGTGCTCATTCAGTTAATGCAGAGATTTGTTCCTTACACTTCATACTGTTTATATCATGCTGGTTTTGCAGTTTATCACAAGTTTCACATACTTTTCAATTAGTAAATGTTTTACTCGCCCACTAACTCTTTCATTCGTTCACACATTCCAGGTTCTTCCTTTTTCTCAGGCATTCTCTGGATCTTACCACATCCCTCCTTAATAAGCTTATCGCTGTTGGTATATTTTGTCCGGATATTTTAATTAATTTTATAAAACTGAGATGCTTTATTCAGGTAAGAGCCTGTAGAAAGTTTGACGACTTTGACCGTTGTTTTAAATGTGCACATTTTTCATTACTTTTACCACTATCTTGAAATAATTATAGATCGAAGAGGAAATTTTAATAGGCTGTCCTGCACCCTAAAGTTTTCCCAGCCATCCCACTGGATTACATGTATTGTGCCTCACCACTTATAGTATTTGTTTATTTTTCTGTGCTCCACAAGCTTATATGCGCCTCTACCGTTTGTATGTATTTAATTATTAATGCTCTATCAGCTGGAGTATTAAAATAATGATTTGAACTGAATTGAATTGACTTTATTACTTACGTCCTTCCCATATATAAGGAGTAAAATCTTTAAATTACATCTCCGTCTAAATGTGCAATGTGCAATTTATAGTAATTTATAATAAATAGTATGTACAACAGGACAGTCAGTATAACATAGAAATACAGTTGAGTCAGCATGAATTAATCAGTCTGATGGCCTGGTGGAAGAAGCTGTCCCGGAGCCTGTTGGTCCTGGCTTTTATGCTGCGGTACCGTTTCCCGGATAGTAGCAGCTGGAACAGTTTGTGGTTGGGGGTGACTTGAGTCCCCAATGATCCTTCGGGCCCTTTTTGCGCACCTGTCTTCCTAAATGTCCTGAATTGTGGAAAGTTCACATCTACAGATGCTCTGGGCTATCCGCACCACTCTCTGCAGAGTCCCGTGACTGAAGGAAGTACAGTTCCCGTACCAGGCAGTGACACAGCCAGTCAGGATGCTCCCAATTGTGCCTCTGTAGAAAGTCCTTAGGATTTGGGGCCCATACCGAACGTCTTCAGC